>NC_045430.1:227788484-228403841 GCF_902635505.1 Sarcophilus harrisii
AATGTTTGTTAACTGGGGAATAGTTTGTCACTGGTTTTCCTGATTTTTATTTCACTATCTGTTGGAAAATCACACATTTTATTAGCTTGGATTTCCGGTCCTTACAGAATCAGATATTGGTAACTGGTAATTTTCTAATAGATTTATAAAATTTAAAAAGGAATTTTTGTATATACATTAGTGATCCTTGTCTTTGTGCTCCACATGTTCACAAAATAACGAATAAGACCTCATAAATTATAATTTAATAAACATATTGAACTGCAATCATATCTCCCTCAATTGTACTTTATAAAGGCAAACTGATAAACCTGAAAATCTTTCATCCATATTTTAAAAAAACGACTTAGATTCTATTTAATATGTTTGCTTTGAAGTAAAATGAAATGCAGTTTGTTTTCTAAAATTCATTTTTCATACACTAAAATGGAGGCATAATCATCTTTCTTATATTTGAATAGTGATGAGTTTAGAATGAGCAATACTTTAGTGATGGTTAATTTACAAATTCAGATCTCTTTTGTGTTATTCATACATGAAAAAACAAGGATATGCACAGTATATTCTAAAATGAAACAGGCAGTGAACTAAAATAAATAAAATAAATTGCCTTTTAAATCTCTTTTGTTTTTCTAGGAATGTGACTAGAGAAATGTGAATATTTGCTATGGAGAAATGCATTATTAAGAGCTGGTGATAACATTGAATTGATAACTAAAATTATTTTAAAGGCCAAATTATAAAATATTTTGTGGTTCTTCCCCCCCCCCCCCTTTTTTTTTTTTCACTTTTTGGTCTAAATTAAGAGTTCTCTGCAATGGTATATTAATTCCCTTCAATAAAACAGACTCAGTTTATCTGTAATTTTTAGTATTAGAATTTTCTGGGATTCTAGGAGGTTAAGAGGTTTGCTCTTGGCTATATGGTGAGATGAATTGATGGGCTAGGTTGGACACTGAAAACCTAACCAATTCTAAAATTCTGTGACTCCAAGACCAGCTTTTTGCTAAGAACTGCCTTTTCATCTAAGAGATCTCCAGAATGATACACATAAAGATAGCTTTTTTACCTTTAAATTTAGAATAATAGACTTTTATGATCTGGAAGGTATCCTGTCCACCTTTCTACTGAATATATATATTCTATCTAAAGCATCCCTGATTTTGGCCATATAGCCTCAGTTATTAGACATACAGTAGTTCACAATAGTTCTGCAGCCTGTTCCATTATTAGAAAGCTCTCATAGGAAATTCTCATACAAGGATGAATGAGATTAGCATCCCCATAATTTCTACCTCCTGCCCTCTAGACAGTGCTACTATATAAAATGCTACATTTTAAGCAATTTTTCTATTATCAAATAAATGAGACATGTAGCATTATTTTGTTCAATTTCAAAAAACAAGGGTATTCATCTGAAGTGTAAAAATGAAAAAAAAAGTATGTTTAGCCACAAGTCAATGAGTCAATTTTTAAAAGGTTAATAATTGAATGATTGAAAATATGTACATCATTTATACTTTAAAGTCAATATTTTATAAAAACAATTACTAAGTTGTCTCAAGAATACAATGATAAAAATATACAATCAGAAAAAGCTATACTTATTTTGTCATGTTTCTCTTCCAGGAAACTCAAAAACTTTTCAGGAGAGGTTGCCTCTTTTCTTTTGCAAAGCTTTCATCAGATCAGACATAAAATCTTGTTCTCCACTTGCCCCCCGAGGGGCTGGTCCTGGATTTTCTAACCTTTTAGGAGGCATTGGAGGCTTTTTAGTGATGGGTGGGGGAGTTTTATTGGGTTCTGTAGATTGGAATGAGGGAGGTGGGGGAGGAGGTGGTAAGGGGAAATCATCACCACTAAAAATAGTAGGAGGTGGGGGAGGCACAAAATTGGGAGGCTCCTCGTTAAAATCTGGGGGTGGTGGTGGGAGCTCAGTCTCTGCCATGGGTGGTGGTAAAGGAAAATCATCCTGAGGTGCTGGTTTGGGAGGTATCATGGATTTGGGGGCCATCAGGGACGCTGAATTCACATCAGAAGACCGACGTTGTGGTGGCGGTGGCGGCACCAGGTGGGATTTCTTCAGATTACTGGCTGGAGGTGCTGGTGAATCATAGTTAGTAACAGCTGGCTTCTTGTCCTTTAAAAAGACATTATTTATGTTTCCACAGACAGAATAAGTATCAAAACATCTCAAGATTACATAACATAAGCATATTTTGAATGTAGCACTTAGCACACATGTGACAAATTCTTATTAATTCATTTACTATGACTTTACCTTTATTCTTGGAATGCCACTGAAATTACACTGAAGTTAGTTTGCCCTCTGCCATCACCCCATCCCAACCGAGGACTTGGCCACGATGACTGACAGCATTTATTTTATCCAGATTAGGAAACCCAGGGAAGTTGAGTGACTTGTTCAATTGGGGAACACAGCTGGAATTTGAATTTGGTTTTCTGATTTCCAAATACACATTAGGTTAGTGAAAAATCTTTCTGCAACTCAGTTTCTTAATAAACTGGAGATTATTTTACTCACATACCTATCCAACTGGATAGTTATGAGGAAGGTGTTTTATAAATCTTAAACCCCTATATAAATTTAAAATTCAACTTGCATAAAATAGGGGCAAAAGGAATAAATATGTAGCACCCTCTATGTGCCACAAGCAGTGCTGGGTACAACTATCTCATTTGACAGAACAACTGCTGTAATTCTGGCTTCCATTTTTAAAAAGCATGGAGCTAACTGACCAAATAGTTAACAGTGAACTCAGGGAGTCAAGTTTAAGGATTTGTTTCTCACTTTAAAGGATTGTATTGAAAAAGAAATTTTCTCATTCTTTTATCTAATTTTATCTAATTGCTCTCAGCATAATTTTTGGTCCCTAAAGTAAAACACAAGTAAACCTAAGTGGATACTAGATTCTCCCATATCAGAAAAGCCAAATTATCTTGCTAGAAACTGAGTTTGCCACTTTCTTTGTATGTGGTCAGTTTGACCACCATGATACGAGTAGCTTTCGCCCTGAGCAAGAGGGGGAACAGTGCAGAAGACAAGGGTCCTTTCCATCTTCCCACTATAAACCTTTCAGAATTCCCGGTCATCCTTTAAAGTGTAATTCAATTTCCATTTCCTCCTTGAAGTTCTTGCTTATTCTTCCTGGGTATAGTGAATGGATGACCTTTCCTTCATAGCCTTCAAGAGCTTTTTGTTTTACAATTCTATGTATTTTTGGCCTCTTCTAGATGACAAATTCCATTCATATATTTAATAGCACTTTACACACAGTAGGCATTTAATAGCTGCTAAAATGAGGATGACAAAGAGCCTTCCAGATCCCATTTATCTCATCCTGGCATTGATGTCCTACTTTTATTAGAGCTTAGTGGATGGCAAGGAGAATCTTTTCTGAGTAACTTTTATGAGAATTTAGGGGAAAAGACAATTTTCTAGTCAAAGAAGCCCATTCCCTCTTTCCTAGCTACTTCTATCTCTACTTCAATTTCCCTTCCCATCAAATCTGGGAATCATAACAGTAATTCATATTTATACAGCGCTTTAAGGTTTTAAAACGCTTGTCTCCTAGGACTGTAGACTTTATAAGGAAGCTTCAACACTTCTGTAGTTAGGTTGTTCTTCAGCTGGTGAATTGGCTATGTTCTTTTGGAAAAAGTAGTTACAGTAGGAATGATCTTTAGTTCATAAGATCATCTTATACCTTAAAGAGGCTTCAGACATCACTGTGTCCAACTTCCTCGATTAGGAAATGAAGAAACAGATCCAGGGATGGCCTTGCTTATTAATCCTTAAACTGTTATTTCCTGAGTGGTTTGGGGGAGGTCACTTCCTTTCAATGTCCACATGAAGAATGGATCAAACAGTCCATTCTACCTACCATGCAGACTGTGGTAAGAATTAAATGAACTAAAGCTATGAAAGAAAGAAGTGTACAGAATAAAACTAATAAAGGCATAAAGTATTATTATTACTACTGTAAGCCAGGGCATGAACTATGGCTAAAGTCCCAATAAGCGTCACTCTCTTATCTGCAAGCACTGGAATGTAGAATAAGGATTGATATTTACATAAATTTTCCTTAAGCTTTTCAGCCATGTCACTTCTTCCAAACAGAATTGTGATACTTTATTTTCTTTCATCATGTAATGACCTCTCCCCACTGAATATCAAATTAGGCTCTTTCCAAGAAAAATACCTTATGATTTTTTTCTTTCATTAATCTAGTTTGCATGGGTAAGCTAATTAACTTTCCCTCCCACCCTAATACATGAAGCTTGGGAACTGATATTGGAAAGTTTTTTTAGCTGTGTCCATTTTCAAATTCTTTCATTGCTTTAAGCATTTAAATGATTCTCTTCAACAAGCACTGTGGAAATCATTAAAATCACAATAATAGAAATTACACAGCATGGTGAAATCGTCAGACTTGAAAGAACAGCCAGCATATCAAACAAAAACAATCTCAGAAGTTTTCAAAAGTCTTTAGAAATTGCAAAAGACCCAATAAACCACCAAGCTATTAACCTCTGTGGTAGGTCTCAGTTCATAGTCAGATGAACAAGGGAAAGAGAGGACAAAGTGAAAAAATATCAAAGTGTTCTGTGACATTATATAGCATACTTATTATAACAAGAGCTATAGGGTATGCTGCTGACAGAATTATTTAAAGTTATTTTTAAATCAGATTATGAGAAGGGAAGTATTAAAATTAAAGTTAAACGCAGCTCTTATAGACAAATGATGTTACAAAACCCATTAGCAACTAATTTACACTTAATAGCTAGATTTAAGTCAGAGTTCATTAATGTACTTTTCTCTGCAAAGACAAAACCAATAGAGAATATTATTTTTTGTGAAAATATATTTATGTCCCATCATCTTGGGATACATTATAATGCAGCATGAAATCAAAGTATAATTATCAGAAAAGCTCAATTTAAAAGAAAGGCACTGGAAGGATACTAGCATGGAGAGAGTGCATATCTTGGAATTAGGAAGAACTGAATTCAAATTCTACCTCAGTTACTAGCTTCATGACCTTGGGCAAGTGGTTTAATCACTGTCTGCCTCAATTTCCAAATCTATAAAATAAAGATATTAAATGCAGTGCCAGGTGTGCCAGAGGTGCTTAAATATATACTTGATTAACTGATCAGCTTGATTTATTCACAATAAAGAAGTAAAAATTCCAAAGGATTAAAAAATAGTCTCAAATTTTCTCTCCAAAGCTCATAGCTCAGGTTCATTGACTTCTTACAACTCTTCAAAAATTCTTTGCCTGTAACTGGGTCAAAAAGCAGATCTTCAAACTCTTCTTCAAACTTCTGCAAGGTGTATAGCATTAGTGTTCTTACCCAGGACTACCTGACAATGTACTAATTTCTGGTTGCAATTTTTGAATTCTGAACAAATATTGATTAAATGGGATGTTGGAGAATTATGTGTTCAGATTAAGTTTGAATGTTCTTTTTAACATTTTATTTTTTTAAACTTTTTTAAAATTTTTAACTTTTATTTTAATCAATATTCCTTATGATCTTCTAAAATATATTAGTTCATTTTAAATGCCTAAATAAGTATTGGGCCATTCCCAATATGGGTTAATTAAATTACATGGTTTCTGAGGCCTTTTAAGATGCAGACCTAAATTTCCCTGCTTTTTCTTGAAAAGGCACATTTCTTTTAAGAGGCTACAGTAACCCATTGTTTGTAGGACATACTATTTGAAGTTTTTGTTTGTTGGTTGGTTAGTTTTTTGTTTTTTTTGTTTTTTTTAACCAAGTAGTTATAGGTTTGTAGAAACACCCAAATTCTCTCACCTATGTCTCATTCTGAACAGGGAGACAAATCTGCTTCATATATAGGCATAATTAGGGATGGGATTATACTTTAAATGGTCACAAAAGAGTGCTTTTCATCTTCAGAACTGCCCATCTGAGGAAAATGAACTTTCATTTACACTTAGTACCATTAGTACTTAGCACAGGGATCCACTATCTTGATTTTATCTTATTAAAAAAATTAGTTACATTTTGTTTCGATACAAGTGCTTCCCAACAAATATTTAGATGCCATTTTCCCCATCCTTCAAAATACATTATAGTCACATAGTAGTAATAGCCTTGGGTTTCACGTTAGCATAAGGATCTACTCTCTTGTTTTGATCTTATTAAAAGAAATAGTTACATTTTGTTTTGATACAACAGACACTTTCCAACAGATATTTCAATGCTACTCTTCTATCCCTCAAAGTACAGTACAGTCACAACATAGTAGTAACACAGCCTTGGTATTACTTTACCCTTGAGTGTCTGCCACAGTAATCTTAGTATATATGAAATACTTTTAAAATACTCTCAAAATGAACAAATTATAATTTTATTAATCTGAGAAAATGAACACTGAGTAATTTGGAAAATTGAGCATATGAACACATGACCACCACACCTCTAGGATGAGGAAAATGTTAACATCAAATAGGTATGATGGTTCCCGAAATGTAGAGAGATGGGGCAACATGTCTCTGCAAATCAGCCTACCTCTTATGACAAAGTATGGACTAATTGATTTGTTTCTGGCCCATATGTACATAGAGCAGGCTACTGATAGCCTTGTTTACTTCCTGTGGAGTTCAAATGATATCTTCACACTGTATAACTCCCCATACATATCATAAAAGAATAAAGTTTTAACCAGGTATTCTGCATATATGTTTAAGCTTTGAAGTAGCCTTTCTGTGGGAAGAAACTAATTTTCTGGGTTTTTGTAGAGTACTTCTTATAAAGATTAAGTAAATATTTATGTATTAAGTAAATACTCATTTAAATGGAGTAACTTATACCTTTGTTGCTTCAACATGTCTTTGGGCCTCTTGGAAAATTCCACTAACAGAGGGTGTAGGCTGGCACATCTGTCCATTAGGTTGTATAGTACTTGCTGTATGTCCTAAAAAGGGAAAAATGAATGAAAAGGAGGAAAATCAATGTCTTTTCAAGATGCCAGAGGATATAAATAACCTGAAAATGAGATAGTTCATATGTAGGAACCTTAAAGAAAGATTCATAGATAATAATATGCAATACTGAAGGTCTACCTAAAAAAAAATTGAGGCTGTAACAATGTTTTTTGTAATAAGCAAAATGAAATTTTTAAAAAATGAATTTTTAGAAGTAAATATTAATTAACTGTAATATCTGGAGAATGATGAGTTTATATTAAGTTTGAACTACATTGAAAACATTATCAACCTGAAAACCTTTTCTGTTTCAATTCTTGTTAATGAAGACCTAAAATATATTAGTTTACTTTGGTGCCTTTATCAATAAAGATACTGAAGAATCATTTTAAAATACCAAGTTTTGTTGGGTTATACGATTAAATATACAGATTATAGGAAATTCATTCTGATCATTGAGATTCCCCTTTAAGTTACTGGGAGAAAAAAATGATATGAACTTATTTTATTATTTGTCTCATTCTCCTAAAACTTTACTTTAATTGAGAATTTAATTCGGGTTTCACTATATTTAGAGAACTCAGCTACATTTAATTCATTTTTCATGAAGATCATCATGTTAAATCATATTAATCTGAGATTTATTTGGCAACTACTCAGTACTCTATGCTTTCTTTTTTGCTTTCAAATCAATAATTTAGTTATTTCTTTACTATTTCAAGGGTATTGAAGGTACTTATTAAATATATAATTTCAAAATTCCTGGGTTATCCTTACTCTATTTTTTTTTTCTTAGCAACATCTCATATTCCTTGAGTCCTCTGGAAGAAGGGGTGAAAGATATAAAAAATCAAATTTAGACTTGTAAGGAAAATCTTCCTAGCTGTTAGAGCTGTGTAGATGTGAAAGAGACTGTTTCAGTTCAGGGATACAGTCTTTTCTATATAACATTTGCAAGGGATGCTTGAAGAAATGTTTTAATTGTGCCTGGCCTAATAGATAAGGCACTTTTGAAAAGCCTTGGCAAGTACAAAAGACCAATTTCTGATACAGTTTTGTAAATATTTTCTTAATTCTGTCTTACAGATTTGTCTTACCGATAGCAAAGGCTAAATGACTGATTTATTAGATATGATGGAGTGGGGGTTAGTTTGTGGGGTAGAAATTAGACTATATAACTATGGAGTCCTTTCCACCTCTGAGATTCATTCTATAATTGGAGTACAGTCAACTTTGAAAAGAAATCCTTGCTTAGTTCCTTGCTTCATTAACCATCCATTATAAATGGTACTTGCTCTGATTATTCACAGGTGACTATGGGGTCAACACTGTAGTTATGAAAGCAAATCCTATTTGTGTCCTCTTTATTATTCTTTTGTGGAAATATATTTTTAAACAATTTCCTTTTTTAGTTTTCTAGAAATATGAAAAAAATAATATTTCTCCACTGTAAAAACTCCAGATTTTTCCCTTGGGAAAGTAGGAAGAACAAAGGCTGGGATCTTCCTTCCAACCAAATTTAACTCTCATGTTAGCTGGGATCATTATCTTCCTACCTGTGATTTATTATTACATGATTAATGATTGATGATGTATACTTAAATTTCATGTTAAGAAGCTTATTATTGGAAGGAATTCTTTTTCAGTCCTTGAGAATGATTCCGGAATGAATGAACAAATAAATAATTTACTAAGTGCTTATTATACACAAAGCATTGTGCTAAATTCTGGGGATACAAAGGGAAAACAGACAATTCCTGCTCTCAAGGAGGAATTCTCTACTGGAGAAGATGATACATGTGGAAGCTTTCACCTACAAGTCAGACGAAAATGTCCCATGGTTCTTAGAGTGTAGTGACAAAGCAAATGTTAATGCCTGTATATAATGTCATTTCCGCTGATAAAATCATCAGTTTCTAATTTGGAACCATTTGATAGTAAATTTGGTGACAAGAACTTTCTTTTCTGGGTCAAATCTTGGGATAGAGAATCATGTTGAGGGGATGAAAAACTATGTCAATTTGGACATCTCTCTCTCCACACTACAAATGGCTTAGAAATTGCTTAATACAAAGTTCAAAAAATTTGTTTCTGGAAAATGTTAGCCTAAATTGAAGAAGGCATTATCATTACTAAGATTTTTTTAAATACTCTTTTGTTTTTAATAAAAAAGATGTTTTCTTTTTCTTCTTTGTTGGGAGGTAGAGGTTACAGAATCACAAAACATGAGTTGGAAGGATTCTTAGAAATCAAGGAATTCAGTCTATACCTAAACCAGAATTTCCTCAATAAGAAACCCAACAAGAAGCCATTCAGCCTTCACATGAAGATCTTGAGTGGGAAACCAGTACTTCCCAGCACAACTCATCTTACTTTTAGATAGTTTTCAATGCTCAGAATTCTCTTACACTGAACTAAAACCTTCCTTTTTGCAATTTATATTCATTGCTCCCAATTTTGATGTTTGAAGCAAACAAGGACAAGTCTTATTCCATTACAGAAAAGAATCATTGGAATTTTAGAAGATAATTGTCTCCTTTTCCTCCATCTCCCCTATCTAAGTCTTCTTTCCTCCAAGTCTCAGTTTTTTGTACAGTATGATCTCTATGTTTAATTTCTCCCTGGCTACTGGCCTCTACTACCTATAAACACACTTGTGCCTCCTCCACACTTAAAATGTGGACACTTAATACAGTCATTCTTGATAGTTATCATTTCATCTCTTCTCATATCATTTAGTCATGAAAAGACTATCTACAGTCAAGGCCTCCATGTTCTTTCCTTCTGTTATGTTCTTAACAATGTGATCTGATTTCTGAACCCATCATTCAATTGAAATTGTTCTTTTCAAAGTCAAATGATCTCTTATCTATTACATCTAATTGTCTTTTTTTCAATCCTCACTTTACTTAACCTTTTTGCAGCCTTTCACAAAATCATCCACTTTTCTCCTTTGCCAATCACCATCCTGGTTCAGGCCCTCATCATGTTACAACTTGACTATTGCAGCAGCATCATATTAAACTAACAGTGGTATTGGCCACCTTATTGTTCTTGAACAAGATGCTTCAACTCTTGACTCCAGGCAATTTCACAGACTGTCCCCACATGTCTGGAATCCTCTCCCATCACATCTACATCTTCTGGCTTCTTTTAAATTTCAATCAAAGTCCCACCTTCTTAAAAAAAAAAAAAAAAAAAGCTATCCCAGTTTTCCTCAATCTTACTGCGTTTTCTCTGAGATTATCTCCAATTTGCCATGTAAACATTCTGCTTGTACATCGTCATTTGCAGGCTGTCTCCCATTAGACAGTGAGCTTCTTGATAGTAAAGGTGATTTTTTTTGGTTTTTCTTTGTTCTCTAGTGCTTAGAGAATTGCCTAGCACATAGGAGACAATAAATGCTTGTTGACTTTTCACTATCGGATGATGATGATCCAAGGAGACAGAGGCAGTTGCTGTTCTCTGACCTCTCTCCTCTTCCCTCTGCCTCCAATTTATTTCATTCGCAATCCACAAGTAACATCTTTGTTATTAAAGGCTGCTTTGAAATTCCTTCAAGTTTATGATTCACAGCTGTGGAGGCTCTCGGAGAATTGACCTGCCCTTTCACCTAAGCATGGTCCTTAACATAATACAGTGGCTCTGGTGATTTTAAACAACTCACTTAACTTTGCTGAACCTTATTTGCCTCATCTGTAAAATGGAGGGAGGGGGTTGTAGCAAATGACCTACTTCTAAATCTATGCCTTCTTTGTGAATTGCTCCCAAATTTTCTTCTAAGCTCTAGAAACATATATAATTATATGTATTTTTACCTGAGTTACTTTTTGAATTTCAAAATCAACATATATAAACCTGAAATCCTCCTCTTCTTCTATGACTCTCCCATCTTATGGTCCCTACAATTTGCTTCTTTTGCTGATGTCCTTATTGCATGGTATTGCAATTCTTTTATTTATCCATATTCAAAAATACATTTGCAATTCTACTTATCCATACTCAAAAACACTTTTGACTCCTTCATTTCTCACTTTATATATCCCACTCCCCTCTAATCCACCCTTCCGACCACTGTGTATATTTGACCATTTGACCATTTAATCACTCCTTCCATACCAAGGAAGCTCTTCCTTGTCTTGGCATAAATGGCCACTGGCACATTTCATATTGTTTTATCCCCCGTATTCTTTGCTTCAGCCAAACTGGTCTATTCTTCATCCTGTCACAGCCCACATTTGAGTCTTTCTTCATGCTGTGTCCCATGACTGTAGTCACCTCCTCTTCCTTTCCTGTTGAAGTTTCATGCAGCTTTTAAAGCTAAATCAAATGTCACCTCCCCCTCGCCGCAGAAGTTTGTCTTGATTCTTCCTCTCCACTAGTCTATAATGAAATCTTCCCTCTCAAACTCACATAACACTTTGCTTTCTTCTCATTTTGTAATGAGAATGTAATAAAGTGTAATCATTTTGTATGACAACTAGCTGTGTAGACCTTGCCAGAGCTTGTGGTTTTGTCTGCTGGTACTGCCAGAACCCAGATCTCCTTTACACTATGAATTGTTATCTTCATGAAAAAGGCTGCCTCAAGAAGCCTTCAATTCCTGGCAAAGGTGATAGAATGTACACAAATGAATAGGGCACAGAAGCAGAGGATGCACTATCCTCCCTCTTTCCCTTCACTCCCCTAGACTGCATATATTACGGGTCTTTCCTCCTTCAAGGTTATTAATGAAATGCATATGAACCTGATTTCACTTGTATGGAATGTTTTAGGCTAGTTTTTTTTTTTCCTTCTTGTTATAAAGAGAGAAACATACAGGACGATGATATCCTAGCTTCCTCCTTCCCTCTGAGATTGCCTCATAAGGGCTGTGCTTTGGATTTGGATGGAAAGATGACAAAATCCAAGAGTGTATTGTTTTAAACAGACACACACTCTACAGTTATGAGTTGGTGAACAACAGAGAGTTGGTGACCACAATGGTAGCATGCTATTCAGTGACTACAGAGAACAGGAAGCTTTGTCTTCCTGCCTGAACACTGCCTTGCTTCTCACTGAGGCTGTCCAATGAAATCCCTCTGTGGTCAGGTTCAGTCCCTGTTCTTTCCGCCAGATCAGTGTATTGTGGGAAGTTTGGTGCTGTTTTAAAATACAAGCAGTATCTACTTAGAGTGAGCGGTTTGTAACAATGCCCTTGGAAAAGAAGTGTAAATTTTAGCTTCTTTATAGTGTCTCCCTGCAGCACTTGATTAATAATCAGGGGTGGCTTTTGTTTGTGCTTAAACAGAGGGCTGAGAAAACAAGTGTATCTGTGGCAAGTAGAGCTTCTGATCCCCTAATTTCCTCCCCTGAACAGTGGGGGAGAATTGTGAATGCCAGCCTAGCTTAACTTCCAGGGTGTTTGTAGGGAGCCACCAAGAAGATTAAGGCAAGGGGCTGGTGGGCTTGTGAGGCTGCAAGCAATACAGGAGGGAAATCCTCCAGCAGGAGCTCGCCCAAGAAGAGGCGGAGTGTTTGGAGAAAGGACTGCTCAGTGCCCATTGTACAGATGAAGGTCAAGAAAGGGTTAGGGTTTACATTTACAGATTAGCAGCCAGCCCTTGTGACTGAGCAGTAATGATCCTGTTCTTTGCAGAGGGTCTGCTCTCAAGATTAGCCTCTAACCAAGAGGCTGAGAACAGTGACAGAGGGTCACTGGCTCATGAACTGTTTAACCAGTCTGAGAACTGGCAGAAAGGGCGAACAAAAACTCACACTAAATATTACACTTTTAGGTTGTAGAGTGATTTCATCACAGCCACCTGGTAAAATAGGTCAATTGTTTTGAGGCCAGATCTGTGATTTTAAGGGCATAGGCATTGTCTTCCCAATAAGGAAACTTCCTTAAACTAAAGAAGATTAGCAACTTTTAGTCTTTGAGAACCAATTGCTTACAGCAGAGGTATCAGGTATTTGGCCCACATTACAAAGGGTATCTTGAAACGGATTAAAATGTAATTGGAAAATATTTAACAAAAAAATAAAAAATACCACAAAACAAAGATAACATTATATTTTAAAACTAAGTCACTGTGTAACCTGCAGGGATTCTTATGTATGGTACAGTGACCTCTATTTTTATTTGAGTTTAACACCACTAGCCTAGAACACTGAGAATTTAAATGACTGAATTCAGGATTGCAAAGTTAAATAAATGCCTGAACTGGGGTTCAGGCCCAGGGCCGTCACTCCGGGTCCAACATTCTGTGCAGTAAATCTCATCATTTTCAGGTCTAGAAAGAACCTAAGAATAGTAGCAGTAATTCTTACTAGATAGGAAAAGATAAAACTTGGAGCTATCCCTGTAGGATCGCTTAGATCCACATTCTTTTTTAATAATAGTTTTTTTTATTTTCAAAATATATGCAAAGATAGTTTTCAACATTAACTTGGAAAACCCTGTGTTCCAAGTTTTTTTCTCTTCTTCTTCCCCCCCACGGTAGACAGCAAGTAATCCAATATATATTAATATGTGCAATTCTACTAACCATATCTTCACATTTATCATGCTGCACAAGAAAAATCAGACCAGAACCTCATTCTTAAGACTGGCTAAGATCTTTTTACAAAACAAGACTTGAAAATGCAGGATCTGCTGGGAGTCTATTTCTTGGACTGGAAGAAAACATAAAGATCATTTAGTCCAGCCACGAGTGATAAAAGCATTCTCTTGATACCTTTGGAGGGTGTCTGAGTTGTAGCCGCAGGCTCCACTTTCCCTAGGTTAGACCACCGAGAGGCAAGTCCAGCTCTCGCCACTGCCTTTTGATAGTTGTCATAGAGGATCTTTCCATACTAGAAAGAGAAAACACAACCCACAATACAATGTTGGGCTAAATTTATCAGGCACGTATATTCTTCATAATCAAATATTCATTTTTTTGACTGAAGTATTTGCAACCTGATCATCCTTTTAATTCTGAAGGTGATTTAAAAAAATTACTCATTAGTCCATATAGGAAAGTTATCTACAAGGAAAGGAATAAACCTACACAGGACATAGAAGTTTTTCTTGTTTCCTCCCTTGCTGTCAGGCTGTTAGCTAATACTTCTGCTATTCTATTATTACAACATGCTGAGAGTAAAGGTCTTCTGGGGGCTTATCTTAGAAAATCCTTATTTCCAGCTTATTGGAGATGCACATATGTTTCTATCACTTCGTAGATGTTAACTGGTCAACAAATCATTAGGACCTTAAATCCAAGACCAAGTCATGTTGTCTATTGTCTAAGCTTGATGTAAGGAAAGAGACCAGATAAATAATTTGTGGAGAGTCAATATAGAAAGATTTTCTCACCTTGGCAATTCTTATTCCAGTGATCCACTGATTTAGAGTTCTTGCATCATCACAGCATAGATACTTGATATATTGTGACTCCTTTTGAATCTGGGGGTGCTGGAATAAATTAAGTTATAGATTTAACAAGTCATGTTTATACTCTTTGAGGAACTCTTAAGTGCTTTGCAAACATTTCTTTGTCAGTAAATGTTACCATCCACATAATTTTTTTGGCAGGAGGTTTCAGAGGGATTAAAAAAAATAAATTAAATATGGATGAAAATATTATGTGATATGTCACAAGCCTTTTGAAACTTCAATAAGAATATTGACAGTTTTTCATTTATATGGCACTTTGAATATTATTTCATTTGATTCTCACAACAACCTTGAGACCCATTTTACAAATGAGTAAACTCAGATTGAATAAATTTAGTTGATTAACCTAGGGTCACAAAACCAGTGAGTATGTAAGGTTACATTCAAACTCAGGTCTTCCTGATTTTAAATCTAACACTCATTACACTGTACCACCTCATCACTCCACAAAAAAAGATAATTTTTGCCTCCATTATTAGATTATAATCTATGCCATTTCTACTGTTATCAAATGACATTTAAAGGTGATTGTGTAGCACTATATTAGGTCTTCTACAGTAGTTAAGAATCAGAAGGCAAAAAGTCTCTGCCCTAAGAGAACTCATCATGTTATGGAGTGGAATATATAAGTATGGTTGTTTACCATCTAAGGCAACAGTGATGGAGTCAGACAGTCATGACATATCTACAACTGAGCAAGCCTAAGATTTTTAGTTAACTAGCAGCCCTATTTGGGGCAATCAGGAAGTTGGCAGGAAGGGAGAAGATAATCCTGAGGCTCAATCCAATTGAATAATCCCAACCCACTGTCATGCACCGGTTTTCCCCAAAAGTAAGTACTCAAAGTTGAAGAGGCTGGTTTGTGTGCTACAGAACTCCTGACCATCCCTATTCTTGCTATATCTGAAAGGTGCCAATACTTAAAAAAATTCAGTGTTTCAATGATGTGGGTATTCTTGTCACCCACATAGATTGCAACTTCTTTGTGCCTTGTAAATTGGTGAGAAAATTGGTGAAAATGTGTTATAATATATACAAAAAAATTATGAACCACAAACACTTGATTTTCTGAGGGTTCCTGCCCCATTTTCCTATTTCCTTCCTCCTTCTGAATCGCTAATTAAGTTAAACTAAAATCTTAACCTTTTAGGAGTCATGTTCCCCTCTGGCAATATGGTATAACCTTTGGACTCCTCAGGATTATGTTTTTAAATTCATAAAATAAAATATATAAGATCACAAAGGAAACCAATTAGAGTGAAATATAGTTATCAAGATTTTTTTTTTTTAAGTTCATGAACTCAGGCTAAAAACCTGCTCTAGGATGCAACTGGGATGCCATTCCTGTTTAGAAACATTTAAAAGTGTCCCACTATGGTTTAGAGAACTATACTTATTGATTAAACTTTTTCCTTCATCCAGGGGAGATAGGACATAGTAAAAAAAAACACTGACTGAGTACATACTTTGTGCCAAGCACTGTGCTAAGCACTGGAGGTATAAGGAGAAGCAAAAGATAGTCCCTACACTCAAAAATCTCATAATCTATTGGGGAGATTTAGACAGCAAATATGGGTCAAATAGGATATGATTACCAGAGGTAAGAGGATTGAGAAAGACTTTTTATAGATGTCAGAAGTCAGAAATGGGAAAGAAGAGCTTTCTACATTAAAAAAAAAATCTGATTTAGGCAATTGTCCCTTGGGGTAAGGGTGTGGTTAAGCTGATCTAGAAGATGGTGGATCTACTGGAGCAAGGGTCCTTTGGAGACTGAACTCGAAAAAGGGAGTTGGAGACACACCTTCAGTAGTAGAAAGGCTGAGTTAATGTATTGGCCTTTTAAATACTCAGCTTATAATTATCAATGTATGTACACAATACATGTGTCAGAATTCTACATGTTAATGATCCCACCAAAAAACCTGTGGCTAATTTTTGTTAAAAGCCTTCCTTTGGGCTTCCATCCTGTTCTTGCAGTTTTAGACCTGATATATCAGTCCTAGCAATGGCTTACAGAATCCCAACCAGGGTGTACTGGAGCCAGATTAACTGTATGGAGAGACAATTGGTAAATTTTCAGCATGATCATTTACGGCCTGGAAATTTTTGTTGTTCGCTTGTTTCAGTCACACCTGACTCTTTATGATCCCATTTGGGGTTTTCTTGGCAGAGATACTAGAGTGATTTGCCATTTTTGTCTTCTCATTTTACAGAAATAGGCTTACATGATTTGCCCAGGATCACACTGGACCTAATAAGTCTCTAACTTGTGTCCTATATAACTAGAGAGCCAGGAATCAAACAGAAGTTTAATTTCAGAGTGAGGGAAAAGGCCTGCAAACAAGAAAGCAAAATAGACACATGTGCCAGGGCTCTGCCCATAGTGGGGGCAACACCTGCCTTGGTATGGCTAAATCCTGATACTTAGGGTTGCAGCAACAATGAGATAAGTTTGATTCATAGCCCACTCTCCATGGGCAAGTCATAAAACATTTTTGAAATTCAAATGGATTGTTTGAAATATGGAGATGTTGAAATTTGGACTGTATCGCTTTCCTCATATCGTAGTCCTGAAGCTTAAATGCTAGTGTGTATAATAGACTGCTTTGTAAATGCTACGTAAATATGAATTATCTTTCTTTTTTTAAAAAAATAATACTTTATTTTTTCCTAATTACATGTAAAGATAATTTTTAACATTCATTTAACAAAATTTTGAGTTTCAAATTCTCTCCTTTCTTTTTTACCTCCTCGGGCTCTGAGATAGTAATTTCATATAGGTTATGTGTGTGATCCTGAAAAATATTTGCATATTAGTCATGTTATGCAGGAAAAAGCATTAAAAAAATTCCACAAAAAATAGAATGAAAAATAGTATAATAGTATGCTTTGATCTGAATTCAGATTCCACAGTTCTTTCTCTGGATGGGGATAGTATTTTTCATCATGAGTCTTTTGAAATTGTCTTGGATCATTTATATTGGTGAGAAGAGCTAAGTCATTCACAATATTGCTGTTACTGTATACATTACTATATATAGTATATCAGTTCTGTTCACTTCCCTTTGCATCAGGTCATCTAAGACTCAGGGGGCCTGAAACTATGGCCCGTGGGCCAGATGCGGCAGCTGAGGACAATTATCCCCCTCACCCAGGGCTATGAAGTTTCTTTATTTAAAGGCCTAAGAAACAAAGTTTTTGTTTTTACTATAGTCCCGTTCTCCAACAGTCTGAGGGACAGTGAACTGGCCCCCTATTTAAAAAGTTTGAGGACCCTTGTAAGTCTTTCCAGATTTCTCTGAAAGCAACCTGCTCATTATTTCTGATAGCACAAGTATTCCACCATAACCATACACCACAATTTGTTCAGTCATCCCCAGCTGATGGGCATCCCCTCAATGTTCAATTCTTTGTCACCAGAAAAAAGTTGCTATAAATACTTTTGTACAAGTCGATCCTTTCTCCTTTAAAAAAGTTTCTTTGTGAGACAGACCTAGTAGTGTTACCTTTATTTCTTAAGATGATTATAAATTAAAACTGAGAGGGCACTCAGAACCTTCTCGTCTGCCCATTCTACTGATGAAGAAATAGAGGTAGCAAGTTGAAATGATTGCCCATGCTCCTCCAGGAAGTGAATATCAGAAGTGAGATATGAACTTAGGTCTTAGTTCTTCTGGTACTTGCTGTCTCTCTAAAGTTAGCTACTTCTATACTTCTTTTTTTTTGTGTGTGTGGGGGGGAGGAACAAACATTTATTAAGTACCTACTACCAAGTACCTACTACTGTGCTTAATGTTTTACAAATATTTCATTTGAAAAAAAAAAACAAAAAAAACAAATATTTCATTTGATTCTCACAACATCCCCATTTTATAATTAAAGAAAGTGGGGCAGATGGGTTAAGTGACCCGAGTAGGGTCACACGACTAGTATCTGAGATAATATTTGAACTCTGGCAACCCTGATTCCCGGTACCACGTACATTTGGGGTCCCTACTTTAAGAATTCTAACAGAATTGTCTCAGGGGGACAACCTTGCTTCAGGCAGGTGCTACTTTAGCCTAGGAGCGCCCATCTCGATTCAGGATTCTCTTTTTTTTCAGGTTAAAATGTAGTCAATTAGAAGGCAAAAAGCTTGCTGGTTTCTGAAATGAGTAGAGAATTTCCCTCTGTTTTGTAGTTTTCCTTTGATTCCAGCAGATGGCATCAGATGCCTTAGGATAATTGATTCATTGACTTCCCCATGTCCCTACGATGGGACCATCATTCTGTATGTCAATCTTTTTTTCCCTTGGCCAGTGTTACCCTAAACACTCTCCTCTTTGAAAGACCAATAAAATGGAAGTCATGATTAAATAAACTAAAGGGTCTCAACTGCAGGCAGGGTTTGCTAAGGGCACTAACGGGTTGGGGAGTGGGAAGGCTAATCAAAATGTTTCCTCCCTTGATCAATCCACCAATACCAGCACCGTTCCCTCCATTAATGAAAAGGGAGCACAAACAAAGAAAATATAAGCCCCAGACAACTGTGAACTAAAGTTACATTTTTGCTCAGATTTCTTTCGCTAGAAAAAAGTTCAAGTCATACACTGCAAATGAAATTTTCCTTCGACTCTTTTACAGGGGTCCTCAAACTTTTTAAATAGGGGGCCAGTTCATTGTCTCTCAGACTTGGAGGGCCGGACTATAGTAAAAACAACATCTTTGTTTTGCGGGCCTTTAAATAAAGAAACTTCATAGTCCTGGGTAAGGGGGATAATCGTCCTCAGCTGCTGTATCTGGTCCTCGGGCAGTAGTTTGAGGACCCCTGCTAGGATTTTCCTACCATTTCTTGCACATTTTTAACCACTCTAGGGAAACAGCATATTTAATTTTGTGATACAAGAAGATCTGAATTCAAACGGGGCCTCAGATCCTTCTTATCTGTGTGACTCTGGGCAAGTCAATTAACTTCTAACTGTAAAATGGGGATCATAATAGCACCTACGTTTCCAGGATTGTGAGGATCAAATAATAGCTTATATAGTGCCTGGCACATGAAGGCATTAAATAAGTGCTTGTTCCCTTCCTAACAGAGGACTTTGTATTTTTGTAATTGGAAGATAGCATTCAAGGACCAGAAGGTCAGGAATGGAGGAGAGGAATAAATGTTGTAAGCTTGTTCTTGCAAAAATTCAAGTATAGATACTCAACTGTTAAAAAAAAAAAAGTCTATCTAAATTACACAGTTAAAAAAAAAAGCTTGAGGAAATTGTGTATGAATGTAATGAAATACTAATGTGCTATGGGAAATGCTGAGCGGGTGAATTGCAGAAAATTCTGGACTGACTTACATGAACTGATGTTGAGTGAAGTGAGCAGAACCAGGAGAACACTGTACACAGTAACAGCAACGTTGCACAAAGATCAACTTTGATAGACTTTGCTCTTCTCAACAATACAGCGGTTTAAGACAATTCCAAAAGACTCAGGATGGAAAATGCTATCCACATCCAGAGTGATCTATGAATGCAGATTGAAGCATACTATTTTCACTTTTGTTTTTGTTTCTTGTGGTTTCCCCCTTTTGTTCTGAGTCTTCTTTCACAACAGACAGGGACTAAGTAGTATTTTGAAAGTATTAAAACTAAAACAAAAATTAATTTTCCTTTAAGAAATTACACAAGGGTGCTAAAAGTCCCAAATGAAATATACACTGTAGAATTTAAAAGGAAAGCTTTAAAAAAAAGTATGATTTTCCCCCTTGACCTGTGAGTTAATTGGTTTAAGGAACTCCTAAAATGAAAACTCCCTTTACCAGCACAACCTGACAACTATCAATCAATCAGTCAATGAACATTAAGTGCCTACTATGGGCCAGACATCATGCTAAATGAGGGAGATACAAAAAGAAGCAAAAGAGTTCCTGCCCTCAAGGAGCTTAGAATCCAATGGAGGAAATAACATGTAAAACTATTGTGTTACTTAAAGTTTGAGACTTGCTGGGACACTAGGCCACTCCAAGACTTTTCTAAGATTACAAAGTTAGTATGTGGAAGGGAGAGTACTTGGATGTAGGTCCTTCTGACTCTCCATCTCATGTCATGGCTGTCTATAGTATTTTTCTTTTTTACAATGAAAGCAACGCAGTATCAATATAAATTGATGAAATTATGGATCTACAGCAGAATGAATGACTAAGAAGGCTTTTAAAAAATTCATTACTCACCATAGACCAGGCTCAATGCTAATGTGCTAATCTAATCTTTTGTACAAAAGGATTATTGAAGACTATTTCTGTAAATTCCTTTAATTAGAAATGGAGAACTGGATCTGTACTTTCATTTGTGTAGATAGGAAACTCTCCTTCTTCTATTAGGACAGATAAACACCTTTTTTTTGATATGTTTCGTCTTAGACAACTGCCAAGTGAGATGATGAGTCCTACAGCCAGTATGTTTTAAGGTCAAGTCTTGAATCTGGGTATTCCTGTCCTTAAGACCCTTTCTCTATTCACTATTCTATGATGTCTCTCAAAGTTTATCAAAGGGAAGATTAAACTGAGGTCTAGCCCTCTGAATCTGTATACTTTGTCCAGCTCTTTTATACAGAAAGAACCTCACTCAACTTCACGTGGGTAGTAAAGCTAATAGATCTGGGCCTTGAGCTTAGATGCTCTGACTTCTTAGATCAGTACTTCTGAACCCTACCACACTTTTTCTGGAATGTTTGCACATCCATGCATTGCTGCATTAAGTAAATATAGTTTCCCTAATTAAAATGTGGTCACAGTTCCAGAACAAGATGGGACAGAAAGCACCAGGGTATTGGTAAACAAATTAAGTTCTCTAAACTATAACTAAACCTCTGAGTAAGGAAATTAATATGATTTCCCCACATTATTGCAGAAGAAACTAAGGCCACATGGGAGAGGGCGATTGGGTTGGGTGGTTGGGAAAGCAGAAGCTGAACTTAAAACCAAACCAAACCAAGTAGCTGGAAAGAGAGAGGGAGGAAGAAAAAGGAACAACTCATTGATTGTTCTCAAATTAGCAATTGGCTTTCTGATGATAAGACTCAGAATTCTGCTGAAAAAAGGGTAGATTTTCATCTTCATCTAGACCCGAGGATTATTATAATGAGAAGAGAATTAAATCTGTAACTGGAAAACATGGGTATAAACCCCAGCTCTGCCCCTTAAAGGGCTTAGGGGAGCTGGGGCCAATCCCTTGTTTTCACCCAACTTCTTTGTACAATGACACGTCTAGTCTACATGAAGTCAAGGGTCTTCTAAATCTATGATCCTATAATTTAGCTTCTTATCGTCACCCTTTTTATGAACCACATTGAGTGGCAGCTTGGAAATTTGTTTGCTTTTTTGTAAAAAGAGTTGTGATTTTCTCCGTGTTCAAATAAATTTCTGTTTCCAATAAAACTGATGCTTTGGACTAAGTCTATAGGCTCACATTTCATTATTGTTGTTGTTGTTTTTAATTAAAGATTTTTGTCCCATTCCCTCATTCTTTTAAAGGGTTTCCATTCAGAGTCCACTTGAAGTCCCTTAAAGTTTTTTCTTTTTCTGTTTTGATCATTTTTCTTAAATTTGGGAAGACTCAGGGGTGGGTCAGCCCTGGGAATCTACTCTAAATAATGCAATAGAATTATGAGATGGTATAAAGGAAAAGGCCTCTCAGGCTCCTTCCAGGTCTAAATCTATAACCTAAGCTCCCTGTGAGAGACAGCAGACAGTCTCAAGGACATAAAGGGAAAAAGTGACAAAGGGGCTATTCTGGTCCTCTTCTGGCTGCATTATTCTCTAGTACCCATCGGTGATCAGCAATAAGGGATGAGCGTGGAAGCACACTTCTTAATCAAATGGACAACAGCCATGAAGCCCCAGCTGCATTCTGTAAGGCTCATTGCAAGGGGTCAAAAGTCCTAATGGTCTCAGTTGCCCTAAGGAGCTGGGCAAGTGCAGGGGTGCAATCAAGGGCTGACTCCCCCAGACTGCTTCCCTTTGAATGGAAAGGCTCAGTTGATCTTTTTGAAGTATTTCCCACACAGCCAGCATGTCTTTGACAGGAGGCGAGGTATATTACATGCTCCACAATGTCAGAACTGTTTGACATCAAAGCTCAGGCTTAGTTAGTGATGAGAAACCCTTCCAAGGGGGCAAATAGCAAGGTAATCTATATGCAAATTAACCGGTTTACTTGGTCTGATGTGCATGAGACAATGTGTGGATTTAATTATGGTTTATTGGGGCTGGTTTTGCTTGAGTAATCTGAGAGTAATGGTGCATAATGCTGAATTAATCTCAGATTTAGAAAAATTGGTTTCCAGGGAATCAGCTGAGACAAGGGCATCAGCACATAGCATTAAATACAGCTGGGTACCTGTCTTAAAGCCGACCTGCTGAAAGAACGGCCTTTCAATGAAGTCTGTATATTTACCATCGCTGCAGTCCTAGGGGGTCAAGGCTGCCGAACTCCCCCCCTTGGAAATTGATCCCAGAACTGACCTTATGTCATAGACCCAATCCTATACTTTCACATCCCACCCTTGACTCTTTGTTGAGTTTATTCAGTCATGTATCTGAGAACAACATCGAGCAGGAAGACGTGTTTTGTGTTTCAGGTTAGTCATATAACAGATGGAACTGCTAAGCTCATAATAAGTCCAAAGCAGGAAAAGACCTGAGGGGCCCTTCCTGGATCAGTCTCAGAATAATGTTTTTAAATGAATACAATACATGGGATTACAAAGGAAACCAACTATGTTGAAATAGAGTTATTGAAATATGTATATATATTTTAAAACAAATTCACAGACCTCAAATAAAGAGTCCCTGATCCAGTCCAGTCTCCTCATTATATTGATAAAGAACCTGACAGCCACCCAGGGAGATTAAATAACTTGCTCAATTTGACACAGTCAATGTTAAGAGGATTTAAATCAAAGTCCTTGGACTCCAAAAGTGGGAGGATACCATGAATAAACGTCATCAACTTTACCATCTTGCTCAGGACTGGGCTTGCTCAGTGCACACCTATCAAATCCTTATACAATCTACTGAGAGTGCACAAATTTTACTTATTATTAGGAATAAAAAAAAAACAAGTTGAAACTCTGCTTGTGCCTCTGAAGGTGAAGTACAGTAATGTTTTCTACCTTGTCATCAAAGCTTTGGAGAAGATGCTAAAAAGATGACCCTGGATGTGGTCAGCTCACTGATAACAAGCCAGGATGATCTAGTCTCGAAAAAGACTGTCACAAGATAAAGATTCTTTTAAGAGTTTCAGTTACCAAAGACTGCTATTCTGTGGTGAATCTGACTCCAGGCTTAGATTCAGAACTTTCCCAGCTTGGTAGGATGGTCAGACCCTGGGTTCTATTGCCATTATCTTAAGAGTTCAAGGTCACTTACATATTACAAGGAGGTACTGAGGAGTAAAACCAGAGCAGTGCTGGGACAACATAAATGCATCTTACTATGCCTAACTCTTAGCCCCAAGCACTCAGTAGGTGCTTAACCTTAGCTTTTAGCTAGCACTTAGTAGGTGTTTAAACTTAGCTCTCACCCCCATGTACTCAGTAGGTGCTTAAACTTAGCCCTCAGCTCTAAGCACTCAGTAGGCATTTAAACTTAGTCCTTAACCCTAAACACTCAGTAGATGTTTGGTTAATGTTGGTTAAATGTTAAAGATGCATATATGAGACAAAGGGAAAATTTTTTGGAAATACCAAATTCCTTAAAAGTGAAAGCCAGACAATAAAATTTTATTTAAAAAAGTAACTTATACATCATGTTGAACCCAGGACTAAGAAAACATAGAAACCTCGCCAATGTATTTTGGTTACTAGTAGCAGCTAAGTGGTTCAGTGGATAGAGTAAGAGCCCTGCAGTCAAGAAGATCTGCTTCAAATCTTGCTTCAAACACTTGTTAGCTATGGAACTCCAAGTAAGTTACTTAATTTCTGCTTGTTCTCAGTTTCCTCATCTGTAAAATGGGTGCTAATTATAATGGCATTTTACTTTCATTGTTGATGTTGGGAGTAAATGAAATAACACATGTAAGTTACTTTGCAAATCTAAAAGATTTGATATGTGCTAGCTATTATTACTATTACTACTACTACTATTATTATTATTATTAGTAGTAGTCAATAAACATTTATTGAGTATCTACTATGAGCCAGGTGCCATACTAAATATTAGGTACATAAAGAAAGGCAAAAGAGAGCCCCTATTCCTTAGAAGCTCACTGTATAATGGGAGAGCCAACCTGAAAAAAAAAAAAAAAACAATGTTCCAAGAACATATATATGGGACAAACTGAAGTTAATCAGCAGAAGGAAGATATTAGTATTAAAGGGAAGAAAAATTTCTTGTAGAAGGAAGGATTTTCGCTAGGACTTGAAAAAAGTTTGGAATAGGGACAGGTTTGGAGGGAAAGATGAGTTCAGTTTTGGGCATGTTGAATTTAAGATCTCATTTGAACTGTCCAATGCACAGTTGAAGATGTGAGACTGAAGCTCAACAGACAGGGTTGGATAAGTAAATTTGAGAATTACCAGCACAGAGGTCTACAAGAGCTACTGAGATTATCAGCTGAATCACTAGAGAGAGAGAGGAGAGGAAGACCCAGGACAGATCTTGGGGGATACACACAATTGAGGGATATGAGCTGGATAAAGTTTCAGCCAAAGAGACTAAGAAGGAGTAGTTACATGAGTGAGAGGAGGAGAATCAGGATGGAGAGCTGTTGTTCTTGATGTTCAGCTATTTTCAGCTGTGTCCTATTTGGGGTTTTCTTGGCAAAGATAATGGAGTGGTTTTGCCATTTCCTTCTCCAGCTCATTTTACAAATGAGGAAACTGATATAAACAGGGTTAAGATATTTGCCCAGGGTCATACAGATGTTTAGTGTCTGAGGTTGCGTTTGAATTCAGTTTTTTCTGACCCCACTTTATTCACTGTTCCACCTACCTATAGAAAAGTAAAGGAAAAAAGAGTATTAAGAAGAGAGTGATTGACAACAGCTGAGGATGCATTAAAAGGCCATTAGTGGGGCAGCTAGGTGGCTCAGTGGATAGAGCACCAGCCTCGAAGTCAGGAGAACCTGGGTTCAAATCTTTCCTCAGACACTTAACACTTCCTGGCTGTGTGACCCTGGGCAAGTCACTTAGACTCAGCAATGATGAAATATTTGTTAATTTTGAAGAAAGCAATTTTATTCAGTTTATCTAAAAAGATCATGAGTGAGATTGAAGGAGTTTAGCCAAAAAAAGGAAGGAAAACTATGGGACAATGGCTAGCAGGGAGTAATGGGCATGCAGGAAAATAGGAAAGAAGCAAGTGGACAAAGGCTGAAGATAAATGAGAAAGGGGAAATGACAGTGAAAAATCAAGTGGAGAAGATGGGATGCAATTGAAGTGACTTCAAGCAGGTTTTTGTAATCTTTTGATATGAACAGTGGTGTTTCCCAAGTTTAGGTAAAAAAGGTAAATTATCGAAATAACGGTTGTGTTATGGTTCTTTTTAAAACAGCGGAAAAACAGGAGGAAAAAAATAATAACTGCATTCATTATGCCCTCCAATAATACACTATGTTACCTTTGGCCAAGAAAGCATCATTCATGATTGCAAATGTACAAGAACATTATTTGTATAGACTTCTTTTATGTGTTATATAGTATACTCAGTTTCTTTCTTTTTCTTTCTTTCTTTCTTTCTTTCTTTCTTTCTTTCTTTCTTTCTTTCTTTCTTTCTTTCTTTCTTTCTTTCTTTCTTTCTTTCTTTCTTCCTTTCTTCCTTTCTTCCTTTCTTCCTTTCTTCCTTTCTTCCTTTCTTCCTTTCTTCCTTTCTTCCTTTCTTCCTTTCTTCCTTTCTTCCTTTCTTCCTTTCTTCCTTTCTTCCTTTCTTCCTTTCTTCCTTCCTTCCTTCCTTCCTTCCTTCCTTCCTTCCTTCCTTCCTTCCTTCCTTCCTTCCTTCCTTCCTTCCTTCCTTTCTTTCTTTCTTTCTTTCTTTCTTTCTTTCTTTCTTTCTTTCAATTGGAATTAAGTGGCTTGCCCAGGGTCACACAGCTAGAAAGTATTAAGTGACTGAGACCAAATTTGAACTCAGGTCCTCCTGACTTCAGGGTTGGTATTCTATCCACTGCACCATCTAGCTGCCCCAATATTCAGTTTCTTAAACTGTGGAGCACAAAATTATGGTTTACTATCATTAAATGTTTGATTTGTATACCTATTTTATATACCCAGGTCATGTAAAAATTTCTCAGGTGGAAAGCACTGTGAGTAGAGAAGTTTAAAAAGCCCTGCATCAATCCATGTATGAAGTGCCTATTCAGTGCAAAGCACTGTGTTAGGTCATGGAGAAAATACAAAGTTTTATTAAGACTGCCATCTTGGAATCACATTTTGGCAGGAGACAGGATGCAGAGCCGAAGCAGACTTTGAGCAGCAGTCAAAGACTGTTGAACCCTCCCCATCTAGTCTCCTCTGTGAGACTCTGTGTGTCTCCAGTGGCTGCGTGGGCCTGGGGCTGTGGCCTGTAGGTCAGGGCCACGGATTTTGCTTTAGCATCAGTTGGCTTCCAGGAAGGTCCAATCTGTGACCTTCACTTCATTAACACCAGGCTCTATTCAACTTCAAACAGCTCAGCCGCCTGACATTTGTATATCTGATTACTAGTCTGATCCCCAGCACTGGAACATACTGTAAGAGGCTAGAATTTTACTAGTTTATTAGATGCTCAAGTTTGATGTGTGTGAAGTATCTGGGGATGGAACAATGATCCATGTGGGTATGAAGAGATGGGGCCACAGGAACAACTAAGCATTAAAAAAAATAAGATCCCCTGAACCCACTTATAAGAATCAGATGCTAAATTTGGTAGATGAAAGATATTTCTGGTTAGCCTTCCAAGACATGGTATCGATGTAGACATTTTTCTTTTTAATTTAATCCGTGTAAATTTGCCAGTAAGGATGGATTCTGTTTTTAAAATTTCCTCCATTTTGAATATAAGAAAGTCAAAATGTAAAGAACTGACTTCTTGGGTTTTATCTTTAGCATGTTATCCACAAAATGCTCATTCGAGTTCAAATTCCAGAATCTCTGTCATAAATTGTAGGAGAACTTAGAGCTGAGATTCCTACAGAAGTTTTACACTGAGATATCATTTAGGGTTATAGAGGTTGCTCTTAATAGGACTGGAGAGCCACAGCAAGGTGACTGACCACCTAGGATGGAAGCACATTTCTTTTCTATACATATGTTTGATGTATTCCATTCTGATGAAGGGATGGATTTGGTAGCCAGCATCTTTTTTTTTTCCCCCTAAGTAACTATTCTCTAAAAATATATAGTGGAGCAGCTAGGTGGTGCAGTAGATAGAGCACCAGCCCTGAAGTCAGGAGGACCTGAGTTCAATCTGTCCTCAGACACTTAATACTCCCTAGCTGTGTGACTCTGGGCAAGTCACTTAACCCCAATTGCCTCAGCAAAAATAAATACATAAAATAAAAATATATGGTCATAAAGTAGGAAACATTAAGCACTCAGGATGTTCCAGGCACTTGCTAAGAACCGGGGTTAAAGTCTTGCTTTTGACACATGCTGGCTATATGGCACTGGACAAATCACTAAACTTTACCATACTCCATGAAACTCCAATAAATTACAGATGATTCTGGATCATTGGAGATGGTTCATTTGATGGATGAAAGCTTGGGGTTGGGCTAAAGGAATAGTAAAATACATTTATGCATCCATAAATATACATAGAGTAGAATAGAAGTTATTACTTTTAAAGTGGTGGTCAAGTATGTCATTTAGTATTTACTGCGTAGTAGGGATGCCCCAAATCACAAGCCTCATAAACATTAAATGTAAACAAAGGACTTCCTTGCACATACCTTTAGTACAAAGCAGTGATCAGTTGGAGCTTTATATTTCATTTTGTACTGTGTTCCATAGTAAACATTGACATTTTCAAACTGTATAAAGCAAGCCAAATCCCGAGATGTCTGCAAGTGGAGAGAAATAATAATAAAATGTTAAAGAAAGATTAATTAAGAATTAATTAATTCCAGAACAACAATAATAAAAAAACCCTTCCCATTCCCAAAGCTCTTACAAGAATTTTGGACAATTAACAGCTAATGTGTCACATTTATGCAAAAAAGCATCTTGAATTGTTTTTGTTTTATCTGATATTCTATCATGAAGGGTATCCTAAAAAAATCAAAGCTCTTTTTTAAAGAGGAAAGAGAAGAACAAGAGAATTTCTGGTTCTACTTCTGGTTCTAGTGCTCTTTAGTTTTCTAACACCTTGCACCACTGACTGACTTTGAAAGCCCCAGCTAACTGACCTTGACTTCTTCCTACTGATGCAATCAAGACAAGGTGACCACCGAGGAAAAGACATTTCTTTTCAGTGCACCTATTACAAGATCTTTCTTTTCTGACAAAGGGATGGATTCTGTGGCTAGAAATAGCAGCTTGGGGTTTTTTTTTCTCTCTAAAGAAAGCTTCCAATAAGAAATAGACAGTAAAAGGCACTAAATGTACCTCTCAGTAAATTAACAGAAATTTCAGGCACTTCCATTTTTTTTTTCTTGTCCTTTTTTTTTTCTCCTAATACTGCAGGTTCCCTCTTGCTATTTATTGGGCTTGATGTGTTGCCATGGAAACAAAATGTCTGCCTCACTGAACAACCTTCTTTGTGAAGAGTGAGTGCAGTAGAGAATCTGCATATTCCATCACACCTTAATTACAAATTGGTTCTGTTTCTCTGTTCTGGGTTTTTTTGATGCTAAATATAGCTTACAAACAATACAACTGAGAATTAGCATGTGTGATTTTGCTGTTTGGTTCCTTCCCCCTTTACTGTCATACATCTTTTTCTTTTTTAAAAAATGGAAACATTTCTGCCCTCCTCTCCCATTTTTCATACCAGCTAATAGTTCTTTGTAAACTGTCTTATTCCAAATGTGGTAATTCAACACAATCAGAGCCTTATAATACCAACTTTCAAATTAGTTATCTGAAGAAATGGCTAGAAGGACTGATATCCAAAAGAAGTCTATTTTTGATTTTGCCAAACAATTCCTGAGTCCCATATTTAGCAAGTAACATTATATGTGTCAGTTCCATCTAAGTGTTAGTCAATAAGCATTTATTGAGGACTTACTATGGGCCACTGTGCTAAGTACTGGTGCTCTACACTAAACTGCCTTGTTAAGTAGATAAAAGAATGAATGATTAAGAAGGCATCTTTTTTATTAAGTTCTTACTATGTTCCAAGTATTGTGCTAAATCAAATAAAATCATTTCCTGAAACAATATATGGACAATGCTTGTTTATTAGATATTAAACATGATGATCTGTTCATTAACTCATGATTTTAAATGAAGATGTTATTCTTCTTGAAAAGTATTCACTTGCATCTGAATACCTGTGACAATGTTATGAGTTCATAACAAAATTTAGGATATTTTCAAGTGAGATGCAACTGGTAGAGTGGATAGAGAGTTGGTTTTGAGCTTTTTTGCCTTCCATATATGCTAGTTCTGTGATTCTCTTGTACATCCACTTAATCTCATGATGCCCTTGGGCATCTAGCTAAGATTTTAAGTTGCAGAGAAGGTGATGACTTGTATGAGTACAAGGAATTTTCTCTCCTGGGGGTTTCTATATCAATGAAACCACAAGTCCAGGTCCCTATACTTTGAAAAGCAGGAGAGACTTTCTTTTTTCCTTTATTAGATAAATAACTAAGGGTAGACCAGTATGTATGGTTGCCATTCCATTACCACACAATTTATAGTAGAATAGAATGCTGGGCCCAGAGTTAAAAAAAACTCATGATAAATGTTTCAAATTATTGGAATAAAAATCTTACAATTCCCCTTGCATACCTCCCCCATTTTAGTTATGTGCTACAGGTCTGGTGTAATTCTTTTATCAAAATCCAAAATGTGACCTTCCAAGTAAGGCAGACAGTTTAACTTTAATGGGAGCATGCAGAGAACCTGCAATGTTCATTCCTTAGGGAATTCCAAGTGTGAAAATCATGCTCCTTCTGCCAACCCATCTAGGCCATAGTAGATGACTTGTCCAGGGTCATATGTTTTGTCAGTGACAGAGATGGGATTTCCACCTCAGTCATCCTGACTGCAAGTCTAGCTTCTGTCTGCCATCCATATTCTCCCTAAAAACCGTCCATGGAAGTTTTATCTTAATGTGGTTTCACTGCCAAAGAAAAAACAATATATGTGAGTTATTTAAAAGTTTATTTACTCGTGAGAGTTGAGTGAAATAGGTCAAATGATGTGTCAGGAATATTGTGGGAAAGATTCTGATAGTGATAGGGACATTTAACCAGAAAATTGCTAAGGATTCTTCCAGAAATCCTTTATTAACTTAATGAAGTTCATTAACTTATGATACGAAAGAAAAGACAGAACATCTTATAAAATTTTTGTAAGCTTCAAAACTGTTGAACACTTTGCCAAATACAGGACAAATTTAGGGTGTGTCATCCATGTTCAATAAGAGAGTTTGTTTGGGGAATGACCTAGAATGGTTTTCCTGTGTGAATCAAGGCAATATTAGATCTACATGGGCAGGCTGGAGTTTCCTCTGAGGTGAAAATTAATCTACCTTGGGACGTTGGGGACTCAAATGACTGTCATCCACACCTTCTGTCCAACCCAGGCAGCAGAGGGTAGTGGGCTGAGAAGGCAGAAGCCAAGTCACTTAACCTTTCTCTGTCATAATTTCCTCACTGGTGAAATGGGACTAATAATATTTGCCTCACAGGGTTGTAAAGAAAGCAACTATATAAATATAAGCACTTATTATTGTGATTATTCCTGCGTTTACATGAGAAGACAAAAAGCCTGATGCAGGAACTTAAAGTAAATTCATGAGTATCAGGCCCTATGGAAATATGAAGTGAGACAGAGCAGTGGGGACAGAAATGACTCAGAAGAAATAAAAAAAGTAAGACCTTAAAATGGGTCTTAGATCAGGCCTTGGTCCTATTATCTGAATGAAAACCATAGGTAAAATTATTATTATTCTTTTAATTTAGTATCATCATGTCTGCTATTTTTGCTCCATTTTTCAGTAGTGATTGACCAAAAAAGCCTGTAGAAAAATGAATTGAATAACTGTGTTTACTTAGGGATAGGAGGAGAGAGAAAAAGGATGTGGGCTTGAGTCCTTGGAAGCTCCTGGAGGGCAGAGAGTGTCTCAGTTTGATCTTTACATTCCACAGAGCTTAGCAAAGAGCCTGACACATCCTAAGTGCTTAATAAACGTTTGTTGATTGATTGATAGATACAGAGAGGCGAAACCTTGGATGAAGACCATTTAGTGGCAGAGGAAAAAAACAGGTAAGCAAACACCTGAGGTCCCTGAAAAGGGAGAAGACAAAAGGATGAACAATGAACTGGTCTATAACTAAGGTACAGAATGCTTTGCTTGTGGGGGCCATTTAATACATATTTGTATTTGGAATTTACATTTCTGTCCCTTGCTTTGCTAAGAGTGAAAGGTTTAAGTAAAGAGATCAGAAGTATTCCTTTCTTTTTCTGGCCCAGTGAAGAAAAAAGCTTTTGACATGATGATGATGATGATGATCATCATCATCATCATCATCATCAAGTGCTTACTATGTGCCAGGTGCTTTGCTGCTAAGCCCTTTACAATTATCTCATTTGCTCCTCACAACAACCTTGGGAGGTAAATACTATGGTTATTTCCATTTTACCAATGAGGAAGCTGAGATAAACAAGGTTAAGTACTTTGCCCAGGGTCTCACAGCTAATAAGTGTCTGAAGTCATTTGAACTTAGATCTTCCTAACACCTCAGGATCAGTACTGCATCCATTGCACCGTCTGGCTGCCTCTATTATGATCACCAGCTATTATCATGTAAAGGATTAAGCCATCAAGAAAACTCTTATCTAGAACTATCCATCCCTTATTGATTCCAGATTAAGAGAATAGAAAATAAGAGAATAAAAATTGGAGGGAAAGTAATCAAATAGTCTTCAGGAAAAACATATTCCTGCAATTTTTTAAAAATTGGGATTTAAATAAAGCTGAACATGATTTTTATTTGTAAGACCAAACTACTAAAAAATAAGAAATAGTTTTATCAGCCCTATCTTAAAATATTTGTACAAGTGTTGTAGTGATACCAGACTTCTCAGGTATAACAGACATTTATCCTTAAAATGTCACCTGAAGATTTCTTTTCTTTCACCTTCATGAAATGCTTTATTGCTAAAGTGTTTCCTTTTGACTTCCTGACCTTAGTCTTTCCTTTGGGTACATAATAAATTCCAGAAGCTCGTAAAAGAAAATAGCGTCTTTTCCAGGATTTCTTTCCATCTTCTTTCAAATAAAGAGCCCCTTCAATTTCTGGCACAATGACAGATGTCCCACAGAAACTTTCCTGTAATGGAGAGCCCAGTTACACAAAATATACAAAACGTAAACAGACACTTGTGTTCACATTTAAACAAACACTGACAAATCATTCTTTAAATCAAGCTACTTCTATCTGATGGACTCAATGTACATGTGTGCAGCCTATGGCATCTGCTCTTTAAGAAGAATATATACTATCAGCTAATTGGAGCAACAATGGTAAATAACCGAGACCAAGTGAAAGGCAGAAATTAGAAATTTATTCAGGTGTTGTTTTTTTTTTTAAATTAAAGTCTGTGATGAGGAAGGCAGATGGATTTTTTGGGGGGCCTCATTGTATGGCCATACGATGATCTGTTAAGCATATTAACAATTCTCATCTTTCCAGGTGTTTCTCTCCAAATCTAAATCTGGCTATAAAACTACTTAATTCCATATGAGCTGCCCTAAAAAGGAGCACAATGGAGATTAAGTCTCTCCTGTCTTTTTCTTTCAATAATAGCACAGGGTTGGAAAGGAGCTTTCAGGTCACCTACTCAACTCTCCCTTCACTTTATATATGGGAGCAGAGTGACGCCAGGTTAAATGGCCTTCCCAAGATCACTATAGGTAGTGATCTGGCCCCAGATCCTAATTCCAACTCCACAACCTGATTTTTGTACATTCTGAACTATATGGCCTCGAAGCCTGTTGAACTCAGTATGTCTAAAACTGAACTCATTATTTTTCTACCCCAAACTATCCCTTCTTCATAATTTCTATATTTCTTCTTCAAGATCTCTCTGGTCTCTGAATTACACAGCCTAAGTCATCTTCACAAGACTTAGAAAGGATGGGAAAGTCTACTAACAATCCCTGCCCTTTCTCAACACTTCCCAGTTAAACTTACCTCTAGTAAAAATTCCTTATTTTTTGCATTCATTTTCTCATTTGTTTCCTTGCCTTCTTTTTTCCCTTTATTAGCCAAGTAGAAATTCTGGAAAAAAAAATGCAAAAAGGTCAAATCAGCAAATTCTTGTAGTAAGTACTTATATTGTTCCTTGTACTCCATTAGAGACCGTAGGAGATCAGACAAAGGTACAATTACTCAGTTCTGCCCATAAGCAGCATCCTTCCAGGAAATCAGATTTATATCTGTGAAAAAGCTAAAAAAGACAATTAGGCAGTATCATTCAACCAACAAGGAGTCAGTAGTTGGGGATGTAACTGAAGGGATTTATATATCATAGACGAGACTGAACTAAATAGCTAACATCTATCTAGTTTTTCAGCACCAAGAACTAATGTTTCTGAATTAGTGATTCTTTTGTGTTATGTGCTATGAGGAATACAGAAGATAACATTCAAGAAGTTGATAATACATTTGGAAAGACAGTTGAATTTCATTGAGTTTACTCAAATAAACCTTTTTAAAATGCCCAGGTACTGTGCTAGGAGTTAAGAATGCAATGCTGAAAACTTTTTATAACAAAGTTCAAAATATATACAAAGTCATTTAGGAAGGAGGGGGAGCACCTTTCAGGGAATGACATTAGGAGTTAAAAGGATGAGGAAAAGCTTAGTCCTAATCCTACTTAATGTGTATTAAACCTAACCTTATTAGTTGACACTTTTGCTTTTTTAGGGTTGGGGCAGGCACTTGAGTCTCAAAGGAAGGCGAGGATCAGAGTCCAAGGCTGTGGAGCAAGAGGAGCAGCCATGAAAATGTATGGAGACTGGAAAGGAACGCCTAACAGGACAGCATGTTTTGATTATAAGATATATGAAAGAAAGTAGAATTTAAGAATATTTGAAAAGGGCCCAAAATATTGGGCAAAAGTAGAATCAACAAGACCTGGCAAATAATCTAATGTGAGGAGGAGGAAGAGAGAAGGGATAAGGATGACTTGGAGTGTAATTGCAGAGCCCAGAAGGATCTTAAAGAAGAAATACAGAAATTATGAAGAGGGGAGTTTGAGTTTGAAAGGCTTCCAAGTCATTTATAATTCAAAAGACAATTTGTGATTTGGACCTGGATTAGGAGAGAGACTATCTTTGTATCATATGTGATTAGGATCTCTGCTAACTTTTACTATGTCAGTCTAATGCTAATACATGCACAAAGAGGTTAAAATAAATATAATATGTACAATAAGTAGATAAATTCAGCGCAAAGTTTTACTTGCTTTCCCAAAAAAGTAAAATCAACTATAAAGAAGTATCAAAGGATTGTCCTTTAAATCTTGATTTTGTCATTATCAGATTGCTGACTTGAAGATTTTGTCTAGAGTCCTGGTATTTTTATTCAGAAGACATGAATAAAATTTAATACGTGACCTATCACTTTAAGAACATAATGTATCCACTAAAGGAACTCATTAGTCTACTGTACAAGTGTTTATTGACCCAAGTCTATAGAGGAGACTGGAGGACAAAATAGAGGTAACAAAATATAAACTAGGAAATCTTGGCAAACTTTGTGGAACTAAAAGTGGTAAAATGGTATTTGGTGGAAAAAAAACCCCAGAGGATGTCTGATTCTTCCTATAAATGAAGATTTTTGTTCATTCTTCACCTTTTCATTTCATGTGAAAGAATTTCCTTTGTTCTTATGGGCATTTGCAATTTTTAACAAATTTTTTCCCTTGCCACTTAAATCTGAAAGGCTAACAATAACGGTTAGTGGCTCTAAGGCTTGGGAGAGACTGTGACTCACTATAGATTTTGTTCCATATTAGACTTGAAGATAAATATTCCAGAGTCCTTTTTATTCCCTAAAACATCAAAATGATAAACTATTCTAATACCATGGAAAAAGAATTACTTTAAAAACAAAACCCTACCGATTTGCCTGACTAGGTATTACTTTTGCCATGTTGTTTTCCCAATCCGTTTACACATGTGGATTATGCTACCAGTAAGATAAAAATGGGCTTAGAATTTTGAAAGCATTTTTTAAAAAGTCAAATCGTCATTAAGTGAACAGAATTAAGCCCCATTGAGTGAATAAAGCACATAAGGAAATACAAAGCTCTTGGAAAACTGTTAAAGGTTTTGTTATATTAAACGGTGAATGGAATCAGAAGGGTGCCAATGAAAAAGACCAATCTTTCTGTTATTCTTCGGCACATGTGGTTAACTTGTCTTTGTCTTACATTATAAAAAAAGTTTCTAACATTCCAAGAGTCTCTCTCTTTAAAAGTACTTTAGTCCTAACTCCTTTATTCTACTTTCTCCCCACAGTTGAACTTTCAGACTGTTTTTTTCAAGTTACAATTTCTCAGTCCATCATTTAGAGATGAGGAAGGGGAAGACAAATCTAGTGATCCCCAAAAGAACCATACCAAAAACTTTCCTTCCTTCCTTCCTTCCTTCCTTCCTCTCTTTATTCATCTATCTATCTACTTCCTTCCTTCCTTCCTCTCTTTGTTCATCTATCTATCTATCTACTTCCTTCCTTCCTTCCTCTTTTTGTTCATCTATCTACTTCCTTCCTTCCTTCCTCTCTTTGTTCATCTATCTATCTACTTCCTTCCTTCCTTCCTTCCTCTCTTTGTTCATCTATCTATCTATCTATCTATCATCTACTTATTGCTGATGCAGTTGGGGTAAGTGATTTGCCAGGGTCACACAGTTGGAAGTGTTAAGTGTCTGAGACAAGATTTGAACTTAGGTCCTCCTGACTTCAGGGCTGGTGCTCTATCCATTGTGCCATCTAGCTGCCCCCCAAAACATCCTTTATTAAGTTAAATCTTATCTGCATACTTTGGAGTAAGGAGGTGAACTACGTGGTTCTGTTTCTGGTAGAGATAAGTGTTATGGGCAAATCTGAAAGTTTGAGTGAAAAGTGATGCCATCTTGTTCACTCTATATACCATTTCCACAATAGTTGGTAGGAATGCAAGAGTTCTAGGGAATAAAAAGGAAAGAAGATGTGGTGTTATGGGAAGAACAAAGGATTCTGAGTCAGAAAACCTGGTTCTAATTCTGATTATTACATGGTCAAGGCACTAAAGTTAGGAAGCTACCTGGGTAAGGTACTTAAGTTAGTTATGAAGTTCTCTAAACAAGACACTAATGTCAGTTATGAAGTTTCCTGGATAAGACACTAAAGTTAGTTATGAAGCTACCTGATCAAGGCAATTAAGTCTCTCTATTCCTCAGTTTCCTCATCTATAAAATGAGAAAGTTGGAATAGTTGAATCTTCAAAGTTCTTTCCAGCTGTAGAATTGTGATTCTGTGCAGCAAGTAGAATTCTACCAAGGATACTACTTGTCCTGTGTGATAGAGTAGGTGTAGGAAACAAGGGAATATTTATTTTTAACGTCCATATTTTCTTAGACTAAAGACTCTGTCAAGAGGACCAATCATCTAGAGTCTCTTATAAGACACAAAGGACTCATGTAAGTAGTTTATCCTCTGGGTTTGATGAGAAAAGGCATAAATACACACATAAAGGGAAATCACTGGCTAAGGGTAAACTGAGTAGAATAAAGAATGCTATGAGAAGTCAAGATAAGGAGAAATAGTTAGGTGATAGGAGTGCCCATAGACTCCTTTATGGAGGAGTTGGGACCTCAGCTGGATCTTGAAGAATTCAGCTCAGGGGAAATCAATCCAGGAGGAATAAGAAAAGTTCAAAAATGAAATTTTAAAAATACAAAAGGGAAACAACAATAACACAGAAGAAAAATATGGATGCATAAAGTACTCACTAGCTTACTTAGATTTTTAAAAAGAATTTATAAAAAAATTGAGGTCAGGTAATACAAGATGGATAAAAAAATGGTATTTTTCTAAAAAAAAAACAGTATCATGAATGCTCAGCTAATGGACTGAGGCTGTAGTAAGAGAGACTGAAAACATAAAAGATTCATCTTTTTAGCTAAATTTGAGAAAAAGAAGGATCAAAGAAAGTACGGGACCTTTGCTTGGCTGGGATGGGATAACTGACAGCATAGAGAAGGTAGAATTTCTCTTCTTGTTTTGTTTCTACTTTCTTGGCAAAAGAGAATGACCTTTATGTTACAAGTAGCAGAAAAATGAGTACCCCAAACAAACAATTTGACAGTCAAGGAGCTTCTGGTTGTCCTTGATGAATTCAAATCCCCTGGTCCAAATGAACTGCATATTCTAATCCTGAAAGAACTAGGGGATGTGAATGGTGGACTGCCATCACTGACATTTAAGAGATCATGGAAAACAGGAGAGGTACCATAAGACTGGTGAAGGATTAATGTGGTCCTGATTTTTTTTTAAAAGACAGAGTTTCTTGGCTTTAATTTTTGGAAAAATTCTACAATGGCTCATTAAAGAGATAGATGAGGAAGTGGTGATCACAAAATATCAACCTGGCTTCAAGAAGAACAGAACATGGAAAACATCATTTTTGGGGATGAAAGTTTATTAAACTAGAATATGAGGGGAATGCTATGGACAGAGTTTACCTAGATTTTGGTTTGTTGTGTTTTTTTTTTTTTTTTTTGAGAGGCAGTTGGAGTAAAATAACTTGCCTGGGATCACATAGCTATTAAGTGTTAAATGTCTGAGGCTGAATTTAAATTCTGGGGCCAGTACTCAATCCACTACATCATCTAGTTTTTCCATTTACCTAGATTTTGGCAAAGCGTTTAATAAAGTATATCATAATACCCTTGTAGAGAAGATAGAGAGGGGGGGGGTGTTAGATTGTATTTTCATATAATCCTGTGGATTCATAACTGGTTGGATGGGCAGACTCAAAGAGTCATTATAACAGGTCAGTTCAATATAGAGTTGATCAGGGATTGGTGTTAGGCCTTATACTGTTCCACTTTATTTTTAAAAATATTTTCCTGAAAAAATTTTTCATTTTTCTCTTTACTTTTTAAAATAATAGCTTTTTATTTCCAAAATATATGCTTTATGCATTCACCTTGCAAAACTTTGTGTTCCAAATTTTTTTCCTTCCCTTCCCCCATTCTCTCCCCTAGACAGCAAGCAATCCAATATATTTAAACATGTGTGATTCTTCTATACATATTTCCACAAGTATCATGCTGCAGAAGAAAAATCAGATCAAAAAGAAAAAAGAGAAAGAAAACAAAAAAAAAAAGTAAAAATACTATGTTGTGATCCACACTCTGTTCCCACAGTCCTCTCTCTGGGTGCAGATGGTTCTCTTCATCCCACAAGACCTTTGGAATTGACCTGAATCACCTCATTGTTGAAAAGAGCCACGTCCCTCAGAGTTGATCATCATATAATCAACTAGATTCATGATTGGACAATAATAGTTCTGAAGAAGTTCTGGAGATTTTAAAACTGCAAACTCAATAAGAGTCACTAGTGTGATATAGCAGCTAAAACAGATAATGAGATTTCAGGCTACATTATAAGGGGTAAAGGAATAGGGAGGGGATAGTCCCACAGTACTGTGACCTGTCTGGTATATAATGGGTTCAGTTCTGTGCACTATGGATTAAAGAAAGGCAGTGACTGACTGGACAGAGTAGGGCAACCAGAAATGTGAAGGCTTTAAGATCATGACAAGATTGGCTGAAAGCAGGTGGATCCTTCAGCCTGAAGGGAAGACCTGGGAGGAAATGTGATGGCTGTATTTAAGCATCTGAAGAAATGCCACGTGGAAAGGGGATGACATAGCCTTTTGGGCCAAAGCAGGAGCAATGGGCAGTGGTAATAAGAGTCAAATTTAAGCTTGAAGTCAGAAAGAACTTGTTAGCAAAAGTGATGGGCTCCTCCTCCATGGATATCTTCCAGCTGATGCTTTATGTGCACTTCTCAAGCACATCATCCTGGGGATGTCTTTTGTGTCCACATTGGACTAAATGGTTGCCAAGATCTCTTCCCACTCTCGAATTCTGATTGTGGCCTTCCTCTGTGTGAAGAGCTTGCCGACAGGCGTGCAATCTCACACCGGCTCGAGTATTTTGGCTGTATATAAGGAAAACACTCTTATTCCGATTGATCTTGACACTTCTCAGGCGACCAAACTGTCCCATGTCCCAGCCAGTCTTGGTTCTTGACCATCTGATGCCCCTGCAGAGAATAACTTAATCCTTAACTTCCCTCAACTCCCAGGCAACCCTGCTCTTGCACTTCACATGCCAGCATCATAACCCTACCGTGGCATAAAGCTCATCAGACCACAGCTGACTTGCATTTGAGCATCTGGCATCTATTTAGGAAAAACAGACCACCCTGTGCCTACAGCTGATGGTAAAGAGAAGTTTTCTTAATGACAACCAGGCTGGCAAATAAGTTTTTCTTTTCAAACAAAGTTGCTCTTTATCAGTCTTTATGAGCCTACTGCCCTGGACTACCTCACCCAGATGTATCCCATCTCTTTCACATCTAAGCATGTCTTCCATTTATTGCAAAGTTCTCCTTGCTTCCCAACCCCTTATTTTTAAAAAGGGGAATGAAATCCCTTCCATCCCATCCAAAAAATTCCATTTTTTTCCCTCTTGCTTTCTCTTAAAGGAATTTTTCTACCTCTTCCCACTTCCTAGGAGAGCTAAGTGGAGGTGCAATGTATCCCTTGGTCTCTCATGCTGATGCAAGTCCAGGAGATCCCAGTTTAAGAAGGGCTGTTTGTTAATCATTTTCAAGTCAGCTGTTGTTTCTCCATATAAACAATGCTTATACTCCCAGAGAAGCTCACAAAAGTGAATTTAGTCTGTAAAATACTTGATGTATTGTATTGTATTATAGAACCTAACCACTGTGCAAGTAACAAGTAATTAACTGTGCAAGTATGGGAAAAGATGCTCATAATTCTAGGAGGGGATGCCAAGAACACGTTCCTCACCATCTCCCCTCATGTGCCAGGGTGTGGGGGCTGGACTTTGTTCCTATGATTTGGGGAAAAAAGAACCAGGAGGGGAACAAGTTGATTTTTACTTTGGAGAACTTCTGGGTCCTTTCCCATCATCTCCACCTGCTTCTTCCAACAGAGGTTTATCTCCCAGACTTCTTTCACAGCTTTTCTCTCCCTGTCCCTGAAGCAGAATCACAGCCTTTTTGAAATTTTCTGAGGATTTTTAAGCATAAAAAAAAACAACATTCTTCCCTCCTTTGCCCCCCATTTCTGTGCTTGGAACATCTGCTTTTCTTCCTCCATTTGTTGCATTCTGGCTGGATCCCCTTGACTGGAGAAACCTTCTTCTCCCTTGAACATTACACAGCATTTTTTTTTTTTTTTTGCAACTCTCTAATGCACTTATCATTTCATATTATGTAACAGGATTATCAGTGTTTGTGCTCTATTTCCACAAGACCCATGGAGTCAGTGACTGTGTCTTATCTAAGTGTTTGTCTCCACAGTGATTACCACAGAGCTCTGCTCCCAGTAGGTGTTTAATAAACAACTAACAGCCGGCATCCTTAAAACACTGCAAGGTTTTCAAAGCACTTTAGCTAGGTAATCCCCTTTCAGCCTCACAACAATCCCGTGTTTCTTGTTTTGTTCAGTGGTTTCTGTCCTGTCTGACTCTTCATGGGGTTTTCTTGGAAGAGATACTGGAAGGATTTGCCATTTCCTTCTCATTTTACAGATGAAGAAACTGAGGCAAACAGAAGGATCACACAGCCAGAAGGTCACTTTTGAATGCAGGTCTTCCTGATTCCAGGTCTGGCACTCTACCCACTATTTCAGCCAGTCACCCAGACACCCCATGAGATAGGTCCTATTCCCATTTCTGTTTTACAGGTGAGGAAATTAGGATGAAAAAGACAGTAAATGTCTGATGCTGAATTCACAATGGGTTCTTTCTGTGTTCAAACCAAGTGACTTTTTACCCATGCCATGTAGGTGAATAAAGGAGGATGAATGAACTTTGATCTCACTCAGAATAAAAAGGCCAATTTAGGGGATCCTGAATGATCTTTGAGTACCCAAAAGATCAAAGTATGATTCATTTACCTTTCTGAGGAAAATTTATTCAGTGTTTACCACCACTGACATTTTATCCAGGAGTTGAGAATCTTTGGAGCAAGGATTTTTCAAACTTTTTTGGACCTCTGCTCACAATAATGTTTTTAAATCATTCAAAGCAATGTTGAGTTTCAGTCATAATAAAATATAATAAATAAAAAAATAATAATAAAAATTAAAATGTAAAAAATGTTCCTGTCCAAAGTCACAGACCCTCTGGAACCTCAGTTAAGAAGTCCTGCTCTGGAGAGAGGAGCAAGACAGGGGATAGGACAGAGAGTAAAGGGGGAGGAAATCAGAGAAAGAGAAGGGAAATATGGGGGGCAGTAGTAGAAGAAGAAGGATGCTGTGGGGTGGGGAGAAAGGAGTAATCATGGGAAATTACTCTGCTATCCTCCTTTTCCTTTCTCCACTCTCCATCAGTCCTATCACTATAGAATCTGCTTTGAACTTCCTTGGGCTAAGAAAGAATCAGGAACTTGGCTGAAGGGCAAGGAAGGTAAAAGCAGTGGGAAAATTCCATTTACATCTGGGAAATAAGCACACAGTTTGGACTCAGGTTTAAATTTCAACAGCGTCCCTCACTATCAAATAATTACTAAATCTATCATCCTTTGACCACAGAAATAATGCTATACAAAGTAAGAAGGTGGCAAAATACACCATAGAAATCTATCATCTACCATATACGTAAAAAAAAGGACTATACAAATAAAAATGTAAAGGAAAAGTCTGAAGGAGGGAAAGAAAAATCCAAATAGTAATAGCCTAGAGGAGAAGAGAATGCCTGTGCTCATCTGGATGGAGTTTGCACGGGTCCAGCTAGAGTCATCTACTAACCTCCCAAGGCTTATCCTTTCCCTATCTATTTAAAAAATTTTTAATACAAATTTAATAACCATCAATCAAAAATAAATATGCAAAATGAAAAGTAAAACCCTTCACAAAATTCTTGATATTTTACAGGCTAAACACAAATGAATTAACAGATTTTCCCTCTCCCCCCAAAAAAAGTGCTGAATTCAGCACTAGATAACCTGGATTCAAATCCCAATTTAGCTACTTAAGGCCTGTGTGACTTTAGGTAAGTTACTTATAAATAATTCTCAGAGCCTCAGTTTCCTTGTTTGTAAGATGGAGATGATACTTGTACTTACTTTACAAGGTTGTTGTTTGGTTTCATTGAGATAGTGCATGTAAAGCCCTCTAGAAAACAACAATTCTGAAAAGTAACTATATATCAGTAGATATATAATATATATTATATTTTAAGTTATATTAAATTTTTTGCCTATATTTAATTTTAATATATTTAAATAAAATTTAAATTATAAATACATAATATATTATAAATTTGTCTTCCTTTTTTCAGTCCCCAGTCCTAATTATAAATAGCAACTATTTATTTTTGGGTTTTCCTCTTCAAATTCCATGCAGTTGAATAATTAGACTGCTATTTTGGGGTACAGAACTAACAAACTATCTGACAGACTTCATATGTTACGCTGGATTTTTAACGTTATGTAGTTCTCTTTCTAGGGACATGATTTGACCTCTCTATAAGTGAATACCTTCAATTCCAGCCATATTTTACAAGGGATTTCACTATATTTATTTTTCTTTTTTTCTTCTTTATTATAGCTTTTTATTTACCAGATACATGCATGGGTAATTTTTCAGCATTGACAACTGCAAAACTTTTGTTCCAATATTTCCCTTCCTTGCCCCCACCCCCTTCCCCAGATGGCAGGTAGACCAATACATGTTAAATATGTTAAAGTATATGTTAAATACAATATACGTCTGTATTTATTTTTCTCCACTAGAGGCTCTCACAATTTCTTTGGAGCGGAATATGACATTTCCACTTTCCCTTCCTTCTCTCCCCTTGTTGCCATCAGCAAAGAGAGTCATTCTGAACCTGTCACCTCCAGGCAAGGCTACATGCTGGCCCCCATCTGCAACCCGACATTTCTCAGCAAGTTTTCTCACTCGGCTTCCCTCAGCAGACCACAATATCCTCTTGTCACATTGCTCGCCCTCCCACTCCCCCAGAACCAGCCGCACGGTCCTGCTAAAGTGTCTAATTCTGAATTCCACTTTGCTTTGCTGAGATCCCAGCTTCTCGCCCTCCTCCCACTGGTGCTGTGATCACCACTTTCAATTCCACCCTGACACTCTAAAACACTTGCCTCCATCTCCTTCCACCACGACTAGTGGGTAATTCCTGCATTAGATAGTCTTTGCCGACCATTCTCAGTTATGATGCCTTTGATCAAGAGAACCAGTCAATGAACAAACAGTTATTAAGCATCAATAGATGCTTAATCAATAGATCATGTGTCAGACATTATGGTAGGCACTGGGGACACTCACCCCCCCCCCACAATACAATGATGGAGGAGAGGGGATGAAAGAGATACTTGGGGTACCAGAAAAGGGCTCTTGCACTGAACCTTGAATAGCGGAATAACAGCTATTTTGAGCTGATAAAGGTTCCAAGAGGTAGAAGCAAGATAGAAGAGATTTCTAGGTAAGTAGATTACACAGCTAAGGCAAATATAAAGAGAGGGGAGATGAAATATCATGTAAAGGGAGAGTAGAATAAGGAAACTTATTATAGAGCCAGGATTGACATCAGAAGACCTGGATTTACACCCTACCTTAGGGAGTTATCAATTGTATGACTACGAGCAACAGGAGCAAAGCTTCTTCCTGATCCATAAAACAGGGATGATAATACCTGAAATCCCTATTTTTACAATGTTTTTGTGAAGGACCCCAGATGGTCCCTTAATGATGATTCATTTCTATTCACTTCCTATAGGTTCTGCTCATCACTGATTACAATCACCGCTCGGTGTATTTTATAAAGGTTAAAGTAACTACAGAAACATTTATTATTCTCCTCAGGTCTGGGTCCTAAACTTGTTTTTCAAATGACAGGGAAAATGGAACTGCTTATCTTTATTACATTATAGGGAGGTTGACTCTCAGTCACAAGACTATCTCTAAACATTGATCAGGGTACATCAAATGGAATGATAATCATCACCCCAAAAGTCACTCAACGGGGTAATATCTATGCTGAAAGATAAAAGGTACACTTGCAAGGGAAGTTGGGGGGGAAATTTATAGACTAAAATTTATCTGGTTTGCTTTCTTAAATAAATACTTGCAGCCTTGGTATTTATTTCCAAAGGGATTGTGTATGCATGTGGGGATGGAGATTTGAATTTACCTCACAGCTGAGATAATTCTTTTGGATTTGAACACAATAAAGTATAAGACATGCTAAAAGCAGACTGCCAACGATGCTAATTTAGATAATTTGTATTTCCATTCCTGCCCTACCTTCCCAAATAAGAATCCCATTCTTCCTTACTATTGTAACTTGTAATTGTCTTAAAAATTACAAAGCCATGATGGTCTGGTTCTATCTAAATTATATAAAAAAAATTACACAAGTATGAGGTACTTCAGCTTTAGTGACCAAAAGAACCACATGGTGGAGCCAGATAAAACCGATTAATCATTTCTGATATCAATGAGAAAAAAGGCTCATAAGTAAATATTTCTTACTTTATGATATGAAATGACTCTAGCTCTCTGAAATTTTATTGACTTACAAGTGAGATGTGTTTTTATTTACTTATTTGTGAGCATGATATTTTCTTTCAAAAGAAGGACTTTAAGCTCCTTGAGTTTTCTGTCTGTATATCCTTGGCACATAGCTCAGTACCTGACACAGGAAAAGCATTAAATGCTCCACCAATACCATCACATTTATAAAATGTTCACATTAGCACTTTTCTTCTGTTCCTAGACTTCAAAATTTAAGAGAGAAACTTATTTTCTCTTGTTTTTGTGAAATATACACATTTGTGTACATAGACAGATGCATACATCTTTATATTTAAATGTATTTATATGTATGTACATAGATGTGTATACCTACAAAAAAGTTCTTATATGCTGGTACAGTGGAGAAATCATGAATCTGAAGTCATTCTGTGATCTTGGGAAAGTGAACTCTTCTGGGCTTCCATTTCTTTATTTGTAAAATGAGGGGAGCTGTTGGACCACATGACCTTTAGGGTTCCTCCTGGTTCTAAATATATAACCTTGTGGTCCTTCTAATATACATCAAATAGGCTTTTGCTAAACTGAGATGAAAATACTTTTTTAGGCCTAAGACTTTAAGAGTTTTCAGTCCTTTATGATGAACTTGCATCATTGCTTATAATTCTCTCTTAGAGCTTCTTCATTTGCAAATGGGGGAATCCCTTAGTCTAAGGAAAATTTTTAGGGATGAGGTCATCTTATGAATGTGTGAACAGAAATAAGCTATTTTTTCCCTTATAAGTACCCAAGGAGAGGCAGGATGATATGATGGATTGAGAAGGTTGGGCTCCAGTCTCATCTTTGACTTATACAGGTTATGTCACAACTACCCTATTGGCTTCAGTATTATAGAGCTCTAGGACAGTTACCAGTTGGTATTGGTAGAGGAAGAACTTGTTCCTTATATCAAAGTAATCACAAGCCAAGGAAATAGAAAAATTCCCCTGAAATACTGGAAATGAGTCAGATGGGGGACGTGTCAGAGATGGGCAGGGAATCTACCAACTCATCACAAAAGGAAAAAAAATCTACATATGGAAATTGTCAGAAATGCATGAGGAATGGTTTCATTTTCTCTCAAACTTCCATTTCTTTTATTTTTCATTAAAATTTTATTTTAATAGTATATTATTTTTCCAATTAAATGTAAACATGGTTTTCAACTTTTATTTTTGAAAGATTTTTAATTCTAAATGTTTTTTTCCCTCCCTCCCTCTCTCCTTTACCTTCCCCTTTCCCATGCTAGCAAGCAATCTGATATAGGTTAGACATTTATGTTCATTTTTAACATATTTCCATATGAATCATGTTGGGAAAGAAAAATCAGAACAAAAGGGAAAAACCATGAGAAAGGAAAAAAAGGTGAAAATAGTATGCTTTGATCTGCATCCAGTCTTCATGGTTTTTTCCTCTGGGTGCAGATGGCGTTTTCTATCCAAAATTTATTGGAATTGCCTTGGATCACTGAATTGCTAAGAAGAGCTAAATCTATCACAGTTGATTATCACACAATCTTTCTGTTGCTGTGTACAATGTTTTCCTGGTTAAATTTCCAGTTCTAAAATAATTTGCTTAATATAATTTTGTTCTCTGGAAAGGCTATGACAAAGGATTATTAAAAAACCAAAAAAAAAAAAAAAACTCAACGTTAAAGAGGTTTTTAGAAGGAATTGGAAAATAGAAGATGGGACTTTAAAATCCATCTTCATGCAAGTAAGAATCAAATAAAATAATCCCTGTAGTCCCTGGATTCCTCACATGAGATTATTTTTTTCTTAGTATCCATTACTCTTTTATGTATTCAGAGAAGTAATACCTTTTCAGAGGCATATTATAGTCAAGAACTCCAGCCCTCTAAATCTCACTGAGATTGATAAAGTCAAACTCTTTTGGGTTCCCCTTGCTATGTATGATCCATTCCTTCCTATTTCCTATGCCTTCAGTAAGCTGGGTTTATAGGACTCCTGACCTCTCATCACTATACCGCCTCATTTGACCAAGTTTATTTTTAAGCTTCTGAAGTCCCTGATACTTATAAAGGACTTGATCAGGCTTCTTCACTTTTGAAAGATGAGGCTCTGAGCTAAGTGCTCCAATAAAGTCAAGATAAACATTAAAGCCCCTGATTTTCCTCTAGATTCTTTATACCAAGATGCTACAAAGGGAAATGGTGTTATTTTGATTATACTTTTTGTTTCATGTTAGACACCTGAGAGAGGGATAGAAGCAGAGGAGAATAAGTGCCCAGAAGTCTGTTTTATCTTTCTCCAAAAGTAACTCTTTAATTTTAAGCATCGGTATGAAGGAATCTTTGGAGATTGGGTATGGGAATTAACTACAGAGATATGAAATCAGCACTATGGAGAGCCTGCTTTTTTAAGGAGTTCTTTTCTACTCGATAGGACTCTCTCAGGCCAAAGAAAGAATGATGGGAAACAAATAATTATATCTGCTTTTTAGTGCTTATGGAGATGCTCTTCACTCTCCCTTTAGAAGAAAGGGGCCAAATTCACTGGCTAAAAAGCTCCCCAGAAGCCCTAACTGAAATAGAATGTAACTGGAAATGTTTAAAAAATAAATAAAAACAATACAAGAAAGATAATGTTAATTTGTCATTTTCTAAGTTAATATGTAGCCCCCAGTGATCCATTTCTATTTGAGGTTCACAACCACTGCTCTAGATTAACAGGTGAATGGAAAGACTTGTAGAAAGTTGGAGAATGGACAAAATTAGTGAAGAAATTTAAGAGAGAAGTAGAAATGAGCTGGAGTAAGCAAAGATTATCAAAGATGTTGAGAGGAAGTTAGAGTCATATCATGGTTGAGGTCACAAGATGGACACACAATGAAAAAGAGTCTGAGAAAGGATTCAAAACCCATCTTCCTGATCCCAGGTCCAGTGCTCTGGCCGTTATAAGAACACTTTTTAATGAGTGCCCAGAGTTAAGTTAATATAGGGTTAGAGGGAACATTTAGGATTGGGGTTAGTGTTAGGATTAGAATTAGGGTTAGAGTCAGTTTACAGTTAGAGTTAGCATTAGATTGTGCATTCAGGATTAGGGGTAGTGATAATGAAAGGAGGGGACATGTAAAAGATGGAGAGATTATAGGTATTATTGTTAATAATACCTATAATTGGCAGGTTCTTCTAATGTATAAACAAAGGAAGGGCCTTTGTCAAGAGAACCTGCCCTGGAAATAGTCTCTCACATATTCCTCTTAATCTGATAAGCTGGTGCAACCCTTACTAACAGTAGAAAAGCACATAACATTCTGACACCTTTTATAGAAATGCTCTCAGATAAAGTTTTCACTATCCCAAGTCCTTTCCCTTAACTATTTCTGGTTCTTTGTGAAGAACACCTGCTTTCTAGCTAACTCTTCAAGTACTTTCTGGGCTGTCAACGTGATGCAAAGCAATCGGACAGGAGAGTAAACCTTCGAGGTCACAGATGTGGTCCCAACCGTGGGATGGAAACGGTTTCACAATCTTGTGTTAGATTCTTTTCTGGTCATCACTTTACATAAATGGTATCAATTAAACAAATTAACACTCTTAATGAAGTACAGAATGTTTTACAGAAAGGTTTGCATTTGGATTTTGAAGTTTGGCATGAAATGCCTAAGGGAGGATAAAGTTAGACCAAATACAACAAAAACATTTCCAGGTTTCACATGCTTCACAAACTCCCTTAGGAAATAATTACTATTCTCTGGGTGCTTTGATTTTTTTTTTTTTACTGTGAATTTAGAATCAGATGAGAGTTTGCCTGTTATACCCCCAGCAAGTCTTTGTAGACTCCTCATAAAATTATTATAAGTGAGTTAGCTATTTAGAAATTACAATTCTGCTTTTGTGAATATCTTATCGGCTTTTACCCTTACCTAGAGGTAGGATGTTTCAGACTTAGTCACTGACTCATGACCCTTTGTCATTCTTTGAGTCATCACTGAAGTGCCATAGAGTGAAAGGCCTATTAAGGTAATTTCTGGAAAGTAGGAAGTTTGTACAACAAACCAATAAGAATGGTAAGCACAAATCCATGGAGAAGCAGGCCACTGAAGAGCAATAGATCATTTTTTCCCAAGGCTTGAAAAAAAAGGGAAACTGAAAAAACTAAAGGCATTAAAAGTTTGCACACAGGATGATTGGTTGCTTTGGAACGCAATAAGCAGTATTAGTGTACTATCTGATAAATTCTAGAAAGAAAAAAATCTGGTTTAATATTAGAGAAGTTATCTCTAAAAAAAGGTATTCATATTGCCTTTCCCAATGCCACAGATAGGAGTTTGTGGACTTTTATTATTTGATATATAACACAAATATAAATTGACAAATATATTATGTGGCCTAATGCCACTCAATACAGAGAAGATTATGTGGAAAAAATACTTGTAATTCTCAATTAATTCCAATTTTTTGTGGCTATAACATAGAAAGGATTATTCTTTTCAGATTCTATTCAGATTCAGAAAAAGAAAAAACAATTACATAATTTCCAGGTTTGACTTAAGAGTTATCCCAAATGTTAAACATCTAATGTGCTAAGGAAACAATCTTATAGAAATAATTTATTAATAACCATATTCATATTCTATGTACTGATCCACTGGCTTTATGAGTTGGCTTTATAAATGCATATTATACAAATGGCATTCTACATACAAAAGGCATTCTACATTCATTTGGGTTTTCTGTCCACTCAGGGCAAGTTTTAGGCAAAAGTTATTTAAGCAATTATGGATCTCATTTAGGAGGTTCTATAATGTTCTGGGTCTTGTGCCATCAGTATCAATGCAGAATGGATCGCAGAACCCAAAATACCATCTAGTTCGATCTTTAGTGGCCCAAGAACCCCTTCTTACTACCTTTGCAACAAGTTGGCATGAGACATCTCCATGAAGATTTCAAGTAAAAGGGAATCAATTCCCTCTCAAGATAGCCCTTTCTAGCCTGCAATACCTTAAACACTGGGAAAGTTTTCCTTACAATTACATAGAATCAAGACTATCTCCAACTTTTATCCACTGTTCTGAGTATTGTCTTCTTTAATTACTTTTCCTAATGACAACCCTTCAGATACTTGAAGATTGTTATCATGTTTCCCCTCCCCTCCAAAAAGCCATTTTTCTCAAATAACTTTCTCAGTTCCCTTTATTAGATCCCAATATGGCATATTTTTTTATTCAGCTTGCCATTCTGGGTAGCTGTTCTGGACACGTTCCAATACTAAATGAAGTATTCCACTTAAAAAAATATCGTTCCCAAAACAAAATACAATTTTCTGTATTATTACCAAGGCAGTGCAGCAGAAATACTATCTTATTTGTTTTACATATAGCATCTCTGTTAATTCAGCCTAGGATTTAGCATGAGTTTTTTTTTTTTTTGATTCTGCCAACACTTTATAAGCCTTTGATGCCCAATAAACCCGCAGTTCACAAAAACTCAACTATTGTCTAGACACAAAATCCCATCCTATATTAATGAAGCTGATTTTTAAAATCCAAATGTAGAATTTTACATGTATCTGAATCAAATTTCATCTAGAGCTTTCCCAGATGTTTGGTCAGGGATGACATTTGCCCAGAACATTACAGAATCTCCCCTAAATAATTATTTAATCAAATTTTGCCTAACTGTCCACACAGGGAATCCAAATGGATGCAGAATGCCCAATATCCAGACTACGATATGCATTTATAAAGTCAATCCATAAAACCAGTTAGTTGGTTCATATATATTGGACACCAATCAATCAATATTTATTAAGCATCTGTTATGTGTCAGGTACTGTGCTAAGCACATGTTAATACACATTGAACTTAATCCAGGATTGAAAAGGAAAATGAACTATATTGCCTTTGGGAAATTATGTAATGATTCTAAAGATTCCAGGCTTCTTCTTAAAACAAAACTCCATATTTTAAAGAACAACATTCGTTCACATTCAGTTTCTGAAGAACTAACGTTAAGGATGACTAAAGTAAATGCAGAGGTCCACAGTGGACTTATATAAACAGGGCCCAAAGTGCTACCAAAAAAAGAACTGTGGAGAAGTGAAATTAAAGATGTCACTAGAGATGCATGATTGAGGAGGAAAGATGTGTTGGTTACATGATGAGGAACAACCAATTTGCAGCCAAAGGATTTTACTGGCTTTTATGAGATCTAAAAGAAGGCCCTAAGACACTGAATGGACACATGATGTTGAGAATTTACAGGAAGACAAAGACAAAATCTGCTCAGGACAAGAAAGTGTGGATTGGTACCATGTCACTGGAGGGAATACCCAGATCATTAAGATCACATCCACTGCAATGAGATAATAAATTTCATTTTTCTAAATTTGAGCCATTGTTCTAGTCTGAGAGATCTTTGTGAATCCTGACTTGCAATTTTATGTCCCCCATAGATCTGATGAGCATACATTCTATGGCTTCATTCAAAGACAAAGACATCAGGAACACATCCTTGGAATACTTTATAAGAGAATTCATTCCTTACTGATACTGACTCATTAATGATTACTCTTAGTTATTTGTCCAAATTTAAACTCATTCTAATAGATTATATTTCTGCATTTTGTCCTCAAAGATAAGATATGGGATTTTATCACGTGTTTTTTTTTTTTTAAAACAAAATCTTATAGCTATACCATCCCCTATCTGGTTACTTTGCCAAAAAAAGGAAATAATTTAGTATAATATAATTTGGACTGGTGAAGTTTTCAAAGTATTCATGAACCAACCCTTTAATAAATTCTTAGTGTTTTGCCAAGAATGGAAATCAAGCTTACTGATCTACAATTTAGAGACTTTCTTTTTTTTTTTTTTAATTGGAACATTTGCCTTTCTCAGATCCAATGGCACTCTTGTTCACCACAATCTTTCAAAGATCACTGTGAAGAACTCAGTGGGCTCAAATATGCATAAGGAAGAGATTGATGGAGTCAAAGAGAAATGAAAATAAGAGAGAAGGAAAAAACAATAGATATATTCATAAGGTTAAATGACCAAAACAGAGAGGAATCTCTACTTTCGATGTCTTCTGAAGTATTGCCAAAATATTGACGTGGTCAGGGGTTGTGTTTATGGATTCTTTTCAAAGCAGTCCTTCTAAGTACTTACAAAAGATGGTTACAAAATTTAAACATAGACGCCATTTTGAAAAACATTTTATATCCTTTAAATGGGATTTTCCTTACCTGAGGATTTTTAAATACAGCATATTTTTCTTCTTTCTCCAAAAACAATAGCTTATTTTCAGTATCTCTTGTCCAGTTTGATAAGATTTCAACGACATTTTCATGGTCTTCAAAAATCCTCTCTGACAAAATAAAAAAAATGCATTTTTTAGGCTCATTGCCTAGAGACTCTCAAATAATACATATATTTTATTGAGAACTTAGTCCATGGTTCATGTTTTATTTATAATTCTTGTGTCATATAGGTACATGGATTGTTAAAACTGAAAGAGTTATCATAGGTTTTCTGATTTAACTCCCTTACTTGTTGAGGAAATCTAAGGTAGGGGAGCTTACCTAGTGTTAGACTTAGCAGAGCCAGTATTTAAACTCAGTTTTTGACCTCAATTCCAGTATTCCTCCTACTCATAGGAAGATGACATGAAGAAATAATGAGACTTTTTTTTCTTTATTGGCTTGAGAAAGTTGAGTTTTAGCAACTGGATAACAGTTATAGAAAGGATGATTTTAGTTGAACATGAGAAAAAAACTTCCTAACAATTAGAATGATCTTGAAATGGCATGAGCTGCCTTGGGGAGGTGAGTTTCCCCTCACCATATTGCTACTTGTGAATGATATGGGCAAGACTCCTGATTATGGTAGGAGTGGGGCTAGGTCATCTCTGAGTTCTTTTCCAATTCTCAGGTTGCAATAAAATTTTACTGAGGGAATAACTTTTTAGTCTGCATTACATTTTAAAATTTGTAATATTCTCCATGATAAGCTGGATGGGTGATTTGTATAGTTGTGAGAATGTTTAATCATCATGTACTTTGGACTGTGGCACTTCCTAATTTAGCATCTGAGCCCAGCTTTTCCTTATTCCAAGTCCAGTGTTCTTATCAATTATACAAATGACCTCATTGTAAATAGGGAAATCTGGAAAAGAGGTGATTTATTGGGGAAAGATGATGGAGAAGAGGTAGACAAGGTACTTGTTTATATCTTTCTCATTTTCCCTGCCCTGATTAATTTCTTCCACCTATTCCTTTATTTTTTCTAATTGTACCAATGGCAGATGAGCAAACTCGCCAAGAGGGAATTTTTAGTTGCCCTTTTAATACAACTGTCATCCAAGGGATGACGAGGACTAATATGTAGGTAGGCCTACGGTAAAGTGAAAGTTTAAGGCTGTAAACCTGGGAAAGAGGCAAGAGGTGACAGATGCTCAGGACATCTCCACAATCTGATCAGCTTAGTGGGCATGGAATGAGAAGTATCATCCTGCCACTTCTCTCTAATGGGAGCAATGGAACCATGACAATAAAAATGTTCATAATTCTTATGGTCTGGCCACCTGCTGCCATCCTGGGCTTTCCATAGCAAAGAAATTCAAGAGTAGGTATTAAATATGATAGAAGAAAAAAAGAAAGACAGATGCAGACTCAAGATAGCCTTGATGTAAGCCATCTCGTTTAATACCAGACCAAGAGAAATACAAAATAAACGAGACTTTCAGTCTACTCATGGCTATAAAACTTACCGATTTGGAGTTCTGGGTATGTTTCATAAAGGCACCAATTCAGGTTGTAATCAAAGTGGGTTTTCTCAAAGAGGTTGTCTAAAACATCTCGTGCTGACTGCCGTTCATCCACCATCAACGACTTTGTGCTGTTATCATTCATGTATACCTTGACGACAAGCTGAGTATAGAGACATTAAAGAGCTAGTTAATTTTGGAAAATTGTGGGGGTTAGTCCATTGATTTAGAGAGACAAAAAAAAGTCAGGATGAAAGTTACAATTCCTTCTATACCTTTTGTTAACCTTTGTGCTGTTAAATCTTTTGGCAGTGTGGTGAAGTCTATGGTCTCCTCAAAATGATGTTTTAAAAACAAAGAATGAAATACATGAGTACAAAGGAAACCAATAATGTTGTATAGCTAAATTTTTTTTAGAAAGAAATAAGTTCATGGACCCCAAATTAAGAACCCTGTTCTATATCCTTTAATAGATAAGCCTTTCCCCCCCTATGAACTGTTAGAACACAAAAGGAAAGCCTTTAAAATTATGCGTGGGCATTAATGAATTTAAACAATCTGCAAGCAATTTTTAAGCATCTACTATGTGCCAGATAATGAGGATATAAAGGCAGAAATTCTTAAAGGCCCTCTTTTTTGGGGTGGGGAAGAAAGAGACTGGGTCTTCCCATTTTGCTCATGTCAGATGTGCAATGGTTTCTCATGAGTTTGATTTTATTGTTGATAAAAATAGAAGCTTTAAATTATTCCATCTCTTACCTGAGCCAGACTTGCTCTTTAGGAAGTCTGTTAACCTCATTTATCTGGAAAACTGGCCATATTGGTGCTAGACATGGCATGGGCTTTTGACTGACTTAGTCTGCTGTGTCTCAGAACTCCTCGGTTCAAAAGTTCCACCAGTCTCAGTCTCTCCCATGCTAAGGATTATCAGGATAACCCACTACTCACATTTTTTTTTCTTTTTTTGCTGAGGCAACTGGGGTTAAGTGACTTGCCCAGGATCACACAGCTAGGAAGTGTTAAGTGTCTGAGGCCATATTTGAACTCAGGTCCTCCTAACTTCAGGGCTGGTGCTCTATCCACTGCACCACCTAGCTGCCCCTCCTACTCACATTTCTAAGAGATGCTCTTTCCCTCCCCATGAGGTATCCACAGCAAAATGGCTTGCCCAAAGTGACATAGCTAGTATGTATTTAAGGTCCTCCTCAGTCCTCCTAAGTCCAGGGTCAGTGTTCTATCAGTGTCCCTACCTCTTAAATAAATAAAAATAAATTTAAATACAACATACTAGATGCTTATGTGTAGGGTGACTTAACTTTGACGCCATAGATGACAGCAATTCTGTAGAGTGCAGGCAGTTCAGTGTCACAATGCTCTAAAATGCAACACCAGAGAGCTTATTGCTCTGGTGATTTTCTGTCTTTCTTCCGCTCCAAAAGTCCCAATGTCATTATCAGAATTATATACAATAATTCTAAGATAATACATAGTAGCCACTATATAAATGTTAGCTATTATTACTATTTTTGTTGTTTGCTGTTATAAAACCAATAAATCTCAGATCAAGGCAAAAAAAATGGCAGATTAGAATAACATAAGAATGAAAAAACATATAACCTCTTCATTTGTGGCAATGATTTTTCAACAACTTTGATGATTTTCTGTCATTTATATTATATGGAAGGTAAGGCATTATTTGAAGTCAAAGGACCTGATTCTGAGTTCCAGCTCTACTACTAACTGCTTCTTCCATCTTGGACATGTCATTCAGTTTCTCTACAATTCTCTTCAGTTTCCTCATTTGTTAAAAAGAAAAAAAAAGGCTGGACTAGATAGCTACTAAAATTACTTTCAGCTCCAAACCCAAAGCTCCAAATATCTCTATACCTATATTTACAGATACATTTTCCTCTCTGAAAGAGAAATCAGCAACTGTCATCATTGTCAAAGAGCAGCAGTCTGGTTCTGAAAAGTCCAGACTAGCCTTGGACCCCGAGCTTCATGCAAAATAAGCAGTCAACCTCCCTCAGGAACACCCGAGGGAATTCAAAGCACTGCAGACACAGTAGACTTTTTTTTATTAAAAAAATGTGTTTTGGATTAGGCACGACTCTCCTTTTCTCTTAATATTCGGCACCACAGACAAGCTCCTGGTTTTAGAACCACATCTGAAGTGCTTGAAATATGAATAAATACACAGCTTGGCTTTTTGATCTGCCCAGAAAAGCCTGAATGGATGTTAGCTGCTGGCTGGTGTCAGTTCTCAATGATGGCTTTAGCTGATCATCTCCTGTGCTGCCCCAAAGCTGCTTGGGGTGGAGGATTCAAACTAATTTATCTAAGCTGAATCACAAAATTCTCACACTTTTAGGGCAGGAAATAGTTGTGGCACTTCTCCCCCATTCTCCAAGTGTCTGCTGAGATAGAAAGCTAGGATACTTCTTGCTGGTACATCCTGTACTCTGTATATGTTTTCTTTCCTTCTTTCATCTTTTTTTCCCATTTCCTCCATTTAAAGAGTTGTAGATCATTATATTTACCTTCATGTCACAGCTGGAGGACCACTTAATACATAAAACTTTTCCGGATCCCAATGCTAGTGCCATTCCCCTAATGAATGCTTGTCCTCCCCAGAAATTACCCTGAATTTAACTACTCTGTATTTATTGTCCTTACACACACATACATGCACACACATGTACTTCATATACTTAAATATATAGTGTCACTAAAGTCTTAGTGCTCTTTTAAACTTTAGTTGCTTTAAAATGGCCCAAAGACTTTTAGAACATTTTGTCTGTGCTTCTTGTCTCACCTGTAAGAATGTACACTCCTAGAAAATATAGAAATTATTTCATTCTTTTGTCCCTGTATCCCCTTTAATAGGTTTATGCTTATTGATTGGCTGATTGGTAGATAATTCAGTAGCTTAGAAGAAATGAATTATTTTAAGTTTTTAAAAATATTCACTTTCTTTCTTTTAGATTTTATTTTAAATGGCAAATGTTCAGTGTACCTCTCATGAGAATCCTAACTAAAAGCAATTAGAGGAGGCCCTAGAACTCTGGAGTTCCAACTGATTTATTTTTTAAAAAATGAGGCCCTCAAATATTTGTGACTTGCTTAAGTTCATAACTCAGTGAGTGATAGAGCTGGGAATAAATCTATTTCTTCTTTTAAGAAGGCTCTAAATTGAAGGATTCTCTACAGATGGCTTCTTTACCTATAAATGGGGATAATAACTCTTGTAACAACCACCATCACCACTACCATCATACTACCATTACAATTACCTCCACTATTACTACTACTACTATTTCTCTCCTCCTCCTCCTCCTTCTCCTCTTCCTATTTCTCTTGTTCCTCCTCGTCCCCTTCTTCCTCCTCTTCCTCCACCATCACTACCACTACTGCAACCATTACTACTGCTGCTACTACATGCAAGCTTTATCTTAAGTGCTACTTGAACTCAAAGTATAAGTCCCTACTCTAAGAGTTCTTGTCACTCATCTAGAGAGAGAAAACACTGATATATCATAACTAGTAAAGACCAGATCACTTCAAGCTTCCCCCCCTCAACAAAATGACTACTAAGCAAATACTCCCTCCCTCAGCTTCCGGTGATGGCAAAATGCAAATAACCTATATTTATCTCTGGAAATTTGATGGTAAAAAGAAACTTTTAGAAAGTGATTTCACAATATTAATTTAAAAATGAAAGTTAACGAAACAGGATTATAATTAAACTGATAAAAGGGCTTTGTAATCATGTTACCTTTTTAACTTTGGCCTCCTTCAGTTTTTCCAAGGCAAGCTTGATTTTATCAGCTTTAGCCTGAGCTTCTTCTTCTTCCTACAATAACAGTAAAATACTCAATATAAACTTTTAAATAAAACTGACAAATACATGGAGTCATTGCTAAGTATTGACAAAATGCCATAGTATGGTGATATCTTTTAAAAAAAATTATTACAAACTTAATCATCATCAATAAATAGATTTTCAGCATTTGAAAAACAAAAATGAGAATTACATATAAAACTATACAATAAATTTAATGTGGTAATAAAATCTGCCCTGTTTGTTTCCCCTTCCAAAATTTCTTTTTTATAATACAACTTCAAATCTAGATTTCTAGGAATATCCCTCCATCCAATCTATATATCTATTCATTGGCTATCCCAAGACCAGTGTCCTCTGAAAAGGTGAAGAGAACTTTAACAACAGCTTGCAAAATTAAATCTAATAAACCTCTCAGTTCCTTCAAAAATGCAAATGGAGAAGATAACAACAAAACAGGAAAATAAACCCAAGTGAGCAGGTAGGGTATAGATGGGAAAATATCTCCTGGTTAACATGTCTATTAATTACTTCATGTTTTTATCTTGAGAACAGGAATTGTAAGGTCCTACAGATTTAGTTTAGGTGGAGGGATATTATTTAAAACCTACATTGAACATGAAATTGTTAGGGAAAAGAACAAAATAAAAAGAATTTCATAAGGGTCACAAATGGGATAATTCTATTGATTCAGAATTATTGAAAAATGGAGTATTTTGATTAATTCAATATCTTGGCTAGCTAAGTATGGCTATATACACTCTTGGTGGTCAACAATTTTCAAAAAAAAATACAACATAATAATAAACACACTTAATCCTAAAAATATATGAAATTTAATTTTTAAAGATCTGGAGGGCATTTTTGGGATCTCGCAATACTATCAGGTCATCCCTATACACAATGATACTACTTTGTTACAGCAGATAAATAAAGTATAGACACTGAGTAGAGTTTATAATGACTTAATACCATTGTTACTGTTTATTTGATATCTTTGCATATAAATAGGTTTGGTCATTAGAACTTTCTGATTGTTTGGATTCTGGAAAATTTGTTGAAATATCAACCATTCATTTCCAAATATGTCTGATGCACAAGTAAGGTTGTTATTTACCTTCCTAATTTAATCATCCCCTAACATTATAGAATTATATAGATTTTGCTGATGTTTCCACTTGAAAAGAACCACATCATCATTGTTTGCCCAGGCTCTTTATCTGTCTACATTTTCTCATTCGTTCATTTATTTGTTTATTCATTCAACATAGATTGTCTTTATGGGCAATGATTCTACTTCCTTAGAACAGACAAATAAAGTACAGAAATTGAGTTGAATTTGTAAAATGATTCAAGGGAATACAAGGATGGTGACCTCATGCACAAACCATACTTCTGTTCCTTAACCCCAGTCAGAAAGAGGGAAAAGTCTTTATCTTTCTCAATGACTTTTTCATGAGATGGAGATAATATTTTATGCTATTACTACTGTGCTCATATCTAAACATATGGTATACTTTCTGTGATAAAGGCCAGAGCAATTTCTTCCTAATTATAAATACAATGGTGCACACATATACAATATTCCTTCTTTTGAAGGGTAAAAGTTACTTTCTCTTTGAAAATATAGATTTTTTTTATAGTTCTGTCTGGTGAGTGGATATTGGGCTCTTAAAAATTGAGATTATTGTTGTTCCAGTTTTCTTCCTTTTTCTTTAAGTGAAGAATATAGCAAAAATTTAAATAAAAGGAGTGTATGACTGCAGTCCTTGAGAAGACTTTTGTAAAGATGGTTCTGTTTCCTAGCAAGTTTTCCTATTGGTACAGCTTATCCAGGTACATAAATCTGACTCTGTCTGTGGGAAGTATCTAAATAATTGCTTCAGAAAATACAAGGCAAAGAGCACATCTTGAAATCATTGCCTTCCTACTGTGAAAATACAGTTAGTTAATTGTTTATGAAATTTGTCTTTATCCATGTGTTCTAGATGAAAGAAATCACAAATAACCAGTAAAGATTTACTTAGTAAAGTATAAAAAGAAAGATGAAGTAACATATTTCCACTAAACACCCATTAGTATGTTATACAAGATAAATCAAAGTCCTAAAAACAGATGATGAATGTTATCATGAAAGTCCCTGAACATAAATATCAATAGTTTTATAGTTAAATTAAAATAAATGCTGAAAATAGCCAAAAAATCACACACACTCATGGATATATTTACATTTATATTTACATGGACATATTTCATTTATAAATACATATTAATCATTTTCAGCATAGGAACCTAGTGACTTTTGCCTCACCCTCTAAAACTTTATTTTAAAGTAAAAAATAGGGATGAACAATCCCCATCAATAGAATCCCAGAAATTTTATTAAGTTTTAAAGAAATTTGAAAAGAAACATAAACTGTGAAATTATAAGCCTTAACTATGTACTTTTAAAAGCAAAATATAGTTTTCATCTTTGTTTTGACAAATACTACTGATAGTATTTGATTAATAAATTTAAATTTCTAACTACAGTATTTGGCTATGGTACAGCATTTGGCTAATGAGTCACATTTTTTTTTTTGCTTTTGGACTTTTACAATTGTATTCCCAGGGATTCAATATTAGAGGTCCTGATGGACTTTACTTTTGAGGAATACAGTAATGATAATCTAAAAGGATTATATGATAGTAATTTATGGTTACAGTTGTAAGGCTTCCTTGGCATTTTGTCTATACAATTTAATACCAAGTTCATCAAAAATAATTGAAGTTTTGTTATATGTAAGATAAAAATGGACACAGTCCTTGTCTTAAGAAAATTTACTATCTAATATGTGAATGTGACATATATAAAAATAATACAAGGTAGAATGTGACAAGGAGAGAAGAAAAATACAGCCAAAATAGTTTCCAGTCAGGTTAAGAAGAGAAGCTGTATGAAGAGAGAAGCAGCAGCAAAGATTGTCAAGTGTTATGCAAAAGTCAAAAAGAATGTTGAGAAAGCCATTGCTTTGGCATTTCAGAGATCACTGGTGATCTTAGAGTCAGCTTTGGAGTCTTTGGAGTCAGCTCTATTGAGGCTGACCAGCAGGCCGGGAGAATGGGCATCTGAACAGTGAATGAGGTGAAAAGAATGAAAGCTACATTACAGAGGGATGAATACAGAAGATTACAAGTATAAATTATTTTTTCTAGAAATTAAACTATTGCTACTGTAACAAAAATATCAATGTGTCACAGTGATTTGTTAGGACTACTAATTTGATATTATTAGTAATGAATGAGAAGTATTTATTGAAAAATGTGCAAAGTATATAGTATTTAAAATGGATATATTTTGCATTTTTCAGTCACTGAATTTCAGAGATATTCTGCATAATAAAATTTTACAATAATTACTATACATTTAGCTATAAATGCCAATAGTTTGATGGAATGGCAGGGTTGAAGGGAAAGAATTTTTGTTTTGTCTTCTGATTTTGAATTGGAGACACCTTAGTAAGTTTGCAGGTAAAAGGAAACAAAGACAGAGAAAAGAGTAAAGTTGAAGGAAAGAGAAAGAATGACCAATGCTACAAAACCTGGAGAAGACAGGTGAGAACGAGGTCAAATAATCCAAAGCTTTGGAAAATGCCAAAGTTTTGATTGCACTTTTCAAATTTTATCTTGTTATTTAGGATAACATAGATGCAACCAGCCAGGTCTAAGATTCTGAAATTCTAAATGCTTTAGTTTTCTTTACCTTTTATGTTGGAGATATTCTAAATCATAGCAAGTCCTAACCTTCCAAACATGTGATGCTCAAATGCTATTAGATAAGAACAGTGGTCTTGGATTTCCTAAGATATGACAAGTCCTGAAACAGAAGATGTCATTGAAAAGTCATATAGTGACATTTAGGGGTATATCTAAGTTTTTTTTTTCTATTGAATATGGGTAGCTAGGTAATGTACTTAGGGGAAGCGATGTGGGATAGGAAAGAATGCTAGAGTTGGAGGCAGGATGATTCAAGACAAATCCAGCCTCTTGACATTACTGGCTATATATGACTCTAGGCAAGTTTACTTTGCTTCAGTTTCCTCATCTGAAAATGGGCATCATAATAGCATGTACCTCATAGGGTTGTTTTGAGAATCAAAAGAGACATTTGTAAAATGCTTATCACAATACTCAGAACAGAGCAGTCACTCAATAAATCCTCCCTCCTTTTCTCTCTTCCTTCTTTCCATCATTCCTTCATTTTTATATAGAAGTGGGATAATGGTACCTCGGAAGTAGAAAGACCTTGATTCATACTTTACACATACTAGTGGAACAATTCTAGACAAATCAGTTGATTTCTCAGTGTCCCAAACAACTCTCTGATACCCTATGTTCAAAAATAGTGCATTCAAAAACAGTCCTCTGCACAGGCAGAGGAAGAGCTCTCCCTTAGAAGTTCCACACACCAGAAGTGTCAAATATGATCCACTGGTCACCCATGACTCACAACATTCCTAAATGCAGCTTGAACCAGATAAAAATATTTAACACAATAAATAAAAATACAATAAAGCAGAAATAATTTTAACACACAGTTTTGAAAATCTGACAAGAATCCAAGAATCCTTATGTATGGTTTAGTGGTCCCTATTATTTGAATTTGACATCATTCTCCTACACCAATGAAATCATTGTGATTTCAATAAATGTGACAAAAACATAAGAGATGATATAAGAAAAATTACAATGAAGGTAGAAGAATATAGTGTTAGGATCAATATATATACTGATGGGCAACTTTACCTGAGTGAGTGGTTCAGAAGGAGGAGGAGGTGGAGGGGGTGGAAGGTCTAAAACAGGGTCAGGAGGTGGGGGAGGCAATTCATCTTGATATTGGTTAATTCCAGTAGTGGAAAAATTGGTCTTATAGCCAAAGGAAGCTCCATTGCCCATGACTGATGATGGCTGAGATGCTGTGTTTGGCTGTTGCTGGGAAGCTTGTTTTTGGGCTTCGATGGTTCTCTGTTCTGCCTCACTTATGTCTGCTACAAGATCAGCCATTAAAGCATCTAAGTCATTGTCCTCCAGTGCATTTAGTGATTCTGTTAAAATAAAAGGAATCTTTAGGAAATCGTTAAAACAGATATTAGGCAAAATCAGTGGTAAGAAGCTAGAGAGAAAGTGCTGGGGGGGGGGGTGGGCGGGCTGAAGAGTAAAAGATGTTTTGGAAGAAGGGAGATAACAAAAAACAACAACCAGATTTAATGATGCTCAGTATGTTTATACCAGTCAGTCCCAATTCATTTAAAGTTTGTCTTCCTTTCCTTTGTCATATCCCCCCTTCCTCCCACCTATAAACCCTCCTTCATAACACAGGATAAATCAAAATTAATTAACTAAAAATTAAGACAAATTAGCCAGCATAACAACTGCATCTGAAAACATATGAAACATTTTGCTACTTCAGTCCCCTACCATTACCAGTGAGAGTAATGTTTTTAATTGTTTTATTTAAGGCACCAAGACTATTCATTATAATTATCAGAGATATATTTGTAGTCATTGTGTTCATTATTCTCCAGGCCTACTTATATTTCATGGGTTATTTCATTTATCATCTTTACTAGTTTGATGGATGTGAAGTGACACTTGAGTTGTTTTAATTGACTTTTCTCTTATTAGTGATATGGTGCCTTCATATGATTGTTGATAGTTTGCATTTCTTCTTTTGAAAATTGTTTGTAGAAGGTGCAGTGGATAGAGCACCAGCCCTGAAGTCGGGAGGATCTGAGTTTAAATCTGGTCTCACACTTAACACTTCCTGGCTGTGTTACCCTGGGCAAGTCACTTAACCCCAATTGTCTCAGGAAAAAAAAAGAAAAGAAAAGAAAAAAGAAAAAAAGAAAAGAAAAAATGTGTGTACATATCTCTTTTTATCATTTATCTACTAGAAACAGTTCTTACAAAATTACATATGAGCCTATTTTTTTTAATGATGGACAGAGATTCAGAGAAAGAATGGGAAGCACAGGTATTCTAGGTAAGGGTACCATATGCAACTCTGTGTGGTCTAGGATAGCATGAAAGGTATGGAGAAGACAGGAAAAATGAATTCATCAGTAATAATCTCCAAAGCTATACTACTGAATTGTAATCTCTGGTAGGTTTGCCATGCTAGAAAGATCATCTCTATAGTAGGAAGACCAGCTTAGCTAAATTCAGAGTCTCATTTCTAAGATCACTATGGAGTGCCAAAAACTCCCAAGGGATAATCATAGATGTAGTGTGCATTAGTGGAAAAGGACTTTATACAATTAATATTACAGATCCCTGAAATACTGAAGTATAATAAAAGTCAAATATAAACAAGATTCCAGAGGAAATATTTAACCATTTAAAAAAACTTTTAACAGTTTAGAAATATCTATTTACATACTAACAATTATGAAACAACTTATAAATTATTTTGCCATTAAAAGAGGTCCTTCTACATAAAACCTTTCCTGATTTCTTGCCCCAACTGATAGAGCCCGTTTTCCCAACCTCCCATATACTTAACTACTTTGTTTATGTTGTATTTTAAAACTGTATTCATGCTAAATAGCATAAGCACAAAAAGCTATACTACATTGTACATATATGTATATTTACATATACAAATATGTATATATATACATGTAGAATAAACATTTGTTGTCTCCTCAATTAGAATGTAAACTCCTTTCAGCAGAAATTGTTTTATTCTTTGCATTTATATTTTCAAAGCCTTAGAACAGTATCTGGCACACAGTAGATGCTAAATAAATGCTTGTTCAAAGGTAGATAATCTGTCAACAATGGGTTGATCTAATTGCCATTGTAATAAATGTGCTTTTAAATAAAAACAAAACACAATCAAACTCACTATTATTTCTAAGTTTCTTTAAAAAATTTATAATTCAGGTAGCCCATCTATTTATTCAGATTGACAGGTCCCTTAAGAACCAATAGTACTATGTTAATAAATTTAAAATTAGGGAAGCAACCCCATTAACAATCTATACATTTTTTGGATCTTATTTTTGACTTTCAAAATCTTTTCTATTTTTAAAGGCTGAAGACAAATGTATTTTTTTTTTTGAGATTTTATTTACATAATCACAACATTTAAGATTGTGGGAGGGTTTTTTGGCCCTATGTAGCTTTTTAAATAGAACAAATTTGTAGTTAGTCATAAACTCAATTTTAAACATTGGCAAACACATTTGCCAAAAACACATTTTACAGTTATTTACATTTGAATATATTAATTTTCATGCCTAAAATGTCCATAACAACTTTGTGATAATTCCCCCTATATCTCTGTTTAACTTTCTGTCCATTCATTCTTAAATATACATTTTTTCCTTTTATATAGTCTTATTAGGTTCTATGCTGTTTATCTGATTTTTTCCCTCTTTGCTTTTAGTTATTTCTTATCGATCTCTCTGGGTATTCCTTATACTTGCTGTTCTTTAGTATTTACTACCATTGGATAACATCAACATGCCAATTTATTTAATCATTTCCTGTAGTATATTTTGTATCAAATTCTTTTAAATAACAAAAATGTTGCTAAAACAACACACACACACACACACACACACACACACACACACACACAAAACATTCCCTCTCCCTTCCACATACAGTCTCAATATCCTATTTGTTATGACTACTTTTTGAAAGAAAATGTCTTATACTAACCTTCATATCATGATGAGGCACTGAAGTAGGAGTTAGAGAATTTTCATGAATTTTGAGAAATGTCCACATCCATTAACATGATAATATAGATTTGCATATTATTTGTTTATTTGATTTTTATACTGATTTTTTTCTACTATCAAACAAGTCTATTAAGTATGGTATAAATTCCATTTGATCATTTCTTTGTATTGCTTTATTTTTCTAAGATTTTATTTAGTATTTTATTAACTATAATTACTAGAACAATTTGTATATGAATTTCTTTTAGTGTTGATTTTGCCTAATTTAAAATCAGGGCTATATTTGTCTTATCAAACTCTTCTCTTTCCACAACTTTTAGATTTATAAACCTTGCAAATTAAAGGTAACTTTGGAAGTTTATAACCTTTACCTGTCAATCCATCTGAAATACAATTAGATTTTTAGTCAATACCTGTATTTCCACTATATTTTCATGAAAAAAGGTATACTTACCATTTAAATCTTTAAAACCCACACTGTAGTTAAATTCAGTACTGGGTGGATCATACACAGGAGGTGGAAGAGTTTCAACCCCTAAGCTCTGTTAAAAATAGAACAAAAAAATCACTGATTATGCAACCGTCATTGTGGATTATGCTGAACATTTTCACAAGTAAACACTTTCTGCTATACTATCTCCCCCAAAATGTTATTTACTGAGGAAATAAGACGTTTATGCCCTTAGCTTTGCTCCATGATTGTTCTTTCTTTATAGAAAATTCCAATTTAAATTTGTTTCCAGAGCAATTAAGTTTGAAAGATTTAAATAAATTCCCAAGAATAATTCTTCAAAAAAGGAAAAGTTGAATGTAAAGAGGCAAGTGGCCATTCTCAGAAGCCATGCTCCCATCTTGGGAGAGGATTTATGAAGAGATAGAAAGGTTGAGAACCTAATCATTGACATAAATTAAGAGCTCTGACACATAACATAAGCTCTGACATTGACATAAATTAAGTCTGAATTATTTATTAAATTATTATAAATTATATAAAAATTATATAAAATATAAATTAAATTATTAAAATATTAAAAAATATTAAAAGATAAAATATATTAATATTATACAATATTATACATTTATTTCATGCATCGAGTTTCTAAATTTTTTTCTGTGCCATATGCTAGTCTTTGTGTATTTTCTATGCCTTCTGCAAAACTTCCCACAAATTCCCATTTAATTCTTATGCAGACCTGCAAAATATCAAAACTATGATGTGGAAAATTGTGATGTGGAAGGGAAAAATTGTGTATCCTGTCATTACAATTATACTAGATTGTATGTGCTGAACCTAAGATCTTTCATAAAAGCAAATGAAATCCCAGAACCTCAAAATTTACAAATGACTTCAGAAGTCACTGTTCAAACACATATCTTAGCAGGAACTCCATCTAGACATATGCAAAAATGGTTTGCCAGATTTTGCCTGAAGACTTCCAATGAGGGTAAATGTACTACCTACTTCCACTCTAGGAATAGTTCTAGTTTTTAGGAAATTTTTCCTCTTAATGTCTCAAATTGGCTATTTTGCAGCTTTTGCATTACTCCTCTGAAGCCAGGCAGATCAAGGCTAATTCTTCTTCTATAAAATGGTCCTTCAAGTATCTGAATTTAGCTACTATATCCAATTCTTAGCCCACCCAAGGCTTCTCTTCTGAATAAACATTCCTGTTTCTGCTGAGAACCTCGTTCTGCTTTTGCTCACTTTATTTCTGTATCAGTTAAGACAAATCTTTCCAAGTTTCTCTGAAACTGTGCTTCTCATCACTTCCTACAGCATAAAAAGGTTACATTCATATACTAGAGTTTGTGTAGCCATTCTGTAATTGAAGGGCTTGTTCCCTGACTCTTAATATATTTGATAACAGCATATCTCCAAGGTTTCAAGTTTAAATCTGTACTACTTTTCCATTCAAAAGTTCTAATAATTTGCGATTTGGAAAGTGAAGAAGGTAAAGCAGACAGAATAGAGAGAAGAGAGATTTCCATCTCCCACTCCCTTCCTCACCCCTCCTCATGACTTAAAATGAACACATCTTTGCCTAAAGGGAAAAAAAGAGGCTATGGAGAATTTTTATGAAATTTTCTATAGTTGGAAAACTTTTTTGAGTCACCCTTTAGGAGTTTATAGGACAAAATGTAAAACTTCACCTTTTTTTAAAAAAGACTACTAGAAAAATTAATGTCAACAAATTAGATGGCTTTTCTAAGAGGGAAGCTTGTTAGTCACTTGGAGAGTGAGTTGAACCAACACTCGGCAATAATGGAGCAGAAAAGGAGTGGTTTGCTTTTAGAGATTTGGTGTACAGCACTGCATTTGCTCATCTGGGCCCTAAACTGTGGCAGTAACAGGACATATGCTGCTAGCTTTTATTTTTCTTTCTTTATGACTGCAATCTTCTAAGTTAAACCTTTAAATGAAATATTTTGTTGATCTCAAGCCTTAGGGCTTATAAGGTAAAGGATACAATTTGGAAAATGAAATTACGGAAGTTCTCTGCTTTAGGGGCCATTCCACAATTGCTTGGGAGGGGTGCCAGTGAGTAAAAAGATTATTTTGGCGGATTGAATTATTCCACTTTTACTTTCTCTCTGTTGTTTCTCAGCACAAAAGATTGCAGTATATATCTGCTAGGGTGACAAAAAAGATAGATCCCTATCTTCCAATGTTCTGAAAGATTATTTACTTCTTACCTTAAAACTTATTTGATTTTTTTTTCTGTGATACAATTTTTTTTTTTAAAGAGTAATTTACCTGGGTCAACAAGTCCATTTCTCCCAGCAAATTGCTGAACATTTCATCTATATCTTCACATGTCTGCTCCATCTGAAAAAGAAGAAATATGGATATAAGCACAGTTTAAGGTGAAATGTTTGGATGAACAAATGACATGCAGCTTTCCTTTCTGAATTACCCCATCAAGGTACTGTAGTCCTTTATATGACTCTGTCCTGAAGATTAAAAATCCAAAAGATAACCGTCTTCTCTAGACCCTTCAGAATCCCCCAAAGTTCTGGATTGTTCCAAGGCTGGCTTGGGATTTAGGAGGCTGCTCTCGGGCAAATCTGGGGCTAACATGAACCAAATTCTAGGTCTAGCCTCAGCCAGAAATGGAAAGCCCCACTGATTCTCCCTCTTAGCTAATGGTTACCAAAATGAGCAATGGTGAGTTAAAATCCAGCCTGATGGAGGTGAATAAGGAAGTATTCTTCCTTATTCAGGGTGACTGATTCTCATCCACGTACTCCCATATATGTTCCACAAGCTGGAAAGCTTCCTAATCCCTAGCACTTAGCATAGTGCTTGGCACACACAGGTACTTAATAAATGCTCTAGGTTTCCCCATATTTCCTGGATACCAGGAAATTCATTCTGTCCATCTGTTATCCCTGTTATCTGTTATTCCATCTCACTGCATGATCAAGATGCTTCCTTTTCCAATTACATATCTTCTACAGATTATTTTTTATATTAATTTACCCAGAGTTAGAATTGTGGAAGAGAACAAACCAAAAAGACTTGTATTCAGATCCTATCTTTAATACATACTGACTTTCTGATCTGGGCAAGTTACATTTAGAAAACCACATATTAACATTACTTATAGGCTACTGTATTTTACTTTGTTAAATATCTCTCAATTATATTTCCATCTAGTTCTAGCTGTACTTTTGAGTTAGCTCATATGTTTGACACCTGAAACAGGTAACCCTCTAAGACTATCAGTTATAAAGATGCTACATTGCATGCATAAAAGTTTGCTCGCTTAGGAGCTCCCCATGCTAATGGAACCCCAAGTTCTGTCCCTATCATTGTCACTGGCATTGGCAAGATGGTGTAGTTTTTTTCACTAACTTTGGTTTTTTGTATCACCCCCAATTTTTTTGGGGGGGAGAGGATGATACTCCATGACAATGTGATGAAAAAAAAAAGATCTTTTTGAGTAAACAGGTAAAAATGAGACCAAGTTGGGAGGGTTTATATTCTCAAACTTCAGATGTGGAAAAAGTAATGTGTTTAGAGTGAAAGACTTAGCTTTGTCTGCCTGGCTCGAATCTGTCACTGGTTTTATGACTAAACACAGCCAGCCAAAGAAGACCCTGGCAGTAAGATAGAATCATCTTTGCAGATTCTAGCTAGTAAAATTTCACAGTTTTTTGCAATTTATGGTTGGTCTCTTGCATCATTAGATTGGAAACCTCACTAAGATGATAAAGAGTGATGACTTGAAAAGTAATGGTAGCATTAATGAATATAGAAATATTAATTAACACTAACAGCCCCAATTTCTCAGCTTTCTGGACAAACAACTCAAGGACACAGTAGTGTTTCATCCAAACTGCAATGTAATAACTCAGACCATTGGTCTCTACAACAACTCCTCTCCCCTCAACCCTCAGTTGGAAATCTACTACCTTAATACCCTCTCACACCTGATTCTCACTCCACCAAAGATGCCAGCAATTTTGCAGTTATCTATGTTTTATAAAATGAGGATGAAGATGGAAAACAGCCACTCTGGACAAGATAGCTTCGTAGATCTCAGAGCTGGAGGGAGGATCTTAGAAACAATCTAGTACAATCCTTCAATGTACAGATGAGGATTAAAAATACATAAATAAGGGGCAGCTAGGTGGCCTAGTGGATAGAGCACCAGCCCTGAAGTCAGGAGGACCTGAGTTCAAATCTTACCTCAGACACTTAATACTTCCTAGCTGAGTTCAAATCTTACCTCAGACACTTAATACTTCCTAGCTGTATGATCCTGGGCAAGTCACTTAACTCCAACTGCCTCAGCAACAACAAAAAATTTAAAAAAATACACAAATATATAGAAATGAATAAAAACAAACCCAGAATCTAGTCTGAAAGAACCAGATAGGTAATGAAAAAACATAATGGGTCATTTGAGTTTTTAAAATATTTTCATTATCATTTGGGATTTATGGCTCTACAATTGAATAAATGCCATGGTTTCATCTTTCAATCTTATCAAATGAATTAAGATTAGGGGATGGGTCTTTGTTCTGGCACTGAAGTTGCCTCTCTTTGTCAAGCATAAACATTCCTCTTTACCCTGCAATTTGAGAAGTTAAAATTGAGTTTTAAGAAGCTTTTCATTTTTTTTTTTACGTTCTAGCCATTTCCATGTTCTTCCCTCTCAACACTGAACTCTCCTCTGTAACAAAATAAAACTTTAGTAAATATGTGAAATTCTGATGGGGTAGTCTATGATAACTCTGCTGGGAGGAGAATGCTTTTTAGTCTGATCTTCAGGACCAAGACTGGACATTGCACTCAATCTGAGTTCAGCTATTATCCAGTGTTTTCATTTATATTACATAGCTTTGGAGATAAATGAGTCAAGAGAAGGAGTTCTAGGAAAAGCAGAAAGGAACACAGTGCCAGACACATGGTAAGGACTTAATAAATAATAATAATAATAATAAATAATAAATAAAAGAGCAAAGCAAGAGAGAGAATCTTGATGTGGCAAACTTGGACTTTTGCCTTTATTAGTTTTGTGAGTGAAGGTGACCGTGAAGGGATAAGAAGGAAAATGACTCTTTCTCCCCATCCCTTCCCAACAGTGATGATATTACAAACTTTGGACCAGTAACAAAAATCCAGCAGGGAACTGAAAAAGAATAATCAGAAAATCTGAAGAAAGGCAGTTGCAGGGACTGTGACCTCTCTGAGGAGAAGCACTTTGAGAATTTCATGAAGATTCCAGGAAAGGAGAAAGTTTTTATTCTATGTTCCATACAATCAAGATCTATGAGTATATCTTTGTCATATTGTTTCCTAAGCTTGAGTCCTGGACTCTATATGTATTTGTGGGGCGGTGTCTCAGATATTGGGGGCATTGGTTTCATAACTATTCTTATTAATTGTTATTCTTATTACAGTTATATATTTTACATAGTATATTTATATATAATATTTATACACAGTTGTATAGTAGTATATTAGTTATATTCTTATTATATTATCTTATTCAATATCCTTAACTAAAAGCTGATCAACCCTGGCTGTCTAATCAGCAAGATAACATTTGTTAAACTTAAATAGAAAATGATCCCTGTGGAGAACATATTGACTTAGAAAACTACAAATGAAGATTATCTATGCTATATTTTATTTATTTATTTTTTAAAATTATTTTCCAATTACATTTTAATTTGGGTTTGCTGCACTAGGAAGTGTTATAGGCCTCAGGGAATTTAACACTTGTGAGCTAGATAATAAGATGACTAGATAATAAAAGTGGATAGTGTGTTGTGCCTGAAGTCAGGAAGATCTGAGTTTGAGGTCTGCCTTAAATGCTTACTTAGTTGTGCCATTCTGGGCAAGTCAATTAAGCTTTCAGTTTTATCTGTAAAATGTGAGTAATAATAGTACCTACCCCAGAGGGTTGTTGTGATGTTCAAATGAAATAGTGCATACAAGGTCTTTTGCAAATTTTAAAACACTATACAAATGCTAGTTAAGAATAATCAGTGGGGATCCCAATGGTGGGCACTTGTGAACCAGTCAAACTAGAAGCCTGAGGGGAGAAATAGATAACCAACACCCTGAACCATAGCCAGTCATCCTGATTTTTGTCTTGCCACTGAACTTTGATGACTCAGGAAGAGAGGGTGAGGCTGATGACTTCGTGTACTCTGCTTCCAATTCATGAACAAGTTAAGAAATCATCTGGTATTATAGATCTTTTATTAAAACAAAGGATGAACATCAATGACCACCTCATGGTCCATAGTGAGCTGGGGCTGGAAAGACTCCTCTGGAAAGAGGTGCTAAACCATCAGATCCCTGGTCCCAGGGCCTTCCACCTTTGCTCTCCCAGCAAACTGATCTTTTCTTTCTGAGCTATATTCCTCACTGTGTAATTTGAGCTGTGGGAGGAGAAAAAAGTTGTCTAGTGATAATGTTGGACCGTTAAAAAAAAACTTTTATAATAAAATATGCATAATGTCAATTATATATAACACATCATCATAATAAATAAAATAGAAAAATCTATATATACAAAGTATATACTTATATATGTATATGAATATATGTATCTATGTGAACATGTATACTAAAGGAAAAACAAATATAAACAATTCATAGGGTAAATAAAATATAAACTCTATTAAGACTCTGTTTTGGGTACTCTTCTCTTTTAACCTTTTTTGATTTCCCAGACCCCTTTTGGCAATCTAGTGAAGGCTACGGACAGCTTTTCAGGATAATATGTTTAAATTCATTAAATAGGATTACAAAAGAAACTATGTTGAAAGATATGAATTTTTCCCAACCAATTCATTGGCCCCCTGATATCTTTCTAAGTTCTTAACTTTTTTTCCTGTAGGGACACTAACTCAAAATGCACAAAAGAGTTCATCTTGGTCCCCCAACACCCTTTCCTCTTCTAAATGATCCTATTATTTTTGGGACACCATCATCTTCCATGTCATTCAGCTTTGCAACTTAACTCTTCATTTTTATTTATCAGTCAATCTATTGCTAAATCTCATCCTTTCTTTCTTCACAATATCTCCCCACTCCCATCCCACCAGTTTACTGGTCTTCTAATTAGCCTCTCTGCTTTATGTCTGGGTCTACTCCAATCATCCTTACTCAGCAACCAAAGCTTTTCCTAAAAATCTCCATGGGTTACCTATAACCTCCAGGAGCAATATCAACACTTTGATCTTGGGTCCAGGGATGAGGTTTAGGTTTTCCTGGTCCTTCTCCTATCTCTTCCCCTCCTCCAACTCCTCTTGAATCTCTAAAAGTGAAGGAATCTGATCCAGCTCAGACCCCCACTGATGGCTCATTCCTAGTCCCCTTTCTCAAGAGGCTGGGCTCAGCATAAACAGAGTTATGGATAGCCCTGCCTACTGCAGTACTACCTAATCATTAACAACAGATATAATAATTAGAGAGAGACACTTAGAGAGTTGTGGCTGTTTCTCTGAGCAGCTGCAAACACTTTCCCTTCACAGTCCTCTCTGGGAGGTCAATTACTAGCCAGGCAAATAAAACTTGTTGCTAGTGATTAGACCAGCAGGAATTATTCTACAGTCTAATGCTCAGGAATGGCTTGTACCCTTGGGCTTTAGAGGTACCTTTCTGTTTTATTTTACAGTAAGTTCCTAGATCAGGGGCTCTTAACCTTTTTTTTTTCCTGTCGAACCCATTCTCAGAATAATGTTTTGAAATGCATAAAATAAAATACGCAGGATCACAAAGAAAAGCAATTATATTGAAATATAAAATATTAAAAAAAAATCAAGCTCATGAAGTCTAGTTAAAACCTCTAGTCTTTAACTCATTTTCTGAAAGGAATCAGGTCTTATTTCTGTACTCTCCTTACCCATGATGATTTTTCATGGACTTCAAATGTCAAGAGAAGTTTCAATATTTTAAAATATTAGAGTAAGTACTCCCTTCACCAATGTACATCATAACCCCTCAACCCTTAGTAAGTGGTCTCCAGTTGTTGAGGCTAAAGGAATAAGCTCCCCAAGGACAAAAGCTGTTAGTTTTTTAAGTTTCTCTATTTCCGGTACCTAGCTGGGCCATGTATACAGTAGCTACTTAATAAATGAATGAACTGAATTGAACTATCTGGTGGTCAATTTTGTGGTGATAAACAACTCTTTAAATTTATCAGGTCAGGCCCTCGAGTGGCAAACCCAGACAACTTATCCCAGGGTCCATATTGAAAGTCTTGCTAACTTGGCAGGATCTGGGGTACAGAAGTCACCTTCCTGGCAAGAGAAGGCATCTCAGCAGGATCTCTATGTAGATATAGTGAAGGGGCACAGTCTAAGGACTCCTTCCCTCTAGATCTACCTGAGCATTCTCTAGAATGCAAGAATCAAGTACATAATTTTCAAACTTTAAAGTATATTTAAAGTAAACGCTTACCTTCCTATGGCAGTCTAAAAGGGCCCGCATGGCCTGTATTCCTGGGTGAAGGAATGGATTTGGGATCACAATTTTGGAAGATTGAGGAAGAAGTATGTGGGTATGCTCCCTGTCTGTGAGAGGTGATCGAAACAAACAGAACTAGATATACGTTTTTGGGTCTGGCCAATAAAAATATTTTCTTTGCTTGATCATGCATATTTGTTATAAAGGTTTTTTTTTTTTTTTTGTCTTTTTTGTTCAATTGTTGGAGGGGAGAAAAGGAAAACCAAATGCTTGTTAGTTGAAAAAAGTTGAAATACAAAAACCAAGAATGGGTCTAGAGTTTTAAAGAATTTATGTGGGAATTTTAACTATCATCATTCTAAAACCCATACTTTCTTTCTGGCTTGTTTGAATTACTGGGTCGCTAAATATAACTGTCAATAGAATTTACTGACAATGAAAATAACAGGGACTGCAATTAATTAGTTCACATTTTCTGTGGGCTACTTTTGGTAACAATATGTGTTATATTCCGAGTTTGCCTATTAAAATCAAGTATCTGCTAAAAATCTCTTTAAACAATACATATTAATGTTTATAATTATGAAATAAATGTATATCATTTGCTAATTCTAAAAGGATAAAAAGTACTTAAGCTCTTCAACAAAGCAGGTAATAAATAAGCATTAAATGGAAATTCTTTATGCCATATTGAAGCAAATGAAGTTCAAAGGCCCTGATTTTTATTTACTTTAAAGTGTCAAGAATCCCATTAATAAAAATAATTTAAAGGTCTCTATTAATGTGATGACTTTCACTGAGAATTAAAAAAAATTCCATAGACTTTTACATTTTAGACACACAACTATTTCAGTGGAGAGTAGGGGGGACAGTTATCCAGAGTATTTGATTTTTTCATGTTATAAGAAGGGTATGTGCAATGTGTTCTTAATGTAACCCATTAATGATTTTATTTATTTCTTTAAAAATGATCCATCTTAACAACTTGATTATTTTCTATTACCCTTTTGTTTCTGGTTATGTGGCTTTTTTTTTTTAAGGAATATTTGCTTTCTATCAATTCTCTTTTACATTATCACCAGGGACTTACTGTTCAAGTTTGCTGTTTGAGTACCTAATATTAAAAAATATGATGAACATCTCAACTCAACAGATTCAAGGGGTAAGAAACTAGGGTTGGATTTGTTGCAGAATTCAGACAATCTGTTTCTTTTTGCCTCTCATACTGATGCTAATTATTATTCTTTAATGATATTAAAGAGACCTGGCTCCTATGCCTAGAATGCATTTCCTCTTTATCTGTCTTAAAATCTCTAGGTTTTTTTTTTTTTTCAGAACTCAGCTCCATTGACAATTTCTACATAGTCTCCAATAGATGTGTATGTATGCATATACATAATATACATATAGGTATGTATACATACATGCATATATGTTAAATATATGTATATGTAATGTATTTAGAGGCAGATCTTGTGGCCATACTTTAAGGACAGGACTTTCCTATCTGACTTATTGTGAAAATGTTCCGTTAAGTACTCGTTCTCCCATAAGAATGTGAGCTCCTTGAGAGCAAGGGCTGTCTGATCTTTCCACTGGGATCCTTAGTATTTAGTGTCTGCATACAGTAAGCACTTAACAATTGCTTCATTCATTCATTCATTCCTATAATGTTAAGCTTTGTAATTTGTGGGTCTACACTGTAGTTTGTGCAGTCATGATCCACATGATATAGTGGATAGAAGGCTGGCCTAGGGAGTTATGAATCCATGGCTCCAAGTTCTGCTTCTGACACACACTAGCTGTTTGACCATTAATAAGTTTCTTAACCTACTGTTGTCCCTAGGAAGCTCTAAGACACCATGCTAGCAAGGAAAATCCATATCATGGAATTTCCTTACTGTGAGTTTCCCCACGTGGATGAAGTCACTGGTCTAAAAATTAAATGAAAATCTCATTCTGTTGCTTCATTGAGCCATGGAAGTGACTATGAATTCCAAGGTCATGCCAGTGGAATTCCCCATTGTGGCAAGTTCTACTAACTAAGAAAGCAGGATAGAGATGATAGATTAGCTGTTCTAATGGGCAAACACAGGGAAGCCCATTACAGCTAGCTGGCCACAAGATAATGAAATTCATTTGCCATGGTGACCCATTCACTGTAACCACAGTTCTATCTGCAGTCAATGAGTCAGGCAGATGGGATCCTGCAGACAAAGAGTCATCCTCAAGTCCTCTGTCTCTCAATCCACAAATCTAATAGTTACCAAATCTCACCATTTCTACCCCTACAAGATTTCTTATGTGTTTCCCCTTTACTCTACTCTACAACAATCTTAGTTCAAAGTACTCATTGACTCATTTTTTCTAAAGCCTTAAATTAGCTCCCCTCTTTCCTTTCTCTTTCATTCTCACCAAAATGTTTCCTAAAATAAAGGCCTGACCTTATCACTTCTCTGTCGCCCAAATGGATCAAATACAAACGTCTTAAATCACTCCGTGAGTGATTTAAATCCCTTCACAACCTGGCCCCAATCAACTTTTCTAGACCTATTACATGGCACTCTTTCCATACTCAATGACCCAACACTGGCCAATTAATACACATTATCTACCACATACACACATCTACCATATTCTACTTTGCACCCTCATGCCTTTATACCAAGTTCCCTCATGCCTAGAATGCATTTACTTCTAACTTTAGGATCTCTACTTTCTTTCAAAACTCAGCAAAAGCACCAATTTCTACAGAAAGACTCCAGATTTCCCTCTTCATTTTGTATTTATTAATTTATTCAGTATTCATTTAGCAGTGTGCTGAATAAATACACATCTATGCACATATAAACATATAAATACATATATGTATATGTATATACACTAAATGTCTTTCACATTTAAAAGCTTTTAGAACTGAGTTCATATGCAGCCTCAGACATTAACTAGCTATGTGACCCTGGAAAACCTGTCTCAGTCTTTTCCAACAGAAAATGGGAATAATCTCACCTCCCATATAAGAGTTGCTGTGAGTATCAAATTAAGATGATATTTATAAAATATTTAACCCAGTGCTTGACACACAGCAGGATTTGCTAAGAGCTTGCATGATTTTAACTTATATTTTAGAACAGGTAGAATTTGTAATAAACTCTGGGTTCCTTCATTAACTGAATGGATAGGTCTCTTGAGGTGACTGTTCTATAGTAATAATTTATGAAATTGAAATCTTTTAATCTTCTAACATTTTAGAGAAACATTTTGCATTAAACTGAAGCTAGAAAAAAGGTTAATCAGGATAAAGGTAATTTGATTAAATACAATTTCAAGTCTGTCATCCAACTGGGATTTCAAATTAAGTTCCAGTAGTAGGTAGGTATGGAGGTAGCAGGATGAGACTAAAGAGAATAATCAATCTTCAAAAAATGACTAACATAACTTCCTGGAAAAAAAGAGTTTTGTTTTTTTCTTAAAAATGTGTGGGTTGATCATTTGTATCTTCTGTCAAAAAAAGCTTTATCTTGCTCTCATTTTCCACACTTAGGGATACTGCAATATACATTGAAAATAAAATGGTGATCTAAAGTTAAGCAACAGCTAGTTAGTATTTTTTAATCCTGTGTGTAAGTTTAGGTATACTGTGAACACAAAACTTATCCAGGAAAGCCAAGAAGAGGAAGAAGCCTGTCTTTCTAAATGGTAGCCATGGCTCACCCCATCTCAAATTAGTATATTTACTATGCTCTTAAAAAAACATTTAAGATGAATTAGGATAAAAAGAGTCAACTTTATTAAGATTTCATCAAAATCATTTAACAGGGACTAGATTTGTGATTTCTATAGTATGAGAACTCCCAGGTGAGGAAGCTCCTTCTCTGCAACATATCTTCTTAGAGAGTTTCAGAGATTCCTGAGGGCAATGAAAAGTTAAGTCACTCATTGAGGGTTGTAAAACCAGTATTTACTGGAGTTAGGATTTGATCCCAATTCCTCTTAGCTTCAAGACTACTTCTGTCCATTACACTACACTGCCTTGTAACAAACTGATTTTTTTAAAAGAAATAATGATTTCCTATAATTTATGAAAAATAAATGGATATGAAAAATCCAATGGTAAATTTTCCACTTGTTTCTAATCCAATTACCGTTAAGTCCTTCAAATGTTACATCATTTCCTGGGAGAATTAAAGAGTGATTAAAGAAAATCTTAAATCAATTTTTACTTAGTTTGGCCAATTTTTGTTAAAGAGCATCTTGTTTCATAAAAACAAGACCTTAAAATCATGGGGGCATCCCACAAGTTTTCATTTCTCTCAGTGTTCTTATGAGATGTATCCCCTGCCCAGCCATTGTGTCTGTTTCAATGCCTCATCAACAGCAGTGGATTGAGAATCATAAAGAGAAGCCAGAGCCATCCCATTTAGTAGTGCTAATAATAACAATAATAATAAGGCTGCCTTAGTAGGACAAAGTCAATGTCCCCATACCAATTCTCCTGTGAAGAAAGAAATAGATCTTTCAGTTTTAAGTATATCAAATAACCACTCAATCTGACACTCTCATGAGCATAATTCAATGATGACCTTATTAAGAGCTGGACAGGTGAATGGCTTTATGACCACATGGCTGTGAAAAGACATTTTTCAGCCAAATTCCTAGCCTGATAGAATTCTCTTCTTCTGATGAAGGGACAGGTTTATTTTAGGTAGAGGTGATTCTGTCAATTTTTCTTTCCAGGCAGAAAAGGCAGATTCAGGCCACCATAATCCCTGATCGTGGGAGGAAGAAAAGTCTCATTGCCCAGGTCCTTCCAAATTTGTTAACTTATGAGCTCCTCCATGCCAAACCAAGGAGAATCAATTAAAATTCAGCAACTGTGTATTATTAAGTGAACATTTTGTGCAAGGTATAGCATTAGATACTGTGGATGCTGAGATCAGATATTTACCTGAAAAAGTCAGACCAGAGATCTTTAGTAAAAGGAAAATGGAGTTTCTCCATAGCCTGAACCATTATAATTATTTTGCACTGTTCTAATTTACAAGCTAATATTGCCAGATAATCTACTTCTCTGGCCATTCCTCTTAATGTCCACTAACTAATCATCTAACTTTTGTTTTCTACTCATAAGCAAATTGTGAATTATATAAATCAGCCAGTCAATAAGCATTTATTAAATGCTACTAGATACCAGGTACTGTGCTATGTTCTGGGTGTATAAAGAAAGGCAAAAACAATCCCTGCTCTCAAAGAGCTCATATTCTCATAAGGGAGTCAAATTTTAAAAATTAGTTGCACATTAGAGTAGACAAAATGTAATATAAATTCCAAATATTACAAAATACCAGAATCCCTTTCACATAAACAAATATTTTATTATTTCCCAAATCTCCCATTAGCTTTTATTTACACTAACCCTAGCTGGCCAGGATCATCTTACTGAGGTGGGTCCAGGGCAGAAATCTCTTTGAGGCAGATGGAAATGCTAACCTATGCTTGGGTCAGCTCAATGGAAAAGATTGAATCCATGCAATGATCTTACATTCCATAGGGTCTGTATTATGGTGGCAAGTCAAGCCAGGAGATCAGGATTTGAACACTGGTCCTTAACTAGCTATGTGACTTTGGAGAAGCCACTTGATTTTCTGAGCCTTATAGTTAAAATGAGGATAATAATAAACATTGACAAAGTACTTTTAAAGTTTTCAAAACATTGTATACACATGACTTCATTTAAGCCTGAAACCAACTATGTATGATAGGTACTATAGGTATTATTATATTTATTTTAAAGATGAGAAAACAGAGATTCAGAAAGATTAAATAGTTTGTCCACAAAACCAACAGTTGTTAGAGATAAATCAGAGTCTTAGTATTCCTTCCTAAGTTTAGTACTCTAGCCACAACGGAGAAGGAAAGAAAGGGAAGAGGAACACAGGTGCCAGACACTGTACCAAACATTTTAGAAAGATTTCATTTGATACTCACAACACTGAGAAGTATTATTCTCTCCATTTTTTACTAATATTATCTCTATTTTACAGTTGAGGAAACTAAGTCAAAGATTAAGCTACTTGCTTCAAGTAGGTTTCACTACATGTAAAATGCTTATAAGGGGGATCTGAACTTATGTTTTCTTGACTCCTGGCCCATCCATCTCTATCTATCTCACCACTTGCCCCAACCATGTTACCACAAAAAAACAAAAACAAAAACGAAACATTTATACAGTGCTTTGAGGTTTGCAAAACACATGACATGTATTATCTCTTTTGCTATCTAGAACACTACCTGCATCATCTAGTCCCTAAAATAAGACTGCCATCCATCTATACCTTCTGGTTCTGTGAGCTCTTGTCCAAGATTTTCCCTAAATTTTCAATAGGGGAATGTAATCAATATGGTCAAGGTTTTCCTCTGAGTCTGAGGAGTCTTATCCCTTTTTTTTTTTTATCATCAACTTCTTAGGCAGTCTGCTGAAACCTAGAATCTAGAAATTCTTAGAAATAATGTTTTCTAAATAATTGAAAGAAATGTACACTTTCAGTTTAGGGCTTAGTGAAAAGAAAGATGTAATTCTGATCATTTTCCAAGTTTGGGCTCCCTGTTATCATCCATCCACAGATCTTTTGGAAATCCATTGTTCTGGTAAAGAATCTACATTCTAGGGATTTTTAAAAATATTACATAGATTCTAGGACCATAGTCTTGCTTTCCATATTATTCCCATATATTCCCTAGAGGAGCAATCCATCTCTTTCTCCATTCAATCATATTCCAGATGATATCTCTTTGGCCACACATGTGGTGTACAAGTCACTATTGGAAATATGCAATAGCTTACCTATCCCCATCCCAAGTCTCCTCATTGCCCATTTGATCACCTACAATTTTTATTCTTCAGGAACTATAATATTCCACATACAATGTCATTGGAAGAATACTGATATAAAAAGATAGGGGTTTTGTGCTGGGGACCAGCATGAGATCATTGGTAACATCCCAAGGACAATTTACACAGTTTTCTTTTATTCAATTTTGGACCCATGGTATTGTTCATCTGTGATATCTGTCCTAGACAGGTATACTGATAGATTAACTAATTTATGAGGTCATCCATCTAAGTACCTATTATAATTTAGATAAGACATTTTTATCATTAATTTAGTTAATAATGCTTCATATTTAATTTTCAAAGATTTAGTCAAGTAGCATTTATTAAGTACTTTCTCTGTACTAGGTACTATGCTAACCACAGGGGATATAAATAGATAAAGAGTTTTATTATTTATAGTATTTTCTTCACAAAAACCCTATGAGGTTGGTTATATAATTCTTATTATCCTGATTTTACAGATGAAGAAACTGAGGCTTTTGGTGGTTATAATTTACCCATGGTCACACAATTTTATGAGCCAGAAACTGAACCTCAGATCATCTTTATTGCTTTGAGTGCCTTTCCCTGGGTGAGCTGAAAGAAACCAGTATATTAATAACAGTAACAACCAAATCTACTACCTTGATACAATTCTATCTTGGAACTATACAGATTCTCATTCTTTGCCCCCCAACCCCTCCCAGGCCACATAATATCAGCATGAGAAATTTGATCAAATTAACTAATTTTTGAACAAACATATACAAAGTACACAATCACTATACAGGACAAAATAAACCATAACCGAAAATAAGAAACATTTTTTTTTAAAGTAACAATCTGTAAAAACATCATCTTAGAAGGCATTTTACTATTCTATTTAGAGACTACAGTTTCATCTGTTACTCCTGACACCACCCATATTATTGTGAAAAGTGACACTTAAATAGATCATCTTTGTTTATCTGAAGCCTAGTATCATAACCATATGTATTTTGATTCCGCTACTGTGTTTCCATAGCAACTCTATTTCTGTTGGTCTGACACTATGGTTTCTCTTTTCAGTGATTTTCAACTAAACAGTCACAGCTATTTGGACAAATATATTTTTCTTTTTAAATTTTCTAATCATGGGCTCAGATGTCTATTTAAAATAGCCTCATACTTTTGGAGATGGAAATTATAAATCCATCTGGGTAAATCTGAAACCCTCTGAACTCACATGAGAAACAGATCCTGACTAATAAATGTCTTTCCTTAAGAAAAGGTGATTTAAAAATCAATTAATCAATAAGCGTTTATTATGTGCTTACTGTCTGTCAGACATTGAGCTGTACCACAAAGCCCAAAGTAAAATAGTTCTTGCCCTTAGGAAGTTTACATTCTAATAGGGAGACAAGCACACATATGTGAGTATATACAGAGTCTGTACTCCATTAATAGAACCTTTAAAAATGTGGGTTTACTTCGGGAATTAAGAGTAGAACTTTAATAATAAAAATAATTTCAATGTGTATTATGCTTTAATGTTAACAAAGCCCCCTTTTTTTGGTTTTTTTTATTTATTTTATTTATTTATTTATTTTTTTAACAAAGCCCTTTATACATATTTATTCATTTGATTTTCACAATAACTCTGTGAAGTAGATGTTATTATTTCCATTTTGCAGATGAAGAAACTGAAACTGAAGAATATAGGTCACAGATTCTGTAAAGTTCTGGGACAGTATTTGAATTCAAGTCTTCCTAATTCTTATGCCTACCACTCTACTGTGCCATCAACCTGAAGATAATTAATTTGTAAACCTAGCAACTTTTATAAAAACCCCCCTCCCATACCTCATATGGGTTCTACTTTCACTTTATATATATCAACCAATTGTTACAGTATTTCGTGTTTTGAACTTAGTAAAATATATAGTATGCTATTAATTTTTATTAAAGAAATTACAGGATATTTGCTTAATTATAGAGAAATTGCAAATGAACCACATATATCCAAAGAATAGATTATGGCTGATAAAATATCTTTGTTCTTTCTTATGTGTCTATTTTTTAACTTCAAATTTGTCAATTAGCAAGTGATTAAAAATTACTGAATTGCTTCAGTATTCTAAGTAGAGCTTAACTGTTTATGTAACTTCTTCAGTTTCTCTTACAAATAGATGTTGAAATGTCTTGTTTCAAATGCAATGAATTGAGTAGATTAAAGAAAATCTGTGAGATATGAATTTTCTTAGAAGTGTATTTTCTGGAAAAAAGGAATTAAAATATGGGTTTTATTTTGAATACATGTTTTAAACTACTAATTACAATTTTTTTTAAATAAAAATCACTAGTTTTATAAGGTATTCACCAACCTTTGTCATCTTTTGTTGTTATAGTAAATCGAATTCAATGGTAGAGTACACACAAAGAAACATGGTACCACTGCTATAGAGGAGGTTTTATGTTTTTATTAAAGATTTTATTTGTCTGAAGTCTGATTTCTTTTATGATCAGTCTCCTCTCTTCTAGGCTCTGGAGGCTCATACAAATTACAATAGCAGTATTATACCATCTGTTTGAGTTTGAAAGGATGAGGAGTTACGCGCACATTTGAAGAGGATTTACAGATGTTTATGGTTCTGATTTATCCTCTGGACTGGAAAGAAGCCTTAGTAGAATGTCCTGAATTTGGGAATCAGTGGACCAGCTCTGGTAGGGAGACAGTTTCTGAGTCCTATGGGAATGAAAGATGTTTGTGCTAGTATGTTGAGACTTGTGGGGAATGCACTGTGAACAGAGTATTGTTAGTTTGGGGCTTAGAGTAGTAGTGTTGGAGAGAGTGATTATTGATAGATAGATTGATGGATTTAGAGCTAGAAGAAAGGCCTTCCTTTCTTCCTCAACTCCTTCTCCTTCTTCAGCTCCTTCCCCTCTCCTCCTATTTCTTCTCTTCTTTGTTTTCTTCTTCTTCTTCTTTCATCATCTTCCTTCATCATCACCTTCTTCTTCCTCTTCCTCTTCTTTTCTTCTTCCTTCTTTTCTCCTCCTCCTCCTCTGTAGAGGGCTGAAATTCTAAAAAGTTATAGTTGAATCAGACAACAGAGCACTTAAAGCTAATCACTTATTTGATGTGAGACAATGAATCTATTAGCATATGTTTGGATAAATGGCTCTTCTTACTGTTGGGTGCTTGCTGAATGTTAGGATTGGAGGGTGGAGGGACAGAGGCCAGAGTAACTTTGTGGCAAGAAGAGGAGGAGAGAATCTGGTGGCTCTGGACTCAAGAATCCAGGATACATCTTTGGCAAACTTTGTGGCAGTTTGTCTGTCTCTTTCATTTCTCCCCCTAAAGACCAAGGACTTTAATTTATTCTGACTCTGGCTGACCCCAAGGCCCTCCAAGGAACCAGCTGTACTTAACACTCCTCTTTCTTCTTCTTCCTTCATCTTTTCTTCTTCTTCCTTCTTCTTCTTTCTCTTCCTCTTCTTTTCTTCTTCCTTCTTTTCTCCTTCTTCTTCTTTCTTGCAGATGAAGAAATAAGATTAGAGGGGTGAAGATTAGAGGGGTGAATGGGTATGCCCAAGGTCATATATTGTCAGAGCCAAAATTAGAACTTTGCTCTGACTCAATGCCATTTCCATTTTATCACTCTCTTTTCCAGTTAGTGATGTGGAAGAAGAAGTGTGTATAGTTGGAGGGGATCTGGCCGAAGATAACTAGTAATTTTTTTGCTTTGAGAATCAGGCAATTTATGGATGACCTTAGCTGGGGATTCCTGGGAGACTTTGGAACCTGGAGAAAGTGAGTGCTCAAGTTAGGTTGAAAGTAGGAGGTTCCCCTGGTGCTTCAAAGCCTCATGACCAAGTGGGTGCTGAGTCCCAGTTCCTTTACACAACAAAGAAGGATTATTTTAGAATCATTCCACTGCTAGAAAGCACTGGGAGTCAGTCAAATGAATAAGTATCTGTTAAATGCTTACTATGTGCCAAAGGCTGAGGATACAAAGAAGGGCAAACAACAACAACAAAAAGACAAAAGGGGTTCCTGCATTCAAGGAGCTTACATTCTAACAGGCTAGTAATACCAAAGTTCTGGCAAATGCTCAATGAATGGCACATTTCTGAACTCATCAGTTGTAATAAGAGAAGAGATAAATAAGTCAGAGGCTATGTGTCAGTGGGCCCATGTCACTATCTTTTAGTCATGCTCTCAGATTCCAAGTGGTTTTTTCAGGCTTAACAAATCTCTTAAATACTGACCAGTAACAGCCACTAACTGAAAAAAAATGAGTTAGAAAAAACTTAAAAGGCAGAATATATTAATAAAGTTGGTAATAAAAGTTAAAAAAATGAAATTACTGGTGATAAATTTCTACCACTTAGTTTCTATCATTTCAAAATAAATATAATTTGTCTCCAAAATTCTCTAGAGCTTCAGCTTAATTTCTCCTTTTTAGTTCTGGATCTACAGAAAGGAGAATACTCTTTTTCTAGTGCTTTAAGGCTTCAAAGAAGGTGTAGGAATGCCCCACCCCCCTCTCTCACTCTTATGAGAAGTTGCAAAGGTTCATATAAGGTATTATGAAAGTCTGACTTTCTCTTTATGGGTTAAAGGATTAGGCTAAAAAACTCATTATCTGGCATTCATCCATGTAGAAATTCTTCCACTTTTAAAAAAACCATTCTACAATTTCTTTTTTCTTTTCTTTTTTAAAGAAAGACCTAGAATGATTTACATGAATGATTGTGCAATTTCAGTGAAATCTAAAAGGTTATGCTTTTCTCTGCTCAGGATAAGACTGATTTTGTTCAACCAGAATCATCTACTAATTATTGGGTATCAAAAGAAGGTTTGAAACTCTAGGGTTTTTTGAAGCTGCAATACAGGTAGGAATGAATATATGGGGAAAATTTCTTGAAAACTTGTGAAAATTATTTTTGTGCCCTGCCTCAGTGTCAGAACATTTACAAATGTAACATGTAAAAAAGGTTTTATATATTATTACATATTACATGGGTTAGGGCCAACTATGAAATGGCCCATGGAGATCTAGGAAATGCATATGCAATACTGAATTCTCCACTTGATTCCCATGTAGTCTTTCTTTGATATAACGAAAGCACTCATCAGGAGGAAGTGGTTGACCCCAAAATATAGCACATGTTTGAATGTTTCCTTTAAAAAACATGCCTAGAGTTCATGTTTAACACAAAACCAGAAATGTTATATACCTCATTTTTTAGTATAACTCTAATCTCAAGTAAATTACTGAATGAAAAACTCTAAATCAAAGGTATACTTAAATGACATCTTTAGCTTTGCAAAGGATTGGGACTGATGAATCGATTTATTCCTTATCAGAAATGTGCAAAGATTAGTACAATTTATGACAATTAAATTCATAAAACAAGCTATGGAAATCTAGCAATCAGATCATAGAAGCCAATAAAACAACCATTTATCTTTCCTCAGTCTACTTACAGTTGCACATGCATGTACATGTGTACTTATACATATACATGCATGTGTATATACAAATTGTACATACATGCTCTTATAGTGAAAATTGATCAGTGATTCTATAGTCAGAAGATTTAGATTCAGATCTTTTTTTTCTGACATTACCTATGTAATTACAAACACACATACCTTTTATACATATACTTAGAGGCATAAGACGATTAATTAATTTTGCACAACTTTAGATGCAGGAGTACACAGTTAGTTCCATGGTATACAATACTGTGTTGCTGAACTGAATTGAAAAACACACACACAAACATTTAGAAAGATTTCTAGAGATACAGCTTCTTGTGTGCTTCCCAAATTTAGGTTTATCAAAAAGTTAAGCTATCATTACAGAGACTGTCATGGTCATGGAATTATCAGGTGCAATGCTTGAACATGGTAGCCTCATCACAGGGTCACAGAAACCCAGCTGTTTTATTTATTGGAACTTTAAATCCGCGTTGTCCAACCCCCCTCTTCTTACATATAAGGAAGAAACGAAGGTGCATAGACCTAAAATGATGCTTCTAATTCCTGATACATTGGCTTCTTGAGACCTCAGTCCATTTAATGGGTCCTTTAATGTTTAGGTGGTAGAGAATGGGAGATTTCATCAAGATGGTAGAGTACCAGGGAACATAGGGAAACTAAGAAGTGAATCATTAAGGAAAGAACCAGTGGGGATTCATCTCAGGATGAGAAAGAAACACGGAAGGCCTTACTTTGGTGGCTGACTAAAGCATTTAAAGAAATGAATCATTCCCTTTTGATCTGAATTTTTTTTGTGTGTAGCATGCTGAATATGGAAATATATTTAGAAGAATTGCATACATTTAGCCTATATCAGATTGCTTGGTGTCTTGGTGAGAGGGGAACAGGGGAGAGAGGTAGAATATTTGGGATACAAAGTTTTGCAAAGGTGAATGTTGAAAATATCTTTGCATGTATTTGAAAAATAAAATACTATTAAGAAAGAAATTAATCAGGCATTGGGGCATGCGAGCTAAAAATCCATCATCGTTAGTAACAGAGGGCTGGACATAGAGGTAGTAAGAATCCTATAATATCTAGGTATTGATTTTATTTTTCATATGAGCTTTCAAATTCTTTCCTTAAAATAGTGTTTTTCAATAAATTCAACAAACAATTAAGTACTCCCTATATACAGGACACAATTAAATTCTGGGAAAAAAGTTTTACGATAGAGAGCCTGCCTGCATAGGGGGCTATAGTCAAGTAAAGGGTTATTACATATATACAAGTTATGATAGTACCAAAAATGTATGTAACAGAGATTCCAGTCAAGTATCATGTGGGTACAATGGGAAGGGATCAATAGTGACCAAAGAGGGAAGGGGGAGAAAGAATAGAAAACATTTCCTTGGAGTGATAATTTAGGCTGGACTTTAAAAAATGTGTAACACTTAAACTGGAGGTATATGTGAGAGAAGAATTCAATAGGTGAAGAAGAGGGGTAAAATATTGATCATATATAAAGAGAGCTGGGGGGGGGAGGCAAATCTATATCTTTTAGGCTGCCTTTGTCTTGGTTCATGAAATCACATAACACTTAGCAGTAGGAAGGGCCTCAGATTTCACCCAGTCCAGCTTCCTCCATTTACAGATGAGAAAACTGAGGCACAGGAATATTACTCCTTCCCCTTCCTACCCCCACCTCCCAGCACAAACCTAGCTCTGTCTCAGCTGTCAGGGGCAGCCTGAATTAGTCCCCGGGGCCAAAGTATCACCAAAAGTGGGTATGTTACCCAGGGCAAGTAGCAGAAGATGAGAAGATGGGGCAGACGGGAGAAGTGACAAGAACCCCAAATGTCACACCATCAGAAAGCTGGGGCAATCCATCCCATGGTCAAGTGCTGAAAACAGGAACCAAAATCATTTGTTGGACCAAGCCAAGGGATCAGGAAGGCAAAAACATGAACCAACCAAGCTAAGTTCAGATTAACAAGAAGTCTGTTTTATCACCACTCACCACAAACCCTGGATACATCCTTTTTGAAAAGGATTTTCCTGAATCAATCACAACCCCAAACACTGGTCAAACATGGGAGGTTTGCAGAGTTTCTCTCTCTCTCTGTCTCTCTCTGTCTGTCTGTCTCTCTCTCTCTCTCTGTCTCTCTCTCTCTCTCTCTCTCTTTCTTTCTGTCTCTCTCTCTCTTAGTATCTGTGTGTGTCTCTCTTCTCTCTGTTTTTGTGTCTCTCTCCTCTCTGTCTCTGTCTCTCAGTATCTCTCCCTCTGTCTGTCTCTCTCTCTTTCTCTGTCTATCTCTTCTCTGTCCTTTCTCTCTCTCTCATTCTTCTTTCTTTCCTTCTGTCTCTGTCTTTGTCTATCTCTTTCTTTCTCTCTCCCTTCTTTGTCTTTTCTCCTTTTCTTTCTCTCTAATTCTTCTTTCTCTCACTCTCTCTCTGTCTCTCTCCTCCCTTCCTTTCCCCCTCTCTCCCTTTCCCCTTTCTCTGTCCCTCTGTCTCTGTCCTTCTCTTTGTGTTTCTTTCTCTCCTTTTCTCTGTCTTTCTACTTCTTTCTTTCTGTCTCTCTCTATCTCCTCAGAATTAAAGTAGAGTTAAAAAGTAAATATCATATTCTATAACTAATAGCATTCCAAAACATTAAGATTCACTTTGAAATCCTATTATATTAGCCAAAGTATTCTAAGGTGATTATACTGACATTAAAAAAAAACTTTCAATATGTTATTTTTATTAAAATCTTCAAAACACCTGTTAAGGAACCAAATACATATAGGTGGTCCAGGGGAGGGAATGCTGGACCTGGAGTCAGTGAGATCTGAACTAAAGTTCACTCTCAGATACTTATTAGCTGTGTGACCTTGGATAAGTTATCCAATCTCTGTCTATTTTCTCACCTATAAAATATGGATAATAATGGCATCTACCTTCCATGGCTTTCATGAGGATCAAATGAAATAATCATAAAGCACTTAGTAAGCATCATATAAACATTAGCTATCATTGAGATTATTAATAACAGGAGTATCAAAGAGGTATTTGTAAAGCACTTTGTAAACTTTAAAGTTCTAGACAAATGATTTATTATTATTACTATTATCATTATCAACTTTATTACTTTTCTCTTTTCCTCTGACTATATAAATAGAAGAACACAGTATAGTGAAAAGAGGACTGTACTATTAGTCAGAAAGTCTGAATTTGAAATCTTGATTTTGTGTGATTATAGCAGGCTCTAAACCTCTCTGAGATTCTGTTTCATCACATACTAAATGGCTAAAGTAATAGTTTGAAACACCATTTCAATATTTATTATTATATACCAATAAGAGACATGGAGCCCCTTTTATATTTCATCTGTATTTGGCAAAGAGCTGGATATGGAATCAAATAAGGCAACACATATAAAACACTCTATAAATTTTAAAGCATCATGTACATGCTAATTACTACTACTAGTACTATTACATATTTGTAATAGTAATAATAATAAAAGTAATAATTTATACAAATTTGTAATTTTTAATATATACATAATTTTTAAGTGATACTACTACTAAAACTATAATTTTAAAGTATACCACCACCACTATTACTATTAAATATTTGTGTTTTAAACACTACTACTACTACCACCACCATTACATATTTACATTTTAAATGATACTACTACTTATTGAGTTTTAAACTATACTATTACTACTACTGCGGTTGGTTGTATTTTAAACCATACTATTACTACTACTACATGTTTGTGTTTTAAATCATACTATTACTACTACATGTCTGTTTTAAATCATATAACTACTACCACTATTACTACATGTTTGTATTTTAAACTATACTATTACTACTACTACATGTTTATATTTTAAATACTCCTCCTCCTCCTCCTCCTCCTCCTACTACTACTACCATTACATATTTATGTTTTAAATGATTTATATGATTTAAGTGATAAGTGTTTTAGATGTGAGAAAAATGCTCTGAATATTAGGAAATAGGATGTTAATTATTTTTGTTGTTGTTTCTCTGGATGGAGAAACCTCTGGAGGAGGACCAAGAGTTCTTGAAGGCATGCCAGTGTGAAAGGAGTGCCTGCCCTGACAGGTTCTATGAGTGAAAGAGCAGTGGGTACTGGGAAGGTTCAGGCAAGCTCTCAAGATCATGATTCTCTTATTATCCCCAACATTGCCATGCTCTATGTGAGAGAGCAGTAGGCTGGGTGATTTCTGGCAATACCATCTGAGAGATCTGCTGTATTCCAACCTCAAATGAGATAGGAATTTATCACTAAGGGGTTTCATATTTACATAACTAAATAAAAACATCTAAATTCCCCTTTTCCCCAGTTCAATTTTGGGTTATTATTTTAGTGTTTGATCTTTTTAAGATTGCTGATACTTTTGGGGGGTTTTACATCTTAAAAAACACAACTTCTGAGACAAAAATATAGATGATTTCATTGATCTGCTTTGTAAATTAAGAATAGACTCAATGAGTATCACAAATAATTTTTAAAGTGATTGGTTTCATATTATGACTGGTTAAGGGAAAAAGACAAGGAGAAAATTTGACAAGAGTTGGGAAAAGAAGAATATAAGAGTGGGTGAGAGGAGAGAGAGATAGTCAGACAGAGATATACTAAGAGAATACACAGCAATGGAAAATGATAAAACCAACAGGAAAACAGGATAGGCAAAAGGAAGAAAAGAAATTCCCAGAAAGAGATAGGGACAATTAAAAAGAGAAACACATGGAATAGTGTCCCAATTTTGTGGAGGAAGAAGAGTAATAGAATACAATATTGCTAATAAAGACTTCTGCAGCCTTATCATAGTTCTGTAAGAACAAACAGGGATAATCATATCAAAAATATTATTTAATTTGACAAACATTTTATAAATATCTACTATTGTGAACAAGGAACTGTGCTAGTTCTTAGAGTCAAGGATCTTTTCAAGGAGAGAAAGTTGATACAAATTTTCTTTGGTGAAGTTGAATCTGTGGACTGGAAGTTCCAATTGATAAAATGGATATGTGGATTGTAATGAAATTTAGTAGGGCTTTAGTAGGGCATATTTGCAGGTGGGTGAATTTGGGCAAGTCACTTAACCTTGTCTGCCTCAGTTTCCTCATCTGTAAAATGATTTGTAGAAGGAAATGGCAAAGTAGTATCCCTGCCAAAGGGGAAAAAACCCCCACCACCCAAATTGGGTACAGTTGAAAATGAGTGAACAATAACAAATGAAATGGAATGAGACACCAATTCTCAGTTTGCATTCTTGTCTTCCTGAACAAGTGACATGAAGCAAGGATTCTCTGACGGTAGCAAGTCTGAGAATCATAGTTAAAAAACAAAAACAAAAACAAAATCCATACCGCTACTGAATACCTACATCTCCACACCCAAAGGACCCTTCTAGGTGGGTGATTAAAAAGTAAGGAAGAGAAAAAGGAACACAGGAAAGCACACTTTGGTCTAAATTATTGACATAACAAATGGTCTCAGTTTTATTTAAGTTGTGAAGACTGGAGTACAGTGTTTTCTTGGTACAAAGAGATTTCCCTGGGTGACTCCTGAAATTTTTAAATATCCAAGCATGAAAGTAATAGTCTCTGGTGCCTTTTTAACCTCCCAGAGTGGAGACAGGAAGTTTGTCAAAGGGCCCTAGGAATTGAAAGTCATGATCTTGTCCATCAGCAGAGCTAATTAAAACCAGGAGGGTGTATTGTGGCTTGGCAATCAAAAATCCCAAGAGCAAACAGCCCAGACTTTGCTTAGATATTGGTCTGGTCTCTGGTGATCGGAATGAGGAAAGCTTCGACTCTGCTAATGATCCAAACATAGAGAAAAATACTATAGCGTTATTAGCACTGCTTGGGAATGGATTTTTCACTTATTTTCAAGGTGAGAAAATGTACAACAGAAATGGTTATTTTGGGAAAAAAATATTGAAGTCAGGAGTCTTGGTATACACTGGGAAATGGAAAATCAACTCTCTGCCCTTTTTGGGAGTTGCCTATGCATTTATAGGTTTTTCTGTTTTGACATTTTCTCTGACCCAAATAAGGACCTGCAAAAGTTAGGAAAAGATATGCTTTTGTTCGTTTGTTTGTTTTAAGAGAGCCTTTGTATGTTTGAGCTCCAGTAAAGTCCAGCAAAAGCACAGTGGAAAGACCTCTAACCCTGAAGATGGGAAGACCTGCTTTCAAATGTGATCTCAAACACTAATTAGATGGGGGAACCTGAGCAGGTCATCTCTCCTCTGTCTCATTTTCCTTACCTGTAAAATGGTGATAAAAATTAATACCTCATTGCCAGAATCATTATGAGGATCAAATAAGATAATAGTTGTAAAGTGTTTTGAAAAAATAATAATGATAACAGAAATAATACCTAACATTTAAGTAGCGCCAGATACTATGCTAACTACCCTACAATTATTATCTCATTTGATCCCAAAATCCTGAAAGGCAAGTGCTATTATTATCCCCATTTTACAGATAAGGAACTTAAAACTTATGTTTATTAGTCTTTCCTATGATGGTAGTGACCAAGAGTTCTTGAGGGCCACACCGATATAGCACCAGCCCTGACAAGTTGCATCTCTTTTATTTTTAATTTTATTTATTTTGGCGAGCCAATTACAGCTAAGTGACTTGCCTAGAATCACACAAATAGCTAAGTGTTAAGTATCTGAGGCTGGAGTTGAACTCAGGTCCTCCTGACTTCAGGCCAGTGCTCTATCCATTGGGCCACCTAGCCCTTTCCCCCTAACAGGTTATATCAAACTAGAAAGACCATGGGCCTGCTGACAGCTTGTCTTTTGAAGACCAGCCTAGTTCTGCTTCTTATTGCTAATGTCATTTAACATTTCTGGGCCTCAGTTTCCTAATTTGTAAAATGAATGTACTGGACCTGATAACCTCAAAGATTTCTTCTAGCTTTTAGTAACAAGCCTAAAATTCACAGAGGCTCATTATCAGGTAGGTGGGTACAAGGTGGGTACAATGAAGAATTTCACAGTGCTAGACCCCTGGGTAGGATAAAAAAATGTACTTTCCCCACTTTTTGCGAGAGTGGGGGTCCACAGATGTTAAACAGTGCCTACATTATCAGCCACAGTGATTATGTTGGTTGGTTTTCCTGAAACATTTTCTCCCCTGCTCTTTTTGTACTTTGTTACAAGAGATGGATGGTTCATGGTGGGAAAGGAGGAAGTGTTATTTTTCAGAAATAAAACATAATTACTATACTCAAACAAGCCAAGCAACAGAAAGATTTTGCTCTTCCTCTTCAGATGGTACAGATTTGCATTGATTATCTGACCGATTTTACATACTTGGACTTAGAAGGACAGTTGAGAATTCAGAAGCTCAGTGGATTTTTAACAGCTTTAGTCCTTAGATTATATGAAGGAGATTTTTTAATCTTTCCATAGAAAGATATTTTTACACAATTCTATGCTTGCATTATTTTGATCTTGAAACTTGCTAGAACCAAGGAACCTTTTAACAAGTACAGTTCCCCTACGTTCAGTCTCCTGGAACTTTGCTGTATCTGCAAATGTCATCGGGTCCCTCTGTTCCCTTCTGGTGTACAAAGTTACCAGCAATGAATGACCACCATTGACCTGCTTAGATATGGAGTTTGAAACCTCGCTAGATTTCTTCAGGTTCAATCTGTCATATGCTGAAGCCTTCCCAATTCTTAAACCAAGAAAACAAAAATGGATAAAGGAAACACTTGGAATCTATGACGCCAGATAGATAAAATGGTACACATATAGGCACAAGGTCTTCAGGGAGAAAGTTGGGCTTGAATGCAGGAATAAAAGTTAATTACTAGATCATGGATTGAGAGCTGGTAGAAAAGTTAAGTACAGCCATTTTACAGGTAAGCTGACTGAGGCGCAGAGAGACTGAATGACTCAAAGGGTTGTTGTCTGAAGATCAAATGAGACAATATTTGTGAAGCTTTCCTTAGCACAGCGCCTGACACACAGTAGGCATTAAATAAATACTAGCTATTATTATTATTATTACTTGCCAAGGGACACACTGTTAATAAGTATCTACAACAAGAATTAAACCCAAATATTCCTAATTCCCAGTCCAGTAGTCTTTCCATTATGTCATATGGCCTTATACAAGTTGTGTACTGCAATCCATCATCTGCAGACCAGCAATGAATTGAGAATAAAATAAGATATATGATGTCAGTAATCTTTTCTTTCCCTGAGAAGGTCCATAAAGATGATCTTAAGGGTTACCTTATCAAACTCTGTCTTGCCTGATCTGCTCCCACAGCTAACAAAACTATAGCATTTTATGACTCCTCCCCAAATACCAGCTACTTTGCTCATTCAAGCTGTTCCTTCAGAGGCAAAATGGTTTCAAATCCCCAGACCTTAAAAAGTGCTGCAAGATGTTGAGGCTATTAGAAGTTATCTGTACGGCAAAAAGTGTGAAAAAACCAGTGTGTTACAGAATATCCTTCCATTCTACCCTAGGAGTGCTAACAATAAAGGGGGGGAAAAGACTCATTTCAGATTTCCCCCTGCTGTTTGTGGTCTTCGTTCTATCTAACCCCTGTAAGGTTTAATCTAAATAGATAACTTTTTTCCTCTTCATTTAAAAATTTTTAGGCCCTAACTCCCTAAGCACTCACTTAAAAGAGATATTAAGTGAACTCTGCCCTTTACATCTCAAATTTAAATCAGTAGGTTCATGATTACTTTTTTTTATTATTAAAGTACAAGTTACCAAACTTAGTGGGATTTTATTTTCTCTAGTAAGTGCTTTTTGTAGTTAGCTAATTACTTTCTTCCTGTTCTCTGGAGGAAGCCACTTCAATTTGGAATTTACCACTAAGTTCAGAAGTTCCTTAAGTTCAGAACAAATTCAACATAGAAACTTTTTTTTTCAGTCTAGAATGTGGCATTTTTTTTTTTGGTTTGCAGTTCTCTTAAATAAAGCTCTTGTCATTATTAATCAGAGAAATGCAAATTAAGACAACTCTAAGATACCACTACACACCTGTCAGATTGGCTAAGATGACAGGAAAAAATAATGATGATTGTTGGAGGGGATGTGGGAAAACTGGGACATTGATTCATTGTTGGTGGAGTTGTGAACGAATCCAACCATTTTGGAGAGTAGTTTGGAACTATGCTCAAAAAGTTATCAAACTGTGCATACCCTTTGATCCAGCAATGTTACTACTGGGATTATATCCCAAAGAGATTATAAAGAAGGGAAAGGGACCTGTATGTGCACGAATGTTTGTGGCAGCCCTTTTTGTAGTGGCTAGAAACTGGAAACTGAATGGATGTCCATCAGTTGGAGAATGGCTGAATAAATTGTGGTATATGAAAATTATGGAATATTACTGTTCTGTAAGAAATGACCAACAGGATGATTTTAGAAAGGCCTGGAGAGACTTACACGAACTGATGCTAAGTGAAATGAGCAGGACCAGGAGATCATTATATACTTCAACAACAATACTAGATGATGACCAGTCCTGATAGATCAGGCCATCCTCAGCAACGAGATCAACCAAATCATTTCTAATGGAGCAGTAATGAACTGAACTAGCTATACCCAGAAAAAGAACTCTGGGAGATGACTAAAAACCATTACATTGAATTCCCAGTCCCTATATTTATGCACACCTGCATCTTTGATTTCCTTCACAAGCTAATTGTACAATAATTCAGAGTCTGATTCTTTTTGTACAGCAAAATAATGTTTTGGTCATGTATACTTATTGTGTATCTAAGTTATATTTTAATATATTTAACATCTACTGGTCATCCTGCCATCTAGGGGAGGGGGTGGGGGGGTAAGAGGTGAAAAATTGGAACAAGAGGTTTGGCAATTGTTAATGCTGTAAAGTTACCCATGTATATATCCTGTAAATTAAAGGCTATTAAATAAAAAAAAATAAAGCTCTTACTAAATCCATCTTTCATTCTATTATGAATGACTTTCATTCAATGTCATTGACACAAGTCATTCAATTAGACTTTCCAAGAGCAAGATATGTCTCTTCATAAGCTACTTTGGTTGCCAAATTTAAATAAAAGCAAGAATTCTTATCTGTATTATTCCAAGCCCATATAATTGTTCTATCAGTCTTTCCATCTCTTCAAACTTTGCTATACCTTATATAACTGTAAACTTGCCATCCAATATTACATTATTACAATAATGTAAAATATTATTTTAAATTACCTACATTATTGAGAGGAAACATGTGTATGAAGAAGAGTCCTCAGTAGTTAATGAGGTTCTTTAAATTGTGTTAACTTACCCAAATCACTTAACATTCATTAGGCCTAAGTTTCTTGTATTGCAAAACAAGAGAATTTGGACCAGATGAGCTTTACATTCTTTCCAGTCATTAAAAATTGTATAATTCTGCATGCTAATATACTTTAAAATTCTAGATGGAAAGGATAGTTTGCAAATTTGAAAAGAAGTGGATTTTTGGACTTAATTTTATAGATAACTGACATGATCCCTGGGATAAATGCATCTAGACAGAGAGCTTATGGCTGTAGAATTTATGAATTTTTCATCATTGAAGTCAGCACCTGTTTTTTTTTCAGGCATTATTTTCACTTTGGTATCTTAATTTCTGTATGTTTCCAGGCATTCTGGATTCTGTGCTCTACTTTGTGCCTATGGGAAGGTGTTAGTTATATTTCTTCCTTGTTTCCACACTTCTCCAATCAGTCATTTCATCAGTAAGTGTGCTTTCCCCCACAAATTTAGATTATTACATTTTCCATCAAAATAATAACTGGGCAACCAACCTGGTGATGAGCATCTCTGCTCCAAGCTAGGCAGAACATTTTATTAGAGATAAATAATACATCATCCAAGCCCTGCACTTTTAAGTCTTCTCATCTTAGTAGGACCTGCTACCCATATACTATTTTGAATATGGAAAAGACAAGAGATACTTCTATTTTTCCTTCCATTAGCAGTCTCTTCTCCAACCATGGCTTAAATTAGTAGGGAGGAAAAATTTCCTGGGAGACAAAAGCATTTTCTGCCCCTGTACATTTTCAAGTACAGGACAAATGTTACTATTCAATTCAATTCAAGAAACATTTAAGCTGAGGCCAGTAGGAGGATTGGAGTAAATGGATGACCATTTGTGAACTTTTAACCTTAGTAAATACTTTCTGTCATACTTCTACCACCCTCATTTTTCAATCTGCATTGGAAAAATACATCTGCACAGAATTTATCTGAAAATGGCTATTTCCAAACTCTCAGCCAATTCTTCCTCCTACTCATTTGTGGGCTCATACCATTACTCATTTTCAGGGTCTTTTCATGTACTTAGGGAGCAGATCAATAAATTGTCCCCAAGTTATAATCTGGATACCAGTCTTTGACCTCTTAAGTTTTTTGTGCCTTGAACAAAGTGTTTAATAAATAAATCATTATCAATTGTTGAATTACATAATTTAATGGTACAATGTCTACATTCAATGAAGTTTTCCTAAATTACTTAAGAATTGGTACCAATGCTTATATCAGCTTCATAGAAGGTACCACTCAACAAATAAAAATTCTAGACTTAATCAATCTGAGCAAAGATTCATCTCTTCTTCTTGAGTAAAGTTGACACTTAAGAACAAATTTTAGCTTTTTTTTTTTAAGTTGTGAATCCCAATTATTCTCAAATAGGACTGTACCTCTGAGCTCTTCCATAGAATCTTATCAGTCATATATGACCTTACTTTCAGATTTAAGCCTTGGGGAAAAAACATTTCCAGAGTGAATTGGAAAAAGTTAGATCCTAGCTAAAGTCTATTTAAAAATTATGTTTACTATGAGGCTTCACATTCACAGATGGATGCTTTTTACTTATTTATATGTTACTGAACTTTTTTTTAAGCAAAAGAATTTTTTAAATATCAAAGAAAACCATGATTCATTTATCCTAATGTAGAGGCTCATCATTTTCCAAAAAGTACTCAGCACTTACTATACAGAATGCATCATAATTAATTTACAACAAAATAATACACAAATACTAATATTTATGTAACACTTTAAGGTTTGTTAAACATTTTATATGTACACTATCTCATTTGTTCCTTGCAATAACTCTGCGAGGTAGGTATTATTACTTTCCCATTTTATAGATGAAGAAACTGAGGCAGAGGGATTGGAACTCAGGACTTCTGATCTATCTACTGCATCACCTAGCTGCACAAAAAAGGGGCCAGTGGGAAAGTTATTTAATACTCCCACAGTCCAGAGCAAAGTCAATCAGAAACTTAGTTTAGATTCATGATGGGAATAGGGATCTATTCCCAAATAGGGAATCTGAATGTTCGTCAAATTTAACATACTTAGAAAAAATTACTAGTCTATCTGACACAGAGGATCACAGAATCGTGGATTCAGCACTTAGAAGAGACCTTTGAAGTCATCTAGATACTTAGAAAGATTAAATGAATTGTCCAAAGTCATATGCACTAGAATTTGAACCCAGTTCCTCTGATTACAAATCTAGTACTCCTACCATGGGACTACAAAACAATGTTCCTGCTTAAAAATAAAAAGCATCTTATACCCCCTCAAGTCAATGGTTAGACAATGAACTTTGAAGTTTGCAGACAAATTCATATTTATTGATAAAAGGTTGTATACTCTACTGCATTCTACAAAATCTTATTTGTTAATAGTTTATCAAGGTACATTCCTATAAGTCATGATCTGAATTAAGTTGGTCTGTGGTCTGCCATAATACTAAGCCTTCTGCAAAACACTGGGATGTTTATTTACCTAAGCAACATGCTATGCTTCAACCAAGAGAATATCAACAATTTTACTCTTAAAAAAGCATTCATTATTAGTCTGGAGTAAACCAAGAATATATTTATGGTGACAAACTGCAATTGATACAGTTTATATATAAGTATATATGTAACTCTCTATATATGTTATATATGTAACTCTAAAATTAAAATGTTCTTTTTACTCTTCCTTTCTATCTCTTCATAAATTTTTTTGGATACTGGGTACTTCTATCTTGGCTAATATGGAAGTTGGACCTGGATGGAAGCTTTAATCTGTTCCATTCCTGATATGGGATGATCTGACCCTCCTTAGGCAATCTGATGGTCCTCTTCTTCTGGGATTTCCCCAAATTAATGCAGATACCAGATAGCCATTAGCCTTACTGCATCTCAGAACTCCTAAACTCAAGCAACCCACCAGCGTCAGCCTCAACAATAGCAGGGATTACTGGTGGGTGATACCAGAATCAGTTTCTTAGCAGAGAAAGAATTTGAGGACAAGAATGGAAATATAAAGTTATGTCTACATTAAACCTCAGCAAGGTACAAAAGTCCATGTCTCTCTCCATCAAAAGGCCCTGTCATCTAATCAAGTTTATTGGAAGAGATTCATCATATTGACTAGGGTCCCCATGACCAACCCTTTCAAGGAGTCACAGTGACATTTAATTTCCCTCGGTATCATTTGGAAAATGTTTTCCACTGGTCGAAGGTTTGAGCACCCTGAAATCCCCAGAGTTGGTCTAGCGTTCTTTTAGGAAAATGTCTGAGCACTTGAGGCAAATCTTATAGAGATTAATTTTCGTACTGTTTTTGCATATAATTTTAATGTTGTACGAGTGTTAGAACAAATCAAAATTTCCTCATTTCCTCTCCCCAGAAGTTCCTTACCCTAGCTGTATAGTGTTATACCCCATGCATGCTTGTTCTGACTCAGCAGAAGACTAATAATCTAGTTTTTATGAGTTAAGTTATTCTCTGGTTTTTACAGAAATTCTAATGAGCTTCCTGGCTTTAAATTACTCTATTCACTAAAAGCACAATGAATTATAAGATTGCAAACATTTGCCAACAATGATGGGCCAGACAATGAATCTATATTGCTATAGAATTAATATCTACATTCAAAACACAATGTTTAGCTGACCAAGACTCATTGTTGACAAAGTTTAAGTAGCTGGATGTCATGCTGAAAAAGCAAATAAAATGGTGCTATCTCCAAACTGTTCATTCACTAGCATTATGTCAGAATTAGCAATAGTTAATTTTAGGTTCATTAGCAGAGATACAATATCTTGTTAACAGCAGTAGCTTTTTGGGTGCATCTAGTTTCCAATTAATCATGTTGGAATTCCTTGAGAATTCTCTCTTTCACTAACATGCTTCCATGTGAAACCACCCGAGAAGGGATTTTTAAATTTTGTTTTTTGGAGCTTTTTTTGGCTGTGGAGAACACTAATTAGTTTTGGGTTCTGTCTCTTTTTACATGCAATCATGATGTTAATTTAATTAAGCACTGGATGCTTGTTTGCCTGATCAAGCAAAGTCTATTTTGTTGAAACAGTTGAAACAGTTCAACAGTTGTTGAAACAGTGGTTTGAGAAATATTTCTAGTAAACAGTTATGGTTTTTTGTTTTTTTTTTTTTTTTTAAAACAATTAACTTGTTTTGGTATTTGTGAGTACCTGCTATAAATAAAATCCCATCACTTAGAACTTGGAAACAGATTCTTTTCAAATACTATTTTTTTTCAGTGTCCCAGAACTTCTGTTGAGGCATCTGGTGAGTGTTCCCTATTTGGATATTTGAATACATGATGAAATTCAACTGATAAGCTGGAAAGCCATGTTCTTCTTCGGATTAGCTCAGATGACTTGTAAACTTAAGTATCTTTGACTGCCTCTTGAGGGCACGATCAAGTTCTCGTGTATTTCAAGCCCTTTCATGTAACTTGGTATTCAACAGAACTACTGCTTGCAGTTGAAAGAGTTCCTTCCTTGCACCTGTTTGACAGGCTTTGATGTCAACATATGGGCCTTTTGGAATATCCATTTCTCGGTTTTCTACATAAAATTTCTTTGTTTTTTACATATCTTTTATTCTCTTGCAAAAGCAAAGTTATTGGGTTTAGTGATGAGTTATTTTTAATTTATTTTTTTCTGTTGAACTGGTGAGTCTCAGTACTGCCAATTTAAACCAAGAGAAGAAAAAGGTTCCAAAGAATGGTCTCTCTGGATTCACACTAAACTTAAAAATTAGCATATTGACAAAACACCTAATTTTCACTTAAAATGACTTTCAACTATAGCACCATTTATTAATTACTGATTTTAGTATTCCCTGACACTGAGCACTATTAAATCAGTACTGTAAAGTGGTTTTAAAAAATAATAAACTTATTATCACCTTGGGGAAGTGCTGCAATGGATAGAGCCACTGGATTTGGAAAATAAAGGATCTGAGTTTGAATCTTGCTATATGAGCCTAGACAAGTCACTAAATCTCTAGTTTCAGTTTATGAATCTGTAAAATGTGGATAATGACTGATCTCCTAGGATGGTGGTGAGAATCAAATGAGATAATATTTGAAAAACATTTTGCATATCTTAAAGTATTTTATAAATGCTAACTACTACTTCTCTTCTTCCTCTTCTTTTACTCTTCTTCCTTTTTCTCTTCCTCTTCTTCCTCCCCCCATGCAAAAAGAATACAATTACCTTTGGCACAATCACCCAAGTACACAGAAAAGCTTTAAGAAGGCTGACATGACTAATAACATCCTTGCGAGAGAAAGTACATTGAAGTTATGCCTATTTGATCCCCTTGCCTTCTTAAAGGGCTCCACTGGAGCAGAGAAGTATTAGTTTTACTTTTTCCCTTTTAAAAATAAGTTTTATTGGTGCTTTTTGTTTTATGCTATCTACTTCTAAATATCATATTACCCCATAACCCTATCCCTTTACTTCCTTGCCTTATAACAAAGTCAGTTAATCCAAGCCAATCAACACAGTGACCTCCCATGACAGAGAATGCAACATTGCACACCCAGAGTGCTCTAGCTTCTTTACCAAAAGCAGGGAGGTGCTTCCTTAGCTCTTCTCTAGGATTAAGAGGTTTCATCATAATGATTCAGTTTTCAACCTCTTTTTAATCATTCCTTTTGTTTACGTTATTGTAGTCATTTTATATATTGATCTCCTGGTTGTACTTCAAAATACATCAATTCATACAGCCTCTTATTTCTCTGAAATCTCATGTTCACTATTTCTTATGGCTCAATAATATTCCATTATATTTATATAGCACAATCATCCAGTTACTCTCCCAATCAATGGGCACTCATCCCCCTCCCCTAGATTTCTGTCATACAAAAGTGCTACTATAAAGATTTTGTCATGTAGGGGGCACAAACAGCTGCCTCACTTGTTCCTGGCCCCTCTTTGGGACCCTCACCCCTTTCCAGCAACACATCAGCTACCTGAACTATGAGACAGCTCCAGTATGAGACTGAATCCCTGGGGATGATGACACTCCCTGAATTCTTTCCTCAATGAGAGCCCACATAAAGATAAATTATACACATTGTAGTTTAAGCCTTTCTCTGTGAAAGGAAAAACATCTGCTCACCATCAGATTACAAGTGCACTGAGGTTAGAAACTAGTACTTTTTTTCTTTGTATCTTTTCTAGTATCTGGGACATATACAATAAATCACAGAATTCTAATACTGGATGGGCTATCAGTTATCTAGTCCAATCAATCTCCTCTATCACATCTCTGATTAATAGTCACTTATCTATCTGTCTCAAGATTCCTATTGACATTGTGTTCAGTACCCTACTACCTAAATGTTAATAAGTTACTCCCTATTCTCCTCATTTTGAAATAAAATCTGCCTCTAAAATTTCAGTCCTATGAATATATATAGATACATATAAAGCTATATATATCTATATATATAAAAGATCATAGCTTTAGAGCTAGCTGGAAGATAATCTATTCCAGATTTCCCACCCTCACTTCACAGGTAAAGAAATTGAGGTTAAGTGACTTCTTCAAGATCATATAAATAGAAGGAGGCAGTTTGGATTTGAACCAGGCATCCTACCTTGAAATCCCATAATCTTTCTATTGCACCATATTCTCTGGTTTCAGTGTTCCTCTTCCAAGTGACAACCCTTCAAATATTTTTTAAATTATTTTTTTCCTTCAGGTATTTTAAGACTTGCAAAAAGCAATGAATTTTGGTTGGCATTCTGTTCTACTACCTGAGTGATACTGGGTAGATCATTTTACATTTTGGGATGGAGTTGCTATAGGATCTTCCCTTCCCAGATCTAGATCTTGTGATGCTCTTATATTTTTCTATGGTGCTTGCATTATTTTACTCCTCCTTTAAAAAATTATTTTATTGGAACCCTTTTTACATCACTCTTACTTCCCAGTGACCCCTACCCAAAATATTTCCTTTGAACAAATATATTTAAACAAAACAAACCAATACACCAGCATTTCCAATAACACTTAGTAGACACGTACTAAATAAATGCTCTTTGATAGACTGGCTGCCATATATCTTATTCTGAAATTCCAGTTCACCATAACTGTCAAAAGGAGGAGGTAGGTTTTCAGTGTCAGCCCTCTGATAACAAGATTGGTCTCTATACTGACCAGAGTTCTGTTTATCTCAGTGGTCACATTATGATGAGCCCTTTGTAAATTGTTCTTAATTCTGCTTACTTTTCTTGGTGTCAGTTCAAATGGGTCTTTAAAAGCTTCTTTGAACTCCTCAGAAGTCTCTCTCTGAGACAAAAATTTCCGATGTAGTGCACGTGAGGAAAGGGCTTTTCCAACTTACAGAGATAGCAGTTTTTGAAGGGAAAAGAATAGAACTTTTGAAGTCCTAAGATCTTGATTCAAAGTCTTCTGCTTTCACTAACAGTACAGCCTTAAGTTGTCAACCTCTTCTGGTTTTACTTCCCTCGCAGATAAAATAAGACATCTGGCTTACATAGTATCTAAGGTTTTTTTTCAATTTTAAAGCTATGATTCTATGAACTCTTAAATCCCATAGTCCCTCTTCCACTTCACCCTAGCCACCAACAAAAACTATGATTCCCAATGCATGGCTACTAAGTATTAAAGGCAGGATTCAAATTGAGGTCTTCCTGTCTTCAATTCCAATGCTCTAACCAACATGCAATACTAATATTTCAATACTTTTTCCATAAGGAAAAGAAAATATCAAAGTTGAAATCCTCCAAGAAAGAAGGCTTTGCCTTATTATCCCTATGTATTATTTTTAAAAATCCTGAAACATAATAGGCTGATGCAATGAGAATGACATAGAAGAAAATCTACCCCATATAGTATCTGAAATCAGAGATTTGCAGATGGGAAATCTTAGATATGTAATCTGAAATTCTGCACATTTAAACTGTTTAACAGATGCTCAAATGGTGAAATGGTCAACTTAAATATAGATGAATAAAACAACAAAATAGGAGAAGTTTGGTGAAAATGAAAGGTCAGGGACCAAGAAAAATTACTCCCTTACAATATGATAATTTAATATTTCATTCACTCACATTTAGTGAATCATTTATTAGAATCATTCAATTACAGGGCTCTGAAAAAAAGTTTAGATAATGTTGATTTTGTCCTATACTTAGAAATTTGATGGGGGTGATGAGGAATGGTGTGATGAATGCTGATGCAATATATCTCTTGCTGTACAGACTCCTTACTGATAGAGGCAGCCAAGGGTTACAGAAGGGAGACTCCAAAATTTTTGTTGACCTTGTTTATCTTTATGTCTCCTTCAGTATATAGTAGATGCCCCATATATGATCTGGTGTTAGAATTATGAGGAATTTGAGAGATGATCTAGTCTGAATCCTTCATTTTTGAAGTAAGGAGGTAGAGTTCCAAAGACATGAGATTATTTGTTCAAGATCCCATGGCAAGTTCAATGACAGACCTCCTCTCTCTCACGTTCACTACCCTATGCTCTCCTCCAGTATCACTGGGATCTGGGAAACTACACATCAAGGTTAGTTCTGACATGATCTTGTTGTGTTGCCCTTTTGCCAATGATTCTGTAGCTCCCAACCTTCCCACACACATTCTGTTTTTATCATGGCTCCCAGAACTGTCGCTAGCACTTCTGGCACCTGGAGCAACCATTACCCAATTTTTCTTTGATGCAAAAGGTATGGTATGAAAAGCACTATGTAATTAATATTTTATGAAAAATTCAGTTATAGGCTTGGGACTCAGAACTCAGGGTCACTGCAACAGAGATAATGCTACTGAGGAGAGAGCAAGTGGTAACTGAACAGCTTTATAGAGGCTGAGGGGAAGAAGCATATGGTCTTTTTTTTAAACCTAATTTCTTCTTGCTAACTGGGTCCTAATCTTAATTATTCCTACCTGTCTACTAAAGATGTATAAATGCTGTTAGCCCCTTCTAAATTTCGGCACCCTGAGAAAAGTCCTAGTCATCATGTTCTAGTTATGGCTCAAGCTCTACCATATCCAAAGAGTTAATCAAATATTCTTTAAAAGTGATGTTCCTTCCGTGATTAGTCTAAATTATTGACAGATTACTTTTTACCTCTAAGTTTGACTAGGGTAAGGACTGTCACTGGTGATGAAAATTCATTAACTAAGTTCCACATTAGGCAGACTGCCACTTCTGAGTAAATAATGACTTAACAGAGATGAGGGAAAACTGAGCCAGAAAGATGTATAATAAATAAGCTGTTGAAAATTCTGGAGTGGATGACAGAGCTGAGAGCTTCTTTATTTGCATCCAAGGGATTTCTTCACCAGGTAAATAATATATTCCTAGGTCCATAAATAACTAAAAAAAGATCTAAGACCAAAAGTCATTCCCTAATAGATACATGGTTCTCAGAAGAATTGCATACTATTAAGAACCATATAAAATAAATGCTCCAAGTCACACCAATAATGAGAAAAATGCAAATCAAAACAATCCTGCAATTTTGCCTCATGCCCAGCAAATGGGGAAAGATGACCACAGGTGGGAAGTCAGTGTTGGAGGGGTTATGAAAAGATACCCACACTATTGCATTGTTAGTAGAGCTTGAATTAGTTCTATTATCTTGGGAAGCAAATGAGAATTATTCAAATAAAATGACTAAAATATACATTTCTTTTGCCCTGGAAATTCCACCAAGTATATATCCCAAGGAGATTACTGATTTTTAAAAGGGCCTCATGTATATAATAGAGTAGCACTTAAAAAGATAGTAACAGAAGGAAATTTAGGTGATATGGGTTCAAATCCTAGTTGTTTTTTTTTAAACTTATTAGCTATATAATTTTGGGGAAGCCACTTCATTTCTATGAGCCTCAGTTTCTTCAGCTGTAAGATGGGAAATGTGGATTAATCTCATATTAAAAATTTAACTGATATTTTTAGATCAGTAGTCTCATTGAAAAAACTCTCCCAGGTCACAAAATAATGCAAATAAATCACAAATATGCTCACAAATGAAATACTTCTAACTACTCAGATACTGGAGCAACAAAGCTAAGGCTGGAAGAAATTTCATAGCTCTATACATTCAACTCTAGTTTCTCCCCTGAGATGTGACTCTGCATCACCACTTGCCTTTGGAACATTTCAAACTGAATATCCCAGAGACTGCAAATTTTATCTTGCTCTCCAAACTCTCCCTTCTTCTAAATTTCTCAACTTCTTTCAAAGGCACAACATTCTTATATAGTCTCTGCCTTTATCCTTATCTCCTTATTTTCTCTCAATCCATATAATAATAAATAAAAATAGCTAGCATTTATAAAGTGCCCTCCTATTTACGAGAAAGTATGCTAAACACTTTACAAACATTATTTGATTTGATTCCCCCCCAACAACCTTGGAAAGTAGGTGCTATTTTTTATACCCATTTTTACAGAAGAGGAAACTGAGGCAATTAGTTTAAGTGATCTGCTAATTGATGATAGATGTGAACTCCAGGTCAGTATTCTATCCACTGTGTCATTTAGTATATCCCATCAGTTACAAAACATTCTTCTTTTCTAGCTTCACAATATCCCTCCCATCAAACCTCTTTCTCTCCATTCACACAGCTAACATCTTAGTCCAAACCTTCATCCCTTCTTGCCTAGATTATTGCAATAGCCCCCTCCCAATTTAAGTCTCTCTGGTCTATCCTACCATACTGAGCTGTCAAAGTAACTTCAGATCCAACTATATGATTCACCTACTCAAGCAATTCCAATGGTTTCCTATTATATTACTGCCTCTACAATCAGCTTTTTATCCTCATACTTTTCATCTAATATCCATTATTCCTGGAATTCACTTTCTCTTTACCTCCACCATGTCTGAGTTTTCATTTTCTTTAAAATGCAGTTCAAGCATCAACTTCTGCATAAAGCCTCTCTTGAGCTCCTTAATTGCAATTGTCTTTCCTCTCAAACTAACTTATTTCTATCTCCTTTGCATATATTTGTATTTATTCACTTTATAGTTACGCTGCATCTATTTACATATGTACTCTTCCTCCATTAGTGAAGGTAGAATGTGATAGGGCCAAAACAGAAATCCAGATTGTGTTGACTAGGACAGTAATATCAAATAGAAACAGAAACAGATCCTTGTGAGCTACATATTGATTTAGAAAATTATAGAATAACATTATGCTGCTATTTAATTTATTCTCTTAAGTATTTTCCAATTACATTAATATTAAATATGGTCCAGACCATCCTAAAGAGTATTGCCTGTTAGCAGTGAGTAGAACACCTTTAATCTAGGAAATTTCCCTTTTCAGTGGGAGGGAGCAAGGTAGGTTTCACAGTGGAATGGGAGAAAGAGTGAAAGGCTGACAGAAGCAAACATGGGGAAAGAATACATTCCAGACACAGGGGATACAAGTTTATAAATGCACAGAAGAAGATGGAAGGTCAGATCTGAGAATCTGAAACTTAGTTGTTCAACTGTAGTGTGGAGAAACAAATGCCAAGGGGATGGAGTTACTTTTTCATTGAATGGAATCTACTTGAGATTTTAGGTCAAGGGGATGAATGACGAGGTCATTAGATTATTTCAGCAGCTCTGTGAATTATAGATTGGAGGGAAGAGAGACCGACGGCCGGGCAAACAAATTAGACACTATTACAAAAGTCCAGGGGAAGTGATAAGAACTGTGGAGAGAAGAGCACAACTGAGAAAGTGCTGGATTTGGAGAAAGAGGATATAGATGTGTGCTGGCTTTATTTTTGTTAGCTGTATAATCTCAGTGGATCACTTAATCCATACTATGGAACTCAGTTTCCTCATTTACAGATGGGGTGGGGCAGTAATTTGGAGAGGATGACCTCTAGGATTCCTTCTAATTAGTTCTAACCCCTATGATCCTATTAAGTATCCAGGATCCTGCCAAGTCATGGAAAACATTATGCTTCATATGAGATGAACAAGAAGATTTTTTTGGTAATTATATGATTGTCCATATGTGAATGTATGTGCTGGTAATTTAAAGAATGAAAGATACAAATCATTTCAAGACTGCAAAAATAAACTTAGTGTTGTAGATACCAAAAAAATCAAAATTAAGTTGGAAGAAAACTGGAAAATAGTGGAAAATAATAATAGTCTTTAAAAGTATTCATCTATTAGCTGTATGATCTAGGGTAAGTCACTTAAGCCCCAATTTCCTCCTCATCCTCAAAAAAGGTCAACCGCAACTTCAACAAATAAAAACAAAAATATGATGATTTGAGGAAAAAGTATAAAGTTTCAAATTACAAATTAGGCACTTTTAGATCTTGCAATTTATGTTTTTTTCCTAAAATTGTATGAACATAGCAATATTTAGACTATAAAAACCCAATATTTATTGATCACCTATTGTGCACATGGCACTATACAAAAGGTTGGGGATCCAAAAAGGGAGAAAAAGCATTCTCTGTCCTGAAAGAGTTCACAATTTAATGGGGGAGACAATAAAAGAAACAAATATGCACAAACACATAAGGAAGAAACAATTAAGAATTAAAAGTACAAAAATAAAAATAAGGTAATTAAAGGCAGGACAAAGTATCACATTCTAAATGCAACTATATTTTAGTAAGACTTACATAAACTAGAAAGGAATTAGTTAAGACACTGAATTTTGGATTAGGTGGAGCTTACCAAAAGACAATCTATATTATACAATTATGTTTCTTGAGAGATAATGATGCTGTAGAACTAGAATCTATTCTTTGTGGCCATATTCTCCCTTAACTCACAAGACAGATAGGCTCTTTACAGAAGCTTGGATAAGTCAATTCTTTATCTCAACAGCTCCATCTCTTAAATAGAGGCCTGCCCATCTCATGGCCCAGAGATATATTATACTCTGAGGGCTAAATAACAATTTATCAAAATTCTCTGGAATTTTCAGAAGCAAAAAAACTTCAAATGAATCAATAAACTAGTAAACTTTTTTAAAAAAAATTTTTCCTCCTCTGGAATGGTCATGTAGACTTTTGATTAATAACTAGGTAAGGTAACTAGTAATACTTTATATATTAATCTATATATACCATCATTCATTCAAGTCAAAAGAAATTTTGGAGGGGGATTTAAAGATCTTTAGCCTTTTACAAAGGAAACCCCCCCCAAAAAAACTCTGAGGTTTAGAAAGACTAAGTAATTTGTTCAAAGTCACCGCTAATTAGAGATGGACTGATAACTACTTACCTAGGTATCCTCATTTCCCAGTTCAATGTATTTGGATATTTACCATAGGAAAGGTGATATTTTAGTTTTAAGAGACAACAAGGATTTTATTTTTGAATGTGAGGGGCCATAAAATGGGATCCTTGAGTTTCTTTGAAAATACTTAAAAATTAATTTTGAGACAAAAGAAATTAAATAAACAAATCTCCAAAGCTGGCAAATTTACTACCTCAAAATTATGTCATTATGTTCAACATCAATTCATAATGTTGCCCCAAATCCCTTTTGTTACTGTAAAGCTATCAAAGAAACATAGAGATATTTATTGAAAAAGAGACACAAGAGGCCCTAGTCTAAAAATTTTCCCTATAGCCCCACAATTTAAATTTATTTTTGCCTTAAGCACTAAATTTGCTGCAGCAAAAAACCCAAATGGTTGTGAAATTAAGTACTGGGTATCTTTTCCATGTTACTACTGTATTTCTCTGAATAGTCTAATTTTGCTTTTCGAATGACTAGTTCCTTTATTATGAGCAGATGCTGGGCAACTTCTCCACACAATGTTTAAAGGAGCACAATCACGTGTCTCCCACCATTCTTTTCAATGCGAGACGGTCAATTCAACCGCACACAACTGGAAAGCTTGCCATAAGCCACCTGGCCTAAGTTCCTGATAGAAATTACATTACTATAAAAAGCAAACTCGTTGAGGGAAGGAGCTGTATCATTTTAATTTATTTTCCCCCAGTGACTAGCTGATTGCCTGCAACACAGAAAGTGCTATATGTTTTTTTGATTGATTGGTAAAATAAAATTTACTCTTGCATTTATTTCATATCAGCTCTATAGAACTGTTGCCACTGAGTTTCTGAAAAAAAATTTTTTTTGCATTTAAAGGGAAAAATGATGAAGGTTTAAACAATTACGTATATTTGTATAATTTGTGTGATATTTAAAGTTTGCAATGGATTTAAATGTTATTTAATTTGCCCAAGGAAAGTGGTTATCAGAAAAAAGGACCCCAAAACAAAATTAGATTATTCAGAGAAGAAATCCTAGCAGAAGAAAAGCACCTTATTTCACGGCCATTTGGGTCCTTTGGCGTGGCAAATTCTAAAAGTCAGTGCCAACGCTGGAAAGAACTGCAACAGTAACCCTTCAGTCCCACTGCCTTCCTCCCTCCCCTTCGTATCCCCCTCCCTCCCCTTCGTATCCCCCTCCCCCAGTTCCCTCCGCACCCCATCTATTCTACCATCGCGCTAATACAGCCAACTTGGTCCAAATTAGAAGGAAAGCCAGGCTGATGGTCTTTTTTTTTTCTCCCCCCGCCACCTCTCTCGATTTTCTGCAGGTCAGCCTCCAGGCAGCTTCTCAGTGTTAAAAACCGGGATAAACATTTAGCAATTTCCTTGGCAGGAAGTTGTGCAAATTTGGTGAAACAGTTCTAGGGTCGGACACACATCGAGCACCCGCGCGAGTTTCGGGTGAAGTGAGGGAGGATGGCGGAAGGCGTTTTCTTTTCTTTTCACTTCTTAAGGAGTAAGTGCTCTATACTGGAAATCCCCTAAAAAGATCACCCCTTTTAGGGTGCTAGCGTAGGTAGGACCTGGGGAGGCTGTTGGCGGTTCCCCCCCCCCCCGCCACCCCAAAGGAAGGGGACTGAATGCGTGGGTGTCGCGTGAGTGAGGGGCCAGGTATCCTAGCCCATGGCACCCTTAGCTCCCGAGCCTTCCCGCGCACGGAGGTTTACCTTGGCGAGCCTCCCGCGCTGTCGCTCCTTCGCTCAGACGGTGCGGTCGGAGGCCGGGGCAAGCGCGGAGATGCGAGGCTGGAGGGAGGGAGGATTCGGCTGGTGTTGGTGGCGAAGACCGTCAGCAGCTCAGCCCCGTGGGTGAGGGGGTGGTGTCCTCGGGGAGGAAGTCGGGCAGCCTCGTCCCCCCGCCCCCAGGGAGGCAGTCAGAGACCTTGAGTGCCAAGTTTGCACGTGCGTAAAGACGAGGGCGGCGCGCCTGGAGCGCACCAGGAAGCCAGGTCTGTAGATTTGGGGCGCAATTTATTATCTACGCCGCCCCTCCCCGACAGGCGCGTTCCTCCTGCCCCTTCCCCTTTCTCTCTTCTTTCGGGACAGGGGTGGGAGAATTAAGCTTGCCCTTGCCCAGTCTCTGCGGTCGCCCCGGCCTGGACACTTCCTTTCCCCCGGACACGACTCCCCGGTCAGGCCTGGTCCACTCCGGAGGCTCCTGGAGCAGAGAGGGCTGGAGAGAAATGACACCCTAGTCCCAGAGTCATTGGGCAACCGGCTCGTTTATTTACTGGGTTTCCTGCAGGCCCCAGGCTCAGGGCTTCCTCTTTCTGAGCCTCAGTTAAGCAAGTTCCCAGCGGAAGGACAGGAGGGCTAGGGACCCGGAAAATGCGAAGGTTTATTGCGAGTTGGAGTTAGACCCCACATGAACTCCAGCAGCATCTGCTCCTCTTTCCACACTTTCCCTCCCAAAATTAATAATAATAAATGCTAACCTTTGTGTATATTTGTAAAAGTTTGCAAAGTCCAAATTATTTGATCCCCCAATAAGTCTGCCATTATCCCCATTTTACAGTTGGGAAAACCAAAGCCAAGAAAGGCCAGATTTCAATTCAGATCTTTTCCGATTCCATGTTGCATGCATCCTCCACGGCACCACCTCAGTTCATCATCTGGTAACCTTCCACTTCACCTAGGAAGCAGGTTAATTATGTCTAGTATTATTTACTTAGTGTTTGAAGGGTTTCAAAGTGCTGAACATATGCGATAACTATTTAGGATACTATTTGATACAGTGGGAGGTGAAGACAATTTAAGTGATTTCCCCAAGGTTACAGATTAGTGAGGGGAAGGAAGCAGTATTTGAGCTGAAGCTTTTTTGACGCTAAGTCCAGCCCTCCATGCCCTAACTGACACTATTAGCTTTGTAAGGCTAATAGTTTCCTTGTACGGTTCCTTGTAAGGACTCCCTTATTCTACCTCTTTCCATCTCCCTACCTCTTCACCTCATTTTTCTTCACCTTTGTCACAGACGTTTCCCCATCGCCCAAAATGTCTACCCTGCCACAGAGAGCTTTTTTTTTTTTTTTTTAATTTTCCCTTCACCTTTAAGACTAGCATTTCTTCTTTTACATTGTTGCATGTAGGAGCGTTTAGAGCAGGAAGTCACAAAAGCAATGAGAAGTCATATAACCAATCAACAAGTTTATTCAGTGTTTATTATGTATTATTCTGGCTATTGGAGATAACAGATAAAAATAATGAAACAATCCTTACCCTGAAGATTCTTACATTCTATAAAGAAAATAGGAACATATAGAAGAATATGCAGAAGAAATACAAGATTGTCAGGGAGGGAAGTTGGGGAAGGCTTCCTGTAGAAGTTAGTGAAGGAGTGAATTTCAAGCACATGAGATGACCAGTGAAAGGCATGGAGATGTGGAGTAATGGTGAAGAAAATAAATAATTTGGGACTAGATTGGGGAAAACTTTAAAAAATGAAACAAAGAAACTCATATATTGTTCTGTTGTTTGTCCTTTATTCTGGAAGAACTTCTGGGAGGTGATTCCATGACATGCAAGTGAATTGGATTTAAGTGAGGGAGAGCTGTGAGAGGTCACCTATCTCACTTTCCTCTCCAGAGTGGCCTGATATAGATCAGTATGACTGGACACAGTCCTAGATACAATGGGAGACCTTGGTCTTTTTAAGCTAAGGTCTAGAGACTCAACTCAAAATTGGGGGTGGAGGATGGGGGACAGAAGGTCACATGGTTAACCTGATATTCAGGATAACCTCAATATCATTACATCACCAATGATAAAAGGACTTGACAACCGACTGGATATGTGGAATAAGGAATAGAAAGGAATCAAGAATGATTCCAAAGTTAACAAACCTGAGAGAATGGACAAATGGTGGTTCTTTTGGCAAAAATAAGGAAGTCTAGAAAAAAGTTAATTTTGAGAAAAGGGAAGTTATTAGTTCTATTTTGGACGTGCTAAGTTTGAAATGTCTCCATTGTTTCTAATTTGAACTGTCCAAAAGACTGAGACGCCTGACTGAAGCTAGCTCAGAGGAGAGACTGGGGCTAGCCATATATGTGTGCATGCATGTAATTTGTATGTATACATAGGCATATTTATATGTGTATATATTATCATTGAGTCACATAGCTAGTAAGTGTCAGAGGCTGTATTTGAACTCAAATTCTCCTGCCCCTGTTTTTATTATTTATTTATTTTTAATGAAAAGGGATATTGGGCAAAATTATTCAATATAGAAGGAACCAATAGATAGGGAATGACTGAATATTAGACGAAGAGAAAGGATGACTAAGGAGACAATCTTCTGGAGAAAATGGGAGGGAATGGGTTCGAAGGACACATGTGAAGGAACTGACTCTGGCAAGAAAAAGGGTTACCTCATAGAGACTGAGAGAAGGGAAGAGAGGATGCTATTAAGGAATGTTTATGAAGAGAAGAGAAGAAGAGGAGCTCATAGACATGATCTCAATTTAGTGAAAAGACTTCGACTGAGAAACTGAGAGAAGAGAAGGCATGGGAGGTTTGAGAAAAGAGAAAGTTTGGGACTGTGGGAAGTGAGATAATTAAGGAGAAATTAAAAGGATTGCCTTGTTGCAATGAAGGCCAAAAATAAATAAATCTGTAGTCCACCTAGTTAAAGTTAAAGTGAGTGGACTCTGATGGATTCAGTGTTCATCTACTTCTTGGTAGACCCCCTCAACATAGCATTGTTTTATTTCAAGGCAAGTTAACAAGCATTCATTAAGTATAACTCGGTTCCAGGCATTGTATTATGCATTAGGACTTGCCTCATTTGCTTATATAGCCTTAATCACAGAATGGGTGTTGCTTCAGACAAAGTGAGACCTGGGAAAGATTTTGACTTAAAATGGCCTGCCCAGGAGAGGTACTAAACATTAAATCAGGAATTGGTTTATTATTTTGTTGATTAGCTAGAGTTCAGAAAGTGATGGAAAAAATGTTAATGCAGGTCAATTTTTTTTGTTATTATATTTTATAACTCTATAAAGTAATTTCTTGACAGTTTGGTACGGCACTGAATAAGTAGATTAATTTAAATCAAATTGTCTTTTTTATTATATTAATTTGGCCTAGGCATAAGCACTTGATATTCTTCCAGTTGTTAAAATGTAACTTTATTTGTATGAAGTGTTTTGCAATTGTGTTCTTATAGTTCCTGGCTTTGTCTTGCCAGGTAGACTCTCAAAACTTTTTATTATCTATAGTTATTTTAAATATGATTTTTCTTTCTATCTCTTGATTCTGAGCTTTATTGGTAGCAATTGAAATACTAATGATTGGTGTGGGTTTATTTTATTATATGCTGCAAGTTCGCTAAAGTTGTTAATTGTTTCTAGTAGTTTTTCAGTAGATTCTCTAGAATTCTCTAAATATACCATCATATCATCAATGTAGATCAATCTTGAAAGAGTCTTGTAGGTATACTTTTTTGAAAGCTGATTTTTAAAAAACATACCAACACACCCCTAAGAAGGTATTGAATAGAGCATCTTAGTTACATGAATTGAAGTTGAGATACAGGATAGCCTTCATATATTTGTACAATGCTTTCCATACATAATGTCATAGTAATAATCTCAATTTTACTTCTAACTACCTCAACACTCCTTTCCTCCATTTACCTATGACCAGAGTCCATCTGGGTCCCCTCTTATGTTTTCCCCATATTGGTCAAGGCCTGAGGATGACAAGTCAAAACCCAGATATCTTGCTATTTTTCTGATGTTTTTTATCCCAGCCTGTTCTTTTGTTATGTCATTTCTGCCCCTGCTCAGGGGCATCTAGTCATCTAGTCTCTGCAAGTATTATCCTGCCTATTTTGAAGTTGAAAAAATAGTCCCAGAAAGCACAAATGACTTGTCTAAGGTAACATCATCATCATCATCATCATCATCCTCATCCTCATCCTCATCCTCCTCATCATCATCCCTAACATTTTTATGGTACTTACTATGTCAGGCACTATGCTAAGCACTTTACAAATATGACCTGTGAAGGCTAGGCACTTAAATCTAGGTCTTCATACTTTAAGTCTTTCTATTGGATTGGACTGCTTCATTTATGAAGTTTCCTAGAAAAAGTGACAAAAGAATCTGGGAATATATGGATAGTCAATAGAAAAACCAATTATTGTTTGGAATCACCCTCGGTCCCTTACCTTTTGCCCTTCAAAAAAGAGTAGACTGCTACTTCTCTGCCATCTGACAAAAGGACATCTTAATCCTTTAATATGAATTCTTAATCTATTAACTGCCTTCCCTTTATGGGGAGGACGATGCCTCTTTTTTTTCTTGGTTTATTTAACAATCACGTGCTTTCATTTTGTTTATCCTAGTCCTAGTTTAAGATATTAAAGCTATTTTTGACAGGTAATGGGTTAAAAAGAAAAAGGCAGCATCAGCAGTGGATAGAGGGCCAATAAAGACCTACTTGAGTTGCATTCCTATTTCTGACACAAATTGAATGTGTGCTCCTGGGCAAGTCTCTTAACCTAAGTGTCCCAGGTAATTTTTTTTCTTAATTTTTATTTTCTTATTAAAGCTTTTTCATTTTCAAAAGATATGCATGGATAATTTTTTAGCATTAACCCTTGCAAAACCTTGTGTTCCAATTTTGCCCTCCATTCTCCCCACTTCCTCCTCTAGATAGCAAGTAATCTAATATATGTTAAACATAGTAAAATATATGTTAAATCCAATATATGCATACATATTTATACACTAATCTTTAACCCTCTAAATTAGAGTTGATCTCAGGGAGGTTCTATAGCTAAAATTCCCTTCATTGATAAAATCAAAAGTTTTGACCCTCACCCCACATTCTCTGGTTCTTCCCCACCCCACAAAAAAGGTTTTAAAATACTAAGCAAAAGGAGTTTAATAAAAAAAAATTTAGGACTGTCCCTGTCAGTGAAAGGGCTATTGCAAATTTTATTAATCATGTTCTCATGTGTAATTTTTTGTCTTCTCTGGGAAAAAGTAAATGTCAAAAATACAAAGCATTAAAAAAGCAATTAAAATGGATAATTGGGTACTAGATATATAAAAAAAGCAAACATTACTTTGCAAAATAAAAAAGACCTGTTACTTTGGAATAGATCATCTTTTTAAATAAAGAATACATTTGCCTGATAACAAAAACTTGCTAAGCTATTAGATAAAGTAGATGATTCCAAGTGTCAGAAGATTCAATTTCAGTATCATTGTAGTGAAACCCTTCTACTTTATATTCCATAAAATCTCTTTAGCTTTGAGTGAAGCAAAGAACTTAAATCATTTTCTGAAAGATTATAATGAAAATTCAGAGTTCACAGTAGTAGAGAAATGTTATGGAATATAACTAAAATTCCTATAAAAGAACACCCTTCTCTGAGAGTTCTGAGTTATAGCTACCCTACCCTAGTCAATCTCCACAAATGCAATATTTCATCTTCCATCTTTGCACCAACCTTTGCACTATCCTTCAAGCTCGGAATATTTTCCTTCCTTATCACAGCTTCTTAATTTTCCTCTCTTCCTTTGAGATTCAGATCTAACCTAAATTTCAGCAGGAGATCTTCTCCCTCCACCCCTATACCAAGGTATTGCCAGTACATTCTTTTTCCTGTGAGATTACCTCCCTAGCACTCCAAATCTACCTTTTAAGTATCTGGTTACTTTTATGTTTCTCTCCTCAAAAGATTATAAGCTCTTTGAGGGCAGGGATAGTTTAAACCCTTTCTTTGTGTCCCTAGAATTTAGCAGAATGTTTGGCACATTGGTCTTAAGAAATTGGGCCATTTCTTCAACTACAATACAAGTTAGTAATTGACTAACTTGTATTGTAGTTGAAGAAATGGCCCAATTGGTACTTTTTTTTTTATAAGCTTTTGTAAGTCTTATTAATTCATTGTTTTTGCCTTCCCCCAATACAGGTCATCGTGGATTTTATTTTCTAACACTGATATTGTCTTCATTCCTCTTTGCATTTTTTTCTTTTTGCTTATTTATAAGCTTGAGCAAACTTCATCTGTCCTTTTTCAAATTTTAAACCATTACAAGTTTATAATCAAAGAAGTTTAGCTTAGTGAGTTCTATTGTAAAAATCCAACATGCAATGCCCGTGGAAATGAAGTGCATATACAGAGCATCTTACAATATAATTTTGTTATTCTGCACCAAAAAGCATATGAATATCAACTAATTACCACAGCTTTGTAAAGCAGAAACTCACAAACATCTGGAAACATTTGAAAATTTGTCCTTTGTTAAAAATGCTAATGTGATCACCACTTTGAAATAAAGCTTTTTTTTTTTTGAATTTCATTCATTAAATTTCATTCTAGAGCAACAATGGGTTTGACTGCAAGATGCCAAATGTCCAGATTTTTCTTTTCTTTTCTTTTCTTTTTTTTTTACTTTTTATCTTTATCTCCCTTTGGGTAGCTTCTAAAATTTCTCCAAAATTGAAATCTTTGATTCTTTGCTTCAGAATCATGTGCAATATCTGATTCTCTTCTCTCTGGGAGGAAGAATAGACTGTCATAATTCCTTCTGAGGTTTTATGAAAGGGGAAAGGAAACTGAGGTTATTATGGGGTCAGAAGAGGGAAAGAACAATAATATGCTAGCATATATATAGCATTATATGTATTTTCTCATTTGATGCTCATAACAACCCTGTGAACTAGATACTAGTTTCCCCATTTTACATATGATGAAACTAGACTGTGAGATTAAATGACTTGTTTAGGGTCATTCAGCAATGAAATGCCTGAGATGAGATTTCAATCCACTTACACACTGCGCCCTCTAGCTGTCTTTGAAAGAAAAAAATGGCTATATTTTACACAAATTTTTTCTATATTTACATGCAAAGCTATATAGTTATAGACAAATTAATATAGAAATCAATATCTTAACTACAATTTGATATCTTCAATTGAGTTTGTTTTAAGAAATATTAATTGTGTCCACTACATGCCAGGCGCTGAACTGACCCATTCGAGATTTTATGATTGTTCAATAATGTTGACATGATTTCTTCCTTCATGACCCTATTTGGGTCAAGCAAAGATACTGGAGTGATATTGGAGTATCTTTCCTTCTTTTCCTTCTCCAGCTCATTTTATAGACGAGGAAACTGGGGCAAACAGTATTAAGTGACGTGCTCAAGGTCACACAGGTAATAAGTGTCTCAGGACTCAGGATGATGAGCCTTCCTGACTCCAAGCCCACTATTCTATCCAGTGGTCCTCAAAGTGTAGTCCAAAGAATTGTTGGAGTCTCTGAAACCCTTTCAGAGGGTACAAATTCAAAATTATTTTTCATTTCTAATATAGTAAATAGCTATAAATATAACCCATGTGAACAAAAATTCTTTGAATAGATCCTCGATAGTTTTTTTTTTTAACAACATGAAGATACTGAGAACAAAAGTTTGAGAATCACTGCTCTATGCACTGAACCACTTAGATTCCCCAAACATTGGAGATACAAAGTAAAAACATAAAACAATCCTTTCCCTCAAGGACTTTACATTCCATTCAGTTATGGGTACTTTGTACACAGATAAGTTTACCCAAAAAGATAGAAAGTAGCAGTTTTGTGAAGTAGGGAATTTAGGAAGAGTTTTCCTCTGGTGGGTGGTATCTGAGCTGTTCTTTGACAATAGCTGGGTCTTTTACAGGGTGAAGGTGAAGAAACTAGGAAATAAAGGAGAGAAAAGCATTTCTTAAGTACTTGCTGTGTGCCAACCACTGTATTTTCAAATAACCATCTCATTTGATCCTCCTTCAAAGCATGAGTGAAAGTCTGTTCACATGCACTGAGGCTGGAGATAGAGGAACTCTGAGTCTGCCAACTGGGCTAGAATGCAGAGTAAATGGTGTGTATGTAGGGGAAATGTGAGATCAGCCTGCAAGACGTAGGCTACAGTTGTATTGTGAAGGGCTTTAAATGCAAACAGAAAGAGTTTGTATTCTCATCTAGATGTAATAGGAAACCTCCAAGGCTTCTTAATTCCACAAATATCTATAGTCTACTATTCCCATAGCACTGTTTACACTCTTTCGCCCGGTCATTTCATGAGACCCAGTTATACAATTCACTGCCTAACCACTCACAATAGATTCGCTAGAGTGAGGCCATTGGCCAAGTAAAGTTGCATTAGAGCAAAAGTCTAAGTCAATAGTTTGGAAGCAGGGGAGCTGACAGAGTGAATATGCTCCGAAGTTGGAAATTGATGTATAGCTTTGCTATTCTAGCTGAGGCCATGAGTTGAATTCAGGTTCATACAAATACAATGTGTGGTTATTATTTGGTAAATCCAGATCCTACAGAAAGACCAGATCCCTGGTCATCTATTACTTAAGAGAATCTGCTCCTGATTCTAACCTGAAGTGTAGAAAAGTGAATTTTTAAGCTTCAAATCATCTGGATGTTCTTATATCCTCTATAAATAGAATAAATTGAAGATAATAAATAAAATGAAGGCAATTAAAGAGGAAAGGATTTTTGTAGAGGGTTGGATTTTAGCTGGGACTCAAAGGAAGATGAGGAGGGTAGGAAGCAGAGATGGGAGTGAAGATAGGAAATTTCAGGAATGGGGGATATCTAGTAAAAATCTTAGAAGGAATTGCTACTCTTCATTTTATTTTTTTGCTGAGGCAATTGGGGTTAAGTGACTTGACCAGGGTCACACAGCTAGGAAGTAAGTATTAAGTGTCTGAGGTCAAATTTGAAGTCAAGTCCTCCTGACTTCAGGGTTGGTGCTCTATCTATTTCGCCACCTAGCTGCCTCTTACTCTTTATTTTTGTGAAGCAATATGGTTCCACAAATGATGAGAAGTTTGAAAAGTTGTTGGGGGCCATACTGAGCTAATACTGTAACTGAACAAGTTGTGGTATATGTTTGTGATGGAATACTGCTGTGCTATAAGAAATGATGAGCTCAGTGATCTTAGAAAAACTAGGGATAGACTTGCAAGAAAAAACGAAGAGTGAAATAAGCACAACAGAAAGAATTTTGTATATAGTAATATCAGTATTGCTTTAAGAACAATATTGAGTGATTAAATAATTTTGACTATTATAAATACCCAAATTAATAACAAAGGGCCTATGAAGGAAGATGCTATCTGTATCCAGAAAAACAAATGATAAATAGAAATATATATAGAATGGTTTTATATACACATACATATTTGTATCTAATGGTAGCTATCTCGGGGGAGGAGGGAGGAAGGGGAGAAAAAACAGGGGGAGATAAAATTATATGAAAACCTGATTGTATATTTAAAAGAAATAGCAAGGACATGTAATAGGTCTATAGTTTCATGTACAATCATAATTTTTCTATTCTACTATGTTATGGAAATGCTTGTTTTATTTCTTAAGTTCCGAATAAAACAAGGTTTTAAAAATATAATTTCCTAAAAATAAGGAAACATATTTTATTCTAAACTGGATGTCTCCTAGGAAATAACATATATTTCTACTTCAAAACTGCTCTTTATTCCCATTCGCTTTTCTTCAGACAATATTTGCATAATGGTGGGTAACTAAAGCAGAATGTATTAGAAAAGGCAGTCATTGTGAAATATAAACTGGAATTCCATTTTCTAAACTCAATTAAAATCAATTTTGAATGTTTCATATGCATTTCGTGGAACAGTATGATAATGTCATGATGTGTGTATTTTAAATAGCTGGTGAGTCTACAGATTTTTTGCTTAGTAGCAAAGTAGTAGCTTAGTAGAGTCTTTAAGTATTGTTGAAATAGGAAATCCGTGTTTTTGAAAGATTGTTCTGTTTAAATATTTGGTTTTCAGACGCTACTATCTAAGTATTAAAAAACCTTGTAATAAAAAAGACTAAATTAAGTACTGTTTTAAAGTGAACCATATGCCATTACAGTGATACAAATTTTTTTTATTAAAGTTTTTTTCTCCTTGGTTTACTTACCTACTTTCAAAATTTGAGATTTGATCACAGAAATTTTTGGAGTAATTTTTCTGGAACATCATCTCTTAATCATATCAAATTTTAAAATAAAAAAATTAAATTACATTTTGTCCTTCTTTCCTCTAACCCACTTCTATTCTTGTTAGTAATACTTATGTTAGACAAATCTATTAATTTCATTTTGTTTATCCAAAAATGTTTATTGAATATAAATAGATCTATCATGGCTTTTTATTCAAAACAAGAGGAGTGCTTTAAACATGGTAAAAACTTAATTGATTTCATTGATTGAATTGAATCAAAAAGAAAACAGGTTCTTGGTACCTTGAATATTACCAAAGAAAAGCAGCTAAAAGATCACACAACAAAATAAAATCTTGTTAGAATTTTTTATAGAAAAGAGACAATTGAAGAAAATTATTGATACAATGAAAAGACTATGTATGGAGCAAATAAAAAAAAAAGTAAAAAACCAGGAATTTCAATTATTCCAATACTATTTCTATCTTTTTTTAATCTTTGACAATTTGCTACATATTAAGTGAAAACACAAGTTTCTTTCTTTTATTTGGAATAATCTTTTATGAGTTTTTTTTTTAATGCTTTGTAATCCTTTTGAGAGCTATTTACTTATGCCAATTTATCCGTTTGGATTAGTTTCCCTATTATTTTGGATATTAAATTCTTATTAGAGATATTTGATGCAAAGATTATTTCCCAGTTGAACACTTTTCTTCTTATCCTAGTTTCACTGATTTTGATGGCATAAGAGGTTTTCAATTTCACATAATCAAAATTATATATTTTATCTTATTTTGATACACCCTGGAGGACAATGAATTAAGATATGAACCATAGAACTGACCTATTATTAGAATCCTGACCAATAAATAGCATTAGAGCAGAAAAAAATTATCTTAAAATATTATTTTGCTACATTTATCTAGCTATGTTTGCTACATTTATTAGAAAAAGCTGAAAGAACCCTGATGTTCAACAGTTGAAAAATAATGGAATAAATTATAGTATGTAAATGTAATGGGATATTACAAGGCTATAAAAATGATAAATACCAATGCAAGGAAATAAGGAAAGACCTTTTGATGCAAGATGAAAACAACTTAAATGTCGATTGTAAATATAAAAATAAAAAAGGGCAAAGATATTGGAGCTTCAGAAGGACTAGGAAAGAATAAGCAAAATAACAAAAACATTTCTATTTTTTTGTCTCTCAACTTGTTAAATCTTTAAGTTTTTTTCACAATAATAAACAGCAACAATAATAACTTTTAGAGCACTTCCTAAGTGCTAAATGCTTTACAAATATTATGCTATTCAATCCTCACAACAGCCTTGGGAAGTAGTCGCTATTATTATTTGTACTTTACAGATGAAGACACTGAGGCATACAGAAGTGACTGAAGTGATTTGCTTACATAGCTAGTATACAAACTCTCACATAGCTAGTATACAAACCATGTTATGCATAATTCTATTTATCAGTCCTTTCTCTGAAGGTGGATAGCATTTTTGTTTCTAGGCTCTTTGTAGCCGATTTCAGTATTTCTAATATTCAGCATAACTTAGGTGTTTGCAATTGTTCTTTGAACAATATTGCATCGTTACTAACATTTGTGATTTCCCCCTTCCATCATTTTAGCCATTCTGATACGTGTGAAATGATAGTTCAGCATTTAACTAGCCAATAAGGATTTAGACCATTTATGATATTATTATATATAGTTTTATTTATTTATTTTTTATCAAAGAACTGCCTGTTCATATCCTTTGACCACTTATCAATTTGGGAATGACTTGTGTTCTTATATATTAGACTAAGTTCCTTATATATTTGAGATCGGAGGCCTTAATCTGAGAAACTGTCAATAAACACCCCCCTCCTAAAATGTTCTGCTTTCCTTCTAATCCTACATTGATTTTATACAAAACTTTTACATTTAATGTAATCAAATTTATATATTTTACATCACACAATATTTTCTATCTCTTGTTTATTCAGAAATTCTTTTCCAGTCCATAAGACTGATGGTCAATATGTGACATGTTCTAATACTTACATCTCCCTTGAAATCTAGGTCATGTATTCACTGTTATATTATCTTAGTAAATGTTATAAGATATTGGTGCTTACCCAATTCCTGCTGAATTCCTTTCCAATTCTCCCAACATTTAAAAAACTTAATAGTTAATTCTTATCCCCAAACCTTAAATCTTCTCATTTGTCACACAAGGTTACTATAACCATTTACTACTATGTATTATATGTTTACTCTGTTCCTTGCTTTTTCTTAGCCAGTATCAGATAGTTTTAAAATTATTGCCTTATAATATAGTTTAAAATTTGGTACTGCTAAACTTTTCTTCTTTCCATTTTAAAAATTAATTCATTTGATATTCCTGACCTTTTGTCCTTCAAAATGAATTCTGTTCTTATTTTTTTCAAGCTTAATAAAAGTTTTTATTGCTAATTTAATTAGAATGGTATTGAATAAGTAGATTAGTTTAGTTAGAACTGTCATTTTTATTATATTGGCTCTGCCTCCCCTCCTCGTCATGAACAATTAATATTTTCCCAATTATTAAAATCTAACTCACAATAATGTTCATGTAGAGTATGGTTTTGTCTTGCAGGTGTACTCCCAATTTCCTTATACTGTCTACAATTATTTTAAACTAGGTATCTCTTGACTTACACGAACTGATGCTGAGTGAAATGAGCAGGACCAGGAGATCATTATATACTTCAACAACAATACTATATGATGACCAGTTCTGATGGACCTGGCCATCTTCAGCAACGAGATCAACTAAATCATTTCCAAAGCAGCAGTAATGACCTGAACCAGCTACGCCCAGAGAAAGAACTCTGGGTGATGACTAAAAACCATTACATTGAATTCCCAATCCCTATATTTATGGCCACCTGCATTTTTTATTTCCTTCACAAGCTAATTGTACAATAAAAAAAAATAAATTAGGTATCTCTTACTATTATTGGTTACAGAGTTTTGCTGGAGATATGTAGAAATACTTTTGGTTTATGTAGGTTTATTTTATATCCCACTACTTTGTTAAAATTATTTTTTTCAACTAATTTTCTCAATTGGATCTCTAGGGTTTTCCAAGTATATCATTATACCGGCTGCAAAAAGAGATAGCTTTATTACCTCATTGCTATTTGAATTCCTTCAATGTTTTTCTTCTCTTATTCACATTGCTAGTATTTTGAATATAATATTAAACAATATTGATGATAATGGATGTCCTTGTTTCACTCCTGATCTCATTGGGAAAATTTCTGGCTTATCTCCATTACAAATAACATTTACTGATGATTTTACATAGATGCTTTCTTACCATTTTAAGGAAAAGTCCTTTTTTATCTATGCTTTCAATTGTTTTTAATAGGAATGACTTGTATTTTTGTCAAAAGCTTTCTACGAAACTATTGATATAATCATATGACTTTTATTACTTTTGTTACTCATACAATTAATTTTATTAATAATTTTCCTTATGTTAAACCATCTTTTCATTTGTGGTATAAATCCCATTTGATCATAATCTATAATCTTTATGATAAATTGTTGTAGTCTCCTAGCTAGTATAGTTCATTTAGGATTTTTGCATGTATATTAATGAAATTAGTCTATAATTTTCTTTTTCTGTTTTTTGTTCTTCTTGATTTAGGGATGAGCAGCATATTTAATTCATAAAATGAGTTTGATAGGACTCCTTTATCTATTATTTCATATGACTTATTTAACATTATAATTAGTTGCTCTTTAAATCTTTGGTAGAATTCACTTATAAATCCATGTGGTTCTGATGCTTTTTTCTTAGGAAAGTCATTTATCACCTGTCCAATTTATTTTTCTAAAATATGTTTATTTAGATATTTTATTTCCTTTTCTGTTAATTTAGCCAATTTATATTTTTATATTAGTATTCTTCCATTTCCCTTAAATTATTAAATTTATTGGAATATAATTGACAAAATAATTCCTAATAATTGCTTTGATTTTGTCTTCATTATTGATATATTAACTCTTTTCATTTTTAATATTAATGTTCATTGCAACTTCTAATCAGTAGATCCTTTCCTTTCTGAACCCCAAGAGTATTAATGAATATAATTGACTGTGTTCTTTGACATAAAGATAGAAATGTGCGATAATTTGTTTTAATGAATCAAATATAATAAGTAGATAAATATAAAGCTTCTTTGCTTAAAGAATAGCATTTGAAGATGATGTGAATTGGTTCCTTATTCTTGACATCAGCTCTGAGTTATGAAGAATTGAATTCAAATCCTCCTTAGACACTAGCTAAGTGACATGTTTTTTAATTTTGTTTAGCTTTAGCTTCCTCATTTGTAAACTGGAAAGATTGGGTTTGATGGCTTCCAAAGACAGGTGAAGGAGGAAACAAGATTTATTAAACAGTATGATGTACCAGGCACTAGACTAAGCAGATTATAAATGTCTTATTTGGTCTTCACAATAATCTTAGGAAGTCGATGATATGGGTTAATAAACCCCGTTTTAGAGTTGAGGAGATGTGACATTCAGGATCACACAGCTAGTAAGTGTCTGAGACTATATTTGAACGCGTCTTCTTGACTTCAGGTTCAGTTCTATCTGTTATGTTATCTACAAAGTGGTTCATTAGGCTTTGTGGAAGACTCAAAGACAATATGAAAACATTTGGCCATATTCTTTTCAGGACTCAAGATAAGCATAATTAAAATTATGAAGTTAACTGAGTTATATACTGTCACCTGTTGCTAAAGATGAAGTAGAGAAATTCTTTGAAGAATTAGGTTGAGCCCTCTAGTAAAGTTACCAAAGAGCATTGGCCTGGATTAAAATCCCATGCCTGATATTAGCTGTGTGATGGACAAGTCAATTATACTCCCTGGCTTTCATTTCTTCATTTGTAAAATAAAGAGGTTGGTCTAGATGGCCTCTGAGGTCCTGAAGTCCAAATCTAGCTGCTTCTTGCACATAATTCCATTTAGTTTAATTGAATGAACACTTATTAAGCACCCGATGAGTACAAAGGAATGAATGCAAACATGCCTGCCCTTAAGCAACTTAATTTGCTACTGGGGGAAAATTATATCCAAACATATATAAATACAAAATATATGTGAATTATTATTTATTTTTGTTGGAAAGAATACTTATAAGTGGGAGCATTAGGAAAGGTCTTGTGTAGAAGGCAGCATTTGAACTGGCATTTAGTCCAAATCATTTTCCTCAAAAAACACCTTTGCTGTGGCATCCCCCAGAAATAGTTACATGGACCGCTTAAAGGTAGCTTATGACTTAGAATAGCTCTAGTGATTGGAGAGTTTTTTTTTTAAATCAAGCCTAAATTTGTCTCCTTTTCAATTTCTACTCTCTATCCGCCCCCCCTCCCCCCCCTGCCTTCTGTGCCAAATAGAATCCTGATCCCTTTTCTATATAATGTCCTTGAAATATTTGAAGACAGCCATCAGATCCCTTCTGAGTCTTCTCTTGTCCATTGTTCAACCAATGCTCTTCTCACATAAACTTGAGACCCTTCCCCATTTTAGTTGCTTTTTTCTGAGTCTTCTTCCAGCTTATCATTGCTATTCCTATAATCTAATATCTATAGATGAGAACAATACTGCAAATGTAGCACAACAAAGGACAGAATACAATGGGATGCTCTTCTAATTCTTGGAAGCTATGCACCTGAATATATCCCAAGAGAGAATTAGCTTTTTTGCTTACCATTATATATCATTGAAACATATTGAATTGCAGTCCACTAAAACGTCCATGTTCTTTTTTTTTTCTGACAAGCTACTGTCCAATCCTTCCTCTTCCATTTCGTACTTGTGAAGATTGAATCAAAGTGTAGACTTTGATAAGATTTACTTTTATTAGATGTCATCTATTTAAATTCAGCTTGAAGTTCTAGTTTGTGAAATCTAGTTCTTTTTGTATCTTGCTTTTTTCATAGAGTAGATAGATTGCAGCTGGATTGTGAATGTTTTTAAATTCCAAAGAGAGGAATTCGTGTGCCTACCTTTGATCCTGCAGTGTTTCTACTGGACTTATATCCCAAAGAGATTGTAAAAAAAGGGAAAAGGACCCACATGGTCAAAAATGTTTGTAGCAGGCCTTTTTGAAGTGGCAAGGAACTGGAAATTATGTGGATGCCCATCAGTTGGGGGAAATAAATAATGATATTTGAATATAATGGACTATCATTGTTCTTCAAGAAATGATGAGCAGGCTGATTTTAGAAAAGCGTGGAAAGATTTCCATGAATTGATGCTATATGAAGTAAGTGGAACATGGAGAACAGTGTACATACTAACAGCAAGATTTTGTGATGATTATCTATGACAGACTTTGTCCTTCTCAGCAATGCAGTGGTACAAGACAATTCCAATAGACTTGGGATGGAAATGCCACCTACATTCAGAGAGAAAACTATGGAGACTATGGAGATAGAACTATGAATATTGAAGCATATATTTTTATCTCTATGTTTTGTTTTGTTTGCTTTTTATCTCTAGTGGTTGTTCCCCTTATGTTCTGATTTTTCTTTTACATATGACAAATATGCAAATGTATTTAAAACGATTGCATATGTATAGTCTGTATCAGGTTGCTCTCTTGGGGAGAGAAGAGGGAAGAGAGGAAGGAAGAAAAAAATTTGGAACGCAAAATCTTACAAATATGAATGTTGACAACTATCTTTATATGAAATTGGAAAAATAAAATACTATTGAGGGAAAAGAACAAAGAGAGGAGTTCGTATTTTATATTTTGCAAAGGAGTTTGTATTTTATATTTGCAAAGATATCCTCATGTTTTGTAAGGACCATGGGTATGTCAAGAGTGCTCTAATGCCAAACAAGGCTAGGCTCCGGCAACAGCAGTGCCAAAGGTATACTAGTAACAACCAGGAAAACTCCCACTCTGTTCCTCATATAGGCTTTGCTCATTTTCTCCTCAACTTCAGAAGTAATTTAGTGAGTACAAATGTGCTTGCTTACCAAAAATTTCAGATATTTGACTAGCCCACACCTTAATGGCTGAAACTTACAGAATTTTGAAATCTGGAGTAGCCTTAGAAATCCTGTGATAGAACTTCTTCTTCTTCCTTAGGAAGAAACTAAGAATCATAAGAGTCTAGGTGACCATCCCCATGTCACAGTGAGTTAATGCCATGACCAGAAAGCACCCCAGCACAATGCTTCCTAGTCTAGAGTGCTTTTTATTTCTTCACATTGCCAATCCCAACCCACAAAACCCTCTCAGACTAAACCTAGCCATAGTGAATCACTTTAACTCTCCTCAGCTCTCTCTTTATATTTCTATCATATTGCAATTATTCATTTATACATTTCCCTTGTCTCCTTTCTTGTCTCATTTATTAACTTCTAGGTTTCTTAAGGAAAGGGATTACATCTGTGATTTCTTTTGCCTTTCATATGTATATAACTTTGTGGACACAAGATAACTATATTGGGCATTTCAGAATAAAATATGAATAATGAATGCAATTACTAAACTAAAGAAAATACAGACCATTTTTGTGTTCTTAAAAAGCAATGATGTTTATAATTTAAATACATCATATACTTAGCTTTCATATTAAGCTAATATCTTGAAGTAACTTGAATCATTTATATGAAAACTTCTAGTTTATATATGTATTTCTAGTGATTAATCATTATTTGGATTAAAAGTAAAAATAACTGACAATTATGTAACAATTAAAGCTTTAAAAATACTTCATATGTTCTCATATATTATTTATACATATTTAAATATTTTGAATAGATAAATGCTACTTTTGCAACATATGAAATTATGATAAACATCATTTGTTATGAACAAAATTATTTTTAAAATCTACAGCTTCTACTCAGTGTTATTTGTTCAGAAAATATAAGAAAATATATTTTTGGTGAATCAAAATTTTAAAATGCTGTTATGGGCACTCTTGAGCTGAAAACACATTAAATAGTTTCTTTATGTAGCTCAAAATATTATCAGCATAAGGAATAATAACAAAATCAAAATCCATCAGTTTTCAAGAATCTCATGGGCCCAGATGTCTGACAACCACAGGCCATGACAAACAAATGAAGAGTATGGGGTATGTATTTTAAGAAGGTGATGAAATAATAGTAGGTGTGTTAACCACAGCAAAGAAATTCCAACTCAATATCTGAATCCATCAAAAAAAAGCACAGGATGTAAATGAAACTGGTGTCATATACGAAAAAGATATAGAAACATAAACTTTACTCAAAGGTCTTTTTCATCCAGGAATAATGTTCTTGCCAATTTAGTCTTACTTCTGGCTTAGAGGCCAAAATATACAAGCTACTTGGACTATCTGATGAAAATCTCTCAAGAGGATAAATCCAACTGGGTCTAAATCAATCAGCATTGTAACCTTTTTCAGTTTCAACGGTTAATTTTGTGTTTGCCTGTGGGCCAACATTACAGTATTAAGATTGGTTAAAATTAGGAAAAAAGTATAGGAAAAATTACTGTAATTGACCCTGGCCAACTTTTAGAAATATCAAATTAAGATTTGGCAGCATTCAGCAAGGCAGAGAGAGAGAGAAAGAGAGAGAGAGAGAGCCACATTTAAATGCCAGGTATAAACATTTCCCAGCTGGATATAAGATCAACGCAAATTATTTACTGAGGGCACTTGTGTGACCTATACAGCCTGGAATTTTATTCAGTAAAAACATTTACATTTTTGTTTGGATTTCGTTAGTAGTAAAAAGAGAAACTAATTTTTGTTTTGCTTCCTGAGAGATAAGAGAAAAATAATTTTAAAAGAAAGTTCACCTTTCAGAGGGATTCTAACTTAAACTGATAGATTTGCAACAACAAGAAAAGTTATTTTAAGACATATTTCTTATAAAATGATTTTTGATGATTTGGGCTTGGCACATAATAATATTATCTATTATTTATTTATTCTCATTTTATTATGAAAATTAATATTGCCCTCATATGACATTTTCCTATGCTTTCTTTAACTTATTTCAAAACTTAAAAAGAGCTTTGATTTCACTGATGTTTGTATCCCTCCACCAATATGGATCTTCCATGACTTCACAGAGCATTTTATATGCTTTAGTCTGCCTTCCCCCCTTCCCAGAATCATTCAGTAGTTAATCACTGATATGGAACTTTTCTTTTTTTTAAACACAATTATGTGAGTTCTTGGATACCACTCCATCTCCAGGTCTATCCATGAAACTTTCCAGTTTGCTAGGACCCAGGAGAATGAATGTGTTTCCTACTGGCACAGCCCTTAGGATTCTAGGGTCACCTTCATACCATGATAAGGTAGTAGAACATAAGGAAACAGATTTATAGCCAGAAAGGATCTACAAGGTCACTGAATCCTCCTCCTCCTCCTCCTCCTCCTCCTCCTCCTCCTCCTCCTCCTCCTCCTCCCTCCTCCTCCTCCCTCCCTCCTCCTCCTCCTCCTCCTCCTCCTCCTCCCTCCTCCTCCTCCTCCTCCTCCTCCTCCTCCTCCTCCTCCTCCTCCTCCTCCTCCTCCCTCCTCCTCCTCCCTCCTCCTCCTCCTCCTCCTCCTCCTCCTCCTCCTCCTCCTCCTCCTCCTCCTCCTCCTCCTCCTCCTCTTCTTCTTCTTCTTCTCTTCTTCTTCTTCTTCTTCTTCTTCTTCTTCTTCTTCTTCTTCTTCTTCTTCTTCTTCTTCTTCTTCTTCTTCTTCTTCTTCTTCTTCTTCTTCTTCTTCTTCTTCTTCTTCTTCTTCTTCTTCTTTTAACAGATGAGGACTAAAGAGGCAGTTAAGATTAAAATAATTTACTCAAAGCCAAAGAAGGGGCAGAGCTGAAATTTGAACTCAGGTCCTATCATTCTGAATCTAATACTCTTTCAATTGCACTTGGATAGAAAAGCTCTTATATAAATTCCAGCTTTAAATTAAGGAAATAAATTAGGTAATAGAAGAGGTAAAATGCTTTTTAGATTTTAGAATATTATCATGTTCTTTCACATTTCTTAAATGAGACTTGATTCCTTTTTTATTGCATAATATTATAGCTTATACATTTACAATTTCATGTTAATGAAAAGAGGGAAAAGGTCACTTCATGAGGGAGATTTTGGACACTTGATACAGATAGTATCTAGAGCATCATTACCAGTGGTATTTTTATTAGCTTCTCTGTATAACTTCAAATGAAGTTAAACTCATGATGGAACCATCATAAATGCTAATAAAAAATGAATTGGTAAGACTGTAGAGTTCCCTTACTACCTCTTTTGATGAACTTCAAATTCCTAAAATCCATGGAAGGAGAATGAATGCATTGGGCAGTGGAACTGAATTTCACTCTAGTGTCTAAGATAATAGCGTTCATGTCTTTTTTCAGTAGTTCTAAAGCAGAAGTGTAACTACGGTGGAATGACTGTGGCTTTTTCCAAAAGCACTAAAATTTAGAAGGTACAAAATTTAATACATCAGCAGCAGAATATTAATTCCCCCTCCTGCTAAAGTGAATTTGTCTTAAAGACGAGTTATTTTGATATCAATTACAAAACTAACTTAAAGGTCTAATCATGATGTTAGAACCAGAGACCTGTGCTTTTCTCAGGTGCCCCAAATCACTAGTTTTGGCTCTATTCTAAAGTAACTCTAGAACATGAAAAATATGACCCTAGAGTTAAAGTTGAGAGTTTAGATTTCCGTTGAGAAGATCTAATTTCTCCCTCATACTTAGGAGGGTGAAATGGCAAAAGAACAGTCAGAAAGTAATAACAACGATTCACTGTCCATATGTCCTTATGCTTTGGAAGGGAATAGAGTTTTCTAATTTGGCTGGTGAAAACTCTCTGTATTGGTCCTTTTTTTCCCCTAGTGTACAGCCAACATATGTATTTCAGGATTTAAGCAAAGAGAACCCACACTTTAGCCTTATATTATATCTTGTGATTTAAGGATATATTAGTACTTCTTAAAGAAAGGCTCTGATATAATTTTCCTCGACCAACAGTTGTATTTAATTGTTCTCACTTATTTTGCAATAGTGTGATTGCTTGCTCTGTCCCAAGCATAGACATGGATTCATTGAAAAGTGGAATGCTCAATTAAATTCTGGTAGCTGGCCACATCACAGAACTAGTCATTCAAGAACTTGACACGTGGATCTAGAGTCATCATTTATTGTCTTCATGTGCCTCTAGGTTAGATAACTAACCTCCATATGTTTAGACTCTGAATAAAAGGAAGAAGTATCATTTACTATTTGACACATAGATGTGGGGGAAAACAAATACAATAATTTCTTTTATTCTTGTACATAGCTTCTAGCAAAATACTAGGTGATTAGAAATTAACCTCATCTGGCTCATGGAATAGCTTTATGTATAGAAATGTTAGCTAATGTTGAGCAAATGTATTTTTTAAATATATGAAATGTTCTAAATTTCTAGGGATTTAAAAAAAAAACAAAAGTAGGCTATTTAGTTCTCTTTGTGTATCAGTCCCCTCAAAAATATAAAAGATAATTATTAGCAGTTGTTTAAAGTACAGGTTGTCACAATGTACAACTTTTTAGAATATTTCAGTTTATTGACCAATTAAAAGTGAATCAATCAAATTGCACAAGTAGTTTTATAAAAGAACATTGAGGGCGACGTGTCTAGAACTGCCTAAAGAGTTTAAGTTTTTTTTTTTTTTAGCTTTTATTATCTTCTACTTGTGATTTATGACAAAAAAGTTTAAATTTTCCATCTTAATATTCTTCCTCTTCCTTGATTCATCCTTGATGAGCAGTTGCATCATGATGTCATTAAAAATAGCTTGTTTCTCTTTGCATTTATATAAATACCTCTATTATAATATACAACAGAATGTAGACTTTAAAAGTTCTCTGAAAAGAAAGTAATATGTAGATCCACACACTGTAACAATTATTCTCCTCTGCTATTCTGTTTCAGAGAGAGACAGAACTTCGATCCTAGAACTTCAACAGATTTTTCCTATCTGAGGGGAAGTCTAATATAGATAAGTCATTTACTCCCCCCTCATCCTCAGTTTTCTTTTTTCTCACCCCATACCTAAAGAAATTGGCCAATATTAAAGCTAGTAATCTCTTCACTTCTATGGTAACCTCTCTTAGTTCCCTATTTTTTTCATTCCGAGATACAATGTTCCCCAGAGCTTCAAACAGAGATATTGCTAGCGCCAGATAGTCCTTCAGTTGTATAGATAAAATAACTCATACCATTTAGTTAGGAATAGGGACTAGATCTATAGATTCATTTGTATAGACAGTTCCCAAAGAAGAAACCCTCTCTTCAATGTAGAAAGTTAATACCTACAGTATTAAGAGATTTAGGTGACTTGCCCAAGATCACACAGCTAGTATATATCAGAGGAAGGATTGAGAAGTCTAGGTGAAGCCATCTCTTTAGGTACTATGCCATGCTACCTCCATTAATTAAAATAGGAAACGAAAGTACCAGAAGACCTGGCTCTTCAGGTTCCCACACCCCAGGTTAGCTCCTCTTTGAACTGATTTGCATAAAGCACTATTTCAATTTACACTGTCATATACGGGCAGTTTTGGACTAGTCACTTCTGTCACCTTCCATTTTTCTCTTGTTAATGGTAAGATGAGATTCTTTATTTCAGATGCTTTATAAGGTTGAAAGAACTATAAAGATCTGCCTGCATAATACTGGATCGTTTATCCATTTTCATCCATAAGATATTTATTAGACATCTTTTGTATGCTCCTTCCTCTAATTCATACTAGCTCTGTGATCCTGGTCAAATTAACTGATATCTTAGTGCTCTAGGTAACTCTCTATGTCAGAGATGATACCAGCCTAGGTAGAGGGACTTTATTCATGAGAGTGTCTCTTGTACACACCCAATACAATCTAAGTTCAGCTCCTAGCCTTAGATTATTGTAAGACCCTGTTTCTCTTCACAAGTCAGCACAAGCTTAAAAATAACCAAACGATGAGACAGTCTCTGATAAAAACCTGATGAGGACGTTAGCTTGGGGGTAGGACTATTAAGCAGGACTAGAACCCATGTGTCCTGAGTTTACATCATGTGCCTCAACTAGCTCTATAATGCAGCACTGGCAAATCGGGTCATTATCCTGGGTCTCGATTTCTTCCTCTCGTAAGTGACAGAAGTATACTAGATCATCTCAAAGGGTTATCTGTAAATGGAAAGGAGTTTACTTTATTTGTGAAAGTGCTTAGTCCCTGCTGAAGTGCTTCTCCACCTATTTTTTCCTTTTTTTTCTCAGGGCATGGTATTTTTTACTGTGAGAAATCTTTGAACACTGAAAGCTTAAGTTGGCATCAAAGCAGGCTTCCTCAGCAGATGGGCTTCCAGACTTATTACCAGACCTAGAGATTCTTCCCCATCTGTTTTCTTTCCTAATCTTCTCATCTTTCTTTACTTCTTCAGGACTCATGTTGGAGACATCAGTGTTGTGCCTCCAAGAAAAAGTTGCCAATCTGGCCTTTGAGAAAATAAGCCAAAAGAACAGGAAGCAGAATGCAGCTAAGAACGGGTGCTTAGGGAAATCTTGGGAGATGGGGAGGAGTCTCATGGCACATCCAGCAAATCTTATACACCTTTGAAAGCCACCACCCTATTGAATATCTTTTCTAGCTAGGCTATACAGGCTCTTCCTGAGTTATACAATATGTAGTACTCTCTAGGGGTTTTTTCTTCCCATCTCAAGTCACAATGGTAGACAGAGCTTCAACTGATGGTTGTCTATTCTGGCTTTTAAGAATTGCCCTCTGCCTAGCTGTATGACCCTGGGCAAGTCACTTAATCCCATTTGCTTCAGGGGAAAAAAAAGAATTGCCCTGTGGGATTGAAGCTTCTAATGCTTGCCCCCATCTGGTGTGCTCCCCCAATTATCAATTAACCACTATGTGTGGGATCTGTTTTTCTTTACTAATTCTTTACTAATCTGTTTTTACTAAAGTTAGTAAAGTTAGAAAAGAGCATAGAAATTACCAAAAAGTGGGATAAATGCCCCATGATGACATTAACTTAATGTCAAATAGCCTTTGCAAAAGGATATTTACCGAGAAGATATAGCATACATAGAATTTAGGAAAAAACAGCTCTCAGACTTGGGAGAGGATGCACTTTTCACACTATATGCTCGGTCCATGAGAAGACTGGACTCGACCTTGGAGAACAAAAGTGCTGAGGTGTGCATGTAGGGAACGCCTAAGGTTAAAAGATATACCTCTCGGATATGGGGTTTCTTTTCTCTTTGAATTTCACTTCTATGAATGTTACCACAGATGCCTATGTTGCTCCCTTGCTTAGCTGAGTTGGCTTCCTGAAGTTGTTTCCCTGCTGCTTGGATCAAATAGATTGTACCTTAGGGCAGATCCTAACTGTACTTACCTACTGCTGTTAGGAAATGTGGTTGTCTTTGCTAAAGATTCTCATGGCTCTCCCAACCTCTCAAAACTCATAATTCTTCCCATTTCATCTTCATTTACCTCAGGTCAGGAAAAATATGCATATAGAGAAAAAAGAAACAGAGATTTTATATGTTTATAGTCACATGGTAACTGGATGGGAGATAGGATTCATTCTTAACTCCCCCTTTACCTGGCAGAAATCCTTCTCTCTGGAAAGCTGCCAGGGAAGAGAGAAGCACAAAACAATTGCGTTGGGGGTAAATTGTTCATTTTGTATACAATTCATTTTAGGCTCTATCATTGTCCTTAAGCTCCAAAGATAATTAGGAAATTCTTCATAATCCCTTCAAAGACCCACGTCTGGAAGAAGGTTCACCACATCACCGTGGGGAATGGAACCACACAGGGTTTATTGTGTATGCTCTAAGGACTGGACCCTAACCCATTAGACCTAGAACTATAGTGAGCCTTTTGGTACCAACTGAAGGTATGTCACATTAATATACATTACCAACACATATAAATATATGCAAACAGAGAGGGTGGTTGGGAGAAGACTCTTTTACAATTTACTGTTGTCTAATAAATGATAGATGTTGGAATAGTATGTGGGCTTTCTGATTTAAAATTTAGTACCTTTTCTACTATTTTACAATGTCTCACGCAAATGGTGGCTATAAAAGTAGAGAGGAGAAGATTTCTTATAAGACTTGATAAGTGATCTAAAGTGGGTTGTGAAAGAGCGTGATCAAAGACAACTTCAAGATTTCAAGCCTTCCGCATTGGAGGTGTTTGGAAAGGATATAATGATACCAATGATACCAATCCCAAATTGTTAGAGAAGGTAGCTGATGTGGATAGTAGGAGAAGGATGATTTCCTTTAAGGTCATTGAGTCTTTGTTAGATCAATGCAGAAGCATCAAAAATCTGGGAAATACAAATCCTATTAGCTAACTGAGCATTGATTATCTCAGTAAAGACTAAACTTGGTTATTTTGATTTGTTATTTTGAGAAATAAAAGAAAGCTCCATAATTTTGGAGAGACTTTGGTGGGAGTCTTATTGCAAATACTTGAATACTTTTTAAGTGTGTTTTAATATTTTTCCTAGAAGAATGCACTGTTGTTCAAGGACTAAACAATCTATTTGGAATCTTCTAATAGCTCCATGGTCAAGTTAATTTGCTTTTCTACATCTCTAATTATTTTTGCTTTCTTTTTCTACCAGCTCTTCCCCTTTGAAACTTCCTCCTTCTTATTTTGCTTGCTATGTGGCTCACATTCTGAGAAATCCACATAATTTTGTTTATTGTTTATAATCGTACTATAAAATCTCAAAGTGTAGTTTTATTATACTTAGCTTTGCAGTTAAGGACTTTGTTTAAAAGCTCCCTTCCCAAAAGATATATTTTGATTTAAATTTTGTTGTTGTTGTAAATGCAGTGTTCAGGCTTATTACTAGTCTTGCCCCTCTAATTTGTTATTTCTAGTGTAGGCAAAGGTGATTTTAAAGGATAGAGTGACTTTCTTCCTTTTAAGCATTTTGTTCTAGTTTTCTAATGTGCATTATTTTGATCTAAAATGAAATCTCTAAATCATCAAAATATTCACTAGATGTAATTTAATTGATTTTCTTTTGAAAACAGAAAGGCAAGTCTCTGGATATGAATAGTGCAAAGACTCACCTATAAAGCATTGATTTATCATAAATTTTAATTAAAAAAGGACACTTTTTTGGGTATGTGACTGATAAGGCAAATTGCCACTTTTTTTCATTTCTTTCTCTCTCCTGTCCTGCTTTCCCTCTGCCTATTTTTCTGAGGCAGAAATTTGCTAAAGAATTTGCAATGACCATGTTGCTTTGTCAGCAACAAATTCTAATTGTATATTGCTTGGAAACATTTCCAATCATGGTGCACACCTCATCTTCTTTTAGGCATTCTCTTATATCCTTTCTCAACAGGAGGCATTGTTAATTTTAAAATAAGCTTGCTCAATTCAAACTCTTAAACAAAATAGGTTTAAAATAGTCTAAGCAAACTTAGATTTCAATTTGTACTTTGTACTTCTTATAAAATATAAAGACTGAGACCCTGAATCAGTTACCATTTTTATTTTTCATGTTTGAAGGAAAATATATTTAATTTCCTTTTGCAAGCAGATAGAAATTTTTATTTTCAATTTAATTAATTCAAGTTTTGTTATGTATTTAATTAATTTTGCATTCAGCTGAGAATTATTATTCAGTTTGTAGATATAGCATTTTCTTTCTCTCCTTTACATTCCAGCTAGCTTTCTGGCTTTGGCCATTTTGCTGTTTACTAGAAGATGGGCAAAGATATGTATAAAGTGTAAGAATCTGCTTTTATGTGAGAGACGTATGGTGGTGGTAGTAGACAGGCATAAGTGAATAGTGGAAATAATAGTACGTGCCTCAGAAATGAAAAAAAAATTATGTTAAGTAAATCTTAAGGTGCCATAAAATGTGATATTATTATTATTATTTGTGTTTCCAGTACATTAAAGATTGGTGATTTCATTGGTAAGTGAATATTCTCTAAGCAGTGCCATCTAATGTCATTAAGGACTGGGACAAATGTAGTAAAAATGTTGAAGTGAAACTAATTGAGGAAAATTAACCCCTTAACTAGCACATGCACTTTTATTACCAATATTGATGAAACATATTGTCTGCATTTTTTTTAAAGTGGTCTTATGAATTTATTTAAACTCAGAGGCATAGTGTAAAAAAGAAAACCACCATGACACATTAGAAGGCCTGTATAGAATCCAATCATCATTAATCAATGATCAATTAATTAATCATCATTAATTATCAGTCAATTATTAGCTATGTGGCATTTAGCTAAGTTACTTAACTCTAGTGGGCCCCAGTTCCTTCTCTGTAATCCAGACTGTATTTAGAGGTTGATGACTAGGAACAGCCATAAGAGGATTGGAGAAGGAACTGTCCAGCTGAGATGAATTGAGAAGAAGCTAATAGACATATTAACAGCATATCCACATACCTGCAGAATATTGAACTCTCAAATTTAGAGAATTCATTATCAAATGAAACAACGAGTTGTACTTCAAGCCCTAACCCCTTCAGCCTTGCTTCTTGTATCTCACTTCTGATTTTGTTTTGACCCTGCTTCCACTCCAAAGATTACTTTCTTCATTTTGTTCTTCTGTTCCACAACCATTGTGTCAGCTATTGATTGGTCTTCCACTTGGACTTTCTATCCGTGTATCATCGATCTTGCCCTCATATTCTTACCTGCCAAACCAAGAAGGAATCTATTTGTATAGCCCATGATGGTTCTGATTCTGATCTTATCCCAGAACAAAAAAATATTGTAAGAGATGAAGTCTTGTAGTTTTTATGTACTTTGATTCTAATCAGTGAGGTCTTCTCAAGGGGAGAGTGTTTCAACTTTTCCATATTATTGATGCAGGATGTATTGAAATGTAAATTCTGTGTTTAGGGATCCTGGCCTGTGGTATCAATGAAAGTGCTAAGTACTTATTCATAGCTAGTTTCATGCCAATGAATGTGTTTACTAGTCAAGTCAGAGATCTGAACAAAAATTGTGGGAACAATAAACCAGAGAAAAAAATTTTTAAGAGTCTAGAAAAAGTATAAATTTCTGGAAAATTTAAATTTTGAAAAATAAAATATAGGATTTCCTGATAACAAAAATCCAGACCACCAGTTTTAACATTTTCTAGCAATTCAGTCTGAAGGGGAGGTTCAAACTATGGAATTAAGATGAAAAAACCCACTTTTTTATGCTTCAATCATATTTTTTCCTTTCCTTGTTACAATGGATTACCAAGGGTTGCTTAAATGGTACATTGTGGGGCAATTTCCTATTGGCCTAATTCTATATACTTTACCTTGCCAAAAATTTGATTGAATTAAGTAGAAGCTTTTCCAAATAAAGAATTGAATGACAGGGTTATTCTAAATCTATTTTTTTATCTCTTTACTGAGGGGTTAATTTTTGTATCAGAAAACTCTTGAAAATTATTGAAAGTGCAGGTGGAAGTGGTACCAAAATGATCCCTTGGTTAAGATTTTGGAGGCAGTATGGCCGTAGAAAGGATGTTGGAAAGAAAATTGTAGGACCAGTCTTTGAATCCTATGTCTGCCACTTACTAACTCTGGGGTGTTACTTTAAGTTTCTAAGTTTCAATATTATCATCTATAAAATGAAATGATTAGGCAAAAGGACTTCTAAGGTTTATGAGATCTAAGTCAATTTTTCTTCTTTTGTTTTAAATTTAATAACATTTTATTTTTCAGGTGTATATAAAGATAGTTTTCAACATTCATTTTTGCAAGATTTTGAGTTCAGTGTTTTCCCCTTCCCCCTTGTTCCCCATTCCCCAATAGAGCAAGCAATCTGATATATGTATCTGATACAAGTTATACATGTACAATCATTTAAAATACTTCCATATTTGTTACTGTATGGAAGAAAAAACAGAACAAAAGAGAAAATACCATAAGCAAGAAAAAGCAAACAAAAAAGTGAAAATGGATACTTTGATTCTCATTCAGTTTCCATAGTTTTCTGGATACAGCTGACATTTTCCATCTCAAGTCTATTGCAATTGTCTTATATCAATGTATTGCTGAGAAAAGCTAAATCTGTCATAATTAGTCATCACACAATCTTGCTGTTAATATGTACAATGTTCTCCTGGTTCTGCTCACTTCATTCAGCATCAGTTCATATAAGTCTTTCCAGGCTTTTCTGAAATCACCCTGCTCAGCGTTTCTCTAAATCCATTCTTGCAAGATGACAGCACTTGACTAGAGAATCTGTGTGAGGTGAAGCTCATTCCAGGAAATTAAACATGCTGAATTTGCAACTGAAAATACTACAATGAAATTAGACTGTCCTGTTCTTTACATTACTCTGTAGTAGTTAGAAAGTAAGTGAGATGTTTTGGAAAGTATGTTGATTCTTCCAGAGGCCACTATTATAAATTACAGTTCTGTCACCCTCACTGTGCCCTAAATGTTATTCTTCCTTTTAGCAAGTGTTCTATTACATACCCACGTTTTATTGTCAGTGACCTTGGTGAAGAAGAGTATATTTACTTTTTTAAAGGCTTTCTCAAAAAAAAAATCCTGTGAATTATCAGGGTTTATGAAATGTCAATTATGTGGTGAAAAATAGTTCAAAGTTAAATGACATTATAGAAAGATGAGTTTGTGTTAGGAAATGCTATGATGTTCATTAATTATTCACCATTTTAGAGTTGGAAGGGATCTTAGAGAGTATCTATGTAGTCTAATTTTCGTACTTTATACTTCAATAAATTGAGGCCCAGAGAGTTGGGGAGATTTGCTAGTCACATAAATAGTAAATGGTAGAACTGGAATTTGAATTCAAATCATTCTATTCAAATTTATTGGAAGCCAAAAAGCTTGTTGATTTTTCAGTGAAATATAATCATAAGTTATATTTATATTTGTATATGAATATTCAAGGAAAATATTTATTACAATTTAAAAAATGAATTCTTCATTGTCTCTTCATCATGGTGAAACTTCTTGGGAACACAACTTATAGACTTTGAGGGTTATCTCCTATCAGAAATTAGTGCACGTAGATGTTACCGGTCTAGAGAATCTGACTGGAGACAGCAAATTTCTTTAATGACAGATTGTGTTTTGAGAAATTCTATTAGAGCTTTGATTTGTGTTGAGATACTTTTGCAGGACCTTTGTGAAGTGAGGTTATTGTTATACTTTAAATTTTGGAATTTGGAATACATTAATAATTATGTACTCTACTAAGAGAAAAATCTGGAAAGAAAATCTTGAGTTCCACATTTCTTCCTGGTATTCTGAAGTTTCAAAGAAAGATGCCAATTAACTCATCCATCATGGACAATACAATTATTTAATAGGTTTTATTGATTTTTTTCCATAAAAATTTAAAGATTGATATGCTCATAAAAGTTCTAATCTCTTCTTATTAAGGAGGTTAAGAAAAACAATTACCTAAGTACCCATTTTATTACATTTTATTATTATATATGAAACTATTTCCCTTTCTACCTATAAATCTCATTTTCATGGAACATAAGATGTTTTAAATGATATGTAAAATCAGTTCCCTGAAGTTTTTGAAAATATGCTTGACATAAGTCTTCTAACAGATCGTTAATTACATTGATTCATTGCCATATATTCAAAAATATTTATTTTACAAGGGGTCGAGTGTTATGATCTGGAAAGCTACAGGATTCAAAAGTGGAGATACAGCTACTATAATATATAAGAAAACTTGAAGAAGTTCTGCTTTAGGTCTGCTACTCATCTTTCAACCTGACCGGGCCTCCAAAGGAAAATTGAAGTCTCATTTGAAGTTGTTTTCAGGAATTGTTTTGGGAATATGCTCAGCAGTAAGTTTGTTTTAAGAAGATCGCTGGTTCGCAATTCCTCATGGGATTGAACGAGTTTCTTTCTGGTGCCTTCCAAACCTTACATTGTGGGCTTGGTGTTTATAGGGTTAAAGGGAGGTGCTTGAGAAATCTGATGCTAAAGAAGTCTTAGGAATGTTACACATGTTACACATCCCCCCCCAGCCTTTCCCAGCAGATCGGTCACCGGGGCTGCTGCAAGGAGAAACTTGACTCTCTCATCAACCTTTTATTCCTGCCTGGACCCTGCAGACTCTTAACTCCTACAAGAACCTTTCCCAGCTGTTCCCTCTGCTCCTTTCCTCAGGTAATAAAAAATCAAGTAACAAATACGCAAACAAAGCTTTTTGGAGGTCATGGAGGGATGAATGAATCGGCCACGAGAAGTTCCTGGGTTCGGGGTGAGCGTGGGCGCAAAGGGACAGGGCTTGAGTGAAAGCTGCCCTGGCCTGGACGGTGGACTTGGACGGGAGGTACATCTCCAGATGTTGCAAGCGCTCAGAGCTGCACTGTGGTTTCTTCGGCCCGGTGCCTTCGGCCAACTACTAGCAGACTCCTTGCACTGGGGACCAAGATGGTACTGAAGGCTTTCTTTGCTAAATGTTGGTCCTTCCCTCAGGCGAGGTCAACAGCTGGGAAGGGGTTCTGAAGGTGGAGTGCTGGGGCAGCCGCAAGCCGATGGGCAGACGGCGCGCCGTCCGTAGGCTCTCTGTCCATTGATCCGTCCGTTCTCTCTGTTTGCTCTTTAGGTGCCCACCATGCGGGAGGTGCGGCGGGGCTGGCCCGGGGGCGGCGCCGGCGGGGGCTGCTACGGCTACCTGGGTCTCTGCTTTCTGTTGCTGGGAAGGGGCGGCGCGGACCTGTGCCTGGGTCCCGCGTGCGACGGCGGCGGGGCGGACCCCGAGCCTCCGCAGCCCAAAGCCCCTTGCCTGCAGCCGGGGAGTGCCCGCTGTGCGGGAAGAGCCGGGCGGCCGTCGCGCTCCTTCCTGCACGGCGCTTCTGCAGGCCGCAGCCAAACCCAGGTCAAGCAGCCGGTGCAGCCGGCCCCGGCCCTTGGCTCCTCTTCCGTCTCCTCCATCCAGCCCCGGGTCGCCGCCGCGGACCCCAAGCCGCAGCCGCCACTGGAACGAGTTGCCGCCAGGAGCGCCCTGGAGCTGCCGTCCCCATGCGCTCCCGGAGCTGACTGTGCCGCAGCAGCCGTCGGGGCTCCAAACGCCACGGCTCCCGGCTTCAGGGATTGTAAGGGCCTCGAGTGCCGGCTGCCTCCCCTGAGGCTGGCGCGTCAGAAGCACAGAGCTGGCAGCCGGAGCCCTGCCTTCCAGCAGCAGGGAGAAGGCTGCGCGGGGGCCAAACCGGGGCCAGGACCCGGACCAGGAGAGCCCAGCCTGGTGCGGGCCACCGAGCGAGCCGCTCAGTTCATTGGGGAGGTGACCCCAGAGCTGGCCCATCCTGCCCCTGACCTGGGGGGCGCAGGGCTTGGCGTGCAACTCACCTGCGACATCAGGCCAGGTGGGTTGGGAGGGGAGGACCCAGGGGAGAGGGACACCTCAGTCCCAGTGGAATTGCCTTCACTTTCTCATTGTCTGATTCCAGAGACTTTAGTTACTTTCTGAGGAGCTGTAAAACCTTCTGTAAAACCAGAATCACTATAACAGTCCTTAATCTGCTCCTTGAGGCATATCATATCAATGTGAAGAGAAAGGGGTGTGACTTTAGGCAAGTTAATTACTCTTTTAGCGCCCTGGGCAATTTCCATAAGCATTTATATTGCTGAATACACATTGCCTATCTGTTTTGGTTGAAAGAGGACTTCACCGATGAAATCCCAGATCCCTTCCCCCCCAAATCTGCCACCTCAACTACGAATTAATAAGAGCTAGTATGTATTAGCACCTATTGTGTGCCAAGCACCGTGTTAAGTGCTCTATAAATATCATGTCATGTGAGGAGCCATCACCCCCATTTTGCAGTTGAGAAAATGGTGCTAAAAGAAAGTCAAATGATTTCTCCAAGAACACACAGCTAGTGTTTGAGGTTGGATTTGAATCCAGAATTTCTGATTCCGGGTCTGGCACTCTATCCACTATGCTACCTAATTACTTGAGAGCTGAGTACCAATGAGTAAATAATTATCCTCTCTGAACCCCAGTTTCCTCACTTGTAAGATGGGGAGAATATTTGTAGAGCTTGTTGCTTTAAGTATCAGATAAGATAATGTAAGTAAGTAAAGTGCTTTGTAAAATTTAAAGCACCAGATAACCGTCAGCTATTTTTTTAAAAAATAGTTTTTGGTTACTGCTGTCTTTAATGTCTTAATTTCTCTTATTGTGTTCAGTTATGTACAAGTCCTTTCAAATATTTATTTTCTTAAATTAGCTTGAACACATGTTCTAGACTTCCAACTTCTGTTATATCTTTTCATATAAATTGTATAATACTCCATTGAGATAAACATGAAAAAGTTATAACTATTTTACAGCTTAAGACCTGCTGGAACAAGCCAACTAAGGAATGGACTAGAATCCAGAATTTCCATTTCATAGTATTTTCTTTTTAAAGTCTATTTTTGGAGGCAGCCAGGTGATTCACTGGATAGAGGGCTGATTTTTAGCCTATGAACTTGTTTTAACAATGGGGAAAAGCAGTTTGAGAGCACTAGACTCAGCCAGGAGATATGAATTCTAATTCGGGTCCAGTCCTAAATAAGGGGCTGGACAGAATAAAGAGCTCTGGACAAATCTTTTCTTTCTCAGCACTATCATTTCTAGAATAATGGAGCTGGAATAAGTAATGCTTAAAAATCCTTTCAGCATGAAAATTCTATTTGGAGAGCATGGAGGAACTTAATTGAATTTGAATATAAAACTCTGGAAAATAAAAGTGAACAGACATTATTAGATTATGCTTCTATATCCAGAAAAAAATTAATTTGAGCAATATTTGGGCATCTTTTTTCCCCCGGATTAATTAAAATAGACTGGGCTGTATTCCAGGCAGTAATTGCCATGATCTGCAATGATTTTGCTCAATTGAAGGAGCCTAGATGCCTTATTAAGGAGAAGGAAGAGGGGGGTGTTCCAGAAAATTAATTTGATCAGAATGTTTCAGTGCTATGTAAAGATAAAAGAGTTTAGAGAAATGCTCCTGGCAAATGCACTCACTTGTTTGTATTTATTTTTGAAAACAATATTCAAAACCAAGGGAGTCCTTAATTATAATTAAGTTTAAAAGACACTTTTTACCACAGATCTAATTTTTTCACTCAGGACAATTCTGTGTCAGGCAGCAGATCTCAGGCCTTGTTGAGGGAGATTAGTATTCTTGGACTGACTGGTCCATAGGTACAGGGACAATATATTTCGGAACAAAGGCTAATTTCACTTCATTTGAATGTCTGGTTTGCTTTTCCTATACTATAGATATCAAAGCATCTATGATCCAGTACATGGATAAATAATGGGATAACAAGGAGGAGGGTGTCAGTGGAGGGGATGGAGGGTGGTATACTGAACGAGTTTATCTCATTCCTCTGGGAAAAGATTAATGTTCAGCTATGGAATCTTATACAAAAACAGTAAGACAACCTAAGAGGGATTCAATTCAATGGGCATTTATAAGTATTTATTACATGCTAAGTGCTATACTAGATGCTGAGGAGAGAGAGAAAATTGAGAATAGTTCCTGTTCTCGAAGAGCTTACATTCTATTTGAGGGTGGGAGGGGGAAAAAGCTTCAGAGCCAGCAGGTGAGAGAAGAAATTAGGTTTTTTGGCCCCAACATCCTATAGTCTTCCATGCTGCTTCCATAACATATAACTTCACCAGTCAGTTAGTTGATTGGGTCAGCTAGGTAACTTCTGAGCTTGGAGTGAGGAAGATGAGTTCAATTCCAACCTTTGACACTTATTAACTGTGTGATCCTGAGCAAGTCATTTAATCCTATTTACCTCAATTTTCTCATCTGTAGAATGAGAAAGATATGGCGAATCACTTCAGTATCTTTGCCAAGAAAACCCCAAATGGAGTCACAAGGAGTCAGATTCAGATGAACAGCCATAAACAGTTGATATCAATTGAGTATCCACAGGCTATATAGCAGTGTACATCAAACCATGAACCTGACTTGGCACAAAAATTATGTCAATAAAATTTTACATTTATCCAGTGAAGAAAACCTGAATATTATTATTTGCATTTTTATAGATAAGAATGTTGAGGCTCAGAGCAGTTGACTGTTTCATTTGCTCAGGGCTACAATCATATGAGGACTAGCTTGAAATCTTTCCATTCCATATAGGTGGCTCTTTCTGTTATGCCATATTGCTTCTTCCGTTGCTGTTATTTATTTGTGACTTGTGTGCCAAAGTTTACTGTTTGCACTTCTAAAATATTGGTTGGTTTTGAGGATATAAAGCCTTCAATGAAAAGTTTCAGGTTTGCACAGCAGAATAAAAGAAGGGAAGAGTTTATGTTGCTAGAGGAAGATTTTGTTTGTAATGGAATCTTTTCCTCCAGTTTCTAGGACTCTAAACAAAATGTCTAATTATTAAAATAATCAGCACTTTGCATTAGTATTCTATTGCATTGTGGCAGCTTAGCATTTTAATGTATTTATACTAAAACAGAAAATTAAAGGCAATAACATGGAAGATATAGTTATTTTTTGGACTGTGTTACAGGAGAAAATGAAGTTCCTTCTGAAGATGCTCTTATCCTGCAACTACAGCTTGCTAAAGGACAAGAAAAATTTGTTGAGATGTTAAAAAGCCAGCAGAAAGTAATTGCTGATTTGCAGCACAAACTCACCGAGCAACAGAACATGCTGATTAGCCAGCAAACAGAAATCCTAGAACAGCAGAAGAAAATGTATGAGCAAATGAATCTTATTAAGGTCCAATACAGCATGCTTTTTGACACAGTGAAACAAATGTCATTCCAGAATTTGCAGGGGGACATCCAGCATTACTTTCAAACTCATCTTCAAGGACTTCAAAACCAAGTCAGAAATCATCTGCAGAAGTCATACTCTGTGCATAAAGTTGAAGTTGATGCAAAAATGATTGATGTTGGAGAAACTTCACTGGACTGTGGCCTTTGTGAAAGTGATGAATTTTGCAATTTCCAGAAGACACCTTCTCAGTGTGAAAAATGCACTCTTTGCCCTGCTGGTTTTTTCCAAATGTCTGAATGTTCTGCAAACACTGACCGGATTTGTCAGGTAAAATGTTATGCTTATTTTACCTTGTTATATTATATATTATATTATAATATATAGAGTATAATTAGTGATGTTTTTCAAGGATTTCATAAGGCATTGAGAACTTTCACTCAAATTCACTTGAGGTCTTTTTCTAATAACTCTTCTCCTCACCTTGCACCAAGAGGAAAAAAGTGTGTTTCATCAGTGGTCCTTGAAAATCAAGATTGGTCATTGAATTTATTCTGTTTTTTGATATATTAAAGCGCTATTTTCATTTTATATTATCAGGATCATCTTATATATTGTCATACTGATTGTTGGCATAGTCCTTGAACAATTCCTTATTAGGGCCATGTTTGTTCCCTTTCTGGAAAATTTGTTGCAGATCCAGCTGAAAAAACAAAAAACAAACTGTACAAATTTAAATTTCCAGATATAAATTCCAGACACAAATTTTCAGAATAAATTCCAAGTATAAACTCTCAGTCACAAATTTACAGAATACATTTCAAGTATAAATTCCAGATAAAAATAATTTAAAATTTTAAGTTTCTAATAAAATAATTTTTAATTTTAATCTTAAATCTTGGGCAGCTAGGTGGCGCAGTGGATAGAGCACCAGCCCTTAAGTCAGGGGGACCTGAGTTCAAATGTGATTTCAGACACTTAACACTTCCTAGACTCTGGGGAAGTCACTTAACCCCAATTGCCTCAGGGGAAAAAATCTTCAATCTTAAGTTTCAAATAATAGAAAATTGCACTAAGACTTTGGGCATCCTGTATAAATGCTCCATTCTGTATGCGTAAACAAAACATAAATAAGGAATTAGTTTTCAGTTTTAAATTTCTTTATCCTGTAATTTGGTAATAAATAAATAAAATTTTTAAAATTACAAGCTTATTTTAAAATGAATCAATATCATATAAAGCATTTATATCCAGCATTAATATTTGAAAATATTTATAAAATGGAACTTTTTTCATATATCATTATATTCATAAAATGAGATTATTTTACTTTGCAGGACAGAGATGAATGCATTGAATCTCCAAATATTTGTGGTGAAAGAATAAAATGTCTGAATACTCCAGGTAATATTTTATGGGCTGCATTTCCTTTATATCTCTCTATTTGTGACAGATTGGAAAATACCAAGTATTTTCAGATTAGAATTAGATGTTTTAAACACTCTTGATTGTATATGAATGGTTTACTTTGGGGATTTGCTTTGGCAATTTGTGATCTCAAATTGCCTTCTCAAAGCTTCCATGAATCCTTGTGGGAATCTCCTTTCAACATAATCAGGTGTATCTTCAGGGAACACAAAGTAATTTTAATATTATCCTGAGCAAAATATAATTAAGAAAGCAAATTTGGTGCTGTCAAGTCCTGCAGTGCCTTCCTAAGCCTAAATCAAAATGATTTTAAGATTGTTTAGAATTTTTGGTAGCATATACCATTCCTCTTCTTCATTGCTGTAGGTAAGAAATTATTCTTCTCTTTTATATATGTATGTATGTATTGCTATAAGAGGTATCCCAAAAGTCTTAGCGCAGTTTTAAGCTCCAATAGCTTAAAGGCTAAATAAACATAAATCAATCAACAAGCACTTATTAAGTGCTGTTATGTTCCAGACACACTTTGATAAGCTTTGTACAAAGGATAAAGTTATCCTTACTAACAATGGACACATAATGGCTTTAATATGTTAAAATGGCACTAAGACTTTCGGAATACCCTGTATACATACTTTTTTGGTACAGATAAATAGGCATGCCTGTGTGGATGCATATCTGTAATAGTAGACAAAGGGACAGACTCTGCACCTGTGATTTCAGTGGTGTGGAGAGCTTCCAGGCGAGGAAATTGCTTTTTCTAATGCAGGTAAGTGTCTTCTGTGCAATTTATAAGCTTGCACAGTTTTACTGTGACCTGAGTATGGAGTTGTAGAGTGGATCAGTGTATTGAGAGAGACTTGTTCAAGATCACAAGGGCAACTTGCGTCAGAACGAGATCTGAATTCACATCCTCCTGACTCTTTATCTTTTATACCACATTGCTTCTCAATGGTGATGAATGGTGATAATTATATATACACATATGTAAAATATACATATTTGCAAAAATAAATCATTTACACACAAACACATATTTCTCGCTGTCTCTGTCTCTTCCTCTGTCTCTATCTTTTTTCCTCTGTCTTTCCTTTTGTCTCTCTGTCTCTGTTTCTCTTTCCCTACATCTCCTTTTCTCCTCTTCCTTCCCCCAAGCCCATCTCATCGCACTATAATCAAACAGCCTGGACCTGTTTTTTTTTTTCTTTGTCATAATCATGACCTCCATTTATTGTGGGAAAAACACCTGAAATATTCCTCTTTCATTTTCCTGAGCTTTACTAGCTTCCTGTTGCCTAGTAAGGAGAACTACTGGGGCATGAATTTGCAGGTATGGCTGGAGAAACATCTGGCTTGGGGAAGGGGAGGACATGAAGTCACTTGTTTCCAAATACATGAAGAGTTTCTATAGGAAGGATGTTCTGTGATATCTTTCTCTCCAGGAGACTAAATGAGAATGACTTGCATTTATATATGGTGCCTTTATAAGGTTTGCAAAGCATTCTTCTTGGCTGAGTTACAGTCTTGTTTCCAATTCAGAATGACCCTGAGCACATCATTTACTCTCTCAGTGTCCCAAGCACTTACCAAACACTGTTAATTAGCAGAGTCAGTGCCAATTTGCGTTGGTTGAGGAGATTCCTCACCTAGGATGAAGCTCTTTGCATGTAGTAGGGACTCAACAAATATTTTTTGAGGTGAATCAAATTCTAATACTTATATACTCAGGGAGGCAAACTTGGGTTTATTTAGGATAGAATTAGAAAGCTTCATAGCAACTTACTGCTATGATTTTAGAATTTGAACAACTTTGTGAGAAGAAAAAGTTAGTATTTGTGGTTTAAAAATCTATTCTCATCTCTCCCCCCATCTCTTCCCTTCTCCTTTCCCCTTTTCTCCCTCTTCTCCCTCCTTTCTCTCTGTCTCTGTTTCTCTCTTTGTCTCTGTCTCCCTGTCTGTCTCTCTGTCTTTCTATTTCTATCTCTGCCCCTGTCTCTGTCTCTTCTCTCTCCCTCCCACCTTTCTCTCTCTCTGTCTCTGCTTCTAGGTCTGTCTGTCTCTCTTTGTCTCTGTGTCTCTGTGTCTCTCCCTTCTTCTTTCTGCCTGTTTGTGTCTTTCCCTTTCCCTGTCTCTGTCTCTCTCCCTGCTTTTTTCCTTCTCCTTCTTTCCTCTCTATGTAATATTTGAGGGAAGATTTGACTTGTTCTGAAGTTAAACATTTCCTACTCTTCACTATTTAGCTTGTTTGTCAGTATAAGAAAAGAGGATCTCGAGGCTGTAGAGGGAAAAGTAATGGTGTACCATGGAGTACCAGAGGGAAAATAGAAATTAATGAATAAAAAGCTGAGAAGGGCATGTGAGATGTGAGTGTGTTTTGCACTGAATTATGGTCGGGTCATTGTGGGGTTAAGAGACCCCTGATGTCTTTTGTCAGATTATGGTTCCAAAGGCTTCTGTCCTCCATTCTTCAATTAGTCAGGAGTAGAATATGTTTTCATGACACTGTCCTGTCACCCTCAGCTTTGGTATTAGGGGCTTAGAGAGGAAAACACTACATTGCTCCTGTGCTTGGAATTGAAATCTTAACCTCTGGCTTATGAGGTTTTTTTTTTTTTGTTTGTTTGTTTTTTTGTTAACAGAGAGACTAAAGACAAATGAGTCTTTTGGGTCACCTAATTGAGTCTTCAATATCCCTTGTGCTTTCACTAAGAGGAAAATTAGGTCTTTACCTAATGCTTTATGCTATAATATGATGAAGTTATACAGGGCACTAATGAAAGAAGAGAAAATTGAAAGTGCTTTCTATTAATTTAAGAAGCATTTAATTTTTTTTTAATTTGGTTGTCCACACAAGGATTAAGTAGTTTTATATTTCCTTCAAGTTCTATTCAGTATATAACTAATGACTCTCATACTCTATAAGCAGTCTATTTGGGAATCACATAGAAGCACACATATGTGAACAACCCATCACAGCATTATCTTAATTTAATTTAACATTATAAAACTTTATTGTTGGGGCAGCTAGATGGCAGGGTGGATAGAGCACTTCTGAAGTCAGGAGGATCTGAGTTCAAATTCAGCCTCAGACACTTAATACTTCCTGGTTGAGTCATGTAACCCCATTTGCTACTCAGCAAAACTCCCCCCAAAAACAACTCCCCCCAAAACTTTATTGTTGGAAGGGATGCTGAAGATTTAGACCAGTCTTTCCCACTTGACAAAATGTATGCTCATTTGTGTATAGGAATGTTTCATTCTTGCAACTGGTATCTCAAGGTGCCTAACACTTAGTAGGAACTTCATAATTGTTAACGGATTGATCCATGGTTACCCAGCCTTTATTTGAGTAGAGCACATGTGAAAGATTCACTACCCAAATTAGGAAGCTTGATAGTATCCTACTTGGGACCTTTAGCTCTAGGAATCATTGATCTGAATTCTATGGTAGAAGAATGAATGGTGGTTTAAATCAGAATTATTACAACTTTCCTGTAGAAAAGATCCCACTCTCAGTGTACTTCTTTCATTTTTCACCTTATGGTTTTATTTTGACAGGACACGTCAACCATTAAAATTATGAACTTGCGTTTGCCAGACTAGCCAAACTCCCTGTGTTTCCCTCCCAAACAGGTGGCTTCCGATGTCTGGGCGTTGCGGAGAAGGATGCCGCTCTAGGGTTGTGCGGTGATGGCTATTTCTTCCATAGGGAAATGCAGGAATGTCAGGCTTGTTGGGAGTGTGAAGAGGGAATGGTGGCCGTCCCCTGCTCTGCGGTCAGTGACACCGTCTGCTCGGCAGCCAGCGAACCCCAGCTCACCAAGTCTTGGGCCGCCGACCTCCAGCTGCCCTTGGCAAAATCTGCCTCTGTTCAGGTCTATCCTGGCTTAAACCTTAAGTTAAAAGGGAAGACGCAGTTCGATATTGCCTTCACTGAGGACAGCAAGCTCGTCTTCAGGCAGCACGGGCTACTCTGGGTCGACCTCAACTTTGCCGTGAAACACAACTGTAGGAACTTCCTCCAGCTCTCCATCAGGTCAAACAGCAGCGAGGAAGGGTCTGAGCTCAGTGGCGTCCGCATGGAGCAGCCCGAAGGAAAGTACTTCCAGAGCGCCAGCCTGAGCAGCGCTGCGGAAGTGGAGCCCAGCCAGACCCTGGCTGTGTTCTTGAAGAGTCCGAATCAGTTCTGCAACCAAAGCAAAGACTTCAATGTGTATGATCTCATCACGCCGTTCAGCTTGTTCTGGTTGTCCCATGACACGGGGGCGGTGGCCATGAGTGCCCAGATGTCCACAGCGATGCATTACCAGACCAACTACCGTCCTACATTTAAAATTAATTCTGTTTCTGACCCGTACATGATAAGTTTATCTCATGACGGGAGGGGGATAAGGTTCACCGAAGCTGGCGTCATTAAGTTTGTTTTCCACCAGGCTCTGTACTCCATGGGCCACACATGTGTCCGAGAAGGCTTTTCCTTGATTTCCTACATCGGCAGGAATGGCACCAACGTAGAATTGATGAACACGTTCAAATCTGGAGTGAATTATCGAGACACTTCTCTGTCTGCTTCTGGGGCAACCAGAGTCCAGGCCGGAGATCAGATTAACTTTGAGATTTTCTCACCCGCTCAATGTAGTGTTCGCTACTTTGGGGACAACTTGGGCGTGAGTACGTTCAGCCTCATCTGGATCCCATCTGCCGTTTCCACTGCTCTTTCGGCCACCGTTTCGTCTACAGGCCTGCCTACCGGAGCTGTCAGGAACAAATTTTTGGATTTCAGACTTGTCACATCCAATGAGAAACAGATACAGCTGGTTTCTTCCGGACAGTTTGCTCAGAGATATTTCATATTTACAGAGAAGGGAGTTGCCAGTGTCGCTTTTAACCTGAAGTTGATCCATTCGTGTAATGTGATCAAGGTTACCTTAAATCAGTTGATTCAGGATCAGACACATCCGGCAGCAATCGCTCAGCAAATTGGGGGTCAGATGCCAGAGGGAAGCATATGGACCAGTGTGAGCCTCTGCTCTTCTTTTGAAGTTCACAACGGTACAATGATCTCCATTTCTCTTGACTGTGTTCGTGGAAGGATCAATCAAATTGCCCATGAACGTGGAACAGGAATATCAATTTTATGGATCTCTTCTTAACTTTTTTTTAGGGGATAAGAAAAACTGATGGGTAGCTTTAAAGGTACTCTGTGGACATTATACACTATTAAATAGTTTGTGAAAATGCACAAGGTTTTATAGAAATATCCTTACTTCAAGCTGTTAGAGTATATATACAAAGAAAAGACTTTCTTTAAAAACAATCACCAACTTGCACTGCTAACATTTTCCCCTTCTAAGAAATGGAATTATAGATCCTTGGATTCAATTTGGGTTCTAGGTTTTGATAGCATAGTCATATTAAATACAGGACTTGTGTAAACGCCATGAGAAAATTGTGAATAAAAACAATTTGACACAGAAATTCAGTACATGTTAGTTCAGTCCCACCAACTCTGAAATTGAGTATGCTCAACCAAGGTGAAACTCACATGCTAATTATTCCACTAGTTAAGTATTTAGTTGACAATGTCAGGTTTAAAAAATTCTTTTTCAAATGTCAAATTAAAAGGATGAAGTTCAATTTATAAATGCAAATGAAGGAAAGCATATTAATTATACTGACTTTTATTTATTTTAATCACTATTTATTTCTTTTGACACTGTCCTTTAAAAAACTATTTGAGAGGTTTTGTTTCTCTTTTATTTGTTTATTAACTTCACTCTCCTTCTGAATTCTTGCACTTTGTGATGTCACACATTGATTTCTCTTTGTGAGTTCTCTTTTTTGGAAGCTCAAAAATAGAAGTGACCTGATAGTTTGTGTTTTTAGTGATTATTTCAGACTTAAGGAATGAATTTTTCTTTTAAAAACTGTTTTGAATCACATATGTGATAGCATAAGGAAGACAATGCCCTGACCATATGCTGACCAGTAAAGGGAGAGATTTTTGTTGAGATTACCCTTTAAGAGCAGGGATCGTGTTTTATTTTTATATGTACCTCCAGTTTTACTTAGCACAGCCTACATATTAGGCACTTAATAAATGTTTAATAACTGAATACTTATTTGTGAGCATTCAGATTTGCATCCACAGGCTCTTTTCCTTCCTTCTTATGGAGTTTTGGGTGGTAGCTGTGTGAGAGTCAAGCCATCTGATGAGCTGTCATGGGGAGGAAGTGATGCACCTCATTTTTGGTTGGTTGATTCTATACTTCTTGGGGTTAAAGCATGATCCTCTACCAGAGCAGTAATTAAAGATTCAGCATGATATGTTTGGTAGAAGGCCAATTTCAAAGTTAGGAACACCTAACACATATTGGCTTTGTGATCTTGGATGAGACACTTAGAAAACCTAAGTTAACTAGTGAACGAAGAAAAAGATCATATACTTTGTTTGCCATTAAGAAAGCCCTACTGTTACAGGATACCATGATCTGCAATATCAACAGAGTATTCAAATTTGTCACTAATTCTTGTTCTGTCTAGCCAAATTCTGCTCACTGTCCAGTGATACACCAAATAACAGTGATAGAGAAACAATCTAATGAATGTATCTTTGTCAGAATATAGATTTCCTGACTTACTTGAAAGGCTATAGAAACTCTGTCCTCCTTTTTGATAGTTTTAAGTTGTAGACTTGTTAGGAAGGACCTATCTCATTACTTGAGTGGATTTCACCCAGAGTTTGTTAGCAAGACAGCATCTCCAAAAACATTGATAATACAGGATCATATATTTAGAGTTAGGAGATAACTTGGAGGTCATTGGGTTCAATGTCTTCATTTGATAGTGAGGAACTGAGATTCAAAGAAAATACCTTACTTAGCCAAAATCACACAGCAAAAAGTAGCTTGGGATAGGTCCTTTTAGATATAGGTATACACACACACACACACACACACACTCACACACACACACATATATATATATATATATATACATATACACATATTGTACATGTGTGTATGTGAATATACATATATACTCTTTCATGGATAAAGCTTTTCATGGATGGCAGATAAGAGGATTAACTTGTGAAAAGACAGTCATAGCAAGTGACATTTGAATGATTAATAAAGGAAACTTAATTGGTGTGAAGCTGATTCTATTTCTAACCTTTTAATGCCTAATTAGCATGATATCCTTATTATCCTTGTACTTCAAGTAAGCCAACTATTTTTCTTTTTTTTTAAATATATTTTTTATTAAAGCTTTTTATTTTCAAAACATAAGCCAATTATTTTTCAGTAAGTCATTCAGCCATCCCTCTACCCCTCAGTCCATTTTCAGATACCATCAACTTAAGAAAGAGCTTTGGTGCCCCCCAATTTTGCCACTGTGAGAGAGGATTTCCCCATTAACTAGGTGCACTGATCATGTGATCCAGCCACAAAGACATTCTGGGGAAGGATTATTATTTAAGTTATTATGAGTTGCATTTTGACTAGGCTTAAAAAACTGAAAACCTAAACAGTTTAAAATAAGGGAAAACCCCTGAATAGTTCCAGTAGCCTTGATATTGCTAAAAGAAAGTGATTCAGGTGAACATTGCTGAAATTCAAAATTAGGATCAGTATAATAATGCCTGGCACTTGATCTGAGCATTTGGGGGATGTTGATCATATGGGGTAAATTTGTTAAGTTTATACGCTTTAAAACAAACAAACAAACCTCAAACTGTCTTTCTGTAGTCTTAGAGGTTCTTAACATTTTTTAGCTAGTACTTTAGAGTTTTTGATGGTGTATCTGCGGCATGATAAAGCTTTAGTTTAAAATAGCCCAATTAACTGCTAAACAGGAAGCCTCCACAGAGGCCTGAAAAGGAAAGAACACAGTTAGGTTCAGGAGCAAATAAATGAGCAGTGTTCTACAGTATTGTGGCAGGAGCTTGGCGTTTGGTTTTGGTTTTTTAGTTTAATATGATTTGGGAAAAGTTTTAGGGAAGTTGACAAGATAAAAATAAATCAGAAAAGGGCTAATTGGCTCCTATCCAATACTTGACCAAACTTAACCCAGATTTGCACTCTATACATTTTGATAGTATTAACTCATGGTTTTTAGAATTGCCATGCATGACAAAATGATAATACAATGCATGGGAAAGCAGGATAAAAATATTATTTATAAAGCTACGCATTATAAAAAGATAAACTGAGTCAATCCCAGGAAACTCTGTTTTGTTCTATACTATACTCTGGTGCCCTCATTGGGTTTATAGTTTTATGTCAAGATCATAGGATTGAGGTAGTAGAAAGGATGCTGGAAGGATCTGAATATTGCTTTCCCATTACTATCTGGGTAGGAGATAGTAATGGCAGTAATCTGCCTTTAGTAATGGCAGTAATCTGCCTTTCTTCTCCAGATAAGGAAACTGAGGCAAATGGGATGACTTGCTTAGGGTTACATAACTAGTAACATACTGTAACATAACAGACACTTGTCTGAGGCTGGATTTGAACTCAGGAACTTTGCAGTTCCTGACTGCAAGCCCAAATTTTATCTACTAAGCCACTTAGCTGCTCAGTTTGAGATTCAAATCCTATCTCAAAACACTAGTTATATAAGTTTGGGTCAGCTACTCAACCTCAAGCTCTTTTAGCCTCATTTTTCTTATCTGTTAAATGGCATCTTCCTTACAGGGTTGTTAGGAGGACAAAATAAGGTAAAATTTAAAGTGCTATATAAATTCAACTATTTATTATCTGCAAAGTGAAAAAGGTGATCTACTAAATTTCACTCCAGTTCAAAATCTGTAATCCAGTGATTTGTAAAGGATTATGCATGATAGGAAGCTAATAGTTAAAGGACAAAAGTTGGAGGAGTGTCAAGGATGAAGATTAATTTTTCATTTTTCAAAGATCTTCTGTTCGATGGGAAGAACCTTTCATTTGGTTGGTGTGAGAGAACTCCCAGCATGGGAACTCCTTCCACTAACACAGATCACATGTCTATGCCTCTGGAGCTTGAAGAAAACATAAGAAATCATTTTGTCCAAATTCTTTATTTTGTGGAAGAGGAAACTGAAGGCCAAAGATATTAAAAACTCATAAATGCTGAGCCAGGATTTGAACCTAGATTTTCTGATCTCCAATCTAGCATTCTTTACACTGTATCACGTTAAAGCCTATAATCTTATTTTAGTGGCTCAGTGACTTAGCTAGGATCAAATAGGTGGGAACTGAAGCTAGGTTTTCTTGACCCCAAGCCTAGCATTCTCTTTCACTCTGTTATATTGCCCTCTTTTTATATTAATAACATTTTATTTTTTCCTCAAGTACATGTAAAGACAGGTTTTAACATTCATTTGAAAATTTTTGACTTCTAAGTTTTCTCCTTCCCACCCTCACCTTCCCACTCTCTGAGAAAGGAAGCAATTTGATACAGGTTTTGATTTGATACATCACTTCTTTCATAGATATTTGCCTGGCACATATGCATCTTATTGTCATCTTTTGTGTTCACATTTCTGAAATTTTACAGACACACTCAAATCCTCCTAGGTTATTGACTTCTCTGTCCATCTCTTTCCCACCTGTCACCCCCCCAGACTACAAGCACCTAAAGTAACACCTTAGGGAATAATTTTCCCTGTGAATTAGAGCAAAACAGAAGCATAAAGTTTTGTATCTCCCCCTTCTCACTACCCTGCCGCAGTCAAAATTATTGAAAGCAAAAACTCCTTAAAAAAAAAAAAACTCCTTAAAATATTGAAAACTTAAACTCCTTAAAATACAAGAAATCTGCAGAGGTCACGATGGAGAATCCCCTATCTTAGATGCCAGCTACGCAATTTTCTGTTTGTCACCATTCCCAGAAGAGATTTTTGTATTGTCACCACAGACAATCCATAAAGGTCGATTCAACAACATTGCAATTACAACTCAACATACGAAGGGTAATAAAAACCATTGAACTGTATTTTGGGAGCAGCAGCGACCCTATTAATGTGAAATGAGAAACCCAAGTGATTTTAAGAACCAAGCACTCTGCTTGCACAGCTCACTACATCTCATTACATTATCAGGAGCAATAATAGCCTTTAGATAATGGCACTGCCATTCAACCACAACAAATTTGCAAAGCAGTTTCTTTTAAAGGTGGGGAGGGGGGAAGGTGATGGTGGTGATTAAAAAAAACTCCAGAAGGAAATCTTTTTTTTTCATCTTAGGTCTCTGTATAAATATTGTTCATTTAGGGTCATAGAAAGATCTTTTGCTAATGGATTTAGGTCTCCTTCAGTGCTCAAGTTACTCCTAGTTCAAAGACTCAAGTAGATGCTTAAAGAAGCAACTCTTGACTACTGGGGCATAGAATGTTAGATCTGGGATCAACAGCTTCTGAGTCTATACTCTACCTCAGATATTTATTTGGTAGCTATGTAAATTTGGGCAATTCAATTAGTATTTGTAAGTCTCAGTTTCATCATTTGTAAAGTAGGGATAATAATAGCACCGGTCTCATAGGACTTTGTGAAGCTCAAATAAGGCAATATCTTTATATTGATATATCTATATCTTCCTCCTTCCCTCTCCTTTCACCTCCCCCTTTTTTCTCTTTCATACTTTTGCAATACTTTGCAAACTTAGAGCAGTATAGGGAGCATATAGTTTTGGGCCCCTGGGTTCTAAGTAATCCTGAGGGATTTGATAATAGGCTTTTTTCTTCTGTCCTGAATTCCAGCTCCCAGCCTTGTCCATTTAAGCCCTTAAATATCTCACTCTCTCCCTCCCTGTCTCTTTCCCGCTTTCTCTCTTTCCAGTCAGGGCTAAGTGACTTGTCCAGGGTTACACAGTTAGTGTCAAATGTCTGAGACTGGATTTGAAGTCAGGTCCTCCTGACTCCAATGCTGGTGCTCTATCCTCTAGTGCCCTCCACTAATATCAATTAGCTTTTACAAAGGAATATTTCCTTTAAAGGTATAGCAAGAATGGATATACAAACACATCTCTTTGATATCTTGGAGGCACACTCTCCCATCTATATCTTGGTCTATGAGTAGAGTGGGCTCCAAACTTAATTCCTACACAGTATTAGTTCTGCCAAGTTCAGGTCTAGATGTGGTATGATTGCTTTCTGTAGGCTCTGCTTCTGCTGGCCTGGGTCTTCATGGTACCCAGGGTCTCTCTTCTAGGACATGGGCTCTCAGTGGACTTTTGTCCACTACCAGGAACAGAATTAGCCAAAAGGTCAAAGGCAATGGAGTATGGCAGAAGAACTCTAGGCTCTTTTGAATGCTTCCATAGCCAAAGAGGTTCTTCTTCATCGCATGGTTAGCCACCCAGAACCAGCTCCAGAATGTCCAAAAGTACTCCACAGTCTTTCTAAAGCACTATCTTTAAAGGAAATCACTAATATTCATGAACCAGGGTTTCCCAGCATCTCCTAGAGGGAAAGTTGCAGCAGCTGAGCAAACTGATGGGGTCCAGATTCTTATTCTGGAACTATATAAATGCTGGTTATCAGTAAGCATTTATTAAGTGCTTACTATGGCACTTACCAGACACTGTGCTATGCACTGATGATACCAAGAAAAGCAAAAGATAGTCTTTCTTATTATGACTGCTTCAGAGTTTGCAAAGGACTTTATATACGTCACCTCATTTGAGCCACACAACAATTCTTTGATGTAGGTTCTATAGGTTTCAATCAATTAACCAGGCAACAAATATTTATTAAGCATCTACTATGCACAAGGCACTGGAAATCAAAAATGAAACAGTGTTTGACTTTAAAAGGTTACAGTATATCCAAGGAGACACTATGTAAACATGGACATGTATGCAAAATATATGTTAAATGAATATGAGATATTTTGAGAGGGGAGGCACTAGAAGTAAGGGATTAAAGGAAATGGGATGTTGAGAGATAGAAGTGAGCAAAGAATGTTTTTTAGTCAATTAGGAAACAGAAAATAAGTTACTCGTCCATAATCACACAGTGTTAGAGAAAGGTTTTGAGTCCAGATTTTGTCCTGATTTCAAATCTAATACTATGGCCATTATATTCTGCTACCATTTCATTGAAACATCATGAGTTAATGAAAAATTTACCACTTCTTCTGTGAAAAAATGATGCCTCTGATTTGGCTACCACAATTGTATTACTCATTGTTTTATTACAAATAAAAATGAGCACAACATCAAAAAATTTGGGACATAGAAGTCCTACTTTTTAATGACCATAATGGATTGATTCATCCACACTTTTTTTTTTTTTTAAAAACTTATTATTGACATAGATGTATAAGCTATGGACATGGACATTGAGGGGATAGCCTGCCTAGAGAACACAATGGGACAGCTTTTATTCTTCCACACTTGTATCAGAAATCTTCACTATTTACCTGTAATTAAGGGGCATCTGGGTGGTACAATGGATAGAGCACTGGGCTTGAAATCAAGGAAAGCCTGAATTCAAATGTAGCTTCAGACATTTACTAGCTGTATGATGATGGACGAGTCATTTAACCCAGTTTGCCCAGTTTCCTCATTTGTAAAATGAATGCTGAAGGAAATGGCAAACAACTCTTATATCCTGGCCAAGAATACTCCAGATTAGGTCATGAGGAGTTGGGGAAATGAACAACAAAGCACGTGGAAAACAACCACTCACCCCAGCTCCACCTACCATTCTTTCCCAGAATGGTTACCACCTCTAACAGCTCCACCCATGACCCTCCTAAGAAAATATCACAAAGGGAAGTGATGAAACCCAGGGCCTTGGGACACAACAAGAACTATTGGTAATGCCTTGAAGTGTTTTGCTGTCTTTGTTGGGAAATAAGACTTTTAACAAATGAGCTTGAAGGACTGACTGGATGATGAGAGCACAACCCTGTATTTCCATGGCCTACATGGTCACCTAGTGGTCAGAAAGAATTAGTTTGCCTCCTGAACCATTTGTCTTAAAACCAAGGAGTGACTCAAGATTGCCTCAGGGCATTCCTGACTACTTATTTTTAAATTTCAGGGAATCAACAGAATTTTAGAGCTCATAGTTCTAGAGCTAGAAGGTACCTTAGAGACCATGTAGTCCAAACTGATTATTTTACATATGAGGCATTTACTATATTTGTTTACCCAAAGGGCATTTATTTGGCATTTTCTTTGACTACAAATGGAAACTCCTTTGATTCAAATCCAACTACTTGAAAATCTCAAGGGCACATAGATAATTAATGGTACATTTACCACTGATCTGATAATACTCCTGGGCACCTTAAAGGGATTTGATATAACTTTCTTTGAAGATATGTCCATACTAAAAAAATGAATTATCCTTTCCTTAAGTACTTGTTATTATTGTTATTTTTTGTCTTTTAACTTCTGCCTGATGAATACACTTTTCATAGTCTTCTCAGTGGGTAGAGCATTAGGTATGAAATCAGGAAAACCTGAGTTCAAATGTGGATTCAGATATTTATTAGCTGTGCAGTTGTGGGTAAGTCACTTAACACTGTTTGTCTTAATCCACTGGAGAAGGAGATAGCAAACCACTCCAGTATCTTGGTCAAGAAAACCCCATGGACAGTATTGGTGTGCCACAGTCCACAGGATCACAAAGAGTTGGGTGCAACTGAAGAACTCAACAAAAGCCTTCCTAGAATGCTTTCACAAGGATGCAGGTCAGCCTAAGTCTTTCATTAATTAGCTATGTAACATTGAGTTGCTGTCTCTTGGAGTCTGTTTCCTAACATCTAAGATGAAGAATCTTAGGGTAAGGAAAAAAAAAATGACTGCTCCAAGTCAGAAGGTCTTGATTCCAATTCTAGTTCTTCCACTGTAGGGCTGTAGAAGTCACTCATCTTCTCTGGGTACTCTTGATATTCAAAATGAAAACATTAGAGGTAGATGATGTATAAGGTTCTACTCTCCTCGACTTCAATAGCACTACTGGAAAGAAGGCTGAATTGAGAGTTGCAGTTCTTGGAGAGGAAAGACCTTTTTATTGCTTCTCCTTTTTTCCCAATGGTAGGAGTCAAACTGAGGGGAAGAGAAGATGTAAGGAGCCCATATAAGTGGCCCTTCTAGTAGCGAACCTGTGCTCATGGGGGAAACAGTGTGAGAGCTCCACAGAGAGAGAAGATCTGTCTTACCTGAGTTTCTTTGGCTACATATGTTGCCTAGATTTGTAGTTTATTCTCAGTGTATTATAAGTTTTTTCCTTCTTTTCTTACTGATGCTATATGTATATGTGGGAGAATGTACTCCTGGTTGATGTGTGCTTGTGTGTGTGTGTGGGGTGGATGTGTGGGTGTGTTATAGTGTCTGTTTATGTCATCTTAAATAAATGACTTAGATTTGACCTACTTGTGTCTATGGCCTATTAGGTGAAAGATCACCTGTAGAGCCTTCTGAGTTATTGATTCAGACCCAGAGGGTAACCCCTAGTACTTGAATAAGAATACTGCTGGGTTCCAATTTGTAACACTTTGATTTCCTAATTTAGGAGATAGTTCAGAGGGGGTGCTACAATACCATTGACCATAGTTTCTATATGTGTTATGCCTTTATCTATACACCAAATACTTTATATATAATAAGGAATGGGAGAAGGTGTGGGAAGGCAAAGAAGAAAGAAAATTATACTACAGTAATCATGGTGTGGATGAACCACATCTCAGTTTCTTCTTTCCTTCAGGAAAGTAGTTATAATTCATACTTTTAATTTCACTTTAGGGTTCACCAAACAGCTTCTCCCTCAACTCCACGAGGTAGATATAACAGAGTCTCAGTTTTATAGATTAAGAACCCAAAATTCAGAGAGGGTACAGCATCACACAGCAAGTAAGTAGAAAAGTTGGGTCTTGCTTGTTATTTTTTATTATATCTCACTTCTCCTAATACATTAAAAAAACTCCATTTAGACTCAAAAGATTGATCAGCTTAAAAAGTGTTTTGCCTCTTTTTCTAATGAAAGTCTCAGTTTTATAATTGTTAATGAACCTTTTCCCTTTGGGAAACAGTTCTGGGATTAAGTAGCAGACAGTTTTTAGTAAATACTTTGTGTCTGAGGCTGGAACACTTCAGTTGAATCTTAATTTTCAGCTGTGCAGGTGTGTCTGTGTTACCGATTGGCTGCCTATCAAACTGAAATCTGATTTGCCTCATTGACAAACTGTTGCTCACATCAAGCTGTCATTAGTTTTCTTTTTAAAAATATTTTTATTGAAGTTTTTTTATTTTCAAAACATATGCAAGGATAATTTTTCAACATTGAGCCTTGAAAAACTTTTTTTCCCCAATTTCCTCACCCCTTCTCCCATACTCTCCCCTAGATGGCATGTAATCCAATATATACATTATACATGATAAAAATGTCATTAGTTTTCTGAATGCCATGTGCTTCTTCAATGGCACAAAATCTTCTTATTCTTTCATTTTTTACCTTTTTAAAAAATTGTTTTTTATTTATCAAGTAAGAATTCCTGTCTTAGCCTCTTATTCATGACACCACCAGCAGTATCCATTCTCTAATGCCACGTTAAAATGCTACAACCTCCAGGAAGTCCTCTCTGATGTCCTACAAATGATCTTTTCTTCCTTATCTCTGGTCTAGCATTTTGGTCTGTGTAATTCCAAGAGCTCTGAAGGTGGGATCAGAAAGTCTGATCTAGAATCATGGCTTTGCTTCTGACCTTGAGCAAAACACTAATTTTTCCAAGCCTCAGTTCCTTCATTTATAAAATGGGAATTATAAGACCTAAAGAACCTTACCACACAAGCTTGTTGTGATATAATGTATGCAACATGTAATAAATTGTATAGTATTATATGAACATTGTAAGAGAAGTGTTTTGTAAAGTTTCTCCTTTTCTTGTACTACTTTGAAATTGTGTATAGGCTATATCTATCAGTACTTTGGGAGTTTCTTGAAAACAGGGATGGAGGTCATCCTCACTTTTTCTGTTTCCTTCACCGCCTAGTACAATGTTCTGTACTGAGTATTCAACAAATGTTTATTGGGTTGAGTTCAATTTGCATTTTAAACTATGAAGACATAAATTAACTCAGATATAATTTTTCATCATTTTTTAAACTGTTCTTTTGCCTTTGATAATTCTCATTCAAGACTGGCTATAAATTTTCTATTCATCCGCAATTGATTTGTAATAATTTTTTGATTTTCATTTTATCTTCTGCCCTATCTCATTCTTCAATCACTTCTATTTTGACAGGCTGGAAAATTAAAGCCATCTGGCATAGCTTGGGCTAATATGCTCTAAACATGTTTTTCTACATAGTCTCCAAGAGAGGATTTTCCTCTCTTGAATAGAATAAGGATAATAAACAAACTATGTTTTTCTTGTATTTTTAGAGTGCTCCTTCCCCGGAAGGGTCACAAATATGGATGGAAAATAAGTTTTTACTTTTAAAGCAATACTTTTTTTTAAAACCAAACCCCATGTGTCCGGGTAGAGATGCTATTAAAAAAAATCTTTCCTTTCTGTTTGGCATGTAGTATATATTTTAATCTTTCTATTGATGTAGAATTTCTTATGAATGATACACTTGTCATAGAAGGAACTTATTTTGAGACTTTTGCACAAGTAATCAATCTTTAAAATTGTAACAAAACATTTCAAGGTATATTTTGTCCTGTGGTTAAATCAGGGTATGGATAAACTCCACCTTGGTTTCTTTTTTTCTTTTGAGAAGTAATTATAATTTACATTTAGATCTCACTTTACAAAGCATTTCTCTCACAACTCTGTGAGCACCCAAGTGCTCTCTGCAGGGGAACTCTGTGGTCCACCATCAAGATAAGACTACACTAGGAGAGGAGAAGAGGGTCCGGGGATGACAGATGGAGAATATCAGGATTGCTTTTTGCTACCAAGGACTACTCCCTTATTATTTACACTAGAATATAAGCATCTGGGAAGCAGGAATCATGCCTTAAATTTCTGTATCTGTAAAATGCCTACATTGGCCTATTGGAATAGCACACTGGCCTTGGATTGAGGAGGACATGAGTTCAAATCTGGCCTCAGACACTTGACACTTGCTAGCTCTGTGCCCTGGGAAAGTCACTTAATCCTGATTGCTTTGCTAAAAAATATTAATCATGAAGATATCTCTTTTCTCATAGTAGTCAATAGGTACTTCCAAATCATCTGTAATATAAAAGAGTTCACTACAGCATTGATCACAGTCTTACATTGTCTCTTTCAAATCAGCTTTTAAATGGCATTTTAGAAATAATAAGAGCCTGTCCTGCCCTCCTTTTTTTTTTTTTTTTTTTAATAAATCCTTTTATTTTCGAAACATATGCATGGATAATTTGACAACACTGACCCTTGCATAGCCTCGTGTTTCAGATTTTCTCCTTCCCCCAACCCCCTCCCCTAGATGGTAAGGAATCCAATATATGTTAAACATGTTAAAATACATGTTAAATCGAATATGTATAAACACATTTATACAATTCTCTTGCTGCACAAGAGAAATCAGATCAAAAAAAGAAAGTAAATGAGTAAGAAAACAAAATGCAAGTGAACAACAACAAAAAGAGTGAGAATGTTATGTTGGGATCCACATTCAGTTCTACAATCCTCTCTCTGTGTGTAGATGCCTGCTCTCCTTTGAAATTGGACATCATAAAGTACACCAGGTTTCTGTTGTATTTTTCCCCTATTGAAACACGCTCACCTTTTTCTTGAGCAATTCTTCAAGTTGTTCAGGTAAAAGTTCCTACCTATCCTTAACCCAATGAACCATTTTCTCATTTTGGCAGGGTATATTTTCATGTGATAATTTTTCCAATTACTAGTCAAATTCTTGCTCTTTTACTTCCTCTTCTATTTTCAGCTTCTTTCCCCCACCCCACTTCTCCATTTTTGCTTATCATCCTCTAGTTTCTTCCTCTTTTATGGGGGAGGGCAAGGATCTACTTCCTTTTATAAACCATTACTTGTTTATTTTTGATATTAGTGATTTATCCTTATTATTCCTTGTTATCTTCATACTTTTCCAATTTTCTTCTGACTGTGTAGGGGAGTATCATTTAATAAAGTAGAAAGAGTTCTTGATCTGAAGTCAGAAACCCTGGGTTTTTAACATGGCTCTCACTTTGTGTGAATATTTTAATTTTGATCATTTGCAAAATGGCTACTATAATATTCGCACTATCTACTCCATAGGTTGTTGTGAGGAAGATTCTTTGTAAGCTATCAAGTATTTTTAAATGTGAGCTATTATTGTTATTATCTATAGAGTTATTTTTTTTTTTAAATCAAGAAATTTCTAGTGGATCATCTAGCAAATACTAGAGTGAAAACTTTGGTTGTTAATGGAAATGAGAAGACAGTCTCTAGAGGGGAGACATTTCTGGGGACTTTTTATAAATTGATATTGAGAAATTCTCCATTGCAAACTCCATCCCAGAGAGTGAGGGAAGGTTAGAACCAGAAAGTTTTGTATAGACTATCAACATCATGCAATAATCTAGAATTAATCACTAGGATATGGATAACTGAGTTGGGCAAGGAAGTTAAAGGCAGTATTTTTAGAAGAAGTAGGTTCAATACTATGATTAAGAACTGATTTTAATGTAGTTTGGTTTTAAGTAAATTTGCCAGGGAGATTAAAAACAACAAAACGGGAGTGTGGGTTGGACAAAGAATTCCCTAATTTGCTGTACTTGATATTTTGGGGAAGTGTACAGGATGGGTGGTCCTCTAGTACTCTCTAATTCTGCTGTAACTCCTGAGATGGTTACCCATACTATTAGCCACTGTAAAAGTCTTCTCCAAGCAGTATAATGAGTAAATATTGAAAGAAGAAAATGATAAAGGAGGAAAGGAAAAAAAAAACAACAAAGAGAAGAAATTATTGTTAAGGATGAAGCAAGAGTAGAGGTTAGAGAAAGCATGAAGGAATATACCATTGAGAAACTTATGTATTGAACAATCATATACTAAATAGAATGGAGACTACTGCTGCATGGGATTTAAATGAACCTCATCGGATAGTTTTCCCACTTATAATTTTGATGATGGGTGATTTGTAAACATCAGCACTGTGGGTAACAAGGGAGCACAGTGTAGTAATAGAAAACCAGGACAAGGAAAGTTAAGATTCGGTTGGAAGACTAGAAACCAGAGAAATTACCCAGAAGGTTTGAGAAATACTAAAAATCTAGCAAATAATATAGAACCATGGATCTGGAGCTTAGTGAGTAGTGCACAGAGTGTATATATAGCTGAAAATACAAGGCAAGAATGAAATTAGATACATAGGCAGCAACCAGGGAGATGAAGATATCACAGAGCAAAAGAAGACAATTTGGTCAAAAACTGGGCAGCCAGGTAGGAGCCAGGGAGTCTTGAGAACTGAAAAGTTGAGTCAAGAAAGTAGAATTGAAATCCAGAGTAGCAGACTGGTGGTAAAGGTTCAGAAACCCAGGTAGGTAGTCCAGGTGTTATAAACAAGGAATTCTTCCTTAACCTAGAATCTATTTTTCCCAGATAGAATGATTTGCTTTGGGTCTGTAAGGCAGAAATAAAAAAGTGGGCCCACAGGAAATTGGAAGGTGGGGGCAGAAGAGACAAAAGAAAAGTGTCAACCTATTGAACGTCTTTTGTCTTAAGACGTTAGTAGACTAAATCCAAATTAAACAAAATCCATTGGAGACCTTTGCTATCCCAATATGAAACTGATTAAAAAAAATATAAGCCTTTAGTTTAGTAAATGTAGTTAAAGCTCCCCAAATATTTGCTATTGACTCAATGATCCAATTTTGAAAAATATATCAAAATTATGGGAAACATCATTTCTTTTTCCCAAATCACTAGAATTCTAGTAAGTCCAATTTAAATAGCAAATAATGATGTTTATAAATTGTTTAAAACCTTGTGCTCAATTCCCATTCAACTGAACCCATATCTTTAAGACAAATGGATTGCCTTACAGGCCTGTAAAGACTCTAGGTGCTAGTTTAAATCACATTGACTGTAAACTATAACTATAGAACAGCTTAGTCTCATGTGAGTGTAATTTGTAGTTGCAGAGAGAAGACAGTAATGAATTTCTTCAGAAGCCTGAGATACATTCAAAACCAAGGATTTAATAACTTGGTAGCTTTCTTTAATAATGTTTATAATTATTTCGGAAGGCAAGGTAGAAGGCAGTATGTGGAAAAACTTGACTAGTTATTTCTTAAAAATTTCAGAAAGATGTTTCTTAAGAATAGGTCCATCATAGAGAGCTTGTGGGGAAAAAGCAAAAAGTAATACATATTTATCAGTTCTCCCCATTTTTTTTTTTGTTTTAAAATTTGGTGGGCTGAGATAGTTTTATTTATTTCGCCTTATTGGAGATGACATTCTGTTCTGGCATGCAAAGATTTTAAAATATAGTTTATGAATATTCACAAACTATATTATATATAGTCATATTATTAATCATCTTCCTGAAAAATAAAGAGTTAGAATCATGGTACACCTGTCTTCTCTTTCTAAGGAATTGAATAATAATAATTTTGTCTTTCAAAAGATGAATAAACCAACAAGGGGATGCTCTATTCTAGATCTGATTCTCATTAAAAAGGAGGGTAATCATGAGAAAAAGTGATTAGTTGGGTCCTAGACTTTATGATAGCGAAAAAGAAAGCTAGGGATAGTCTGATGTTCACCCTAGAATTTAGAGAATCAGATTTCAAGGGATTCAGAAAAAAGAGTAGGTAGGATGCTATGAACTAGGATTCTTCAGGGAAGTCAGCCTAGGAGTGATGTGAAATATTCAACAATGAAATTCCAAAGACTCTGAGGGAAAATGGAATTTGTCTGAAAAGATCAATGTTGATACACAGGAAACTCACTAATCAACTTAGATTTTTAAAAAGATATCTATTTCTATCTATCATTTCTAACCAACTATCTATCTATTTATCTATTTGTCTGCCTGCTTGTCTATCTCCTCTATTTATCTATCTACTGTTATGTAAGGTATCTACTGTAATGTATGTTATATAACATTACAATCTACCATCTCTACCTTCCTCCCTCTCTCCCTCCCTCCCTCGCTTCTCTGTTTTCTTCCCTCCCTGCCTCCTAGTCTATATTTCATATACTCTTCAATGAGCTTGACATGAAAGGTTGGGTTTGGAAGAGAGAGAACCATAGATTTAAAGCTAAACAGAGTCTTAGAGAGGTCACTTGGTCCAATCCACATTTACAGATGAGGAAACCCTAGATCCTTCCTTAGCTCTCAGGGTTTCCCCATAGAAATGACCATTTCTTTATCTTGGTTTGAGCCTTTGCTATGCAAAGGAAATATGAAGGCCCAGGGGGAGGTAGTTAATGATTAGAATGGCAACAGTTCTTCGGAACCATATAAGATGGTGCCATCTTTGGCCAAAAAGAAATATTTTTGTATGTTTCTCCCTTATGATGGCAATAGTAGTGCAAACTATATCTACTGCTGGGGATCAATTGTTTGGAATTAAGAGATAAAAGAAAGCCCAGGATCATCTCCTTTAACTTCCTCATTTATCAACTAAGGCCCAGAGTGACTGATCAGGGTTAAGGGTTCCATGATCAGGATTAAGGTTTCCATGAGCATGGTTAAGGGTTCTATGACGAGGGTTAAAGATTCCCTGACCAGGGTTAAGGGTTCCATGAACAGGGTTAAGGATTCCATGAACAAGGTTAAGGGTTCCATGATCAGGACTAAGGGTTCCATGACTAGGATTAAGGGTTCTATGAGCAGGGTTAAGGGTTCCATGAGCAGGGTTAAAGGTTTCATAAGCATGGTTAAAGGTTCCAATACTGATCAGGAAAAAAAGTAAAAATTAATGGGCCTTTACAGAGATTAAACCAAGGGTAAGGATGATACCATTTTCATTTTTGTATCCTCAATGCCCCACACAAAATCCTGTACATAGTGGGAGATAAGAGTGTGCTAATCCAAATTGAAATGTATGACCTTGATCTCATTAATAAAATGTTCTAATAAGGACAGATTATTTCCTGCTTTGTATTTTTGTCATGTTATGTCTTTTTCTTCCAACTAGTTTATAACCTCCTATCTTCTAATTCTTGGATGTTTCCTACAACATCTACTAAAGCTAGAAAACTTTGAGTGCTTATTAATTGTATTGACTTGAGGAAAACACAAATTTGGTAAAGGAGGGTAAATCAATCATTTCTGCAGGGTGAAACTGATGAAGTTTTGCTAGGGGACCATGGACAAAGCTTTGCATAGTGCAAAGAGCTTTGTTCTTGGAGTCAAAAGACCTGGCTTATGACTGTTCTCTACTTTCTGACCTTGTAAATTTTGTTGTCAATTAATTTCTAGGTCTCAGTTTCTTCTTTTGTAAAATGAAACAGAATTTACACCTTTGATGACTATTCAAGTCTTTTCCTGATCTAACCTTTCATCATCAGGATCAGGAAGTTTCTTTTCCAGACTCAATCAATAAACACTTATTAAGTGTGCTCAGTGTTGAGGATATAAAAAGGCAAAAGATAGTTCTAGTCCTCCAGGAGTTTACAATCTATTGAGGAAGTTAAAATGTAAACAAACCACATAAAGTAAACCATATACAAGACAAATAAGAAATAATGGAGTTGGAGACACCAGAATTTAGAAGGCTTGGGAAAGACTTCAGATTAAAAACAAAAGAAATTTAAGATGGGATTTGAAGGAAAACAGGGAAGTCAGTAGACAGAGCAAAAGTCTGTCTTCCCTTTGGAAGACTGGTCCAGAAATGAAAAAGCCTCGAGCCCAAAGATGAGCTCAGAGTGTCTTGTTCATGGAATCCCCAGGAAGCCAGCATCACTACATCGAAAAGTATAGTTTGGGGAATGATGCATAAAACGACTGGAAAAGTAGGAGGGCAATAGTTGTGACTCCATGGAAAATTTCCATCTCTGTTATACAGAGCTAGAAAAAGGCCTCCAGTGTGTTGGGTAATTTCCCAGAGGAAACTTTATGTAAATAAATGGACAAGAATGGCACAAGCTGGAAAGATGAGACAGTTTCAATTCAATTTTTTTTCAGCAAGCATTCATTAAGCACATACTGAGTAGCAGGTACTATCCTAGGTGCTGCCCATACAAAGAAAAAGACAAAAATAGTTCGTACCTTCAAAGAACTGACAGACTTGCAATCTGAATCCTAGGAGAGGACACCAGCAGATTTACAAAGTATGAAATGTATATATACATACATATATATATATACCAGTAGTGTGCCATTAAATGTTTAACCACCAATTCTCTGGGGAAACCAGCCCCCCTCATACAACCCAAACTAATGAACTATAAATGATTTGTTCTTTAATTTAATTTATATTATTAACATATCTCCACTTTTACCTCACCCATCTTTTCTTAAATTTAGATAATTAACAAACAATAAATAAAATAATAATTTATAGTGTTTGCTGATTTCTGAGGTATAAATGCTTCCAGCACAATTCTAGATATACTGAATCCTATGAATTTTTTTTTTTTTTTTGGCTGAGGCAATTGGGGTTAAGTGACTTGCCCAGGGTCACACAGCCAGGAAGTGTTATGTGTCTGAGATCCCATTTGAACTCAGGTCCTCCAGACTCCAGGGTTGGTGCTTTATCCACTATGGCACCTAGCTGTTGCTAATGAATCCTATGACTGAAGAGAATTGTAGTTTCCTACCCTTCTACACACCACTGATGGACTCAGAGTGTTCCTTTTTATTATGTTTCTTCACTCACATCAGCTCCATATTTGGGTAGGAGACAGAACAATTTCCTGTCTGAAATATATGACTGAATTTACATTTTCCTCAGAAAGAAGTGAAATTTCCTTCCCAGTAAACTGTATACCTTTTTTATTATGATACTTCCATATAGTTCCCACTACACTAAATTACATTAGAATAGAGACAGTGTCTTAATAGTAGTCAACATTTATATATGATAGCAACATTCACATAGCACTTTACAAATATTATTTCATTTGATCACAACAAATGTAGGTTTCTAATATTATCATAATATCCATTTTACAGATGAGGAAGTTGAGGCAGACAGATGTTAAATGACTTTTTTCAGGATCATCCTGCTCACAAATGATTAAAGCTGAATTTTAATTCAGATCTTCTTGATTTCAAATTCAGAGACTACTCTGCACCCAATAGCTTCTTATAATGGCTCCTGTATAACTTTCCAGATTTATTTTATATTACTCCTTTTTACTCATTCTGTGTTCTGGTCAAGCTAGTATACTTATTATTTTCAGAATCCAGCCTTCTATCTCCTGCCTCTGGTGTCCACCTTTCATGCCTTTACTCATTCTTCCCTTCATTCCTGGAATGAATTTCCTCCTCATGTTAGCGTCTAACTCAGGTACCATTTCCTAAAGCAGTAGTTCTCAAAATATGGTCTAGAGAATCCTAGGGGTCTCTGAAACCTTTTCAGAGGGTCTACAAATTAAAAAATAGTTTTTATTTCCAATATGGTAAATGTCTACAAATATAATCCAGATAAGCGAAAACTCTTTGGAGAGATCCTCAATAATTTTTAATAGGATAAAGATGCTGAAAACAAAAGTTTGAGAACCACTGCCCTAAAGATTTCATTGGTAAGTTCTCTCTCTCCTTAATGACCTCTTACCTGGTTCTCTAGGTCTGTATCCCCTATTACAAAGTAAACTAGTTACTTGTTATGAGGGGCAGTTTTTCTTTTTGTCTTTGTATACCAGTACCCAGCACAAAGTTTTGCTTATAGAATTTAATAAATATTTGTAAGGTATTAATATATTATTATTCTTTTTTCCTTGGTGCTTAGACTGAGAGTCAGACACACAGGAGGAGGTCAAGAAATATTTGTTCAATCAATTCCTTAGGAAATGTCCCTCATACTAGTTTTCTCACCATCTGATTAGTTGGATAGAATTGTTGGGTTTGAAAGCCATGCAGGTGGTTCTATTTCATGGAACAGAAAAATTAGTTCTTACTCAAGATGATTTCCAGAAATTGCACGTATAGTTTAAGTGCATTGACTTCCTGATTGAAAGAAAGCTCAGGACAAATGAGCACATTTTCAGTGTTTTCCTTTTTAAGAAACTGGAGTATTCATTGATAAAAATCATCAACTTGATCATGTTATAGTCAGCCATTTCTTCCCTATCTCCTCCTTTCCCCCACCATCATTGTCTTCATCTCAAGGGCTTTTTCATCTTCCCAAGTTGAGATGGAGGAAGAAAATCTAGAGATAACTGCTAGATGTATACTTCAGGAAGGTCAAAGACCAAAAGAAAGACTCTTCCCCACCACATCATATCCACTCACCAAAATATTTATAACAATTTTTTTTTGTGAGAGAAAATAATTAGAAACAGCATTTGGTGCTCATTGATTGGGGGGATTTCTAAATAACTTGTGATACAGGATTGAAATGGAATATTATTGATTGGTTAAAAAATGATGAATAATTATTATAGAGAAACACAAAGTAACATAGAAAGACTCATAGGAACTTGTTGAAAGTTATGCTGACTCAGTGATCCATTGTCTCAGTGTCTTCAGTCCTGCTTGTATATTAAAGTTGGGGAGACTCTATTGAGAGAGACATCATGCAGTCTGCAATCTTTGTATTTTCCTGTGATTTATAATCTAACTCCTATCTGCATATGAGCAACTGGGGAAGTGTGGAGGTAGAGTGATGATCAGCAGGGGATTCAAGATGGAGCCAGCTTTTATTGATATCTTTCTCAATGAGATAAAAACTGTTGAGTTAGGTTTAGTGATCAGCCTGTCGATGTGTTGCTTCCTTGACATATTTTAAGAAACTCCTTTTTGTTTTGTTTTGAGTTTTGCCTCTTTAATCAGGCTGCAAGTCTCAACTAAGTATTTTTCTTGAGCAAACTGATGGAAAATGATGTAAACAGAACCAGAAAAATATTTTCAAAAACTATGACTTTGAAAATTCAAAGAATAACAGCAAAAAAATTGAAATTAAGTCTTATGAAATATACAATCCACGTTAGGCTTCCAAGAAAAGATAATAATGATAACAATAGTAATGTATGATAATGATGATAGAGCTTATATTTGTATAGAAATTTCCAATTTATAGGCAGGGTTAGCATCCAGTGCCTCACTTAATTCCTTCCTTAAACCAGAGAAGTGATAGATAGGACAAGACAGGTATTATCCAGTTAACAAGCATTTATTAAGCACTTACTGTGTGCCAGTTGCTGTCCTAAGCACCAGTGATACAAATCCATGCAAAAAGAAATGACAGTCCTTGTCCTTAAGAAACTTATATTCTGATAGGGGAAGATAACATATAAAAGGAAGCTGAAAAGGGAGGATGAATAGGACAAAGGAGACATTACTGGTATGAGGGGCACAGCAGGGAAGTCTGTAATGTATCCTAACGAGGAATTCTGATTGACCTGGTACCTCTCCTAAAAGTCTCTTAGGAAGAACCATTCAGAGGGAGAGGCTGCAGGGGCAGAGGATATTATTAACCCTTTTTGCAGCTTAGAAAACTAAGGCTTGGAAAGGATCAGTATCACACAGCTAAAGATCACACAGCTTGTAAGGGGTGAATAGGACTTTTTAAGACAAACTTCAGTTTAATATGATTATCATATCAGATTACCTTGTTTACTCCTTCATTTCTTTTCAGAATTCTCCCCTCTGTCTTTCCTTCTCACCCCCTCCTCCTTCTACATCTCTCTCTCCCCTTTCCCTCTGTCTTATATCTCTGTATTTCTTTCAGCAAGATATACAGAAAAAGTCCAACTTGTGCTGGATGGAATGTGATCCCATCTCTGCTGACCTCCATTAAATTTTCATGTCATGGCTGAAGGAGTCAAATGGGACTCTTTTCGGGTTTGAAAAACCCAGTACTTCCCTGTTGCAGCAATATCTCTGGAAATCAGATCAGCAAAAGTCTGAACTATCTTGGCTGCCGAATGCTGATTTAAGAAAAAAAAAAAAAGAAACAGGCACGGCACCTCATTAAACATGCAAACACACAATTTCATTTCAGATGGCTTCCCTATTTGCACCACACTTCAGGAAGCTTCTAAAAATACTCCCCTCTTTAAAGAGGGGGGGCACATTCATTCACTAGCAAAAGATCATCATTTTATTTTTAAAAAATTGTACTAAAGAAAATTACATAATATGTTCAGTTTGCGTGCTTATTGTAGGAACAAAATATAAAAAAAGATTCACGTCCACTTTCATATTTTGTCCTTCAGAAAATTAAAACAATATGTACTTCTTGAACAACAATTAGTGTTGCCATCTGTTACCACGGGCAGATGTATTCAATCACCTTGTGATCTTTGCTTCCTGGGGTTCTTTTTTTTTTGCTCTCCCACCCCCAGATCATCCCTTTTCTTTGCAGTGTCTGGGATGCTCCACTAGGGAGGTAAACGACTATTTAAAATGTCTTTCTTGATGATCCAAATGAAAGAAACAAGAATAGGATCAACAATATGCTCATCAGGTTTATGGGCTGCTGCTAAATTAGGGGAGGTTGCTAGTGTTCTGGAAGACAGGGAGAAAATTCTAGATGACCTTGAGACAAAACTTGGTCTGACAAAAATAGGATGAAATTCAAGAGGGAGCAGCTCCAAAGCCGCACCTACAGATGCTTTCTGGAAATCGGCACATCAGACTTAACGTGTCCCCAACTGAACCCATCATCTTTCTCTCAAACCTTTCCTCCCAATCCTAATTCCTTCTTTGTGTCAATGGTGCTATTGAATTCAAAACACTACAATATTCTTGGGCCTCATATCCCCTATCAAATTAACCACAGATTCTGTGGATTCTATTTCCCTATTATCTCCTAAATTCATCCTTTTTTCCCCCTTTCCTCTACTACCAGACTAAATCAGCTCCTGAATATTTCTTAGATCATTGCAAAAGTTTCCTAACTTGTTTTTCCTCACCCTTTATCTCAATACTCTTTCCTAATCTAGGTTCCTCTAGATTTGCCTGAAGAAAAGTATAATTGACACTAATTGTTTCTTTCTCATTTCATCAAGAGATGACATTATTGGAGAGTTATTTGCCTCACATCTTTGGATGACTGAGACACCGAGTGTTTGTATTTGTTGTCATTTTTCAGTTGTATCTACTCTTTGTGACCCCATTTGGTTTTTTCTTGTCAGAGTTACTGTAATTGTTTGCCATTTCCTTCTTCAGTCCATTTTATAGATGAGGAAACTGAGGCAAACAGGATGAAGTAATTTGCCGAGGGTCACATAGCTAGGAAGTATCTGAGATCAGATTTAGAATCAGGAGGAATCTTTCTGATTCTAGGCCAGAGAGACAGACTTGCAGAAGAACTCAAATTGAAAAGTTTTTAATCTTTTATGAGTGTGTATGTCTTGGACTCCTTTGGCAGTCTGAAGTCTATATAGACCATCTTCTTAGAAAAATGTTTTTAAAATACATAGGATTATAAAGGAAAGCAATTATATTGACAACGTAGTAATCAAAATATTACCAAAAAAAACAGTTCATGGACCCTAGCTCAAGAACTCCTGAGAGCATCCAAATCTGCCATTTAACAGAGAAGGGAATTGGAGGCTTACAGAAGATGAAAGAATATATATATACATATATATATATGTATATATATATATTCTTTTATCTTCTTACATTGCAGAGTCAGTATTCTATAGAGTTCAGGCTACCTGACTTTGAGTTCAGTGTTCTTTCTGTTTCCCACTCCTTTTTCTTACCTGCTCCACAGTCAATATTATTAAGCGTAGGTGGACCTGTAAAAGGTTTGCTATATTCTCTGATTGTGCTGGATTGTCACAGTAGGAATGTATTATCCATTGGAAACATGAACCCTTGGGAATAAGATTGTTCCAAAGTACTTAGAAGTTGGAGACTATTTCACTTCTTAAAATGTATGACTAATTACAGTGTGCTCATTTTGGTGATAGCATCATTCTCTTCCAAATTAAAATGCTGGCAATGTAATTTGGAACATTTTCCCTAGGATTTAAATGCTTTCAGTTCCTCTCTCTGCCTTATGCAAGGAAACTGAGAGACCTAATTATATAGGAAGAATAGATAAATGGCAAAAGAAAAGCTTTGTCCTATAAGACTGGCAGAGAGTTGGATAGAGAAGTTGAAGAAATAACAGAAATACTGAATAATAATTTTGCATGTGTCCTTAGAAATAAAGGCAAAAAGACTGCACGTGACATGACTGTAAAAGCCTGCTGATGGAAAACTCAGAAAACAAATGTGTGATTATAGGAAAGTTAACAGTCCTTCAAATCAAAGTGCAATTGTGTAACATGATCCCTGCGGTGGCAACGAAGCACAAGACAAATCAAATGTCAGGCTGTGAGACCCAGTCCTACATGTGATTCCCTAAACCAAAGGACTTTTGGTAGGGACCTTTAACACCCATCCCCTCTTTTTTAATGGAAGGAAACTTAAAGCTCATAGAAGTTAAAGCATTTACCTAAGATTCTTTAGCTAGTGACAGACAGAGGAAAGGCTGAAACCTGAGTCACCCACTCTAAATCAAGCTTATTTTTCACTATTCCATTATGCCTTCCTTAGGTCAGTTCCTGAAAAATTGTGCTATGGCAAACACAGGCCCCTTTTTTTGAATTAACATTGAAGTGAAACAGGTGAAAGCAGGACCTAGATTCACTACCAGTAGTAGAGTTGAAAGGAAAAAAATTCCATGTGATGCTTCAGCTCTGGTGTCCGGAGGACCTAAGTTCAATCCAGCCTCAAATACTTACTAGCTGTGTGACCCTGGACACTTAATTCTATTTAACTCGTTTTCCTCAGATACAGAGGCAAGAAAAACTGGGGCAACCTTGCTGAGTAGTGAATGGACTAATTTTTCTGTGTTCTATTACTATTTCTTACATATTGTTCTGACTCTTTTTGGTTTGAGTACTTTTGGTTTGAGGAATTTTTCACAAGAAAAACTTAAGACTGGGTAGTTTTAAGATATCAGTGTTTAAAACCATTTGCTGCTGTCCAAATTAGTCCTAAAATCTAGCAACCAGGCCCTCAAATGCTTCTCATTTTTTTTTTAAATCTAGACATATAAGCATCCATTGCTTCTGCATTTTGGTATCATTTATTATGTTCTTGTCAATTGGATAACAATATTTACGGTTTATTAAAGGAAAGCTTTTCTGTTTCCTTTTATTTATTTACTTTTTTCGGTTTTCTTTTTTATGGTTTCCGCTTTTTTTTTGTAAGTCATCTCATCTCATTTCGCTTTATACTTTCCAATCTCCCTGCTACCAGTGTTCCCCATTTCTTTGTACCTGCTTGGTATGTGATTGAATATGACACAGCAATAATGCACTTGGTATTTGTTGGATATAAATGAAAATGTGCATTAATCAGATAAGACATTAATTAGAAAAACTCACATGGATTTCATGGATTTCACTTCAGAGCACATTAAAATTCAGGCTAGATTTAGCATTTGCAGCTTAATAACAGGAGCTATTTTCAGTAAAATAAGTTTTAAGATTAAAAAAAAAAAGTCCTTTGGATGAAGGTGATAGCAACATTGAGAGTTCTTTTCCTTAACTACTCCAAAGAGCTTTTTTCACGACAGAATAGATGCCAGAGTTTTAAGGCAATAAATATTCCATGAAGAGAGATAATTTAGGAGAGCTATTAAAATGGTAAATATTCTCAGGGCTATTATGGCAGTCAGGCATTTGAGGGCATTGGCCCACTTGGGGATTTCCATATTCCTTCTCTTTCCCTACCTTGCTTCTTGCCTTTCAGGTGGGAAAGGAGACACTGGACAGTAATGGTTCAGTAGTATCTTGTTTGCTCCGGCATTTCTGGTGTAGCAGTGATGCTATGAGCAATGTGTGTAGAGCTGGGAGCACTGGGAGCAGTGAATACCTATCTTCAAGTGCAGCCTGGGACCTTCTTGTGTTGAATCAATATATGGGAGGAGGACCAGAATCCGCAGAGTTGCATGGTCTAGTGGAAAGAGTATTGGACTACAAAGTCAGGAAAAGTGGCTTCAGGTTTTAGTTGATGCTTCCTGGACTAATTTTCTCAACTGTGTAAAGAAGGGTTTTGATTGGAGAGTCTCTAAGGTCCTTTCTAGTTCTAATAATCTAATAATAATAATAATAAACTATCTAATAATGAGACAGACTCCTAGGTTAGGAGGCAAAAAAGTCTGGATTCTATTACTTTCCTATTAATTCTGTGAACTTGAGTAATTAACAACCTTTTTGTAGCTTAGTTTTTATAGTGGTAGGTAGGTCTAGGGGGTAGTTGGGTACCACAGTGGATAGAGCACTGGGCTTGGAATCAAGAAGCTTCAGTCTCAGACATGAGTTATGTGATCCTGGGCAAATCACTTCATCCTATATTCCTCAGTTTCCTCATTTTTAAAATGAACTGGAGGAGATAGCAAGAAAACCCCAAAAAGGAATCATGACTGAAAAGCAACTCAATTACAACAACATATTCAGGTAGGGAATGGACATGTGATTTTAATGGTATAGGTCAGGGCTTTTTAAACTTTTTCTACTTTCCATCCCTTTTCACCCCAGAAATTTTAAAGTGATCTCAGGCATATAGATATATAAAATAGCTATACAAACGAAATATTTACTGATAATAAATCATAATTTTGTGACCCCAATATTTATTTATGTGACCCATATGGGTTGCAATCCACAGTTTAAGAAGCTTTGGTATAGGGAATTTGTAGGTGAGGAAATTTATCTCAGTATCAGAACATATCAATAATAATAGGAACTGACACTTATATAGTGTTTGTTATGAGCCAAGCATTGTCTCATCTGATGCTCATAACCACCTGGGATGTAGATGCTTTTATTATCCCCATTTTATGAGATGTAGAAAGTGAATCAAGTAGAAGTTAAATGACTGTCCAGTTAGGGTCCGAGGCTGTATTTGAACACAAGTCTGTCTCATTTCAGGTGGCAACTTTTCTGAAAGTTAATAATATTGGAGGATTGTCTGGAGAATTGCGAGATTCAATGACCTGACTAGGGTTAAACAGTGTGGTATGTCAGAGTTAGTCAATCAGGCAACAAGCATTAATAAAACGCTCACTTTGTGCCAGGTATTGTGCTGAGCATTACCCAAATTTTGGTTTTGAGTGAGTAGGAGTTCACCACCTACTTTACCATTCTGTCTCTCTCCTATAAAACAGAAATAGTAACAAGTTGTTTGTCAGGGTTCAATGAAAGGACCTTATAACCTATAAAATGATGCACAAATCCATGGGACAGCATACTTACTAACTTTCAGTGAATTTAGAAGAAATAACACAGATTTAATTACTAAACCTGTGATGGAGATCATCTATTCTTATTAAGTGACTTAGAAAGCACTTCCCAACTTGGTCAGATTCTTCATTGTGAATGTCCATGATAATCATAAAGTATTGTGAAAAATATTACCAAGAACTCAAGTGGAACGTTTCCTCAAGTGGAACAGAACTATATGATCTTCTCTGAAATACCTAACATGTCCTAACCATCTTCACCCTCCCCCATCTCAAATCCATGCTCTTCTTCCTATTTCTATTGATGATAACACAATCTTCCTATTTCTATTGATGATAACACAATCTTTATTTCCCCAAATTCATTAAGTTTCCAATTCTAGCTCCATAATCTCTTTTATGCCTGTCCTGTCCCTCTTACTGGTTCTACTTGTTCCTAATCTAATGCACCCTCTCATCTGGACTCCATGTTTTTAAGTTTTTCAATGAATTTTCATTAAATAACATGTTTTTATGGTCTTAGAAACATGCCAATAAATAATTATATGCATCTTATTAATATTTATATTCTGACCAAAAATAAATTTTTTTGGTTGGGTTTCATGATATTATCTAGAATTTTAAAATTCTCAAAAAAAGGGGATGGAATTTTTACTTCAACTGAGGATAATGCCATTCCCAATTGAGTCCTTTCTTTTGCAAGTTCATTATAGTAAAGGGAGGGAAAAAAAGAAGCATTTATTAAGTGCCTACTATGTGTCAGGTACTTACTGGGCTGAGTACTTTACAAATATCTCATTTGATTCTCACAACAGTCCTGGGAGATAGCTGTTATTAGGATCCTAGTTTACAGATGAGGAAACTGGGGCTTAAATGATTTGCCAGGAATCACACGGCTAGTAAGTATCTGAGGCTAGATTTGAACTTGAAACTTCACTGAAATGTTTTTATAGTCTTTCTAACTCCAGGCCAGAGGTCTATCCACTAGTCATATTATTATCAGTATTCTCCCTCCAATCCATCCTTCACTCAGCTGCCTAAAGCATCGATGGCATAATGCTAATCATGATCCTACAAGTGACTTCCTTCCTTCAGAATCTTGAGTGGCTCTTCCTTCATAAGAAAAAGTGCAAACTCCTTAGTTATGATTTCAGGCTCTCCACAATCTATTTTCCAGCCCACATTTCACACAATTTTTTCTTGCCCTCTACACTTCAGTAAAACTGGACTCTTAATGGTTCCTGATCTGGTCCTGGCTCGTTCCAACTGTCCTTTGATATGTTTATTTGTTGAAACTCGTTGCTTCTTTCAGGGTTCAGTTTGGATACCAAATGATCTTCTCTGAATCACCCTGTCTGAAAGCCCTCTTTTCCTCAAATTTTATTTGCCTGGCTGTCTGCTTTGTCCTAATTATAGTCTACTTTATACCAATGATTTGCAAGCATGTCATCCTCTCTTCCGATTGTATTGGGAGCTCCTTAAAGTCAGAGACTGTCAATTCCACCTTTGTGTCCCCAATATCTTGCATATAATAGTATTTATTAAATATTTTAAAATTTGTGTCTTTGTTAGAGTTTGAACTCCATTTGTTTGTTTTTAAAAAGGAGACATTTTCCTTCTAGATGATGGTACTTTTTGGTAGGTCTGACAGGAACAGTGATTAGTGGGAGCCACTTGAAATGAGAGGTTAAGATATACGAAAGAATCCTTTGATTTTTCCCCCATAACACTTCAAAGTCTGAATTTCCTGTGCAGGGGACTAGTCAGCTCAGGGGCCAGATAGAACAATGTTAATTTATTGCTAAACTCATTTTAAAGCTGCACAGAAAAAAGTGCAGCCCAGTATTTCACCATCTGTAGTGTTTTTATGTCTTAGTGGTTAAAGACTCCTGCTAATGGTGGGGTCATGGAATTCTAAGAGCTAAGTTATAATAACAGCAAAAGCTTTTCTCCTTTTGGTTACAGGCTACACATCTCCTTGCAGGCAATGTCTGATGGGAGGTGACATTGAACAAGGAATGGGCTTCTGCAAAAGCACTCAGTGCCTGGTTTCCTTAGAAGCTATATGACACTCAGGTTTCTATTGCTATAGATGTGCAGAACTTAAGCTCATTCAGCCACATTTGCTCGTTAATGGACACTGACCAATGAAAGTCCAGTATTTATGAGCAGGGTCTGCTTGATGCAATTTCCCATGTGAACTTTGGAGCATGCATACACGTGTTATTACTGTTTGCTGATTGTTAACTGCATAGTGAAGAAATGCACTTTTTATATTGGATGCTGAACCAAGTGTGAATTTATCAGGTCACTAGTCAGTCAATGCTAGCTCTTTTTTTCTTTTTCCTGGCAGCGATCAGTTCTGCTATAAACCGTTCAGGTGAGGAGAGAGGTAGTAGCAGTGCTGGCTGACATCCTCCTGCAATCAGCTTCCTCCCCACCTAGGCAGGTGGGTGACTGGGAATCTAGTGCCCCCGTTTCTTTCTCTTTTTGCTTTTGTTTTTTTCTGCCTGTGGGTAAATGGTGTAAAAAGGTTAAGAATTCCATACCAGAATTTGCCACAAGCACAATCCTGAGGAGGAACTCTGAGATCCAGCCTGGCAATAAGTCTGACATCCAGCCAGCACTCCATTTTATAGAGTGACTTCCTCCACCAGCATTTGAAAATAGACGTAGCAGAGCAAATGCTCTGTAGTGAACAATTTAATTTTGAGCCCATTTTCCTCAGAAATAAAAAGGAGTATATTCTTCCATTAGGGTTAAGGAGTGTATTGATACTGGGGTGTCAAATACTGGGTCAATAAATGTTAGAGGAAAATAACTATAACCAATAATTAATATTGGAGAGAACAGATTGGAATGGGAATTCAAGCTGATAATGTAAGAAAGTCATCCCAACATCTCAGGAGTATACCTCGAATCGAGAGTGACAGAAAGAGAGAGACAGACAAACAGAGAGAGAGAGAGACAGACAGAGAGAGAGAGAGACAGACAGAGAGAGAGACAGACAAAGAGAGAGAGAGACAGAGAGAAAGAGAAAGAGAGAGAGAAAAAGAGAGAGAGAGAGACAGACAGACAGACAGATAGAGAGAGAGGGAGAGAGAGTCTTCTTCTGGGAATCAGATGTGAGAGGAGGAATTGGGATAAGGCTACTCAGTTTATAAAAGCTTCATTTATAATCAGTTAAAACATTACTTTAGAGTTTCCTTTTGCCTTAAACTCACATTGCTTTTATTCTTAACCTCGGTCTTGCTTGTGTTGAACCCCTACTGTCTGAAACTATGAAAAGAATATTCCAAATATTGTTTCCACAAGAAATTATACTTTTTTTTTTTTTAAAAAGAGTAGTACTTGGCAAAGATAACAGGCAGGAAAAAGACAGTGCTTTTCTTTGAAATCTCAGACTAGTGTTTGCTTGGTGCTCCCTCACTGAGCAAAGTTTTCTATTTGCTTCCTTTTCGTAGACTTTGAGCTGGAAGTCATCAATCAGTCAATCAGCTTAAATATTTGCTATTTTCCAGACACTGTGCTAGGTGCTGGGGATGGAAAGATGTAACAGGACTTTGTTTGATGGCTTTTGTCTGTCAGCTGACATTGTGTGCCTAGTGCCTCCAGGGAAAGTCATAAAACTGTTAATTTTGTCCATTATAAATTCATACCACATGACCTCACTTGGGCACTTGCTGCTCATTAATGCTTTTGTATTTCACACTCTTTATAAATTTCTCTGAACTAACTCTCCCAAATCTTTTCTCTTCTTACACTTCCTACTTTGTTCCTTTTCCCACAAAATGTCAGCCAATGACCTCGTCTTTACTGAGAAGCCATTGATGAGGACTCCAACTTCCCTCCTCCTTGCCGCAAAGCTTTTCTTTCTTGGCCTCTTTACTTTCCTGTCACTTAGTTTGTACATATGTAAAATGAGGATAATAATACCACGCTTACGTACCTCATGGGCTACCTATGTCTCAAGAGAGAAGAAAGACAAATGAACAAACTTCACCTGAATGATGTTAAGAAAATTAGAGAAAGTTCCTTAGCAATTGGGTGAAACCCCAGAGGATCATTTATAGGAGAGTTGCAGGCAAAACTCACAAAGGCTGATGTGTGAATAGGCTCCAATCTGCATTCTGGAAGAACTGGCCTTGTTGATGGGATCCCAGACCCAACAAAATAGTGAAGTCATTTCTTTAATGCTTTGACATTTTGATGTATCTGGAAGTTTTGATGTAGCTACTTTCTTCAGTGATTCAGCTCACTTCCCATTCATGCTCTATCATGTGGTGACACTTTTGTCAACACCCTCCCATAAGTTCTCATATTTTAGAATTTCCTTTGAATCTCTGAACATCCCTATCTCTTTCTAGAGGACTTTTACAATATTTGTGTTGCATAAATTATTTATTGGTAGTATGAGTTATTCATGCCTGCCACATACATATCCATTGATGTTTAGGCAATCTACAACTTTAATTCTTTGTTTTTTTTTTTTTTATTTAGTAGCCTTTTATTTACAGGTTATATGCATGGGTAACTTTACAGCATTGACAATTGCCAAACCTTTTGTTCCAATTTTTCATCTCTTACCCCCCACCCCCTTCCCCAGATGGCAGGATGACCAGTAGATGTTAAATATATTAAAATATAAATTACATACACAATAAGTATACATGACCAAACCGTTATTTTGCTGTACAAAAAGAATCAGACTCTGAAATATTGTAGAATTAGCTTGTGAAGGAAATAAAAAATGCAGGTGGGCATAAATATAGGGATTGGGAATTCAATGTAATGGTTTTTAGTCATCTCCCAGAGTTCTTTCTCTGGGCGTAGCTGGTTCAGTTCATTACTGCTCCATTGGAAGTGATTTGGTTGATCTCATTGCTGAGGATGGCCAGGCCCATCAGAACTGGTCATCATACAGTATTGTTGTTGAAGTATATAATGATCTCCTGGTCCTGCTCATTTCACTCAGCATCAGTTTGTGTAAGTCTCTCCAGGCCTTTCTGAAATCATCCTGTACAACTTTAATTCTTTAAAGATCACCTTATTCCATAACATAAAGCCACAGAGACATGTTGTTGTTAAAAAGACAGGTCTTCGTTTCAGTTAGCAGCTTGGAGTCATTAAAAGCATTGCATAATTTCCAGAATGAAATAGAGCCCAATCTTTTCCTCTCACTCTAATCTGATTTCAGTCTGATGTTCAGTCCCTACTATCCATTGGAGATATATTTTGGACAATAGTCCCTCATTATCTACTTGACTTCTCCTTGTGTGGATAATGAAACTGAGTGCTTTTACATGGCTATTTTATAGGAGGCTTTGTTACATTTTCAGAGTTTGATATAATAAGCAAATGCCATCCACAAACAGGTGCCTCAGGAGGATCTCACCATTGATGGAGAATCCCTTTTACATTTCTGCTCTGCTGTGGACGTTGTGATGACTCTCAGACTGAAATAACCTCCATCAAGAAATATTGTGAAGATCAAAGGAACTCATATATATGAAAGCCCTTGAATAGCATAAACCATTTTACAAACACAGTCCTGTGTTTTTGAAGAGAGGATCATCAGCTTATCTACAGGGCCACAAATACTAGGTAACTCCTAAAGAGGAAATGTCTCACCTCCTGTGGAGGGTTGGGGAGACATGTGGTGGGGGAAAGAGCCCCGCCTCTGGAATCAGGAGGGCTTGAGTTGAAATCCATTCTGTCATTTAACACTAGCTGTGTGACATTGGACAAGTCACTTAATCCCAATTGCCTTGCCAAAAAAAAAAAAAAAAAAAAAAAGAAAAGAAATTGGTTTCCTCAGTAGATTCTGGAGCCAGGAAGTAAATCACTTCTCTCCAAGTATCAATGTGGGATAATTTAGCCGTTAGAAAGACATAGCTCTTATGCTTTATTTTATTTTATTTTTGCTAATTTTTACCTTTAATAGCTTTTAAACCTTTCTATGACCTTTCCATGGTATATTGTTTGAGAAATTTATATTTTTTATATACCACTTTATACCATTTATACTTATAATTATAATATTTAATTTATACATTGTAAATGGTAAGGCATTTATAAAAATATTATAAAACTTTCTCTTTAGCAGAGTGGGTCTCAGGCCTTAAGAGATGCAGAAATTTTGATTGTGTTATTATTAATTCTTTTTCTTCTTTACCCTCCTCACACTTGTATTCTTTGAGACTATATTTTCCTTCAAGCATGTGGAAGAGATAAATAGAAGTGTGGTAGAGGTCCATGGGAGGAGTTAGTGTCCCATTGAAGAATTCTGTTTTCTGTAATAAAAATAATAGTAATGATCCTGCAATTATATATACACTTTAAGACTTACAAAGTGCTTTATATATGTATAAAAATAGGTATGCATAATACTTCCTATATTTTCCACAATTTCATATATCACATGCTGTTAGTTAAATATATATGAAATTCCTAAGTCACTAACTGTGGCTTAGCCTGATTGCACTGCTCTCTTTTAAATGGCCACATTCTTCTCTTTTGGAACTACATGGCAGAACGGAATAGTCACTATTTAAACTCCCTTCCAGTCGGTCCATGAATTACCCTCACATCACACAATGAGAATCTAGCTTCTCAGCTCTATCACTGAACCATTGGGCTGACAAGGTGTAATGATCCCATTCATTTCAGGAGGACTTGGGCTATAAAATATTCCTTAGTATCTCATCGATTGTGCTCTAGTTATATAGGACATCCTGGCTATTTTCTACTCTATACATTATTTTCCTGTATAATCTTATTTCACAACATTATTACATCATTACTATGAATAATGACTTGAAAATAGGTTATTTTAAAGCTTAGGCTAAGGTAATCACATTAAAATATAACCACAAAATAACACTATGACACAAGTGGGGAGGATGATAAAATGGAATGGAGAGGAGACATTTTGTTTTGTGTCTGTTGAAATAAAAAAAAGCAGAGAAGGAGATTAAAGGGTTGTGTTACAAAGAAATGCAAGGAGCCATTGGAGAATTCATATTTTATCCCCATATGGTTTGAGAGGTGGTATAGTATAGCAGAACTGACCCCAGAGTCAAGAAGATCTGCCTCTGACATATCCTGCTCCAATGATCCTCTTGAAATGATTTAATCTCTTAAAGCCCCCATGCAACTTTCTAAGCACAGTTTCTGATCTGCACTAGTAGATGAACTTTCCTCACTGGGAATTCTTCATGTTGGAAATTATAGATCTGGACTCCCATCCTTCATTCCTTTCCTCCCTCTTGAAAAAAAATTGAAAAAGCATCATCTTAGAAATTGGGTGACAAATTCTATTTCCAGCTCTGCTGTTAACTATGAGTGATTTTAGAGAAATTTCTTACACTCTCTAGGCTCATGTGTAAATTGGATGAAGATTAACTAGATGGTCACTAAAGCCCCTCTCAGGAAATTCCTAGGAAAATGGAGATAAAATATTTGAGCAACTAAGTTCATCAGCATCAATATATCTACCATGAGGGATTGACTTTCATTTTGGACTGGTTCTTGGTCCAGAGGACTCAAGGGCATGATGGGTTGAGATTTTAGATCTAAAAGGTTTTGGGGGACAAAGCTGGTAGGGTAATCATAGCTTTGACCCAAGGTGTTGAAATCTTAGGATCATTTTTTCATGATGATCCTTATATTTTGGAGTCTTCCAATGGCCCACGATATGTTGTGTGATCTTCCCTGAGTCTTCACTTATCTCCAGCTATTTATCTAAGAATATCTTCTATTTTTCAGGGATCACTTTTTCCCATAGCCAAGCCCTTACCTTTCAAATGAAGTTGTACTTTCTGCTCAGTTTTCTTTCCCACCTCCTCTGAGCTCCATTTTCCCAAATGGAATTTGCTCTGGTTGCTACAATTCCTTGGTATGACTTTGGATAGGATGAGGAGAATTTCCTCCACTGAGTACAGTTTTCAGCCCCAAACATTGTGGGAATATGTTTTCTATTTAGGAACCCTACAGAGACACACAAATATACATATACAGATACATATATATATATATATATATATATATATATACTCTATTATAACATGGCTCTTTATGACATATACTTGGTCAAATCAACTATATATATATATGTATATATATATATATATTAATTATTTCTCAGACCAAAACATCCCTCTCTGGTCAGTATATATGTATATATATATATATATATATATATATATATATATTTGGAGAGAGAGAGAGAGAGAGAGAGAGAGAGAGAAAGAGTGAGAGCCTGATATTGCAAATCTCAAAAGGTTCTATACTAATATCACATTAGAAAGGAGACCTTGATGTTTATCTTTCAGGCTTTAAAATGCAACTTTCATTGTTCATTTCCCTACCATGCTTTGCCAATGTTAGTAGGACTTCATCTTGATTTGTATGGAATGGAAGGGACCCTTTACCTTTGTGTTCCAGCTCTGTGAAACATGAGATGTTTGGCGTTTGACAGAGGTCAGAGTTTGGCCCCTGGCTGCCAGATGAGAGCCTTGTGCATTCCTTATGGCAAAAAGCCGTGTTTAATGCTCTCATCATGTCACAGAGGATCCTCTAGAGACCGATGAGAAGGTACATCTTTCTTCCTGTTTCCCACTGTATAGGAAGTCAGTCATGTAGAAAAGACCCCAAATAAAACAATACCCTAGGAGTTTTAGTTTATTCCACAGTCATTAATTATGTGACAAAGTAATTAAAAAAAGCAATTGAGAGCAGAACCAGGAGATCATTGTATATAGCAACGACAACATTATATGACGATCAATTCTGATGGATGTGGCTCTTTCCAACAATGAGATGATTGATGTCAGTTCCAATGATCTTGTGATGAAGAGAGACATCTACAGAGAGAGGACTGTGAGAACTGAGTGGGGATCCCAACATAACATTCTCACTCTTTTTGTTGTTGTTCACTTGCATTTTGTTTTCTTATTCATTTTCTTTCCTTTTTGATCCAATTTTTCTTGTGCAGCAAGATATTGTATAAATATGTTCACATATATTGGATTTAACATATATTTTAACATGCATAACATATATTGGGTTTCTTGCTATCTAGGGGAGGGAGTAAGGAGAAGGAGGAGAAAATTTGGAACACAAGGCTATGCAAGGGTCAATGTTGAAAAATTATCCTTGTGTATGTTTTGAAAATAAAAAAGCTTCAATTAAAAATATACAGAACTACAAGAAAGATCTTAACAACACAAAAATGGGCTCACTTGTGAGATTCTCTGTTATTGCAAAGATTGGAACAGAGGCTGGATGAATATCTCTTTAGGAAGTGGTAAAAGGAACTTTTGAATATGGAAAGAATTTGGATTCAAGGCTACTTCCAAGTTCAATATCTTATGAGCTTTCATATTAAGACTATGGGACACTTTATCTCCATAGTAAGAGTGGATGGGGAGTGAGGAAGGGAAGGAAGTCTGAGATGTATAGTAGATGGATGCTGTCATCAGAATGCTGGAGGGAGAGGGCAGTCAGTTGACTATTCAGATCTAACTCTCTAAAACAAGAACATGGAAACATTATTCGTGTCTCATACAAAAATGTCTGTTCCTGGTACTAAATCCAACTAAAGGGGTAAGACAAACTCACTAAAGAAGAATGAAGTGGGGGAAAAGTAATAAAAGATAAAATAATCATATTTTTGAGGGGTTTTGGTGAATTTTTACCAATAACTTTTTTCCTTTTCCAAATTTTTCTATAAAAATTCCATATCCTGTCAATATTAAAGAAGCAAAATGATAGAGATCTTGAATGTAATTTCCAGGAAGTTTGAATCTGAGAATACCATTATACAAATTATTCATATTTGCTAGCTTAATTGCCTACTCCAGTTCCTGGATTTTAAGATTAAAAAAATGCATGGGTATGCTTTCCCTAAACCTAGGAAGTAGCATGATCTAGTAGAAAGAGGGTTGACAAGTTGGAAAGCATTCGAGAAAGGGACTTATTAGTTGGAGAAAATGTCAGGTGAGAGTAGAGATTTAAAAGAGGGAAGTCAGAAGACCTGGGTTCGAATTCTGCCTCTGGCACTACCTCTGTTACTTGGACTTAATGTCTCCAGGTCTCGGTTTTCTTACCAGTAAAACAAGGGAAATGGGGTGGGATTTGGACCAGATGGTCTCTGAGGTCTTTTTCAAATGTAAATCCACGATCTTCCTATTATACTTATCCTGGACTAAATGATGAAGTAGTGAGATTTGTGATTCCAGCTTCACTTTCTGAAATTCCTTACATGGGGATAGCCTTCCTCTCCATTCAGACCTTCAGACCGCTTTCTTTCTCCAGATTTGCTCTCAAGAATCTGGGCAGTCATTCATATCTTAGTGTGACCTGAATAGAAGTGTCCTTTTCTAGGAAGATTGTATTTTTGATTTTGTCTTTAAATGAGAAGTAAAAGGTATCTGTATACATTTAAAGAACATTCAGGCATCTGAGACCAGGCATGAGGAAGGTAAGGAGAAATGGAGGGATTAGAGAGGGAATCTCCTTATTCTCATGAAGCCATAATGTGTTGTTGCTCCTGCCCTTCCTCCTGCACATCTTGTTGGGAGGCAATTTTTCCATGTTTAAGAGCCCAGTATTTCTAGCTACCTTGACCTCTTCAGACTTTCTGTCTTAGAGTTCCTTAAACATTCAGGAGGAGTTTCAGACCTAATCAGGGTCAATGAACAGAGATTGGGGTCAATTTTCCAACTATTGAGTTACTGATCTCCTGAACTAGTGCTTTCTAGGCTTGGCTTATCCAAGGCTATAAAACTTGGGTTGTGTCTTTGATCAAGGGCATAGACAGTTTATCAGGATGCTGATCTTTTTTGTCTTCTCATAGAAGAACACCAAAGATTTACTCAGATTTTTTTTTTTTTTAAAAGCAGCATGCATGATATATAGCTGGAAGTGGAAAATGGGCAATTGACAAAAATATGGAAGTTAAAAGGCTTTGTCCATTAACTCAGAGCTGGGTCTTCTGTCCTTGTATCTATATCCCAGTTTAGGACCATTTGCAAACCTGTGCCTTTCTGTTTGTTGCACAGTTGGCTGAGTGCCTTTGCAAAAACTAAAACTAAAACAAAACCCTAGCAAAACCAAAAAGAACTTGCCAATATATTGAGGGTTCACCATTTCTATAACTTATAACCAGTGTCTTTTAGAGCATAGGTTCTAAATCTGGGATCCCTGGACTTGTAGGTAGGAAAAAACTGCACCTTTATTTTCACTTTATTTTCTAAGTACCATTAAGCATCTCCTTCAAGTATGAATCTTTTAAAAAAAAGTAGTATTTGAAGGTGTTTGGAGGTGGAAGTCCATGGGCTTCACCAGGTTGCTGAAGGGATCTACAATATAAAAATATAATTATAATATACATATAATTATATACACATACATAATTATATGTAATGTAAAAATTAAATATCCCTGTAAAATATTAAATATTTTTATTAATACTTTTAAAAATTGCTGTCACTTCTCAATGCTTTTTGTATTATATATCTACTTCAGCTATTCTTGGTCTTTAGGGATTTGACCTTGTCACTTTCTGAGCACTGGATCCATTTTTCTATAGATTTACCATAAGTAGAGAAAGGGGAAAGAACATTTATATATAGTACCTACTGTGTACTAGGCATTGTGTTAAGCACTTTATAAATATCATCTTATTTGCTCCTCAATCCTGGGGGATAGTTGAGTAGCTGCAGTCTGCTATTAACAGTTTGACAAGAGTGGAAGCTCTTTTTTTAAGTAAGGACAATTCAGAAAAAAAGACATAAACAAAGACATTGATTTCCAAGCCATGTTGGCTTGTACCCAGTGACTTTGGGAAAGTACCAGCTGGGTCCCTCTAAGCTTTTTACTGCCATTGTTACTGAATGTGAGATCATCCTCTTGTATGAGAATAATTGCTTCTTTTTATCGTGTGAAATAATAATAATTATGAATAGCAGCAATAATAACAGTGGTATATGAATCACTTGAGACAAGTAATTACTTTGATGCAGGTTTGTTTTGTGATGGCAATGGGTATATATGGGTGTTTCTGCTCACCCTAGGCTGACTCAAAATGATTGATGGTGATTGGTGAAACTGGACAATATCATTGTCAGAAGAAGTCCAACAGAAACTTGACTCTATTGGGTATGTTTATGCAGTATAGATAGATATAGATAGATAGATAGGTAGAAGTTATAGAATAATTTGAGGAAGAGAAAAAAGCACTAATTATTAAAGAAAGAAAAAAGGTTTCTCCTTAGAAGATGATCCCCAAACTTTATGTAATGATATTTTCCTTTTCCAACAAAAATTTTTGCCCCTCTACTTTTCATGAATAATGAACACAAGAAATTTTGACCTATTTTTAATTCATATAAAATTAAAAATTCATTGAATATTTTATAACAAAACAAATCTATTTAAATAAAGAATAAAATAAAATGACCTACATATTTATTTCTTTTTACAAAATCCATTTAAAAATTCTGTATTTATAGCTCATAAAAGTAATCATAATTCTAATGTTACTAATGTGATGTCAGGCTTATTTTTTGGTACAATTTCTCAAAATACAGTATATTGATTATATAGCTATTCATAATTACTTTTTCATTACTAATTGAGATTAATATAATGTGTTTATAATAACTAGTGCAGGAAACCTCATTTTACATAATTACAATATTATATATGATAGTGAAAGCTATTTTTCTTTGATACATTAGAGAACTGTTAAGTTACATGTAGCTAAAATGTGATAAAAATTTTCAGATTCAAATACTTGTTTCAACATGCTCTCACAACACAAGTTCTATTAATCACTTTTGTCTAGGGAGTAAGTACAAATTTATCATTTTCATCCATGGCAAATGAATTTCTTATTCATTCTTATTTAAAAATAACTAGGTCTTTAAAATAGAAAGAAGATTGTATTTGGAGATTGGCCAAATGATCAATAAGTAGGTTTTTATTTTTATTTCTTTTTGTACCTAGCATATTTCAAGTGCTTAATGGTTTGCGTATTGCTTTACAAAATTGATTTTGGACAAGAAAATCCATTTGGTCTTTGTGATCAGCCAAACCATAATGTTTTATAATAAATCTCTTAGTTATGGATACTATAGCACTGAGTACACCATGACATCTGATTATATATCTCATGCCTTCTTCATAGCAAGAGACACCATTACAAATCTCTGACATAGTCCCAAGGTTATTTTAAATTTGTTGGAAACTTAACCAAAAGTTAGCTTTTAACATGGTTTCTATGTCCTAATTGCAGTTAGCCCATATCCTCATATCAATTGTAGAAAAGTAGATGCTATTATTCCTATTTTACAGATGAGAAAACTGAGATAGTTAGCTCTTACGTGATTTCTCTAAAGCTACACAATTTTGATTAAGTTTAAAGACAGTTATTCTTGATTTCAGGACTACCGTCACACACCTAATAGACACCTGAGACTGGATTTCAACTCAGGTCTTCATTTCAGGATGAATACTCTTGTCTATTGTACAGGAATTTTAAAATTTAGGCACTATATTGGCAGGAATGCTCAATTTATCATCAGTAAGACCCAAGTTCAAATTCTACCTCAGACACGTGATAGTTATGTGATTTTGGAAAAGTCACTTAACTTTAACCAATAAGCTGGTTAAATGGAAATAATAATAGTACCTACCTCCCAAGGAGGTTTTCAGGATCAAATTAGATAATACAGAGGAGGAAGTGAATTAGGAGTAGCCATCCACTTGAACTTTCCCAATAATGTTCATCTAACAACTTTGAAATACCACTTCAAATCAAATTTTGTAGTAACAGAGTCAACAAAAAAGTTGGGGTGAGATTTTTTTCTGGTCAAAAAGAAAACAACCTTAAGAGGTAAGCAGGAGAAGTCAGTACCCTCAGGATGCAGGTCTTGTAAGGGTCTGCATGAAGCCCACAACTGCTCAGAAAGAGATTACGGGTGACTTTTTACTGGCTCTAGGGACAACTGATGCTCATTGAACTCTATTGCTCATATGCAGTTCTGGGTCCCAGTTCCAGGTTGGAGAAGAATGCTAGGGTTAGTCAGAAGAGAGCAGGACCCCTGCTTGCAGTTCTGAGACAAAGTAGCTATCACTTGAAATTGAAGAGGACCAGGGGACTTTCCTTGGGGACAAAACCAGAATCAGACCAGGAGAACAGCAATCATAGCTCTCCCAGAATCACACCACCTTGGAAGCACTGAAAACTTGCAAACCTCCAGAAGTAGCTCTGAAAACGGTTCAGAAAGATTAAGTGACTTTCCCCTGTTCACATAGCAGGTAGGCGTAATTATTCTATTCATCATGCTGCCATGCTGTCTCTATCTGCATACATTTTCTAGTTCTTCTCCTATATAAATATGTTCTTGGAGATACATCATTACAAAGCTTGTAATTGGACCAATTCCTAGAAATCCTGAATCTGATTAGAACACACATACCTAAAGGATTCTTTGGCAGGAAGAACAATTGGAATCTCTTCCTAAAGTTTCTATTTGTTTCCCTCTTGTCAATCTTTTGCTACCAAACTTTTAAGATGCCTGTTCTGCACTACCAAGATGTAATCCTTTTGGTTTCTTTCAGTATTTCAGAGCTCATTGGAAAGGCAGATTATATGAGAATTTTGGACAAGAGAATCCATTTGGTCTTTGTGATCAGCCAAACCATAATGTTTTATAGTAAATCTCTTAGTTATGGATACATCTTTATAGCATTGAGTGTACCGTGACATCTGATTAAAAATCTCATGCCTTCTTCACAGCAAGAGACACCATTACAAATCTCTGACATAGTCCCAAGCATATTTTAAATTTGTTGGAAACCTGACCAAAAGTTAGCTCTTAACATAGTTTCTATGTCCTAATTGCAGTTAACCCATGTTAAAGTTTTACTTTAAGATACTTTCAGCATATCTTTTCAGTTATCACCTTCTCTATTTCTAATTTCTTTTACCCATTTAAACTGTTGACAAATGGACCAATTCAAAAATATTCATTAATGGAAATGTGACAGTACCTTAAACTCATAGGGAGGAAAGAAATGGGTTTAATTCTCCTACAGTCTTTGTACATTATTCTACCTTATAACATCTAGATCTGGAGAATGATTTGCTTTTGGCTCAAGAATCTATTATGGTTCTCTAGACTTCATGGAAAGGTGAAATTATGAGTAACACATGAAGTAAAAGACAACTGGGAACTAGTGATTAAAAAAACTTTATTTTGAGTATGAAATCTATTGAAGTTCCAGGAAGACTCAGAAAACAGATCTTGTAAGGGATATGCCATCCATATTTTTGAATGAACTTATAACAGTGTCTATTTAAAAGGAATTTAAAAAAATTTAAAAAATTAGAAACTTCACAATATCCACGTCAGATTTCTGATTGCCTTCAACAACTTAATAAATCAATAAACACAAAAGTATATGTTGTATGCTCAGCTTTGTGATAGCATCAATCATAGGATCACAGATTTTCAGTTGAAGAGAATCCCCAAAGTTAATTCATATTAACCCTCTGTCTTCAGAGGGTTCCTCTTTTTCTTCAGAGGAAAACAGATTAATTGACCTGACCTAGGAGATGTAGAAAGCAGTGAAACTGAGATTCAAACCCAAGGTTTAGGAGATATACTGAGAAGAAAAAGAGTGTTTTGTTTTCAAGGACCTAATAATTTAGTTGGACGACAAGATTCATTCACTAGGCGGAAAAAATAAAATTACAGGTTTAGAACTGAAAGAGATCTTAGAAACTAAGTCTGAAACCCTTCATTTTCTAGATGAAGAAAGGGAAATCTAGAGAGCTTCATTCCCATGTCTAAGATCACATAGGTAGTAATAGACATGGTGTCAAATTGCAGTTCTTGCACTTCGATCTGAAAGCTTTCTCACTACCTGATGCTACCTCTATATAAATACAAGGCATAGATGACTTCATGGGTGGAAGTAGTTTACTTCCAATCGTTTCTTTCTGCAAGATGCCTTAAATTCATATAAGCAGTTTGGTGATTCTCATTTAAATGTAAATTCACTTTAATCCCTTATTCAGCCTGAAGATCATTCTCCTTTATAAAGAAAACATTAACCAAGTAGGGATGCAGTAGTTTTCTTCCCTTTGACCTTCAATCCCTTCTTTAGTCTCTTTTTTTAATCTAATCCAACATGGATTAAACAAAAACCCAGATACGTGTAGCATAGGTGTGCACACACTTCCTTTACTTCAATTCATTCTGGGCGTTAGCTTTCTTATAGGAATTCATGACTCTTTTCTCTTTATCTTCAATGATCTAGCCTTACTTTGTCCTTCAATATGTGCCCTTTAAAATGTAAATTGTTTAATGAATTCCTTTTATATGTATTTAGTCTCTTTGGGCATCATCCCTTTTTGTTACTCATTAGAACTCTATATTTGTATTTTCATGATTTTGTTTTTGAGAGCTTTGTATTTCTTTTCAGGTTACTGTTGTCAGTAGTCAAGACCATGAGTCAAATCACTAGCACCCAATATTAGTTATGATTGATTTAGCTATGTCAAATCTGGACAGCATACTAAAAAGCAGAGACGTCAACTTGCAGACAAAGGTCTGTATAGTCAGAGCTATGGTTTTCCCATAGCAATGTATGTCTGGAAAAGTTGCAGAGTGCTGTAGAATCAATGTTTTCTAATTGTGGTACTGAAGAAAACTTTAATACTTAAAGGAATTAATTCAAGCTATTTACTGGAAGATCAAATACTGAAGCGAAAGCTTAAATACTTTGAATACATAATAAGAAGAGGAGACTCATTGGAAAAGACCCTGATGTTGGAAAAGATAAAAAGAGATAAAGGGAAAAAGGGATGGCAGAGAATGAGATGGATAGATAGTATCATGGAAACAATGAAGATGAACTTGGACAGACTTAGAGAGGTAGTGGAGCACAGAAAAGCTTGATATGCTAGGTCCTTAGGATTACAAAGAGTCAGACATGACTGAACAATAACAATGACATATAAGTGTATCTGTTACAATAAAAATATTTTGCACATTGATGATACAGGATATCCCCAAAAGTCTAAAACTCCACTGAGACTTTTAAGATGCACCATATATCATTCTAAATTTTTCATAAGAATAGTCACCTTATTTTTATGATTTGTAATATGAATTTAAGGATCTTGCTTTGATTTATTTTGAATACTTAGTTTTTCAAAAATATCCACTAAATAGGAGTAATTTCTTATGAAATAAATTTGCTTCATCTTTATTATTGTCACTAATACAAATAACCATTTATTTCATTTTTTGGTTCAAATATTCCTTGGAATATTTTGGCAATAGAAAGTCAGCAAGTTTCCCAGTAATATAGATATGCCCTCTGCTCTTGTCCTCATATTATCACAAAGTTTTGCAAACGGTCTTTCTTTTTTTTAATGACAATGTGGATTTAATGTTTCTTTTTTCCCCCCAATTTGTTTATATAACATTTGAATTCAAAATTCGATCTATTCTTCCTTCCCTTTCTTCGCTCCTCCCTAAGATGGTAAGCAATCAGATATAGGGTATACATGTGCAATTATGCAAAGTATGTCTATATTAGTCATTTTATACCAGAAAACTAAAATAAATGGAAAAAATATGAAAGAAAGAAAGTGAAAAATAGTATGCTTTGGTCTGTATTCAGTCAATTCTTTCTCTGGAGGCAGATAATTTGTTTCATCATTAGTATTTTGGGGATTGTATCAGATCATTGTATTGCTGAAAATAGCTGTCATTCACAATTCTTTGTTGAACAACATTGCTGTTAGTATATACAATGTTCCGCTGTTTCTGTTCACTTCACTATGCATTGGTTCATGTAAGTCTTTCCAGGTTTTTCTGAAATTATCTTGTCATTTCTTATAGCACAATAATATTCTATTACAATCATATGCCACAGCTTGTTCAATCATTCCCCAATTGATGGGCATTCTTTTGATTTTTAATTCTTAGAAACCACAAAAAGAGCTGCTATAAATATTTTTGTACAAATAGGTCCTTTCTCCCCCTTTTAGGATATAGACAGTATTACTAGATCAAAGGATATACAATTTTATAGTCCTTTAGGCATCGTTCCAAATTGAAGAGCCTTCTTTTTAATGGTCTGTTTTCTTATAAAGTTGCTTACTCTAGAAATAACATGGAATTTTATATGTAATTCCTTTGTCATATCTCTCAGCACAAGAGACTGTGAAACACACAATGAGTATGAATGAGTCATGAGTATATGCTAACTGGTAATTATAAAGACCAATCATATTGGCTTTGAGATTCGATATACTTGGTCAAATTTGATATTTTAAAGTATTAAGTATTGCATTAAATAATCAATGCATTGCATTCACTGTGTTTTCTTCCACAGATTTTGAGAATAACTTGTAGTATTAGCATTAATTTTTCTTTAAAATCTTGGTAGGATTTCTTATAACCCCATCAGGATTGGGAGTTTTTCTTTTTTGGCAAATCTTTTTTAGTTAGTTCTATTTCCTTTTCTGATATTGGATTATTTAAGATAACTATTTGGTGTTCTATTAATTTGAGTATTTTGAATTTCCAAGGTAATCTTTTTCTTTTCTTCTCTCAGTTTTTTAGCATATTATTATACATAATAGCTTTTGATAATTCTCATTATTTTTTCTGGTTTATTTATTTATTTTTTTTGTGATTTCACTTGTCCATTTAATTTTTGAAAATTTTATCTGCTCCTTAAAAAATCAGGTTCACTAAAGGTCGATCAACTTTTCTTTATTATAGCTTTTTATATACAAAACATATACATGGGTAATTTTTCAACATTGCAAAAACTTTTTTAACTTTTCCCCTCCTTCCCTCCCTCACTCCCTAGATGGCAGGTAGTTCCATACATGTTAAATATGATCAACTTTGTTTTTTTCTTTTCAAAAATCCTTCTTTTAGTTTTGTTTATCATTTCTATGGACTTCTTGGTTTCCAATTTCTCAATTTCTCCTCTTGTTTTAAACTTTTCTTCTTTTGGGTATATTTTGAGTTTATTTTTTTTAATATTTGAAAATGCACATGTAGTTCATTAACACTCTCCTTTTCATTTTGCTAACATAATTTTGGGACATAAGTTTTCTTCTGATGACATAATCACATGCATGTCAGAAATTTTGGTATTATTAACCACTAGTACTTTTTTCGCTGTTAATTTTGCTTTTATTTGTTTTGATTTGAGATTAGTTCTGATAGAAAAAGTAGATATATTTATGTGAAAATTGTACTTGAAAATAACCAATAATTCTGCTCATTGCTTAGTGCCTATCCCTAGGAGTGGTGCTTTTTTAAAATTTTGTTTTTTATTTAAAGCTTTTTATTTTCAAAGAATATGTCAAGATAATTTTCAACATTCACTCTTGCAAAACCTCGTATTCCAAAATTTTCTCCCTCCCTTCCTTCACTCCCTCCCTTAGACAGCAAGTAATACAATATATGTTAAACATTGCATATTTCCAGATTTCTACACATATTTCTGTAGTTATTGTATTGCAGAAGAAGAGTAAGATAAAAAAGGAAAAATATGAGCGAGGAAATAAAATGCAAACTACAATAAAAGAAGTGAAAATGCTATATTGTGATCCATACTCAGTTCCCAAAGTCCTGTCTCTGGATGTAGATAGCTCTCTTCATCACAAGATCATTGTTGAATCATCTCATTGTTGAAAAGAGCCCTGTCCATCAGAGTTGATCATTGGGTAATCTTGTTGTTGCAGTGTACTATGGTCTCCTGGTTCTGCTCGTTTCACTCAGCATTGGTTCATGTAAGTCTCTCCAGGTGTCTCTGAATCATCCTGCTGATCGTTTCTACAAAACAATTATATTCCATCATATTCATATACCATAATTTATTCAGCCATCCTCCAATTGATGGGCATCCTCTCAATTTCCAGTTTCTGGCCATTACAAAAAGGGCTGCCATGAACATTTTTGCACATATGGATGGGTGCCTTTCCTTTCTTTAAGATCTCTTTGGGATTTAAGCCCAGTAGAAACACTGCTAGATCAAAGGGTATGTACAGTTTGATAGCCCTTTGAGCAAAGTTTCAAATTGTTCTCTAGAATGGGTGGTGCTTCTTTTAGTTTAGAATAATAGTGTTAAATCCAAATAGAAACAGAAGCTACTAAACCATACATAAGGATTGTGTATATTGACTTAGAAAACCACATATTAACATTATAATGTTCTATTTTATTTTTATTTATTTTGTTAACTATTTCCCAATTTATAACTGATGTAGAGGACACTAGGGAACATTGGGCTGCAAGCATCTGGGAACCTCATTTTGATACCTTTGATTTAGAAAGCTTCACTAAGAAAGCTAGCGAATGAGTTCTGAAGAAAAATTAGGATTCCTGGTAGGGAAGTAAGAAGGGATTGTATTCCAGCTATGGAGGTTAGTTGATACAAAGCCATGGCAGCACAGAGGCAGAAGATGGCGTGCTAAATTTGGAGAACAAAAAGTAGGCAAGTTTGGCTAAAATGTAGGTATGTGAAAAAGAAAGGTAGACTGATGCCAGATTGTGATGAACTCTAAATGGTATGATGAGTTTCTATTTCACCCTAAAGATAGGAGAGTACTACTGAAGTTTTTTGAGCAAAGGGTAATAAGGTCAGATTTGCATTTTAAGAAGGTTATTTTGGTGCCTATTTTGCTGAGAGTAGAGTAGAGAAAGAAGAGAGAAATTAGAAATTAGAAATCCAGTTAAGAGGCCATAATGGGTCAGGAATAGAAATGTTGTTAGGTGTGTCATAGACATTCTTAATATTTCATACCCAGGGCTTTCTTTCTCTAGATAAGTATTGGTTGGACCCTCTCTTCCATTCTTTAATCTTAATAGTGCCTTTTCCTCTGCCCAGAGGAAATATTTTGGTATTTTATTATTATTATTTATTTATGTTATTTTTATTTTATTTTCTGGAAACAAACATTGCTTTAATTAGTTTTTAATGATTTTTAAAAAATGGAAACCCTCCTTTTCTGATTTCTCAGAACAAATTCCTTTGTGTCTACATTATTTTCAACTCTGATAATGGAGTCTCTTACAACAAAAAGGGGTCTTTTAGATCTATCCTTGTTCTTGATAATGGACATATGGTTGCGTCCCCCTTCAATAATTTTTGCTTATGCTATGAACACTGCAGTTACTCTACTCCTGGATCCCTTTGCTTTAAAACAGACCAAGTAGCAATGTGGAAAGAATCATTGAGTGGACTTCTGTGTACCTCTCAGTGCCAAAAATGTTAATGAATAGTTGGAAAGTGAGTAAAAAAAGAGAAAAACACATTGGATTTTCATTGTATAAAGGAATGCCGTTCTGAAAATAAATAGCCCTGTGCCATTCCTTGTCTGTTTAACTTATAGACCAAACAAACCTGAGCTTAAGAACCACATTATAGATAACAGAAATCTTGTGTCTGAGAAACCTCATTTCTCTCACAAGAGAAAGACCAACACACTTGTTTCCATTAAAGTCCTCTGATGCTACCAGTTCAGGAACTCTTTTGTAAAGTGGTTCATATTTCAACCACAGAACAATCTCTCCTATGGATTTTTTGGGTAAAGATGTGTCCCTCTTACCCTAGAAAATAGAGCCTCATGTTTTCTCAAATCCTGCCATTCAGAGCATGCTAAAAATGCATTTGATTGCAGGGTCATGTGTTGAGCAGGAAACCCTCAGTCTGTTTTGCTTTTTCAAGTTGATTAAATAGCATACTTTGAAAACTAATAATTTACTGGACTGTGTTAGCAGCATCTGGAATGTTTCCACTAGCCAAGTATCCATCAGTCACCAAGGAGGTAAAATGTGCAGAGATGTAAAGATTTCTTTGTGTTTTTTTTTACTTTCCCTATAGAAAGAGGAATTGATACTGCATGCTGGCAAAATTTCCAATCTCCCAGATAACATTCTGTTCCTTACTTTGATAGTTAATGGATCTGTGATCTCATTCATGGGAGTTCATTCAGTTTTACTCCCTCTACTAAAGCAGGTTGCAACCTCTCTGGTAGATTGTCTTAATGGGTGAGGAATTAACTAACTAACCTGATGGCTACTCCTTTGATAATGACCTCTTGGAATTTAATTAGGCTGGTCCTTGGAGCAGATAGTCAATTCATTGATGACTAAGTAGGTGATTCAAGACATTTCTAGCTTGGTAGAACCTGTGGAAACTTGTTCTTTATTTGTTTTAGCTTTGGAAAACCAGGATTACCACAACACTGAGATAAAGAACTTCATTCCCTTTTAGGGGAGGTCTGTTATATTGTTGTAAAGAGTGGGAGGCTTCCCTTGGAATCCTGAGTTAGAAGTCTGCTTTAGACACTGACATGACCCTGGGTCTGGTCACTCCCTTTACAAAGGGTAAGTGTTGTGGTTAAGTGAGATAAAACTTTGCCAATCCTAAAGCACAATTCACTCAGAGGAACAAAATATCAAGAGGAGGAAGAGAATAAGTATTTATAAAGTGACTACTATGTGCCAGGAATTGTGCTAAATACTTTATGAATATATCATTCCATTTCACAACAATCATAGTAAATAGATGCTGTTATTCCCATTTTGTAGTCAGGAAAACTGAACAGATGTTGTGATTTGCTCAGGGTCACATGTTTAATTCTTGGGATCTGTGAGTGAACTTAAAATTTTTTTGGATAACTATTTCAATATAATTTTTCCCCTTGTAATCCTATATATTTTATTTTATATACTTAAAAATGATTTTTTGAGAAGGGGGTAGATAGGGTTTACCTATGTGTTAAAGGGGTCCTCGATACAAAAAAGATTAAAAACTTCTGCTCTGGAGTCTTAAGGAAAATAATGGGGAAAAAAGCAGTCATTCAGTGGAAACAATGTTTCTGAACTCTGAATTATACTACCAAGCAATAATCATCCAACATCATTGGTATTTTTTGAAGGTAAAGGGTGTGTGTGTGTGCCCATGTAAGTTCTGTATGTCTGTTTAGATCTGTTTAGATGAAGCTCTCAAGGAAATGTGAGTAGCATTCTTTAAGCATCTCCTTAGTGCATTCTTCTCCAAGGCAGACTTCGATTCCTGCTAGGAGTCTAAGGGAGGAGGACACTGGGATAAGCACTCAGCTCTTCTCAGAGACAGAGAGCATCAGGCTAGAATTATATCTAACTTTTTGCTAAATATTGTTAGTCTAGGGGAAATTTTTGATTCACGTTGCACTCCTGATGGGAAAGAAGTGCTCATTCTATTTATCCAAGGCTGATTCCCTTCCCACTAAATGCCAGTTACACAAAGACCACACATAGTGATTAACAACGAAACCCATTTATTCAAGCTGATAAACAGAAATCAGAGAAGTTTAATACAGATGGGAATATACCAAACAATATATAGAATGAATGAACTCTCCCACTGAAACTATCTCAGTTCAACCAAGAGAAAGAGCCATATCTCACCCAAGGGGAAATTGTCCAAAGTCTTTAGTACTGCAAGCTAGGAATAAGGACATAATTGAGCTTCTAGTTTCTCTTCATGTTGGATTCTTCCTAGAATTTTTCTCCCCTTCAATGACTTCTTCCTGAAAAGAATTTGAAATGCTGTGGTTTTCTTCTTTTATTTAGAAGCCAGAAGGACAAGGCTTTCATTTTCCCCAACCTCTCACTAATTTCGTCCCTCACACTGGTATATAGCATCTAAATAATGTATAAATGAGAGGGAATCTATGTAAACAGGCTTGAGCTCTTGTTAAAAAAATTAGTAAAACAGATCTATGGAAACAGACTAAAAAGGAAGAATTTTAAAACAATTGAATTTAATAACTCAGTTTGATTAAACTCACAAACATAAATTATTTTTTGGGGGACTCCTGAATTAATAAGTTCTGGGAAATTAGAAAGCAGTTTGGTTAAATTTAAATTTATCTTCATATTGTAATACTACAATAAGTCAAAAAGGGTATGTTAATATCTATAAAGATCACAGCTTGAAAAAAATTATAAGCAAGCCAGATCAAGTACTTTTCATAACTGTAGCAAGGATGAGAGTTCTTAATCAAGCAAATGAGAGAGATGACAAAAGACGATAAAAGATAAATAATAAATCACAAAATCAATGTAACTAAGACAAGAAAGGCAACAGTCAATTGGGAAAAAATATTTCTTCAAATATTTATAAGAGTCTCATATCTAAGATATATAGGGAACTTACACAAATATGTAAGACCAAGATCCATTTCCCCTCTATGAATTAATGGCCAAAGGATATGAACAAACAGTTGTCTAAAGAAAAAAGACAAATTATTACCAAAACTTTGGAAGTTACTCTAAATCAGAGAAATTCAAAGCAAAACAACTCTGAAATATCACACAACACTCTACAAATTGGCAAAGATAACAAAAAGGGGGAACAGTCAATGCTGAAAGATTTATAGGATAATAGATTCATAGCTGAAAGAGACATAAGAATTACCTAGTCCAACTCCTCCACTTATACTCAAGGAAATGGAGGTTTGGGGACACTAACCAACTTCCTCAGGTTCACATAGCTAGTAAATGTTAGAAATTGTATTTGAAGCCAGGTCTTCCTGATTTCAGACACAGGGCTCTATTCACTGTTTTGTGAATTGAGTCAACTGTTTTAGGAAGGAATTTAGAATTATATCACACTCTTTAACTTACTGCTAGACATATGGACAAGAAAGATTGAAAGATCACATATATATCAAAGTATTCAGAGCAGTACTTCTTTTTTGGCAACAAAAACCTAGAAACAAAAGCGTTATCCATCTTTTGGGAAATGGCTAAACAAATGACAGATGAGGTTTCTTTGAGTTTGAGTATGTTTGCTTTTTATGTGCTGGCACAAATTGTAGGCTGCTATTTTATCAAAACAGAAAAATGGGATTAAGTTAGAAAATGAAATGCTACAAACAAGTTGATGTCAGAACAGCTGAAATATTAGAGAAGTATCCCATAAATAAAGTGTATTCATTAGTGAACCTTATCTGAGCATTTTTTGTTAGGTCCAGATAACTCAGCTCCTAATTAATCAATTAATTAGATGATACTAATGTGGCATATCATTTAAGACAGTGCAAAGTAATTATTAAAATTTAATTTCTCATTTAAAAAAACCTTAACAATTTTCAGATCCTTTCATATTCATCAGATTTCTGTGATAGGGATAAATGAAGAGGGAGTCAGTTACTGATAACCTTGCATGTATACTTCCCATATACACATGAGATTCCCTTCCAGTCTGACATTCACTACAGGAAAAATCCATATGATGAATCTCTTAAGAATCTTTTATGTATCTTTCATATTTAAAGATCAATTAATTCTGATATTAAATCAATTATTTGGAATAATAGGGAAAGAAGGAATTCTATCAAATTCCTTCTATGAAAAAAAATATAATATTGATATTTAGACCAGGAAGAGAAAAAACAAAGGAAGAAAATTAAAGACCAAATTCTTTAATGAATATAGATGCAAAAATCCTAAATAAATTACTAGCTAAAATATTGTGAAAATATATTACAAAGATTTTTCATTATGACCAAGCAGAATTTATATCAGGAATATAGGGATAGTTAAACATAAAGAAAGCTATTAATATAATATAACAATAACAAAATAAACAAAATGTTATTATGTCAATAGATGCAGAAAAAGCTTTTGATAAATAACAACACTCATTTTTATTAAAAACACTTGAAAATATAGTCACAAATAGATTTTTCCTTAAATTGATAAAAAATATTTACCTCAAAGTATCAGTGAGCATTAGTTTTAGTGGGGATAAGCTAGAAACCTTCCTAGTAAGATCAGATGTGAAACAAGTATGCCTACTCTCACCAGTATTGTTTAATATTTTATTAGAAACTATAGCAATAATATTAAGAGAAGAAAAAGAAATAGAAGGTATCAGAATAAGGAATAAGTAATAAAACTATCTCTTTTTTTCAAACAAACAATATCATGATATAGTTAGAAAATTAACAATTTTTAGCAAAGTAGAGGAATATAAAGTAAATCCACATAAATCATCATCATTCCTATATATTATAAATAAATTCCTGCAAAAAAAGCTAGTAAGAGATATCTCGTTTAAAATAATTCTAGTGGCAGCTAGGTGGCGCAGTGATCGAGCACCAGCCCTGAAGTCAGGAGGACCTGAGTTCAAATCTGCCCTCAGACACTTGACATTTTCTAGCTGTGTGATCCTGGGCAGGTCACTTAACCCCAATTGCCTCAGCAAAAATAAATAGATAAAAAATAAAATAAAATAACTCTAGACAGTATAAAATACCTGAAGTACACCTGCCAAAACAAAACCAGGAAGTATATGAACAAAATTATAAAAAAGCTTTTCATACAAATAAAATCAGATTTAAATAATTGGAAAAATATTAAGTATTATACTAGTCAGTGCCAATATATTAAATATGACAATTTCATATAAACTAACATATATACAATGCTATCCCAATTAAATTACTAAAAACTATTTTACTGAATTAGAAAAAAAACAGTAACAAAATTCATTTGGAAGAATAAAAAATCAAGAATATCATAGGAACAAATAAAAAATGTAAAAGAATGAGGTTTATTAGTACCAGATGTTAAATTATATAATAAGGCTGTAATTATAAAAAAAAAAAAAAAAACTATGTAGTACTGGCTAAGAAATAGAAAGACATATCAGTGGAAGAGAATAGACATAAGTTACAGCAGTGAATAAACATAATAAACTTCTATTTGAAAAGCATAAAAATGAGGGGGGGGATGAGATTTTATTATTTGGTAAAAATTGTTGAGAAAACTAAAAAGTAGTTTGGCAGAAATTGGACATAAACCAATATTTTATATCACTTAAAATGATAATATCAAAATGGTTATATAAACTAGACATAAAGAGATATGTTACAAGAAGATTTAAAGGATATGGAATATATTATTGATTAACTTTATGGATAGGCAGACAATTTATGAAGGAACAAGTGACAGAAAGCATCTGGTGTAAAATAGCTCATTTCCATTATATTAATTTAAAAAAATTTTGTACGGATAAAACAAATGCATCCAGAATCAGAAGAGCAGAAAATTGAAGGACAAATTTTATGAACATATTCTAAGATCATTGTCTAATATCTCAAACATATAAGGAACTTTGTCAAATCTATAAAAATATAAACCATTCCCCAACTCAAAAATGGCCAAAGAATATTAACAGACTATTTCAGTGAAGATATCAAAACAATTTGAAGTCATATGAAAAAATGTTCTAAGTCATTATATATTAGAAAAATGCAAATTAAAACAACATTGAGATATCACTTTATACTTATTGGACTAGGTAAAACGATTGAAGGGGAAAGGGACAACATGTGGAAATGTGGAAATGTGGAAAAAATGGTAAACCAATTTACCATTAATAGAACTCTGAACTGATCTAACCATTTTGGAAAGGAAACTGGAATTATATCTAAAGAATTATTACTATTAAATTTTTTTTGTTTTATATCTTTGACTCAGCAATACCATTAATAGGTCTGTTTCTAAAAATGATTAGGGGACAAAAAGAAAAGAACTACATGTTCTACAATATTTATAGCAGCTCTTTTTGTGGTAACAAAAACTGGAAATTGTGGGAGGCCTGTCAATTGGAGAAATGTTGAACAAGTTGTATAGAATTGTGATGAAATAGTACTGTGCTATAAGAAATGATGAGCTTGATGATTTTAGAAAGACATGGATGAACTTGCACAAAATAATGAAGAGCAAAATGATCAGAACTAAGAGAAGATTATATATAATAACAATATTATTTTAAGAACAACTCTGAGTGGCTAAGTCATTTTGACTATTACAAATAACAATGGATACATCTCAGTTGCTCGCTATAATCTATAGAATTATAGCAGTGAATAAACATAATAAATTTCTATTTGAGAAGTATAAAGACTTAAGTTTTGGGGATGAGAATTCATTATTTGGTAAAAAATGTTAGGAAAACTGAAAAGCAGTCTGGCAGAAATTGAGCTTAGACCAATATTTTACATCACTTATTTTACCTCACATATTTACATCACAATTTTTGTGTGTGTATGAGACAATAAAACCCATTAAGAAAAATAAGAAGCAAGGGTCCCATTTTAAATTACTTTATCAAATATTCTGTGTGTGTGTGTATGTTTGTGTAGTGATCTCTATGCCTTTAATTTAGAGAGATTAGAAATAAGAAATCAGGTTTGACAAAATTGGGAATAGTATGAATTATAGAATAATATTAGTTATTAAATGATCCAGTATAATATTAATTTTCCTCAGACTGAAGATTAGAGAGTGGGAATGATAGAAGAGGTAATATGTTACAAAAGATGAGATGGAACTGGATTAAACAGTACATGTAGAAGGGTCTGCCTTGGTGTGAAGTAAGGCTACTTCATGTGAGCCAAGGGGACAGTGGGAGAACATGTTTGAGTCTTGGGAGATGAAGACAATGAGAAAAGAGGGAGCTTTTACTGAATGTTCCCAATTTTTTTCAATGACGTTTGGAATTAGGTCCAAAGTCGTGAAGATTAGAAGAAAGTACTAATGAGAGACTTGAGAAAGGATGAAAGAATTTGGAATAGCTGCTATGATGAGAAATTTAATTGATTGGAGAGGTGAAAAAGGATTATTTTATGACTCTAGTTGAGAATATAAATTTGTATGGTTTTCATGACTTTCTCTAGGTCCATTAAAAAAAAAGCAGTGGATGGCAGGATCAATCCAAGGTTGGGGTTTGGGAAGTTATGTTCAGTGATAGCATAAAGGAGCAAAGATTTCGAGAAAAGAGTTGAGTTGACTGCATGGAGGTCACAGTAAAAGACAAAAATTATGCTTAGTGTGGTAAGGCAATGAGAAAGGCAGAATGATAAAAGTTATGATTGGATAAAGGCATTTCAGAATATTAATTATACTGATATTATCTTTCAACACATTTTAAATATTTGTGTATCCCAAATAAACATACCTGCCACTAAAGTATACAATGAGAGAAAAACAAATTCATCCAAGATGCCTTGGTTTAACTATAAGTATACAGGGCTAGCATATGTTACTCAACGGACATATTTCCCAAGTTAACACATATTACTGTATTATCTGAGCCTGACTTACTATGGAAAGCAAATAGATGTCCAAATACAAATACTGTCCTGTACTAATGTCTTCCCCAAAGGCAGAACCTCTTGATTAAACTATTAGCCTGAGAACAGAGAGAATTGGCAGTATTTTTAAAAGATTACCCTTGAGAGGAATGATTGAGGAATGGGAGTTCCTCAAACATTTCTAGAGTTTTTTTCTCAACAGTATTTTATTTTTCCAATTACATGCAAAAATAGTTTTCAACATTCATTTTTATAAAATTTTAAATTCCAAATTTTTCTTCTTTCCTCCCTTCCCTTCTCCCTCCCCAAGATAACAAGAAATCTAATATAGATCATACATGTACAATTATTTTAAATATATTTCCATATTAGTCATGTTGTGAAAGAAAAATCAGAAAAAAGGAAAACATTTATAAACTTTTTTGTAAAAGAGTGCTGAGGCGATGGAGTCAGAAAAATTTTTTTTTTAAAGTCAAGGAATAAAGTATAGACAAACTTTAAAATTACTACCGTATCTAGTGAATTATTATAGCTGTCTCTTAATTGTGAGGGAGTTCAGAAAGGAGGCTTCCAGAACATTTAATAGGCCTAGACACTGATTTTGGAGCAAAAACTAAAACTATTTCTGCTAAGTCAGAGAGTCTGATCACCTTCACTTATTTTCCACTTTCCTAATTTCTTCTATGTGACTTTTTTTTTTACCAAAATAGCCAATTTCTTCTCTGTCTATAGTTATCCAAATATAGTCCAGACTACTTGTAACTATTAATATACTTTCTTGGAAAAATACTTAAAGTGTTTTATAAACTTAATAACATGATATGTGTCAGTTATCATTTTTACAAATATTATTACTATTTTTTCTTTCTATTTCTTGAGATAAAAATTAAGATAACCATTAGTTTTGACCTAGTAGCCAGAGCAGACAATTCAAGAATGCAAAAATTGAGGTGGGAGAAGGCCTTAGTTTGGTTAAATTTCTACTATAATCCATCTATGAGTTTAGGACATCATATTAATATTTAATTTTTTTTCTGTAAGATACAGATTTGAAATCAATTCAAATAAGCAATGAAATAAAAAAAGAAAAAAAATGAACAACAAATGAAAATTGTGGGAGACAATTTGAATTCCATTGGATGGGGGAGGAGAATAGGTATAGCGTTTATAGATCCAAGGTGACAAAAATCTTGGTGACTGGAAATAAGCACAAACAGTAAATCATAAGATCTTTTTTTTTTTGAGTTTCAAGTGAGCCACAGCTGCCATTTATGTTTTTAAAAATTGGATACTTTCTGGTTTAAAGCACCAGCTATATGCAGGCATTGTACTAAGAGCTAAATGTGCCAAGTGATTTCACTAGATGGCTTGCAGCCCTTCATCCATAATCCTTAGGAGCTATGAGATACTGTCTGTGTGATCATGCCCAACGGGAGACATGCACATATTCTGTGGGATTTTCTGAAGATCATTGAGATTAAGAAAGAATGAAGGAAGAAAGAAAGGAAACAACTTTTTTTTTTTTAAATTTTACAGCCACGTATTATATCATTTAATTCTCACAAAGATCCTGGCAGGTAGGTGCTATTATCCCAATTTTATAGTCAAGAAACTAAGCCAAGCGGAGGGTAATTGTGTTTATCTTTCTGCATGTACATTCTGTCTCTTCCCAAGATGTATAAGCTCTTTAAGGGAAGAACCGTTTGATTTTTGTCTTGTTTGGGTCTTTCTATTATTTAGTACCTCCATCTACCACTTAAACTTCTGTCCCTTAAGGAAGAGAATTTCTGACTCAATCAACTTCTTCCCCTCTCATAACCTTGCCACCCACCCCTTCTGAGCCTACAGGAAAGTCTTAATACACAGAAAATTAAGAAAATGGTGCCCTTAGCACAGCTTAAAAGGGTCTGGCTGGTAAGCACAACTTCTCATTTAATTCAACATTTAAATGAATTGTGACAGCGCTTGGGGAATATGACAACATAAAACCAAATTGTGATTGCCTAGTCTTTCCTTTCCCTCTTTGCTGCTGGTCAAATGCTTAGCTTCCCTCACTAGGATCTAAAAATTTGAAATGTTACAGAAAAACAAAAGAAGCAGTTGAAACATATGAAGTGTTGCAATGCTTAACAGAATAGAGGAGCAGCATTCCTCCTGGCAGGAATTTAGTCTGAGCTAGTTGATTGATTGTTTTAAAAAATGAACCTTTATGCATGAAAGTGTTTTTTTTTTTCACGGTGAAACTGTGAACTTCTATTGTATATGCTTTTAAAAAGTATGTATTAAATAGATCTAATTAAAAGAGATAAGGAAGGAAACCACATCTTGCTAAAGGGTACCATAGATAATGAAGAAATATCAATAGTAAACATATATGCACCAAGTAGTATAGCATCCATATTCCTAGAGGACAAGTTAAGAGAGCTGTAAGAAGAATTAGACAGCAAAACTATAGTAGTGGGGAATCTCATCTTTGCTCTCTCAGAACTAGATAAATTGAAGCACAAAATAAATAAGAAAGAAGTTAAGGAGATAAATAGGATTCTAGAAAAGTTGGGTATAATAAACCTTAGGAGAAAATTGAATGAGGATAGAAAGTAATATATCTTTTTCTCAGTGATACACGGAACCTATATACAAAAATTGACCATATATTAAGTCAAAACAACCTCATAGTCAAATGCAGAAAAGCAGACATAGTAAAGGCATCCTTTTCAGACGATGATACAATAAAATTATGTGTAATGAAGAGCTATGGAAAAATAGGCCAAAAATTAATTGGAATTTAAATAATCTAATCCTAAAGAATGAGTGGATCAAACAACAAATCATAGAAATAACTGCTAATTTCATCCGAGAGAATGACAATAATGAGACAATATATACCCAAACCAAAGCAGTTCTTAGGGGAAATTTTATTTCACTAGATGCCTATATGAATAAGATAGAAAAAAGAAAAGATCACTGAATTGGGTATGCAACTAAAAAAACTAGAAAAAGAATAAATTAACCCCCCCCAATTAAATACAAAATTAGAAATTCTGAAAATCAAAGGACAGATTAATAAAATTGAAAGTAAGAAAACTATTGAACTATAAACAAAACTAAGAATTGGTTTTATGAAAAAACCCAATAAAATAGATTAAACCCTTGCTTAATTTGATTAGAAAAAGGAAAGAAGAAAACCAAATTACCAATATCAAAAATGAAAAGGATGAATTTACTACCAATGAATAGGAAATTAAAGCAATAATTAAAAAGTATGTATTAAATTTAAAATGACTAAAACAAAATTGTTCTATTTGTTTGTGTTTCCTTCTCAGCTTGCTTTTTCTTTCTTTGTATTTAAAAATTTCATTGTTGCTTTTTTCTTTATCATCTTTCCTTCTTGTTTTTTCTTCTTCTTTCTTATCACCCAAATTTCCCCCTTTTTGCTATTAAGAGCTTTTCTTCATAACCAATTAATGTTGTCAAGCTCTATGAGCAAAACAGAACTGAAGTAATTCAAAAGAAATGTGAGATGTACAAATTTAGAAGATCCACTTCAAATGTTTACATGGACATTTTGTGCCTGACTTATGGTAGATCATTCCAGTATCGGTCTGATCAGCCATAGTCAGACACATTGTAATTTGATTCTAACATAATAATGTCATTTTGGTCTTCTTTGAGGACAAAGGACAATAACCACCACCAGTCAGGTAAACATGAATACATTGTTTGTTTGGTTTTTTTTCTTTTACTTTTTAACATTAATTTAAAAAAGTTTTTGAGGTCCAAATTCTCTCTCTTCTTATGAAGTTATGCAAAATTTATTCTGTGTTAGAATAACTTTGGGAAGAAAAGAAAGAAAAAGAAAATAACTGAAAAAAGTATGTGTCAATATATACTTGAAATTCCCCAATTCTCTTTCTAGGGGTGGATAGCATTTTTCACATTGGGTGTTTTGGAATGGTCTTGGATCATTGTCTTGATCAGAGTAGCTAGATCTTTCATAGGTGATCATTTTTATAATATTATTACTGTATACATTGGTCTATTGTTTATGCTTATTTTGCTTTGCATCAATTCATATATGCCTTTCCAGTTGTTTTCTGAAACCATTTCACTTGTCATTTCTTCTTACACAATAGTATTTCATCACAATCATATACCATAATTTGTTCAGCCATACTAAGTTGATTGTGAATTGTTTGTGAATACAAAAGATTTGCTATAAATATTTTTGTACAAATGTGTCCTTTCTCCTTTTTTTTTTTTTTTTTTTTTTTGATTTCTGAGAGATGCAGGACCTACTAGTGTTTTTGGATCAGAGGGTACACACAGTTTTATAATCCTTTGGACATAGTTCTAAATTGTTCTCCAGAATGATTGGACATCACAACTCTACCAATAATACATTACTGTCCCTATTTTCTCATGGCCTCTTGAACATTTATCAATTTTTTTTTCTGCCATGATAGCCATTCTAATAGGCATGAGATGGTACCTCAGAATTGTTTTAATATTCATTTCTCTAATAGAGACAATAGTCAGCTTTGATTTTTTTTTCTGAAAACTGCTAGTTCATATTCTTTGGTCACTTATCAATACATAAATAGTTATTATTTTTATAAATTTGACTCAGTTCCTTATATATTTGATAAATGAAACCTTTTTCAGAAAAATTTCTTGTAAAAACTTTCTTCCTAGTTTCCTCCTGTTCTTCTAATTTTGACTGCATTGGTTTGTTTGTGAATACATTAATGTTTACACTTTTTGCAAACTTTTTGCACTTTTTGTTCAATACCTCTCTGCCAAGATGTGGGAAGTTTGCATCAGCATGTCTTATGAAGTCTTGATTAATTACTACATTGATCAGAATTGAGAAGTTTTTTCAAAGTTGCTTTACTTTACATTATTGTGATCATCATATAAATTGTTTTCTTCCTGGTACTTGGCTGCAACAAAATGTGCTCCTATAAACATTTTAGAACATGTGGATTAGTATTCTCTATCTTTGACCTCATTGGAATTTTGCCATTGTACTCTGGTGACTGGAGGAGAGAGTGAGGCTGATGACTTTGCACAATTCTGTCTCACTTAAATTCAATTCACTTGCAAATAAAGACCTTCCCCTTCTGATATCTTGGTCCTCCTCAAGAATAAAGGATGAACCACAACCACCAAGGGAAAACTTAAATGAAGAATTCTGATTCCCAGGCTGGTTTTCTATCTACCACTCTACACCCCGACTCAGCAAGTGTTTACTTGTTTTGAAGCAATTTCAGCAGATGGTACAAATTTTGTTGATCAAATGACTTTATTGTTCTAGAATCTTATGCACTTTTGAAAAAAGTCTTATGGTTTAGGATTGGGAAGTAAAGTTCTCATTAGTGGAAATGGAATAAAGCTTCCAGTGCACCAGGGAGCTGTTTGGTAAATTGCTTCTTACACGGTGCTAACAATTTAATTTGTTAATTTGCCAAAGGGTCTTCATATGTTTTGTGCATGTGCATAGATACACAAGCACAATATTCATACACCAGAATTCATTCACCTCTCAGGATGACTCCTGATTACTTCTCAAGACCAGACTATCATGGAGATGTCTAGAACCTTTCCCCTTAGTGGCTTGTTATATGGTTCAGATTAGAAGGAACTTTCAGAAAATGAGATTGAAAACAGGGACCCACTGACTGGGACTGTTTTGAGATTTTTTGGGGTACCTTGGGAAATTAGTGTCCTGAACACTCAAAAAAGAGGGTATTTAAGAGGATATGTGCCTAATGCTACAGAGATGAAGAAGATGGAAGACTGAGAAAAAATAATCAAATTTGGTGATAAAGATGTCATCAGTAACTTGGAAGAGGGGAATTTGAGTTGAATGATGAGGAAGGAAACCAGGTAACAGAAAAGTTAAAAAGGGAATAAGAGGAGAGGAAACAAAATTTGGGAAAAAATTGGGTAATTGACCTGAGTCAAAAAACTATTCCATGGCAGAGACAGGCCTCTTCAAATTTTAGACCAGTGCTCTTTCCATTGTGTCACAGAACTCTACTGTAGACTCTCTCTTAGATAGATGGTGGTTCTTTCCCCCTCTTTTATATTGAGATCCTTCTTGTTGACTTTCCATGATCCCATTTGGTGTTTTCTTGGCAAACATACCGGAATGACTGGCCTTTCCTTCTACAACTCATTTTACAGATGAGGAAACTGAGGAAAAAGGGATGAAGTGGCTTGCCCAGGTCACATAGCTAGTAAGAGTTTAAGGCCAGGTTTGAACTTGGGAAGAAGTCCTCCTGGTTCCCAGCCTATCGCTCTTACAAATTTTTTGCTTAAAACAAACTAAGGCAAATAAAGGGTTACATTTATTTGCCAGTATTCTTCCCTGTTTTTCTAAACCTTGTATTTCTCATGGCAAATCTTCAAATGGGGGTACCCATAGGGCAAAGTGGGCAGTAGTTGAAAAGGGACGGACCTGGAGTCCATGTCAATGAGTTTAAATTACAGTTGACTTTGGAAAGAATTATTTATACATTTTTGTTCTTCAGATGTGAAGCCAACAGGTTACTGCCTGACTACATAAATTTTTTAGATTGTATTTTCATCTCTGTTGAAGATACAAATGGGAAATCCAGACTAGATGGATAATTTTTTTTCCTGCAGAATCATCCAGGCTACAAATCGGGTTTTATACAGATTTGGTATGTATATAAGACATGAAAAAGGCCTCTGGGTTCAAAGTATTTGTAGATCTGCGTTCACTCAAAAACCATAATTTACAAGCCCTCACTGATGTGTTTACTTTTCTTTGTCAGTTAGAGGATATACTTAAAGTAAAAGCATTTAATGAAGTATCAAAGTAAGAAAAAATTACCAAAAACCCCCAACAATGTACTCTTCCAAGAATCGGTACAACATCAGTGAGAAAAGAGGGCATGCATATAATTCATAGATGAGGGACACCCAGGCAGGTTCTCCATGTGGCCAGATGTACTCACCGAGGGGCAATTCATACCTCCTGGGTTGTGAGATGAACACTGATGTCTCTTGTCATCACCTGCTGTCACTGGGCCAGCAACTTTTTGGTCCCTGCTAATTTAATGGGAGCTACTGTGTGATATGAGCTTTATGAGCTTTACTGGTTCAGATCATTTTATGGTGGTTTATGTGCATGTAGACATTGCTAGGAATTGCTCCCTACTACCAGTTTTGGAGCCTTATTTATTCAGAGATATCTGCCACTCATCTTAGCCCCTATCTGTTAGCATAACGTTGCTTAAAGCTTTCTTGGATAAGGCAATTTAACAGTTCTTTAAATCACAGTCATAATAAAAGTCAGACCGAATTAAATTAATTAAATTTTTTTTTCATTTCTCTCATATGGATGGAGATTTTAACCCTCTGTGGTAGATAACTATGCGATATTGGATAAGACATTCCCAAGCTCCACTTGTTTAGCACAAAAATATATTTAAACCAGCACAAAGAATAAGCAAAGGATGCAAAGTCATTCTTCCTCACTCATTTAGCCTGCGTATCTATCATCAGCAAACTTTCTTCCTTCCTCTAATGTTGTATTTTGACCAACAAAAAATCTTGTCATATTCTTCTATGTATTTTTATTGAGACTTTGAAAAGAATAAAACAGTGGGCCTCTAAATCTGCAGCATCTTTGAGTAAATGTCATCTATATTAATTCATAAGTCTTTACTTTTGGGAAGATAGGGTTTAGATTTTTTTTTTGGATAGAGAAATTAAGATCCAGAAAGATTAAAGGAATTGTCACAAATCACACATAAGTGAGGGATCTTAGAGGAGTCCTTTAACTAGAATTCAAATTCAGTTTTGAATCCAAAGAAGGCTAGATGACACCTTCCTATCTTTGAATGTTAGGCTATAACCTTTTATTTCATCTTTACTATATATTTAAAATATTATATGCAAGGATACATGATCAAAAAAAGTTGTGAATGAACAAAAAAATCCTAAACCCCAGTTCAAAACAAAACAAGTTCTAGTTTAAAGTTTAAACAGGAATTTTCCAGTATAGGTTTTATGTAAGATGAGGAATCTCATCACTAGAAGGTTTGCAGGACTGGGATGGAGTGGATTAAAAATAGTATGAAAGAGGAAAAAAAAACAGTTTACAAAGCAGATAGCAACTTTTTATCTCTTTAGGACATAGATAATAATTTTGTAGTCTTTTGGGCTAGATTAAGTGCACGGCCAATCAGTGGCATTTTGCAGCAGAAAAAGAAATGGTGAAAAGTGCAGGACTTGAAGTCAACAAGAATTGCTAAAAATGGTCAACCTCATGTTGCAGTTGAGGAAGCAAGTTTGCCCACCGTCAACTAGTAAATGTCTGAGGCCAGATTTAAATGAGTCTAAATCTAGATCCAGCACTCTATGGACTGCCCCAGTAGCTTCCTAGGTGAAAAATTATGAAGTACAAACACCACTCTAGCTCCCTTGTCTTAGAAATTACTCACAAGGCTCAGATTCATTCACTTCCTTCAACATTTAGTGGAAAAAAAATTGGATTTGGAAATAGACCCTGGGTTCCGTTTCCAATTCTGCTCATTATCTCAGTTTCTTCATCTGTAAAAGGTGAGGTTTCTGAGCTTCCTCCCAGCTCTATATTGATTACTCTCTGTTGATAAGTGGAGATATGTGACTTTCTCTCTTTATGAGACACAATGTCTCTTTTTTTTCTAACATTCTGGGATGTGGTGGACAAATCCAAACACACTCTATCCATATCATTCATAATTTTGCTGATTTCCATCATTCTACTTTTGTTTATTTAACTTAGCAAGCACTTACCTTATTTTAGAAAATTTGGAGTTATAAAAATTACATGAAAACATATTCTTGAGAAGGGATATGACATGAGCAGACTTCTTCAGACTGAATATTCCCAATATTTTTAAACCTGTTTCCATGTCAGCTCCTGACATGGCCAGCAGGTATACAGTACTTTAAGATTTGTAAAGTGCTTACCAGGTATTATCTCATTTGATTCTCACAGTATTTCTGTGAAGTAGATATTGTGATTTTTTTTTTTTTTTTTTACATGAGAAAGACAGAGTTTAATGACTTCCCAAGGGCATACAACTAGTATCTTGGATTCCATTTATATTTAAGTTTTTCTGATTTCAGGTTCACCTTTCTCTTCACTGTGCCAGCTGGCTGCTGACAAAGCACTTTTTCTGATACCAACCCCAATTATTATGAAGCTCCTTTTATAGTTAGAGAATCTGTGGCTTGGAGAAGTTAATACTTGCACAGAGATATAACTAGAAAGCATTGGAGCTCATATTCAAGCTCAAGTTTCTTGATTTATAAACCTTCTAGTGACATATGCATATTAGTTAATATTTTTTATTATTCCCACACTACCATATTGTGAATTTTAATCTGACTTCATTTGTATAAATATGTTTGAAGGAGAGGAGTGCATTGAGCATAGTGCCTATCCTATTAGTAGGCACTTAATAAATGCTGATCACTTGTTTATTTGACTGAATGGAAACCATGTAAGTCTCCTGTTCACCTTTCAGTGTAATTCCTAGCCATCCTTGCATTTCATATGACAATTTCTATTAATAATGAGAATGAGTTGAAGTACCTCATGTCCTGAATTTACTTCTTGTTGTTTGTCATTTGTTTTCAAAGAGAGCATTAGGGAGGTAAAGTCATGACATGTAAGTGAATATTGCATCTATTTTTAGATCTGAAAATCATACTGAAAATCAAATTCATATGTTCAAGTAATATCAGAGTCAAGTTTGTGGGAAAGACCAATTACTTCAGCTAATTAGAAAGTATGGAAGGGAACAAGCATTTATTAATATACATATGCAAATATTTTATAGATAATATACACACACCTGAAAATCATATATTCAAGTTATATCAGTGTCAAGTTTGTGAGTAAGACCAGTTACTACTACTAGGTTAGAGAATGGGGAAGGGAACAAGCATTTATTAATATACATATACAAATATTTATATATAATATACATGTATTCATATATTTATACTATACATATGTTCATTATGCGTATATTAAATTGTCAACAATAGGCAGCTAGGTGGGGCAGTGGATAGAAAACCAGACCTTGAGTTGGGAAGACCTGAATTCAAATTCAGCCTTAAATACTGACTATATGATCCTGGACAAATCACTTCACTCTGACTCAGTTTCCTCATCTGTAAAATGAGCTGGAGAAGGAAAGGAAGGGCAAAGAACTTTAATATCTTTGCCAAGAAAACCCCCAAAATAGGGTCATGAAGAGTTGGACATGCCTGAAATGACTGAACAAGAAAAAGTCAATAACTCAGTGTATTCCCATCCAGCCCAATTCTAGCTGACCTTGACTTTTGGGAATTATTATTCTGTTGACAACTTAAGATCTTTTTTTTTTTTTTTTCCATTCAGTACTTAGGCTCCACCAAAGCTATTAGTGGAGTTTTATACATTGATGCAAGGTCAATTTTACCTCATTTCCATTCTGGTTCTAAGATCGTAGAATAAAAAATGCAGCACTAGAAGAGACCTCTGAAGCTATTTAATCCAACCCCTTCATTTTGCAGTTGAGGGCACTGGAATGCAAGGAGTTTAGTAAATTGTCAGGGTCACATGGGTAGGAAATAGCTGATCAGAATTTGAAACTAGTCTTCTAACTCCAGAATCAGTAGTCTTGTCACTGGACCACAAAAATTTGAAAAGGCTATATATTCCTTTTCCCACTAGGTTGTATTTATTTTACTTAGTAGGTCTGTGGGTCTTTGCTGGGTGATGGACATTTGTAAAGCAGCTTTTTAATATTCATACTACTGGGTCCACCATTAAGGTGAAGTATTGCTTCCTTATATGCATGAGATTTATGAAAGTGGGAATATATTTTCCATAATTGCCAACTTAATTTTTTCGGGATAAGGAAAAAGACATTTGGGGGAGAAATCCTGGTTAATTTACTCTGTAGTTTGCTTGTTGCTGTTGCACGAGTGATTTCCTGTAGCTGAGGAGAACTAGTTATAAACTCAGTGTCTACTGTCTCAGGTGGCTGTTATTCCCCAGATAAATGGGCAATTATTTTCCTTCACCTTAATAAGTCTTGTTTCAATAGAATTCAATAAAATCCATGGACGTAGTCCACCAGAATAAAACTTGCTCCTAGTTTGTTTGAATTCTGTTGGAAGGAACACCTGGGCAAGTCTGATTTCTCAAATTATATTTTATAATTTTTATTTAGATCTGACAGCACACCTGCCTTAAATCAGATGCAGTTTCCGTAATGAGTTCTATAAGCACGATAGGCTTTCCATTGGGAGCTTCCATCCCTTCAGAGATACTTTTACAGCCACCCCAGGGACAATAACTTCAATGAAATTCAACAAACCTTTATTTACCATTTGCCACATTAAAGATATAGGGTTTGGCACTGGGATGATACAGAGATGAAAAGTGACACATGATTGCCCTCAAGTAACACAATCCTAAGAGTGTTGAGGAAATATAATGAGCATGGAAATGGAAAATGTCCTTTTTGGGAATAGATGCAAATGGGAGGATTTTTCCAATAGTTGTGAATGGACTGAGAGGCTGGTCAGCCAGCTGGATCCCTGAGGAAGTAGGACATACTGCCCATTTACTCCCATAACTGCCTCTTTTTTTTCTTCCTTATTTTTCTCTCTGTCCTCTGAGCAATCCTGCACATATTATTACTATTTTTGATAATAATGCCAAAGGGCATGTCATGCTCTTACTTTACTTGTAGAATAAATTATGTCTTTTAATATATTTGCATAGTTAACATAGCAGGAACTAAGACTACAACCCAAGGTTATAAATTCATTTTCCATAATTCACTGATTATAGATAGCTGAACAGGTGTAGAAAAGATGAGTTCATTTCCAGTCATCCTTAACCTTTCACTTTCACTCATCTGATATAGCCACACAATTTCTCAATCTTGTCATTTCTAGGTATATAGCAACTTTTATCTGTCCCCTTTTCTCCACTCACACAGCTCTCATCCTGCAGATCATCATCATTCCTTGTCTGAACTATTCTAATTTAAATTGGCTTCCCTTTCTCAAGTCTTTCCCTTCTTGGGTCCATCTTCCATGTATCAGAGATTTTCCCAAAATACAGATCTGACCATGTCACTTTAGTGCCTAATAGATGTTCCTATTTCCTTATTGTCTCTAGGGTTGACATAAACTGCCTTGTTTGCTATTTAAAGCCTTCACAACCTCAACTCATGCTACCTTTTCAGCATGAGTTCTTCTTGTATTCTACACTCCAGCCAAATTGGACTTTTTATTTAATTGAGCACACACACACACACACACACACACACACACTGTGTACATGTACATTTATATATGCATATATATACATAACTATTCTTTGCAACTAGACAAAAACACAATCAAAATATTCCAACATGAATAGGAAATTAAGGTTATCATTCATTGAGTAGAACCACGTAAAGAGAGATTTATACTGAAAACTTTCTATTGAGTTGAAATCAAACACAGTTAACTCTCTTATTTTTCCATCCTTTATGGTGAATACTCACAGACAGAGAAATAGGAATCCTGTTGAAAAGCTGCTATATTCAGTGACTATTATAACCTATTAATTTATTGTTGGGTTGTGATATCTTCTGGGGAAAAATCTAAGAAAAATCATTCACTTGACCAAAAACAATGATTAAATTAACCTGAATTATTGACTACTAATAAATAATTATTATAAGATTTCCTTATCTCTGAGAACATGCACAGATTTAAAAAAAATTATATCTGATTATATTGTAAAAATATTTTCATTATTATTAATAAAAAGAATAAAAATATTTAAAATATATCATATATTTTACATTTCATTCTTTTAATTATTATGTATATTTTGTAATATATTATATATAACATACAGTTATATATTATATACAGATATCATATATGCGTTAGTATAATACCATAAGTATGTAATTTATACACACAAACACACTAGATACTAGACTTCACCCATTTTCCTTGCATGAGGTCCAGGGCTTTTTCTGTAGTGGGTCACAGGATGAGAACAAGATAGTTTGAGAAACTTTGCCTCGGCATTATAGAATGACTATGGGGCTCACTCAAACAATATATAGAGAAATGAATAATGAGGAGCAATCCTATTCCTTTGACGCTCTTAATTCCCCCCAACTTTAAAATTCCACTGGAATTGAGCGGAAGGGAAGGTGTGGCCCCAGAACTCAGAGCCCTGGTTTCATTTTGTTGGAAATCTGAATTTGCTTCGAGGGAATGTATTTGAGTCTTTGCTTTTTTTTAGTTTGTATAATTGAATTTTTGTTGGAATTTGCAAAGTTACCATAGTTTCAATAAATTGAAATTCTTCTTGAAAGTTATTTCCTTGCCAGCTGTAATAAGTTTTTAATTACTTTTCCTCCATGAGAAGTCTACATTCTGACATCTCTAATCTTTAGGGCAAATATACCCCCTTCTACTCTTCCCCCACTGGGAAGCAGGATTCCAAATACAGAAGCAGCCGTCCAACCTGGAGTATAGCTGCTGGGTTTATTTAGACCCATTGCTTATGGGGCTTTCAAAGCACCTGTCTAATTGCTGGAGCACTGGGAAGCCAAGATGCCCTTTGATTCAAGAACTGAGATTTCCCTACATGCCTGACATTTGGTTTTGAGGATTTGGCAGCCACTTCGTTAGTTGGGGAAGAGACTGTATCCCAGCTCCTTCTTAACAGAATTCTTCTCCAGTCCACCCAGGCAGTGGTGATTTATTCTGTTCATGCTGTCATGAAAAGGGCACTGAATTTGTAGTGAGAAGACTGAATTTGTAGTTAGAAGACTGGACTGAATCCCAATTCTGCTATTCATTTTGTGACCTTAAAAAAGGTCATATTTTCTTTCTGGGTCCCAGTTTACTACTGACTTCACAGGGTTTTTGAGTAAAGTGCTTTGTAAACCTTAAAGCATTATATAAATGTCACCTTTTATTTTAAAGGGATGGTGACTATTTCTTCTTAGGTGGAACTGCCATGGCAATTCAATCAGAGAATTCATTCAGGTCAGATCTTACCATGCTTGTTCTTGGATATATCGTTTTATTTGATGGATGTGAGGGTGGGACATGTGTTACTGTCTGGAATATCGAGGAGAGTTTTGATACTTTCAAAGATAAGAACATGAATAGTAAACACTATGATTTTGTGAGTGTGATCACTCCTTCCTTTGGCACACTTCATAGTCCATTTATCATTTCACAGACGGTCTCAGGAATTGCTGTGATGAGAAAAAAGCCAGCAAAGGGAAACAATCATAACTAGATCTCAAAATACTATATAAAAACTGTAAGATCACTTCTTAGGATGTTTTTCTGAGAACAATGATCTTTACGCTGTTTAAGTAGATGGAGATAAGACTTTTGATCCAGAGAATGCTGAGCTTTCTCTGCTCAGCAGAGAAAGAACTTCTTCAGAGATGGGAGAGTTCTAGAGAGTCAAGTCAAGGGAAGCAAGTCATAAACTTGTGGATAGCTATAGTCCAAAGAGCTGGAAAAATGCTGGAAAAGTTTCCTCTTTATCACATCCCTTCGTTTTCAGTGTCTACAATCACAGAGACCGCTAAGAGCTTATATCTTCAACAGATTGTTCTCTGCTGGTTTGAACTGAGATCTTATTTCACTTTTATCAAGAGCTCATTTGCTCTTGTTTATTCTTTATTAGAAAAATATTAATCTGCATAACTTCTCTGACTTGTCCTTAGACAAGACATTTACAAAACAAGAGGCTTCCAACAGGTCTGTATTCAAATCCTTTCCAGTTGGCTAGAGATTACCAGTGCTTGGGCTTATTGATATGATTTTCAAGAATCCCCGGTAACCTCCATGCTATAATGAGGCATCAGAACAAGATTTTAGAGGAAGGTTAAAGCCGTGATCCTAAATAATATCAGCTACTTTTTTTTCCTGTCTTTCCTATTCCTTCCTTCATTGTCTAAGGCTCCAGGGATGGAGAATGTCCCACCAATAAGCTGTGTAGAGGATGGATAAAATTATTTGCTAAGGCAACCGCTGCTACTGCTGGTCTGAAAGCTAGGTACAACAATCTCCCATTCTTGAGTTTTAAAGCTGATAATTTTATATGGCCCATGAATGATGTTATAAATATCCAAATGGCCCTTCACAGAAAAATGGCTCCCCATCCCAGAGCCCTAAGTAATCTGTGTGGTGCTCTATCCAGCTGTCTGGGAAACCAGTAGTAGGACCATGTCATAAGTGTTTACATTTGGCTTTAATAGCTTATGATTACAAATATTACTATGAAAAGGAGATAAATTTAAGATTATCCCAGCCATTCTTTCAATATTCACTCTTTTATGTCTAACATGTGGATGTGTTTGAATTATTGTCAGGGAAACTTTTGGGAATGGAGCTTGGTGTAGAGAAAGAGACTGATCTCTTTGCCTAGTGGAGTATGGGAAATATTTGCTTTGTGAAACAACTTCTTTAGTAAGAGTGGGTTTTGCACAGACCACTTTGTTTTTTCTGTTGCCTTTCTTGGTTAAACTATTTGCTTTGGACATATTGAATCACTATCCAAAGATTGCTGTTCTGATTCATCAATTATTGCCAGGGAAACTTTTGGGAATGGGGCTTGGTGTAGAGAAAGAGAATTATCTCTTTGCCTAGTGGAGTATGGGGAATATTTGCATTGTGAAACAGCTTCTCCTATAAAAGAGAGGCTTTTGTACAGGTCACTTTGCTTTTTCTGTTACGTTTTTTGGTTAAACTATTTGCTTTGGACGTATGGAATCACTCTCCAAAGATCCTGATATTCTGATGCATCAATGGTACCGCCTATGCTCCAGTGCTCACTCCTGTTGCCTTTGTGAATACTTATTAAACATAGCTACTGGTTTTTTGTTTATTTTTCACAATTTTAAAAAATGATGTGTACATGTTGTCTTCAGGAATTCTTTCATTTTTATCTGTGTATCTTTAGTACTTGCTACTAGTACATAGTGAGACACCGATAAATGCTTCCCAATCAATTCATTGCTAACCCAATGAGGACAAGAAAACAGTTTTTGCTCTTTAATATTACTTTGTGGTGAATTTTCAACTTTTGGTAGTTGCTTTTCTAAGTTGGATAAGTCCTTTCAGTAAATTAATTAGAATCAAGAGAAGCACTGAATGAACAAAATCATTTCAATCAAAACTTCCTTGACATAAACAAAGACATCTTTTAAAAAGGTACTTTTCCTAAATTGATATTTTGATATAACTGGTGAGGGTTTTCATTTTTAATGCAGGATCATATTTACTCATTTATGTCAAATGTATGGATTTGTTTGAATTATTGACAGGGAAACTTTGGGTAATTGACAGAGGATGGAGGGAAATGGAGAAAGAATGATCACTTTGCCTAGTGGAGCATGGGAAGTATTCACATTGTGAAACAGCTTCATAATTCTTGAGACTGAAATAAAAGGGCAGAAGGAAACATGGAAATCTATTTCATATTTCATGTTGACTTTATCATCCATCTATCAAACTAATATCAGAGCATTGGTTTCTTTGAAAGGCAGAAGGAAAGATTTTATGGTCTGAATTAAATGATTGATTTAAATTATTAATTTATTTATGATTGATTTAATTATCATTTATTGATATCTAATACAAAAAAATTTGTAGAAAGGCAATACAAACACAGAAAAACTAAATCTTATCAAAAAATTACAAATCTGAAATTCTGATTAAGATAGAACAAACAAGACAAAGGGCAAGAGATTTTTGAAAATTCATGAGAAGTTGTGCCAATTTTATCAGCTAAAACAAGTAATTATATGCTTCCCCCCATTCCCTATTCTTCCTTCTCTCCTACCCTCCTCTCTGAACCAGGATCCTCCTCTCCCTGTCCAACTATTCTAGAGGTCTTGACTGGGCTCCTTCTTCTATTGGTGAATTCTTACTGTAGCTTTCATTTTGTGGATGGGCTTAGAGCAACCAGATTTTATTTCCCTCCCAGCTTTTCTCCAGTATTTCCAGATTTCAAAATCTTGCCTGGATCATGAGATACCTTCATCCTCTTTTCTCTTCCATGTTTCCAGCTTCCTTTTGTATATTATCTTCTCCCATCAGAATGTAAACTCCTTGAAGACAAGTACAGCTCCTTTTGCTGGTATTTGTATCTCCTGCACTTAGCATAGTGCCTGATATGTTTAATAAATCTTTGCTTGTCTCTTCCTCTTGTCCCACTCCTTCTCTCCCTCTCATCTTTTCTCAACAACACATTATCTCCATCCTATACCATAGGCAATATTCCTTGCCTGAAGTTTTATACCTCCTCAATAAAAGGAAGGCGATAGCATTTTCTCTTATCTTTTTTCAGTTGTCTATCATTATAATTATGAATTATTTATTGTCATTTTAATTTACATTGTTGGGATCATTATGTACATTATCATCTTGATACTTCTCACTTCACTCTGCACCAATCCATCTAAGTCTCCTAAGTTACTATGAAATCAGGAAATACTATTTCTGAGAAAATGAAGAGGTAGGACCTGGTCCTTGGATACGGTGAGCAGAAAACTGAGAGAAGTCCTTTTTAAGAAATGATGTTTTTTCTTTCTTTGAGACTCATTTTGGTTAACATTCTTCCATTCAGTTTAATGGAAGTGATGTGACCTCTAACCATTTGAGAATAATCAGACTTATGTTACCAGTAATGTCTTTGGCTAAATGAGGTCATTTCCTCTCCTTACTGGGGGGATGTGTAGTTGGGGCCTGGGACCGATCCCTCAAAGTCATGTTTACTTGTGACAGGACACAACTCAACTGCTCTAGTGCAGATGGAGGCCTTATTACCAAAATCCTTTCCCAAACACAATCAAATTTCACAGCTTGTTACCCATAATGTTCTATAAAGCAGTACTTAGCAAGAAAGAGAGGAAATTAAGTATCTTGAAAGCTAATGTTTTCTGAGTTACAATAATAACTAGTTGGAAAATAAAATGGTGTATATAGAAGTGTCTATAGAAGGATGGACCGCTTTCCACAGCACATTTCCAACTCTTCAACTCTTTTGTGATTTGGGGGAATGATAAGCTTTGAAGAACCAGACCCATGTTACAGGTTCAGTAAAGGATATGAATGAATGAAATTTAGATTGTTTTGATGATGTAAGGCTAAGGTAGCTAGTTTTGGAATATGTTGTTCTTTCCCTTTTTCTGCATGAAGAAATGGGGAGAATACTGATTGGGCTAGTACCTGGGCAAAACTGAAGGAGGCAGAAAAGGATAAAAGTTGCTGGAAGAAAATAACAACTAAAAGAGAAGAGAAGGATTTTGAATATTTTAGTCCATTATCTTGCACCAGGGAGATGACTTTGAAAGACTATAGAGCTCTAGCAGCTCCTGAGGTCTTTGCCATGTAGCCATGAGAATTTACAGGAAATTGGAAAGAGAAAGAAAGATGCTTCTCACCCTATACTGTGTCTACTACATCTTTCACGAGAGAGAGAACAACGGATCAAGATAGAATTTAGCCTTCACCAAAAGGTGTCCTTATGCTTAGAATTTTGGGGACATTTGTCAACATTTTTGAGTAGTTATTTAAGAAATTAGTTTTATTTTTCTGCATTTCATAACAATTTTCTATGTGATATTGTGAACTATGTACTTTCGATTGAGAAGTTTTTCTTAGTAATTAGAAGTGCCATGAATGTGATGTCCATGATTTTCAGGGTATGGGCTATGAGTCTAGAATCCTTGAAGTTTCATGAGAAAGTCCTTTATACAAGGGTTGTTTATCATGCAATTTGACATTCAACAAGTTGTATATGGTTCAGTGATCATATGCTTCTTCATTTGATCAAATGAGACAATATAAATCAAAGATCTTAAAATGTCATAAATGAACTAACTATTGTTATTATTAGCTATAAATGTTAAGTGTTGTATTTGAGTTAAAATTCAATTGTGGAAGAATAAGTTGGGGAAGGCATAGCCTGTGCCTGTGAAAAAAACCTGGGACTTTTGGGAAAGTCCTCCCTGCATTAGGGTATAATTCATTTCTGAAAATCCCCTCATGGGGTAGATTCTCAAAACCTTAATTACCATCAATTTCTCTGGAACAAATTGGTTTGTATTCCTGAGCCCCAAAATTATTATCCAGTGATACTCAGTATTTATGAAATTGAATTTTTGATTAAAAAAAGAGGAACAGCATAGACAAAAGAAATCAATGAAACAAAAAAAAAGTTATCACAATGACAATATGGAGAAAGGGATGAAGTTGGGTAAAGGGGGATGGCCAGGAGAGGAACTTTATTTAATTCACTTTTTCTTCATTTTAGGAGATGGTGATACAGAGATATTCACTGCTACTTTAAATGATCAAACTGCAAGTACTCTGAGAAGATAATTTAATGCAATAATTTTCAACTATATAGTCATAATGATGACTGCATGATAGTTCTCATGACTATGCTAAGTTCAGTTTGAGGGACACAAAGTCCCAATAATCCTTTTAAATTCAAAGTAATTTCTGGTAAGTTGAAAGAAGCATATAAAATGAAACTCCTTTGTAACACTGAATTCTTGAAACCCAAATGAACATATCTCAGGGTATGAGATTAATGCCATTATAGGGTGTATTATTTGATGCAAGGTGTTGAGACTTTGAAGGTACAAGGGTCTATTGTACTCTCTCCTGGTCATCTCTACTTCCCAAGCTGCAGCATTGCATTTATTTCTGGGGTTCACGTTTCAGGAAGAACATTGATAAATAAATCCAATTAAGGGCCTGATCAGGATAGTGAGGGGATTGGAAAGTATTCCATAAAAGGATTAATTGAAAGAATTTGAGATATTTGTTTGCAGCAAATTTAGAGGAGTTTGATCAAAGTTTTCAGATCTTTAAGGACTGTCATCTGGAGGCAGAAATTAGGATTATCCTGTTTCATAAATGTAGGACCAAAGCAGGAAAGCTACCCGGATATGTCAATTTCAACTTAATATAAGGAAAAACTTTCTAAAAATTAAAAGTATCCAAGAGATAACACATAACCCAGATGGGGGCTGGATAATAACTTTTCAACTACGTTGTGATGGGGATTAACACTACAGGTAGGGCTTGAGGAAATCAATGAACTCTAATGTTTATTTCAAGTAGGAGATTCTGAGTCTCTGGTTTGACTAGTGTATGGATCCAAGTGTTCTAGGAGGGTGAAAAAAAGGTGGGGAAGGGCCTGGTTGAAGAGCTGATAAAGAGGGAGAGAAGAAGTGAAGCTTAGTTTGCTATAACACAAATTTTCCTAGTGTAGGGGACTTAAGGAAGGAACCCCAATTTCCTTCTGTCTGTGAGATTCTGCCAAGTCCATAGTTCCAAATAATTTAGAACAGTAGATGGAGGAGCTGGGAAGGTATAAGAGGCACAATCCAGCTTGTTGTGACAGTAATTTTTAATGCTAATATGTTCTGACACATTGATTTCAGAATCTTTCTCTTCCTCCTCCTCCTCCTCCTCTTCCTCCTCTTCCTCCTCCTCCTCCTCCTCCTCCTCCTCCTCCTCCTCCTCCTCCTCCTCCTCCTCCTCCTCTTCCTCCTTCTCCTCCGACTTGTTTTTCCCCCTAAGAGAAATGTGATCTTTCTTCCTTTCTCTGCCTTTACAGTGGAGTTCTTGAGATAACAGATCTTTTCCCTCTGCTCAATTATCCCTCCAATTACAATAAAAACAAGAAGCATATTAGCTAATTATTCAACTATGACTTAAAAGATAATGTTTTTTTCTTCTACTACTTTTTGGAATATCTAGCTTTTGCTTTTAAATGCATCTTTTCATAGTTATGACTTCTTAAATTCTGGATAATTTTTGCAATACAATATGTTCCTAAATTTGAAAAGTTAGTTATTTCCAATTTTTTGCTTAGTTTCACATACATGCTAACTGATTCTAATAGAGAGGACAGAGATAAATGTTAAGTGGAGAGGAAGGAATGTTCTTGCTAAACAGTAAAATGTAATTTCCCTGAAGGCAAGAATGATTCATTTTTGTCTTGCTCTTTATCCCTGGTGCCTAGCAGAACACCTTATGAACAGGTACTTCTTATTCAATAATTTTTTTGAATTGCTCCTAATTTTAAACAGTTGTGTAGACAATATTTGATTCCTTACTAGCCTCAATAGAGTAAAGCTCATAAGATTTAGATGACTAAGAGACCTTAGATCATCTAGTCCAATTCCTTCATATTACAAGTAGAGAAACTGAGGATCCCAAAGAGCCTAAGATGGCTTGCTACCTAGCACAGACTAGAAAGAAAGAATAGACGGTTTAAGAGAATATGTAAAAGTGGAATCAACAGTGTTTGGTCACTGGTTGACCATAAAAAATGAGAGGCAATGTGCTACAGTTTTAAGAACAGTGACTTCATTCAACTTCAAATTCTATCTCTGATGGTTACTATTCATTTGTTCTCAAGCAAATCATTTAACTGCCCCAGGGCTCAATTTCTTTATCTGTAAAATGAGGTTGGACAGGGGACCTAGCAAGCTGTAGAGCTACAATTTATAAAGTATTATTCAAATGTTGACTGGTATTATTATTATAGGTCCTTATGTTAATAGGAACAAATAAGTAATTGGAATATCAAGATAAAAATCTGATTTAATTCTTTTGAAATAAATAGAAATTCTTGAGCTCTTGTTTATCAGACTGTGCAGAAAGTTATCTGTAAAGATCATCCAGTTAACACATTGACAGGAAATAAAGGACCAAATATTCTAGTTCCAAACAAATGAATGTCTGATATAATACAAAGGTCATTATCACCAATGCCTGGGGCCAATCAAAGACTTCGTGGAATAGAGAAGATTTTTATCTTACAAAAAGATAAAGAAAAGAATATCACATTAAAGGAAGAAGAGACAAAAATTTAAACAAAGTGGGTTGATTGCCCTGGAGGAGCAGAAAACTGATAAAGCAAAGCTTGAGCATAAAACAAAAGGAGCATTTTCCTACAAAGAAACATGGGTTAAGATCATCAGTTCTTTCTATATAAGAAGATTCGGTAATATGGGGGTCTTTGAGATTTCCACCATACATTCAATGCAGTTATTTTTTTCTGTATCTGTGTCTGACTGCGTGTGACTATGAAATCAGTTCAGCCTTAGATTTATATTGACTCATGTGACTGAGCAAATATCTTAGCTTCTCTTATACTCAGTTTCCTCATCTGTAAAACGGGAATGATAATAGCATTCATCTCCCAGAATGATGGTGATGATCATATGAGAAAGTATTTGTGAAGTGCTTTTGCAAACTTTTAAGTGCTAAATAAAATTAGCTGCTATTATTACTTTCTAAAAGTTGATATAGCCTAGATAATGTTTGCAGTATAATTTGTTATTATAAACATCTACCTAGCATTAATATAATATTAGACTTACGAACTGATCCAACCATTTTGGAGAAAAATTTGGTATTAAGCCCAAAGGATGATAAAACTGTACATATATGTGACCCTGCAATATCACTACTAGGGGTATTATCTCCCCCTCCCCCCAAGGGGAAAGGACTTATATGTATGAAAATTGAGGGAATGCCCATCAACTGGGGAATGACTGAACAAGTTGTGGCCTATGAATATGATGGAATATTATTGTACTAAAAGAAATGATGAGCAAGATGATTTCTAAAAAAAAAAAAACTTGGAAAAATGTAGATGAACTAATGAAAGAGAAGTGAGTGGAATATTGTATACAGTAACAGCAACACTGTAGCAGCAAAAAGATTGTTTTTTTTTTTTAAATTTTTTATTTATTTATTTTTTTAATTTAATAGCCTTTTATTTACAGGATATATACATGGGTAACTTTACAGCATTGCAGCAAAAAGATTGTAAAAAGACTTAGCTATCTTGATCAAGATAATGATCCAAGACAATTCCAAAGGACCCATAATGAAAAATGTTATATACCTTCAGAGAGAGAATTGATGAACTCTGAGTGCATATTGAAGCATTTTGTTTTTTGCTTTTTTTTTTTTTTTTGCAACATGTCTAAAGGTGGGCAAAATGATTTGCATTATTTCATTTGTTTAACTGATATATTTCTTACCTTCTCAAAATGGTGGGAAGTACATAGAACATTTGGAACTCAAATTTGTTTTTTTAGATGAATGTTAAAAATAAATAAATTCACATTAAAAAAACACATCTTCCTCTCCCTCTCCTAGATGAATGTGCAGCCAGTGTGCTTTTGGTTCCATGCAGCAGTCACGTTTATGTCAGGTTGTTGCTACCATGCTGCTTCTGCCTCCAGTAATTATGAATTATTTGCAAATAGAAGAATCAGGAATGAGGGCCTATATGTATATATGAGTCTGTCAGTTTGGATTGGCAAAATGCCTTAGTTAATAAGTCCCTGCTTAGATGACTTTTGGGGTTCTTTCCAATTCTATAATAAATCTTTTAAAATTCTGATTTGATTGGCAATTTGCCTTCTGTTGGGCTCACAAATTTAGGAACGCTGTTTAATTTGGAGACATTGATATTTTAACCACAGAATGTCTAATGTGCTAATTAATCTAATGGACTAATGTGATTTGGTGGTAATGGTATATTTTCTTTATCCTTTCCACACGAATTTGGGGTTTGAGCTGTTGTTTTTGATTTAGACTCAGAGAAATGAAGCCATCTCTGTACCTCTGCCTTCCATTGATGAATAAGCTGTCAGTACGCCTTTGGATTTGAACCAACAGTTATGTCTGCCACAAATAGACATCTACATCCTTACAAATTTCAACTCAACCCTTTCTCAAGAATGAATAGAATTTTCAGAGACCAGCTTATGCTTACAGCCAGTCAATCAACAAACATTTATTAAATTCCTACTATGTGCCAGGCACTCCAGAAACTGATAGGAAAACCTTCTTAACAACTGGCTTTGTCTTAAAGTGGAATGGGGTGCTGTGAGGGGTAGTAGATTCTATTACATTCGAAGTCTTAAAACAAGGTCTGGAGGAGCACTTTTTTGATATATCATAAAGAAGATTCTTGTTCAGTCCTTGATATCCTCTGAGATCTCTTTCAACTTTGAGGTTCTGTGATTTAATCAGATGCTGAGTGTCTCAATGGGTTCTTCAGGGTTTTGAACTCCGGGACTCAAAATGTAATGATAGTCAAAAAGCAACAGATAAGAAAGAAACATCACTTTTTGCACAAAATGCTGAGATGCTCATGAGAAAATATGGTATGTTATCACAAAATCATCCAGGTCAGAAAGGGGAAAAAAATACTAAACATTTCAGCGATTGATGTGTAACCACATTTTCTGCTTTTATTTGGGTTTCAAGAGACAACACAGATAAAATACTTTGATCAAACACAAGTTTCTATTTGGTCAGAAGAACAGGTTGACATATGTCTTTTTTTCTGGCTGCAGGAAATGAAGTAGTGAGGGAAAATACCCATGACCTCCTGAAAGACCTGATGTGTCCTGTGTTGTGGTACACACAACTTATAAATATACAGTGTTTGTACGTAGCATTGAAAAACAGAAGTGCACGTGCAAGGTGAAACCAAGTTATTTATCCCCCCTCTTCCTTCTCCATGTACTATGTCTTCACCCATGCCCTTTGCTCTTAGTATAAGGAAGAGAATATATTCTATTTGCCCCGCAGATGGAATATCGTTGACTTCAGCAGATTGAGATGCTGCTGTAATCGTTTTATTTTTTTTTTCTATCCTCCTAGACGAAGTGAGACTCTTATCTTTATTTTCATTAAAACACCCTACTCTTGTCATAGTGAATCTCCTAGGAAGGAGGTTAGCAGCAAGGGCATGTTCTGCATTAGAGCTGATATGAAAGTCGGACAACTGAGCAAAGAGATAATACAGGGACAAATGTGTATGTAGTTCTTACAATATCAAGATTCAATACAACTACCACACAGAAAGTGACATATCCATAATATATTGAACAAGCTTATACAGTAACACATGTTGATTTGCAACACTGTACAGTTTAAATCTAAAGTGCACAGCCTCAATCTGAGGCGACGAGACAGGACTATCAATAGAATAAAAGGCAACACAATTACAGACACAATTTGTTTCCCTTTCTTGCTTTCTTCACATCCTTGTGACATTACACAAAGTCAGTACCGTTTCTACATTTCAGATAAAATAAAAACGCACCGCACTTTTTTTCAAGTATTTTAAAGAAAGAAAGAAACATAATATTGCTTCAGAAACAAAAATGGCCATGTTGATTCTAGTTAAAGCTAAAACCAAAACTTCTTTACAAGATTGTAAAGAGCAGTCTCACATATGTTGGACATGGCAAAGGGAATCTGGGATAATTCTAAGACTTTTGTTTTCCTTTTAGCAGGGGAATGTAGATAAACTTTAAATTATTTTAATCGAAAGTCTCTGGTACTACTTGGGCTTTTGATTGTGCCCTTATCCATTGGGTTATAGATAGATGGGGACTTAGCTGCATAGTGTTAGGCAAAAATATTCTTAAACATGGAGAAATGGCCTCCATGAGGTTGAGTGAACAGGGACTTTTTCTGTAAAAACTAGGGTATAATTTCATATTCAGGTGCAAAGATTTCAACTTTTGAATCATATTAGCTTATGGTCACAGAAAATGGCATCCTCTTTAAGTTAACTGATGGCACCAAAAGGGAATGGGCAACCTGGCTTACAAAGGGAAGAGATCAGAAGATTGAACTTCATTGTCTTCTTCAAGAAGGATGGGCTTGTTAGAGCTCTAGTTTAATAAACATCACAAGTAATTGCTGGTACCTTTCACAAAAGCTCATAACACATAATCAAGCACTGAATCCAGAAGGTCAGTTCATAGGAAGGAATAGGAAGCTTGGCTGCAAAACAAATATTCAAATGACATTCTTGTTCCATGGGAGAATAAATACATATGCATATATAAAAAGTTATTTTCTAAAGTCTCCAGTGAATACATTGATAAGGGGAAAGAAGAACTAACTCCAAAGGCCATATATGCTTAAGCATACATTTTAACAATGCATAATTAAAGTAAGTTCTTGATAGAAACAAAGAAGAAAGGATGCAAGAGTTAACTATTTCACTCAAATAGACAGGTAGATAGCTAGCTGCTATTTCCAGGCAGGGCATCTCCTTTTTCTACTTTATTTTGATCAGGAGCAGGATTAGGTATGTAATCATGAGTATTCTTACTTCAGTCTCTGCACCTGTAGTTTTACTGTGTAGAGATTCTATGACACTGAACAATTTCTCAACAGATGTGGAGGTAAGGAGAGCTTAGGGGATGGCTTATAAATAAGTAATCAGGGTCTGCAATATGAGCTCAGAGAATTATCTGTGCCCACTTTCTCCTATGTTGTTGTTTCATAAGGACAAGTACATACGTCCACTTACCTTATTACCTTTAATATGCCTAATGTAAGAGACTGCAGGGAGAGACCTAGAAGAGTCAATTGCTATTCGAACTTGGGGAACCTCTTACTCCAAACATTTTGTTCATTGTTCTGTATTCTTGGAGAGACAGCAAATGAATTAAAGATCTACTCAAGAGAATGTTCCACTATGGGAAATTAGGAAAATTTAAGCTTGTACTGGAGGAAAAGAATCATTTGTGTTATTTTAATTGCCCTTGCCATATTACCAATATTAATGAATGTTTCATTAAAGATAAGTGGGGATAATAAATAAGCTTCCATGAAGTAAAAGACTTCTTCCTGGTCACCTACTGAAGATATATAACATATAGAAAGATTTGATCTTTTTTTTTACATAGATCTCTTTTCTGCCAAGTGGGAGTTTAATTTTCTTGGCTTATTGCATCCTGGGAGCATGCTTCAATCACTTCTGCTCAGTCCCTATTAGACTTTATTTTCCATTTCCCTAATCTGAATGACCTAATAATTCAATGCTATTTGGGAAGGTGCTTTGAGAATAAGCATCAGCTTTTCAAAGGGGAGGAAAGCACTGGAAGGCAGAAGAAAGAAAATCAACCTATTAGAATCTTAGATTGAAGTTTGGCAAATACTGTGTACTAAGTGGGTCAGCTGAGGGAAGACCATGTGGAAAACTTAATTGGAAGAATATCCTATTGTCCTGTAATTAATTTGATCAAGCATTTTTAAGAGCTCAGATGCTCTTGGGAGATTTTGAAATACTAAACCTTAGAGATGTGACAAGCTGTGAGACATGTAGAAATAAATTGTTCCACATTTTAAGAATTTGTGAGTCTATGTTTCAAAATAAGCATTACTAAGAATCTCATGTGCCTCCATTGGAAGAAAAAAAATCTGCTTAGTTTTTTCATTTCTGCCCCAGAAGTTTTAATAACCCATATAAAATAAAAATCTATACTTTATAAAATAGGATCTTCTTTATATATATATATTTCCTTTTGTAAAATTATATGTATTTAAATACATTTGAAATGTTGCTATAGGTAAATTAGAAATTCTTTTCTAATACTATGAAAAAGGCAAGAGTTTTTATTTTCAACAGACATTTTATATTTGCTTTATCTTTTTTCCCTACTGTACCCCAAAGAACATTTTGTGAATCTTGGGGGCAAATTTGGCACCATTCAAGCCTACTACTCTGAAACGAAAATACATACTAACTTTGCTCATTTTGCTGGAATTGGGGGAACCATTTTAAACAGTGTTCAGCTTTTCCTTATTAATTGTACTGCTGATTATGAAAGAGGTATTCATCCTCAAACTTAAAGAAGGACTTTTAAAAGGAGCAATGTTTCCTGGTTTTTTAAACTGTACTCTACATTGACGCCACAATATAGAAATAGAATCACTTTGGAACAAACTACAAATACATTCACACAGTTTGTGACAACTTAATTGTCTAGCTAGAGAGCTGGGATAGCTTGGTTGGCTGGATGATTATAAATCCTGTCCAAGACGTTCTATTTCCTCAATCAGGAAATCGATGTCTTGATGAGTTGCTGCTGGATTTGAGATGACCATGCGAAAGAAATTGACTTTATCTCCCAAGGGTTGGTAGCTGACCATGGTGGTTCCATACTCCATCATCCTGGCTTTAATCACAGGGGCGACCTGTGGAAGAGACCAAATGAGAGTTTTTCTTAGACAAATATGTAAAAAAAAAAAGAATCTTTTTTTATTTTTGAAATTAGATTTCCTTTGAAAAAATTCAGTCATGTTTGTTTTCCCTTTAAGAAATAAATTCTTAATTTTCTTGAGATTAGATGAAGTTATTCATCTCCCAGTGCAAAATGATTAAGACCTCAAGGGTATCATGGTATAGTGAAGGACATTAGAACCAAGAATTTTGCATCTGAGACCTTGCTCTGCCAATTACTAGCCACGTGTCCTTATCAGAGACTTAGTTTCTTCATATATAAAACGAAGGGACTGGAATAGATTATCTCTAATGTCTCTTCCAACTTTAATATATTTGATCCTATCATCTTCAGTGCCATCATAGCAAACAAATGATGGAACTTTTGTGAGATTTCACATTAATGAGTTAGGTATAATAGTGTTTTTTACCTTCCTGTGATTGGTACCTGATGAGAGATAACATGAGAGGCAGAGATGATGAGAGATAAAAAGCTAGTTTTGGTGTCAAGGTTCAAATCTTATCTCTGATACATACTGCTGAGTGGTGGTGAGTGAGTCACTTAACATCTTGGTGCTTCTAGGTAATTTTCTAAAATGTGACCTTATAGAACTGCTATTGATTTGTATTGAAGGAATTCTCTGACCTAGGGCCACTCCACATCAATGTCAAAGCAAAACAGACAATCCATTTGACAAAAACAGGTGGTCCCTTGGAAACCCAGAGATCCTGAGATGAATCCCTTCTAGAGATCCTTATGGAATATTTGGACAATAGATGCATGGATGAAGGGAACAGATAGATTGTGATCTTTATCAGTGGAAGAAGTACTCAAGACAACAGATTGTCAGAACATTGAAGCATTACCTTATTGGTTTTGTTTTTTAAATGATGATTTTTTTTAGTGATGACTTAGGGAAGATTATAGATCATCATTATTATCATGCTAAAGGTTAGAATGTCCAATAGCTATTCTAACCCATTAAATACAAATACTCTAGAAATAAGATTTGGAAAACTGAATAGTAAGGCCAGAAGACAAACAGACCACTGATAACTTCCATTTGTTTCAAGAGCATTTTATGTTTTCTATGCCTCAACTCCATTGTATTCCATTTTAAATCTTTTTTTTTTTGGGGGGGGTGTAATGTTTCAGTTTCATAGTATTTTAGTGAAATAGAGATACTTCAGAATAAGTATTTAAACTGTCTCCTGAGTGTGTGAGTGTGAGAAGGTGGGCAGAGTAGCACAGATATATCCAATATAAATGTGCAAAAGTGTAAAAGAGATTTGCTTTCACAAAATGAATTGTGGTATAATGGCTAAGTCCTATAGCCCATGAAATTATTGTTATTGTTGAGTCATTTTTTAGTTGTGTTTATTTAGGTTTTTCTTGGCAAAGATATTAGAGTAGTTTACTATTTCTTTCTTCAGCTCATTTTACAGATGAGGAGATGAAGGCAAACAGGGTAAAATGACTTGCCATACAGCTACGAAGTATCTGAGGCCAAATCTGAACTCAGGCAATGAGTCTTATTGATTCCAAGCCCAATGCTCTGTCCACTGTGCCATCAAGCTGCGTGACCTGTGGAATCAACTTCCAATTCCTCAATCTACTATTCACGGCTCCATTCAAGTTTTACCTGTTGTATGCAGTTTTATGTCACAAATTAACTAACACTTCCACCCCCAACTTTAAAGAACTGTATTGGTACTCTTCCACTAGAACCCTTTGTTCTATACTTTGTTCTATTCGTTCTTAAGTCATTTTGTACGTGTGAATTTTATCTCCTTAATTAGATTTTTAAGGTCATTAAAGGCAGAGACTGTCTTTTACATTTCTGCATCCCCTTAGGCTAACACAATGAAAAGCACATAATTGGGACTCCCTAGACACATCAAGACTTCAGAATGAACACAATAAAAAGAGCTTTCTCTACAGTGGCATAAGTTTAAATTCTAGATCCCTAAACAAAAGTTTCAAGGAAAGTCCTTGTCTTTGACCCAGAAGAAGCAATGAAGTATCACAGAAAGAATACTAAATTTAATGTCAGAATGCCTGGACTTCGGGTAAGTCATTTGACTTTTGGGGCTTAGTTTCCTCATCTGTAAAATGGCCATCACAATTATTGAACTGTTTATTTCACCTGGTTCTGAGGAAGCTCATAAATTTAGAGCATATAAAAGAGTTTTATAACAAACGCCTAAAGTAATATAAAAAGTCAGCTTTGCTATTGGCCAAATGGAAATGAAAGTACCCTGGGGAAAATAGAACATTTGTCATTTGTATATGTGTGTATGAATGTGTGTGTGTGTGTGTGTGTGTGTGTGTGTGTGTGTGAGAGAGAGAGAGAGAGAGAGAGAGAGAGAGAGAGAGAGAGACACATACACAGAGACAGAGACAGAGACAGACAGAGACAGAGAAAGAGAGAGAGACAGAAAGGGAGGGGAAAAAGGGAGGGAGAGAAAACATCTGATACTGTTATGAACGAAGAATGTTGGTCATCCTAGGGACTTCCGGTTTATTTCAGGGACAAGCCCAATGATTTATTTTGTCTTTCAGGAATGGAGACTACTTGTTTTTTCTTGTTTGTTTTGTTTTGTTTTATTCCTGGATATTTAGCTTCTATTAATGGAAAAAAAACCCAACAAAATGACAATCTCTATGATCCTATGATTTCCGAATCTTCATCTCTTTTCTATAGCTGTGCTGCCGTTTCCATCTTTAAAATGCTTAACGTGTTTGAAATTAGTTTAAGTTATAGGACCAATTCGAAGAAATGCGTTGTGTGTTTTTGGGCAATTCTGGTTTCCCTAACTGTTAAAAGAGAGCATTGGACTAGATTCTTTATAAGACTTCTTCCTATGATTGATGGAATGGTGTAGAGAATTTGGGATTTGACATCAGAAGCCCTAAGTCCAAATCCCTATTCTTCTACTTATTTTACAGCTGATCTTGAACAAAGTCATTCACCTCTCTGAGAATTAGTTTCTTTAGCTAGAAAATTAATGGCTAGACCTCGTGATTTCTAAGGTCCCTTTTTTTCCTGGAGTGTATTAAAATTCTGTATGGATTTGTACATGTGCTCAACCTTGTCCTCTAATGTTAGGCGAGCACAGGATGTGCTATTCCCCCTAGGATGAATGTTGAATCTGAACTGAGGTTTGAAACTGGGATATACCTATTCTGAGAATTAGGTTCAATGCAGGGAGTGAACCTCAAAAGATGCAATCATAGATATGCAAAAATGAAGTCTTGACAAGACAAGATCACCTGGAAAGCAGAAGTGGAATTCACAAGTCTGATACTAAAGACTAGTGATAGATTTTTATGCACGACCAGGATCCGAAATCTCAAACTGGGAAAGGAACTCCAGTTTCCGAGACTAGTTTGGATGTGAAGAAGTTTAAGGCACAAGAAAAAATTCCTAACTGTTTTTGAGTTTTAACTGTTTGTTATGGAGGGATCAATTTATATAGGGTCCTTGTACAACATCTAGACTGTCAGAACATGTAAGATAATTATTTTACTTGAAATTGGGACTTGACATTAAGTCCCAACTTAATATCTAAATGAGTAACCCAAACAAACAGTATCTAAATGGCAGAATTTTGTGAAATGTGATCATTTGTTATTTTAGATGAGTGAAAATCAGAGATCAAAACATTAATCTGTTATCAATTCATATGCCAGACAGATTTCAGAATAAACAGTATCAAAGTCCACCTGCCTTTGAACCTGGCAAATCCACAGCTGTCTTAATAGATGTTATTTCTAGATGTCGAAAAAGACAGTGCCAAATAAACGAAATATCAGTGGCAACTGATTAAACACTAACAAAGGAAGCATAGGCAGGATAAGATCCTGATGGCTTGAATGAACACATTGACTTCTCACTTCCTTCTAGAAATCTTACCCTATTCCTGGACCAGTAGAATAAAGAAATCCACTGGGAAAAGGCTTCTCCTTCAAACTGAAAGTTCACTGGAGATCTAATTATCATTATCACTCTTGGGACTGGGGAAGTGCAGACGAAGGGTGTTAGGGATCATTCTTTACTGCTGGTCCATTAGCTTTTTCATGTTTGTTAAAATAAGGTCCAGTGAACATTTTCCCTGTTTGAGTCAACATTGCTTTTTCCAAAGAGAGCTTATGTTAAAGTAGCAGGAATTAGGGAGGGAGAAAGCATAAAAAATAATTTTCTACTGTGAATTATCAAATCATAAGATATAAACACATTTTTAACTAGCTAACTATGGGAGCCAGCATGGTAAAATTTGAAAACAATTTTACATTCTCTGTCTTTCTCTGTTTGTTTCTTTTCATCTGTCTCTCTCTCTTTCTATCTCTCTTTCTGTCTCTCTTTTTCTGGATGTGTGTGTTCCTCTCCATCTCTGTCTACCTCTCTTTATTCTGTCTCTATGTGTCTTTCTCTCTGTGTCTCATGCCCACCTGAAAACTCTAAAGAGAAACTCCTTTTGTCAATACATATATAAAGATAGATAACGTCTATCTTACTTATAGGCTTAGAGAGTTGCTTAGAAAGGGCATTGAAGTGAAGTGTCTTGCCCTTAGTCACAAAGGCATGACTTGAACATATTTTTTCTCATGTCAAAGTTGGCTCCCCTAATCCACTATAACATTCATTTCTCTTAAAGGGCTATAAATGCTATTTATTCATTTTTAATAATAACTATAATAAAAGAAAATGAAAAACCAATCTTGAATTTAAAGGCCATATTCAGGAATTAAATTTCCCCTTCCTTCTCTACTACCCAATATTTAAACACATACTATAGAACATCCTTCCCAAAAGTACATGTCCAATATTACCTCTACTCTTTATTTCTCAATCCATTCCTACTCATTTGTGAGCATTTCAAGTTATAATGGAGTATAGTAAGGTGATAGAAGAGATGGAGATAATGACTAAGTGTAATGAAGACAAAAGGAACCAGAGACATTGCTATCAATATATTTGTCTTGTGACTCCAGAGGAAGTGCCCTTCAAGATTGAGGAATGGCCCTCTGTTACTGTTCATCTATCCCCACTTCACATGGGTCTATGTGTATTGCACTAATCAGTAATCTATAACTTGCCCCCTTTCTGCTTCAATGTCTATCAGAGCCTCTTAAGAGATCACAATCTTATTTTCTAATATAGACAGATCTTAATTATATTCATGAAGAATGGCTTAGCAGAGGCAGCAATCCAGCTGCACTCTCTGAACATTCTGTTCCAAACCACTCTAAAATAACATGTCAAATAGTTGAATTTTGGGATGACACAGGCAACAAAAAGTCAGGGAGAGACATTTTTCCAACCCAAAACAGCTTAGGAGGTTGGAAGGAGAGATCTGTGTCAGGATGGTGGGGATAGTCTGGGGCACATATGGCACTAACAGCAATGCTGAGCCTTGGAAGTGGTTATACCAGTAGCAGCAGAAGGAGAAGCAGAAGGAAGAGCTCTTACTGCCCAGAATAGTAAGGACAGACAGAAAACTTATCAGAAAGAAATTAAAGGGAATGCTGAGCTGACACTGGGTACAGGACCAGGTGGTTTTTGGCAACTCCTTTACAACTATGAAGTCCTGAGTCAGAGTTACAGGGTGGAGAGGAGCACCTGTGGTTAATCAAAAGGGAGAAGGGGCCCTTGTTGCAGTTTTACGGTACAGAATATTATCTCTTGTGGATGCAGGAGAGTCAGGGTCTTGGAGACAGTCTCAAGATAGAAAAGAGTGCTAGCGTTTGTGGCTTGGGTGAGCAGGAACCCTCCCTGGGTAAAAACCAAAAGGCAGACTTGAAGAGCAATGACCCTACCTCTCCTAGGATAACACTATCTTAAACGCAACAAGAACTTGCAGACTCCCCAGAAACTCTGAAACCGGCAACATGAGAAAGCGTAAAGCTTGGGATAATGGTTTCCCTTGCTCAGATGAGCAAAACCTAATTTTAGCATAAAGATCAAAGTCAAGAAATAGACTTTAAAATGGGCAAACAACAACAAAAAGAACTTGATTATTTTAAAAAAGCAGCTATGGTGATAGGAAAGACCAAAACACAAACTTGGAAGATAGCGATATGAAAACTGATATACACAAAGCCTCAAAGGAAAAATAAAACCTACAAATTGGTCACAAATCTGATAAGAATTCCTAAAGAATTAAAGAAAGAGATGAATGACAGAGGAAAAATTGGGAAATTAGAGGATGCAAGAAAATTATGAAAAGATAATAAATAGCTTGGTAAAAAGGCACCAAAAATACTGAAGAAAATAATATCCTAAAAAAACATAATTGGCCAGATGATAAAAGAGACACATTCACTGAAGAAAAGAGCTCTCTAAGAAGCAAATAGGCCAAGTAGAAAAAAAGGTACAAATGCTTACTAAAGAAAAAATTCCTTAAAAATTAGAATTGAATAAGTGGAAATAATGACTGCATTAAACATTAAGAAACAATAAAAAAAAAGTCAAAAGAATAAAACAATAGAAGAAAATGTGAAATTTCTCATCAGATAAATAATATACCTGGAAAACAGATCAAGGAGAGATCGTTTAAAAATTATTGGACTACCAGAATGCCATGATAGAAAAGATCCTAGATATTATATTTCAAGAAATTATAAAGGAAAACTTCCCTGATAGCTTAGATCCAGAAGATAGAATAGAAATTTTAAAAGGCCACTGATTACAGCCTTACAGAGATTACAGATTACAGAGATTAAAAAAATGAGAATTCTTATGAATATTATAACCAAATTCCAGAGCTCACAAGTCAAGAAGAACAAATTGCATGTAGCCAAAAAAAAAAAAAAAAACCAAAACACTCAAATATTATAGAACCACAATCAGAATTACACAAAAATTAGTGGATTTCACATTAAAGGAATGAAGGACTTGGAATATGATATTCTGGAAGGCAAGAAGGCTAGTATTACAAATAATATAGCCAGAATAACCTACCCAGAAAAATTCAGTATGATCTTTCAGGTAAAAAATAGATATTGAATGAAATAGATGACATCGATATTTCTGATAAAAAGACCAGAGCTAAATAGAAAAACTGACATTCAAATATGATTTAAGAGAAACATAAAAAGTTAACATGAAAGGGAAATCATAGAGGACTCAATAAGGTTAAATTGTTCACATTCCTTTATGGGAATGGTACACGTAATTTCTGACAAGATCAAGCATGTTCAGAGGGGTATGGCCACAGATGATACATGGGACATTTAAGAACATTATCATTGTTAGAGTGATTAAAAAGATTTTACATAGATAAATGACATGGGAATGAATTGATTACATTGGAGTGATCTAAAACATGGATGAAAAAGAATGCATTAGGAGAAGGAGAAAGGGAAAGGAAGAATGGGGAAAATCATCTCACTGAAAAGAGACACTTAAAGAAGAGCTTTTACAGTGGGGCATGAAATAGGGGTAGTGGCGGGCAGTTTTTGAACTTCACTCTCATCTGATTTGGTCCAAAGAGGAAATAATAGATATACACATACAATTGGGTATAGAAATTTTATGTTTTTAAGTTAAGTTTTGGTTCTTGCTTCATGGTCCCATTTGGAGTTTTCTGGTTTGTTTTTGGCAATGATTTTGAAATGAGCTGTCATTTCTTTTTCCACCCCATTTTACAGATGAGGAAACTGAGGCAAATGGGCTTAAGTGACTTGGCTGAGGTTACACAATTAGTAAGTATCCAAGGCCAGATTAAACTCAGGAATGACACTCTATCCATTGTGCCACAGAACTGACAGAAAACTGTCTTATTCAAAAAAAGGAAATAAGAGAGGAAGAGGATAAGGGAAAGATGGGGGTAATAAAAGGGAGAGTAGTTTATGGGAGGCAGTATTCAAAAGCAAAACCGACATTTGAGGAAGGACAGGGTTAAAAAGAGAGAAAAATAAACAGAAGAAAGTAGGATAGAGGGAAATACACAATAATCATAACTGTGAATATTAATGGGATAAACCCACCCATAAAATAGAAGCAGATAGCAGAATGAATTAGAAACCAGAATCCAATAATATATTATTTATAAGAAACACACTTGAAACAGAAAGACATACATTTAGTTAAAAATAAGAGGTTGGAGCAGAATTTATTGTTCTTCAGCTGAAGTAAAAATAAATAAATCAGGATAGCAGTCATGATCTCAGATGAAGCAAAAGCAAAAATAGACTTAATTAAAAGAGATAATCAGGGAAACTACATTTTGCCAAAAGATACTACAGGCAATGAAGTATGATCAAAAGTGTTTTTTTTTTTTAAATCAAGTTTCTCTGATAAAGACCTCATTTCTTTTATCTATATGATCTCTCCCATATATTTGCATATATGTATATGGATCTGAATCAAATTTATAAAAAATAAGAATTATTGATAGTCAAAGGATAGGAACAGTCTATTTTTAGAAAAAGAAATAAAATCTCTCAGTAGTCACAGAAAAATGCCCCAAACTGGTCAATGAAATATAAATTAAAATAACTCTGAGATATTATCTTACATCAATGATAAATGTTGGAGGGGATATAGGAAAATAGGGACACTAATGCACTGTTGGCATTGTAAATGGGTCCAACCATTCTGCAGTAAAATTTAGAACTATGCACAAAGAACTATAAAGCTGAGCATGTTCTTTGACCCAGAAATATCATTACTAGATTTAATCCCAAAGAGAACAAATTAAAAAGGACAAGGATTTAAATCTACACAATATTCATAGCAGCTCTAGTTGTAGTGGCAAAGAATTGAAAATCGAAAGGATGCTCATTAATTGGGTAATGGCTGAACAAATCATGATAAATTGTGCTGTTAGGAATGATGAGCAGGATGATTTCAGAAAAATCTGGGAAGACATGTGAATTAATGCAGAGTGAAGTGAGAAGAACCAGGTGATCATTGTACACAGTAACAGCAATGTTGCAAAGATGATCAATTGTTAATAATTTAGGTTTTATGATCAATACAATGAGAGGAAAATTCTGAAGTACTCATGATTAAAATGATGCCCACTTCCAGAGAAAGAGACTCTGAGTGCAAATTGAAGCATATTTTCCCCTTTTTGTTTAATTGCTTTTTTTTGTTACATGTCTAATATGGAAATAAACTGCATAATTTCACATCTGTAACTGATATCATATTGCTTGCCTTCTCAATGAGTGGTGCAGGAATTGGAGAAATAGAGAATTTGGAATTCAAATTTTTTAAGAAGGTTAAAAATAAATAAATTTGAAAAATGTATTTGTGAGGATAAAACTATTTTTGGAAATCTGCTTCTGCTGCCCAGAAGTCTGTCTTATTTCTATGTATAGGCTGGATATAGTGACTTTTGATCCACTTATCATAGGACACCCTGCCCAGCATTCATAATGCCCCAGCCCCTTTATTCTCAGGAGCCTTTATGCTACCTTTAGTTTAACAGGTCACCTAACTGGCATATCAGCATCTGTTCCCCACAATTCCATATTATCAACCAAGGGTACTCTCCTTGGCCAGTAGCCAACTTTGTTTCTGTGGGACTGATCTGGGAATTCTTATCATGCTCAACCCATGGTATTATATCAGGATTCTCTAAGCTTATAAATCTTTGCCAGGCAGTAGTCTAAACCTCCAAAAAGCTATATTTACCTCCCAAATTTTATCCCAGCAAGGGCTGGGAGCATGAATACCACTCTCAAGGAGGACACCTTGTTTCTCTAACCAATATTCAGACGAGGAACTTGGCCTGAATCTCAGATTCTTTGGTTCTACTCCATCTTGATCTCATAATTAAAGTCATTAAGGTCAAATCACTAAATGCCCAAAGGCTCACAGTACAGTGGGTTGGCCATTGTTCTTCCTCTTCTCTATTCTGGGAATATGCAAAAATGACCAGCAGGCAAATTTCCTCTTGATTCCCCCATTCCCTTTAAACACTATCCCCCATCCATTCTATGGGTCCCTTCTTATTCCTTAGATCTACCTACTTCCCTTCAGCTCTTTTCTGGTTAGATTATTTCTGAAGGACTTTTCATTGAACAAAATTCTTTTCTCAAACAAGTTTTTCTCATTCATTTTAGATGCAAATGGAGAAAGGTTAAACTTAAAATACATATGTGGTTACATTTCCATTTCTTAGTGATCAGGTAGCTAAATCAATTATCGGGCCAGACAGATTCAGTAATAAAAATGGAAGGATAGAAGCGAGAATTCATCATGGTTTTTCTCAGCTCCTTCTTCCAATATTCAGATTTTCAAGAGTATGTTAAAGATTTGATGATATGCTAACTTTGAATTACAGGGAAAGATTTCCATTTCCGTCATGTTATATAATATGCTAAAACCGATATTTATGATTTTAAAGAGGAAGACCTGAATTCAAATTCTACCTAATAATTATTGGCTATATAAATGTAGACAAGTCATTTAAAACTCTATGAGTTTCAGTTTTCTTGTGTGTAAATCTGAATATGCGAATGATTTGTTTGTAATTTGTAATCAATGTTTGTAGTTCCTGATATGGAAACTCCCTACACCAATTACACATGTAATATAACTCATCCCAAGACATAAAATAAGTCCAATCAAATTTCCCAAGGAACACAGAGTCAAACTGCTAGAAGGAAGAAGGGCAGAATTTGAAATATGTATAGTCTAGCACTCTACTTCTTTATATAGTCACTTGTGTTAAGGGCTAATAATATTTATTATTACTGTCTCCCAATTTGAATTGTTCTAAGCCTCAAATCAAATGATGTATGTAAGGTGCTTTGCAAATTTTAAAGGATTATTCAAATGAACCATTGGATAAATTTCATGATCTTCATCTTCATTCAAGGATCAGATGGGTTGCTGATTCTCCCTTCTCTGAAGTCTCATTTTTAGTGTTTTCTACACTGCTTAGTTTAGTCTCTCCTTAGTCTCCTTCATATCCTCCCTTGTATTATATTCATCTATATACAAGCTTTATCCTTCCATGAGAATGTTAGTTTTCAGAGGGCAGGTTTTGTCACTATCTTGTACCTAATAGTACCTAATAATAATTAAGTCCTTAATAAATGTTTGTTCAGTTTAATTGAATCTTCCTCTAGCCAGAGGTTTCATTTAGAAAAAGAAAAAAAAGAATAGACTCATTTGATTCTAGCATTCTAACATTCTTATAAGTAAAGTTAGTTACTAATAAAGGCCATTTTTATAATTTAATTGAAAAAACATCATTCCTGACAGTGAGGAAAAACTACAGATTTTTTTAAATGTAATCAATATTCTCATTTTTTTTTCAATAAACTCCTTCCTAGAATAGGTCTGTCATCTCTCAGATCATCTCTTATGAGTCTTAAGTCATGTGCCTGTAATTTGACTTTTGGTTTTTCCACAGAAACACAGAGAATCCCAAAAGTCTATTCAAGTTTGAGGTGAGGGGCCAGACCACAGGAACTTTTTAATCTTGAACTTGAACAGACTTCTGGACACCTCAAGGTTTTCTTGTCATAGTCCCAGTAGGTGGGACCAAAAATCAGGTTTTTTCATCCAAACTAAAATAAATTTCCAATGGATGATTCAAAACAACCCTCTTTTAGTCACAATCCTATTTCTCTCAAAGTTAAATTTTCCTTCACATCTCCTACTTTGTCCCAACTACAACCTCACAATACTTGCCATTGATATACATCCTATAGAAGAGGAAACATAAGGGGCAACCTCATAGGAGTTTTGTCTTCCAAAGGCATGTTTCACTCACCATAGGACAGTGTTTTCATTTCAGTTTCTAAAAAGACCCACTCCCTCAGAGAAAGGTTCTGCAGACCAGCTTTTGCTCTGTATGCTACACAGAGAAACTGAAGGCAAAGAGATAAGTTTACCAGATACTGTAATGAATCTGGCAATGAACTTGGTAGGGACTGGGCTTGGAGGGGAGGAGCTCCCCAAGGTTGTTTTTATAGGTGAGGACCTGTGATTTCATTGGTGCAAGGAAATTCTGGTAAAAACCACTTTCTATCAATAAAGACCCCCGATTTTCCATGACCAATAGTGTCAGAGAAGAGGGTGCTAACCTGAGGACCATGACTTTTTTTTTTTTGGATAACTGTCAGTATGTAACAGATTTCCTTTGTCATCTTAAGTATTTTTTATGCATTTAAAAATATTGTTCAGAGGCAACTGGATGGCACAGTGAATAGAATGCAGTCTCTGGAGTGCGGAGGATCTGAATTCAAATCTGGCCTCAGACATTTCCTAGCTGTGCAACTCTGAGAAAGATACTTAATTATTGCCTTATTACCTCCAAAAATTGAAAAACAAAAAAAAAAATGACATTATTCCAAAAACAAATCTATGGACTTCTAAGAGGATCTATATATGAAAAGGATAAACAATCCTGTCTTAGAGAGGACATTGAGAGGTTGAATGATTTGTACAAGCAATGTGTACTAGAGTCAGAATTTGAATTTGGCTCTTTTTGATTCTAAGGCTGACTCTCCATCTACTATATTATGTGGTCCCACTCTTGCACAGAAAAATACTAAAAAGATCTCAAGTTTGCATATCATATATATATATATGCATATATGTGTGTCTTTGTCTATGCAAATATATGCATGTGTATGATAATATGAACTGTGTGCATGCATATATACACACTTGTATTTGTATCTATACATACACACCTATATGTCTATACAAACATGTACAAACTGTATATGTATGTATAATACACCTGTGTATGTACACATATGTGTATGTTTTTATATATGTGTGTGTATGTATATATGCCTTTCTTCCCCAGGTTAATGACCTTCCTGGACTCTTTCTCCCTTTTTAATGTTTATTTTACACTGGTATTACTTGTATCAGAATGCTGGGAAGCATGTGGGAAAGGTACACAATGTTTCACCTCCCGGATGATTTCCAATGTAGCAGCTAGGTGGTGCCATAGTGCTCAAAGCCCTGTACCTGGAGTCAGGTAACCTCATGTTCTTGAGTCAAATCTAACCTCAGACACTTCCCAACTGTGTGACTCTGGGCAAGAGCCTTAACCCTGTTTGTCTCAGTTTCCTCATCTGTAAAATGAAATGGAGAAGGAAACAGCAAAATCACTCCAAAATCTTTGCCAAGAAAAGTCCAAATAGGGTTCGAAAGACCCTACTGAATACAACTGAAATAAATGAACAACAATAACAAGTCACTTCTCAAATCAGTTTTCCAGGCTCGATGTTTAGTTCTTTCAAAGTTTCCTTATACGACCAATCTCAAGGGCTTTCACCATCCTGGTCCCCTTCCTCTGGACACTATCCTGTTATCACTTGCCTCCTCAAATGTGCTCCCTTAAATTACGCAATTGAGTTCTCCTGTAGTCTCAGCTGTGAGCACTTCAGGTAGAGACACTAAGGCTTTATTCCATTGCTGCCAATCTAGAGACTGAGTGTCCCAACCTCCCTTCGAGACTCCATCCATATCCCTGCTGCTATTTTGACTGCTCTAGTGGTGGCTGTGGAGGAACGGGGATCCCTTAATTAGTTATTTTTAAAACATCACAAATTCTCCTGTAAGCACAGAGAAATAAATGAAGGTACTGAGAGAATAGGCATTTTCAGGTTTACTCAAATTAATAAGCACTCTATGCTTACAAAACAACATATAACAACTCAATTGGAAAACCAATATACAGATGCTACATTTCTCTTAAATATAGTCTATATATATATATATATGTACACATAGAGATAGATATAATAGATATATAAATAACCAAACATACATATCATAGGAACTTATGGATCATTTACCTTTAAGAGGCGACTCATTCTTTCTTCATTGTCTTCCAAGTGCCGCAAACTTGGGGGGATATACCAGAAGCAGACATTTGTGTGCTGAGGCTAAATGGAAAAACAAACAAATAAGACTTTGTCTCATGATTAATATTTAAAGCAGGTTAGTACCAATGACTGCTAAATCAGTGTTTTTTGATCTATGCTTTATGAGATATTCACTGACCAATGGTATATTAACAATTAAATTATTTAATGAATAGATGACAGGATATATTATAATATAGGCTGTCTGTAATAAAATGGGAGATCCAGGAATTGTGACATATCTACAATCCCCATTACTGGGAAGGTGAAAGCTAGTGGATCTCTTGAACTCAGGAATTCTAACCGCAGTGGGTTGTAGTGATTAGGTGTCTGCACTAAGATACAAGCCTCTCAGAACTGGGGAGGGGATACCAGTTTGCTTAGGAAAAGGACAAACTGATCCAAGCCTGAAATGTTTCTGACAATCAGTAGTAGAAATGGACCCTGCACTTTCACTTAGGTGAGATTGAGAAATACAGTCTTTTAAAAAATATCAGGAGATATCATCAATCCAATAGCATACTTTTATGGCTTCAACCTATAAATATAGTATGGGGAGTTAATGTGAGATACCTATGTTGAGGAATGGACTTGCATGTTTGTTATGGCCCACTTAGCCAGGAAAAACATTATTCTAGAATTAATGGGATGGGAAGGGGGAGGAATTAGAAAACCAGCCCCAAAATAAAATGTCATGTAGTTGAATATGGAGGTCATAAAATTAATACTTGTTATCAGTAAATGTTTGATTTGTATCCCTATTTTATATACTTAAATACCTGAGGCTGTGTAAAATTTCTCAGGCCAAAAGGGAGAGCAAGTAGAAAAAGTTTAAGAAGCTCTGGTTTATAAGACCTATTGATTCATTTCCACATTTCTCTCCATGTGTGTCCCTCTCTCTTTGTCCTTACTGCCATCATTCTAGACCCTATCATAGCTTGCCTGAATTCTTGTAAGAACTGCTCTCTTTCTCCCAATCTCTCCCCTATCCAATCCATCCTCACACAGGTAAAAAAAATGATATTCCAAAGACACAGGGATGGCCATGTCACTGCCTTGATCAAAAACCATTTAATGATATTGTTTTCTAAGAAATGATGAGCAGGCTGATTTCAGAAAAACCCAGAAAGACTTACATGAACTGACGCTGAGTGAAGGGAGCAGAATTAGGAGAACATTGTACACAGTAACAATAAGATTAGGTGATGATCAACTGTAATGGACTTGGCTCTTTTCAACAATGAGGTGATTCAAGGCAATTCCAATAGACTTGGGATGGAAAGTTCCCTCTGCATCCAGAGAGAGAACTGCGCAGACTGAATGTGGATCAAAGCATAATATTTTCACCTTTTTGTTGTTATTGTTTGTTTGCCTGTTTTTTTCTTTTTCTTCTTTTTTTCCCTTTTGATCAGATTTTTCTTGCTCAGCATGACAAATATAGAAATATGTTAGAAGAACTGCACATATTTAACCTATATTGAATGACTTGCTGTCTTGGGGAGAGGAGAGTTGGGGGAGGAAGAGAGAAAAATTTGGAACATAAAGTTTTGCAAAGATGAATGTTGAAAACTATCTTTACATGTATTTAGAAAGATAAATACCACTGGAAAAACAACAACAATAACAATATTTCATGATTCACTGTTGGCTCCAGGATAAAGCAGAAACACAAACCCCTCCATTTACCATCCTTTACAATCCAACTTTTCACTTACTTTTTCAGAATCAATTTTTATTATATACATATATATTTATATAACATATATATAACATATATATTATGTATATATACACACACATACACATTCCATCCAAAATGGACTTTGAATTGTTTCCCAATTCAATATACTATCTAAGAATATATATCTATACGGAGTAAGAGGGGATTAAAGTATAAGAAACCTGGAAAGATGGGAAGGGAGTGGTTTGTGAAAGGCTTTAAAAGCCAGACAGGTGTTATATTTGATAATATAATAGAAATAAAATATTATAAGAGGGCATATATGTGACATGATTGGGCCTGTGTTTTAGGAAAAGTGATTTGATAGCTGGGGGCAGCGTCGTTTAGAGGGGGAAGAGATTTGAGGGAGGGAGACCTCAAAGTCCAGCCATGAGGTGATGAAGGCATGTACCAGTGTGCTAACAGGGTCAGGTGGAGGAGGGGGTGCAGAATAAACAGAATCTAGCAACTGATTGTACATGGGGAAATGGAAAGAGTGAGGATTCCAAGATAAGTGAGATAATGGTTTTTGTAATTCCTGCATCTCATGACTGTCCCATTAAAGTGAGAATTCTGGAACATGGGAACTACCATGCCCTGCACTACTCCCTGGATATGATTACTGAAGACACCTGAAAGGTGCACCACAGACATTAGCAATTTATTATTTGGAAAAAAGTTACAATTATGTCAATCAGACTACAGCCATACCTTTCCATCAAACACCATTTCATATCCTTCTCTGTTTTTTATAAGGTTGTATAAATACTCTGCAAGCTCCAAACACTTGTCAATCTGTGCTTCAAATCCGATGGTCCCCTAAGAGAAGGAATATAAAGTTTATGATGGGAGAAAGGGAGCTCTTAGATATGGAAAAAATCCATGCAGGTTCAGAAGCCCAACTCCTACTTTTCTTTACAGCTTCTATAGCACTTTTCTCTCTGGAACCCCTGGAAACAGCTTAGCAATTGCATAAAATAGACAGTGTGATATGATGCAGAGAGTTCGATTTGGCAGCAAAGGATTGGAGTTTGAACTAGCTTTACAACTGACTAGCTGTGAACCCTTGGGCAAGTGGATTAGCCTTGCTGGACCTCAGTTTATTCATTTGTAGACTGAAGGAGCTGGAGTCTATGCTTTTAACATCTCTACCATATCTACATCTATAATCTTAATTCCAAGCAGCTTTGGTCTCCTACTGATTAACCCTAAGGCAGCACACTCTAGAGAACTGCTTTTAAAATGATTTTGTCTTCATCCCTTAACATTTATTGGGTGTCAGTGGAATGACTTAGAAAATAGTTGCTACCCATAACAGGAGCACTTAACGTTTTCTAACAATAATTAAACTGAGATGGATAACTCAAAGTGATAACTTTCCTGTTTATAGCTTAACTTTATGTGGTCTGTCTGGGAAAAGACACAGATTATATATCATTGTCTCTTAACAACTGAAACACAGTCTAAGCCGAAGGGCTGTGACATCTTATTTCCTGCAGAATGCTTCCTCATTCTCTCAGAGCCAGGGTGATAGTGGGGTCTAGTTTAGTTTTGTGGAGCACAGAATTTTACTCTTGCTCTGGCGTGCTCCGGTCTGCCTGGAGCCATGTTTCACTGACCTTACAGGAACCATCAGTGGTCCTGAATTCTTAGGATTAATTTAGAAGTTTGGGTCCACTTAGCATGGACCTTGGGATGGCCAAATGCTTCTCTTCCAAAATGGAGCTCTAGACCACTATGGAGTGGATGGGAACCTCCAAATCAGCTCTAGGATTGTAAACTGGTTATAACCAGGGCCAGGATGAGTCAGTTATTAAGGTAGAAGATTCAAATTAGTCCTGCTCCTGTTAATGACATTAATTAATTGTGTGACCCTGGGAAAATTAATAGTTTCCATGGGCCTACATTATTTATTTATTTATTTTGCTGAGGCAATTGGGGTTAAGTGACTTGCCCAGGGTCACACAGCTAGGAAGTGTTAAATGTCTGAAGCCAGATTTGAACTCAGGTCCTCCTGACTTCAGGGCTGGTGCTCTATCCACTGAGCCACCTAGCTGCCCCAGGCCTATATTTTCTTATCTATTAAGCAGGTTATACTTTACTTACTACATAGAAATGTTTGCTAAAATTGGGAAGCTTTGGAAGAAATCAATTAACTAACATTTATTAGACACCTACTTATGTCCTAGGCACTAAGATAGAAGGGAAATTGTCTCTATACTCAGAGAGCTAGAGTTAAATATGCAAACACACTAATATGAGAAATTGCTTTTGGTATACTCTTGTTTCTGATAAACTGTGGGAGATGATGTTCACATATGTTACACGACATATGACTTGTGTATTTTTCTACCATCATTTTTCAAAGTTCTAGAATTAGCATAAATTTTGAGCTAGGAGAGACCTCAGGGGTCTTCTAATTGAAATTTCTCATTTTGCAACTTAGAATAGTGAAGTCCCCAAATGAAAATGACTTGTTCAAAGTTTTGTGAGTAGTAAATGGCAAAGTCAGGATTAAAACTCAGATTCTTTGACTTCAAAGCCAGTGTACTTACTAGGACAACAATTCAAATAGAAAGCTAAACAGTATTGGGCCATTACAAAGATGCTGAAGGCACAATAGGAAAAATGATTATATAATTATTATATATGTATATATGCAATAATTATATAATCAGCCTACTTTTTATAAAAAAAAAAACAGTGGCAGATAGGACATAAGCTAATGGGGCATGTCATTGCCCTGGAGTTTTAGATATAGACCACAAAGATTAACTAAAGACCAATTCTTCTCAGTTCCTTCTAATGGAATAAATAGGTTCTTAGTCTTGAAATCTCCTTATGTATCCGGTTTGTCTGTCTTGCAAAAGGAATTCTTGGGACAGCTAGGTGGCACAGTGGATAGAACACTGGCCCTGGAGTCAGGAGGACCTGAGTTCAGATCATTCCTCAGACACCTGACAGCTGGGCAAAGTTGGGCAAGCCACTTAACCCAATTGCCTCCAAAAAAAGAAGGAAAAGAATTCTTATATATATGTACCATGAAGAACTGCAGGCAATGGATCACTCCTCTAATTCCTACTTCCCTGCAATAATTATGCATCTTTCTACTTTTTGTCTCTCCTGTCTCAATCACTTGTTTGGAGAGAAACATTTCCAGAAATTGGTTTCCTGGCCTAGAGAAAAGTACTATCAAGTACTCACTAGCTCCCTAATACTCGATTCAATGGAATCCTTAGTTATGGCACTTATAATTCCCTTTGTAAGTGGGAAGTAAGGGTTTTCTGAACAGAATATACATAATTACACAAGTGAACATACCAATTTGTGCTCAACACCAGACAAACATTGGTCTCTGAAACTTAACTGCAAGAAATCTGATAGTTATTCACAAAACCATAGAGCAGGAGGAAGACGAGAAATGCTGTGACTACCGTGGATCTTGGCCACTCAGCTGGTCCCCCCCAAAATTTGCTGAGTCCTAGAATTCTCTCATTTTTGCAGATAAAATTTCTGGGCTCCTGAAGCTAAGATACCTGTGATAGGAATTCTGCTAATGAAGTATTAAATTAATTGCAGAATACCTGTGACATGCCAGTAAAGTGACACTTCTTAAAGATAGGGTCTCTCTCATTTTCATATTTGACCCTACAGTGTCTAGCACAGTTGCCATGGATGGGGATAGGGATGGACCTGTGATTTTATTCATAAAAGGAACCCTAGATGAAAGGAACCTTGCTACCTCTGTAATTCCTCTGATAAAGCCCTCATTTCTCAAATATGTGGAGAACAGGATTAGGTTTATAAAAATACAGGTCATTCCCCAATTGATAAACGGTCAAAGTATGTGAATAGCTGTTTGTGGTCACATGAAAAATGCTCTAAATGATTTTTGGTTAGAGGAATGCAAATTGAAACATATTCTTAAGAAGTTTGCTTAGAGCAGAGTTGTGAAACGGGCTAGCATTCCCAAGTGAGACAACCAGATTAAAATGGAATTGAGAAATAATTTACAAAATATGTAAAAATACTATAGAACATAGATAATGTTAATCTGTGGTTTCCTAAGTCAATAAGCAGCTTGCAGGAATACTTATATATAGTTTAGTGTCCTCCTAAAACACTAAGACTTAAAGCCTAGGTTCATGTAGTCATGAGGTGGGGACTTGAAACCAGGTCTTTCTGATTTTGAAACCAGCCTTTCATTCCCCATGCTCTGCTGTCTCTTCACTGAGTATATCGGACTTTAAAAAGGCTTATTGATTAAGGGATTACATTATCATACATTGGAAGAATAAATTGCAAGATATAAATGTCATTTGTTGCATTCTAATTTTAAAATGCTAATGAATGAATGAAAAGAACATTTATTAAGTTCTTAATATGTGCAAAGCACTGTGCCAAGTGCTAGTTTCTGTTCTCATAGACTTCACATTCTGGTTTCTGAAGTTAAGCAAAGAACCCTCAATTTTTTTTAGTATCAACTTCTCTTGGGAAAGGAGTTGAATTTTCTGGGTTAACCTGAAGAATTCTAAACAGCATATAAACCTCCAACTTCCCATGTCCTATGGAAGAATTGGTTTAATTACTACTACTATAATAATAATAATAACAAATTAGAAACCTATATCAAGCACTTTGTAAACCATAAAGTGCTTTATGAATTTTAGCTGATATTTATTATTGTTATTTTGGATAAAAAATGGTCCTGTGAGTTTGTTGGTGTTAACAAACTCCCAGGTAAGGAAATTCCCTATGGTACCAATGCAGATTAACACCTTTTCTGCAGCAAAAACCATTGAGAGGTTAAGTGACTTGCTCTGAGTCTCACAGCCAGTATGCATCATCAGAAGAAAGCCTTGAACTCCATTTTTCATGGACAGCTTTCATGTACTATGGTCTGTTGCCAGTCCATTATTTTTACATATGTCAAAAAAAAAAAACTGATTCATTTAAGAGATCCAAGTGGAAATAGTTATAATCTAGATATCAAGATACATCCTTTAATGAACCTCAACTCATCTCCTGGAAAACTCTAAAAACATTTGGCTGGAAGCAATTCTGCAGCTGGGCTGTATCTGCTCCCTCATTTTCTTTTCATGTTTCTTGCTATTTTACAGCTGCCTAAATACAGGGTCTCTTGTTTTTATTTCAGGAGTCATCTGGTCAGGCTGTAGATGCCCACCTGATGTCCTTAGTGACTCCTGAACTAGCTGGGCCAGGCCTTGCTGTGAAGTTCCCTGCTGAAGAAATATCACCAGCTCACACGAAATATAACCAGCAGGGGCGGATACACTACTAGGGACATAAGACTCCATTTTCATGTAAATGTCTTTAGTGATCACCATAATCATAAAAACAACATGGAAAAAAGAGGAAAAAATCATGGTATCCTAAGTAAAACTGAGTAACCTCAGACAATATTTAGAGTTTTTGCTGAAAACTCAAGGACATTGGAATTCTTCAATTGGTTGTTTCTCTCTATTTTTTTTTAAAATAGCCTGATTGTTAGGCTATTTTTTAGAAAATTTATTTTTGCTTTTACAGTTTAGGTAATTTGAGAGATATCAATTTCCTTGACTAAGACTTTGAAACTTGCTCCAGCTTCTTTAGCCACACAGGATTTCTACCTGGGCTGTAGATGAGGGTAAAATATCCTGATTCAAATAGGTCATTTGAATTCCTGGTCTGTGTATATTTGAACTAGTTGTATACAATTCGGTTGTTACTGTGATATAGTGAATAAATGGTTAGACTTGGAATCAAGAAGAACTGGATTCAAATTCTACCTTTGATTCACAAATTCTGTATATGATCATCTCTGGCAAGTCCCTCAGTCTCTCAGTACCTCAAGTAACTAGTAATTTGCATCTAAAATGGGAGTATCCATTTAGGAAGTACTTCACAAAGATGAAATTACAAGTTCAGACCACCTACCTCTACCCCTAGAAAAGAAGTCCCTATGTCTAAGCAATAATAATAGCATGAAATTTAATTGCACAGAGCAGAGGAGTAGGTGGCTGAAGGTTCTCACAGCAATATTTTGCTTTGTTCACTGCTCTAGGCACACCCTGAGAAAATATAATACACTATTTTATAGCTATAAGAATAATTATATACCTCAAAAAATACTGCTTTGTTTAAGGTAATTGCAATCACTGCTTACAAAATGCAAAAATGGGGACCAGGTGGGCTGGTCAATGATTTGTCATGTTTAAGTCAGGAATCTGGCTAAAATAAAAACCATCTTTGGGCTTTTCTGGCCTGATTACATTTAAACATAATATTTATGCTGTTAGACAGCTACAATTAGGCCCAGTAAGTACTGCACAGTTTCAGCTCTAGAGTCAAACTTTCAGAGAGACAAGTGATTCTCTTACAGTTAAAGTCCCAAAAGGTAAAGAGAAAAACAGTACAGAAGACTGGCGATTAAGTACTTAGTGTTGTTTTTCTTTAAAAGCTCAGTTGCCCTTTCAATGCCACAAGTGAGCTTTTGTAGCATTTTCCCCTTGTTCTCCAAAGGTATAATTTATGGCCTTACATTAATCTATCCCAGTGTTCAATCACTAGGTAAAAAGAACAGATGAGAAAACAGAAGTACCTAAGGAACAGGGAGTTCTGTGTTACAAAGCAGAATGAATTCATTTTCTAAAGAGTTAGCAATAGATGCAATTTGTTATTTATTTTAAAAAATATACACACAAAGGTGATTATATTCTGCTACATGGAAGGTATACAAAAAATGCACATATACAATTCTTGAGGGAGGCATTTTCAACCTAGAAACTTAATTTATCACATGCAGTAATGTAGCTGATCAGCTCTGGTTTCTGTCTGTCTGTAGGGAACAACCCCAAATCTCACGCTAGCTTACCTTTGCCCTCCACATTAGCCATAATTTGAAAACATCAACATGGCGCCCACACTGTAAAGCCTTGTCTCCGGTATCATAAGACAAATCGTAGTGTTTATCTTGTTGAAAGAGGTAAGAAGCATGCATCTGGTTGCAGCTCTGCATCAACCCCTTAAAAAGAGAGGAAAAGAACAGAAATCCCATCAAATGTGCTAATACTTTTAACAGGGTATAATAATATCCTTGTTATTATTGGATATTGAATAATGAAATATTCAATGAAATAATGAATGAATAATGAAATAATAATGATTTAAAAATTCTGCTGTTGTGACAAGTGAGATAGCTTGTGACCTGGAAAATAAAGGTAGAAGGATTCAGGCTATGGGATTAAAAAGAAAAAAAACAGAACATTTTTTCTCAGCAGAAAGAACAGTCAATACATGAACACAATCAATTGTTGAATTAGTTTTATGTGTTACAAGTGACTCTATAGTCAAATGTTATTGGACTATAACTATAGATAAGTGTTAATTCTTTTATTCTCTCCTTAAGGATCAGGATAACAAGAAATCATAATCAGGAACTTAAGCCATGTGAAATACAAGTTTTTGTGAAATATGAGTTTATAGCTAGGAAGTAAAGGAGATACAGCACTGGATTTGGAGTCTGGAAGACCTGAGTTCAAATGTTACCTCAGGCAGTTACACTAGCTGTGTAATTTCTCTCCTTATCTATGAAAAAGGAGAACTAATAACACCTATTTAACAGCATTGTTGTCAAGTTCAACTGAGATATAAGCAAAGCATTTTGCAAACTTTAAAGCTGTACATAAATGCTTCTTCTTCTTCTCCTAATTCTTCTTCTTCTTCTTTTTCTCCTCCTCCTCCTCCTCCTCCTCTTCTTCCTCCTCCTCCTCCTCCTCCTCCTCCTCCTAATTCTTCTTCTTCTTTTTTTCTTCTTCTTCTGTTTCTGCTGCTGCTCCTTTTCTTTTTCTCATCTTAAAGGCATCTATCAGAAGTACTGGCTTTGTTGTAGTTCAAATGTTTCCAAATATATATATATATATATATAGTTCTTAGTTATGCTGATTCACTAGTCATATTTAAAATTTTTGATTTAGTAACAAATTAATCTTTATAAATAATCTAAAAACTGTGATTCTTCACATCCTCTTCCCCCTTTTCTACTTCTGCAGATGTGCATGGGAGTCACATAGTACTTAGGGTGCTTTTGTCCTGTGAGTAACTAATTCATCACCTAGTGGACATCTTAGCCAAGTTTTTTCTGGGACTAGATTTGAATTATCTCTTGCTTGGTTGAACCTGCATAAACTCATGTGAAGTGGTCAGAGCTTTCACCATGCCTTGGTGAACCAACACAGTAATATTTGAGTTAAAAATTAACATATGAGATCTACTTCTCTTGGGTTGAGTAAAGGATATAGTCAAAGAAACGTATGAAAGAAAAAGGGAGTTGGGCTAGCCTGTGGTGAGAGTGAGGGATTGATTACTGATGGATAGTCTGTGTGCTCTACTGGCAACTTCATGATGTTAAGAGAATAAAATAGACCCTTAGATCAAGGTGAACCCTTCATCGCAAACCTCTAGGAAGATGTAGCTTAGAGTCACCTAGGCTGGGCTGTGAACTGAGTGTTTCTAGTGAATACCCTCACTAATGAGAGACAGATCCATTGGAAAATGGGAGGATATGGAAATATTTTGACTTTTGTTTCAACCATGGTTCAACAAATGACTGTGGCTTTTTCTATTTTTTTTTTTTAATGTTCCCTTCTACACTTTCTCATAGAATGGTGATTTCAAAGACTAATTGATATACATTATCCAATATATTAAAAGTTAACAAAAGTAGACAATCTTGATAACCTTTTAGTAGAGTGGAAAACATCCTTAATAAATTGAATTACTCATTATAGTTATAATGAGATTTTGCCAGAAGTAAAGATCACACTTTTTCTTAGATTCTCCAACCTTATCATGCAAAATGGGTAGTGATGATAAGCTTTTGAATTGTCCCATAGAATAATGTGAGTCATGCTTTCTGGTTTTTTTTTTTTTTTAAATCACTGCCAATCTCTTCACTAGAAACTCTACCCAATGCTTTATAATTTGTCATGAATCCCAAGAGGTTTTTGTCCAATCTTTTTATACAAAGTCTTTTGGAGTATATTTTTCAAGAATCAAGAATAAGAATAGATAAGAATGGCCTTGAAAAGTGAAACTACTTATTCAAAAGTAGAAATGAAACTAGAACTTGGGCCATTTTTTAAAAACTAAACTCAAATACAATGGAACAAAAATTTGAATATAGACCCTTTAAGTCTCAATATGCAGGCTAAGAATAAGCCAGAATCCATTTTGTTCTTTAGACTCCATTTTGATTTGAAAATGATCATTTTTTTTTAGAATGGACAAAAAGAAATCATATGCAATAGTATAAAAATATGAAAACTGAATAACTGGGACCAAAAAGACAGCATCTTTGAGAAATAATGATAATAATACTTAGCAATGATACAACACTTTAAATTTTGCAAAGGGCTTTATAAATATTTTCATTTTATCCTCATAGCATTTTATAGATGAGGAAACTGAGGCAAATAAGATTAAGTAACTTGCCCATGGTCACATAATTAGTAAGGTTGGATTTAACTTCAGGAATTGTATAAGGTTCTCTTTGCTATGATACCTGGCTACCTATTTGGAGCCTATATAGAGAGGGAAAAATATTAATAACTACTATTTATAAAATGTTTTAAGTTTTTCATTTATTCAAAAAACATTAATTGCTCGTCTTCTCTGACTTCTGTGTGTCAGACATTGTTCTAGATGTTGAGTAAATTGTCCCTGCCCTCATGGAACTTGCCTTCTATTGAGGGAAATCAACATTTCCTTACAAAGTAAATACCAAGTTTTTGTGGGGCAGAATCACTAGTAAATGGAGGAGAATAGGTTTCATGTAGGAAGTGGCACTTAAATTGAGCCTTGAAAGAACCTACATCTATAGGTGTACTCTACAAAAAGCTTACTAAGCTAACTATATTACCTCTGACTCTCTGAATCTCAGAGAGATTCAAAAAATATTTTACAAAATTTCTTTTTGCTTTTTCCTATTAACTAGTTATTACAGAGAGCAATAAATACTGAATCAGAAAATCCTTTATCTGAATCATTCAGTTCAACCAATTCTAAATGCATTCACTGAGGAGTGAATGTGAAGCACAAATTCTTCACACTTGATAAAGTGATTTTCCTTAAGTGCAGTTCTGACCATGTTACTCTTCTGCTCCAGAAACTCCCCAGGCTCCCTATTATCTCTAGGATAAAATACAAAGATCACTGTTTGACATTTAAAAACTTTCCCAACATTTGTTTCCAGCTTTATCCATTTCTCTCGGTCTCTCACTCTCTGACGCAGTCATCCTCCTCTTGTAGTTCTTCACACCTAGCGTCCCATCTTCTGTCTCTTGGCTTTTTCACTACTTGTCCACATGGCCTGGGATGCTTGCCTTCTTTATTTCACTATCTTACATCTCCTAGGTTAGTCTCATTTTATTGTTGTTCAATCATTTCAGTTGTGTTTCTCTTTGTGAACCCATTTGGGGTTTTCTTGGCAGAGACACTGGAATGATTTGCCTCTTCTTTCCCCAGCTAATTTTACAGTTGGGGAAACTAAGGGAACCAGGGTTATGTGACTAGTTGTGATCACACAGCTAATAATTGTTAAGGTTGGATTTGAACTCATGAAGATGAATGCACTTAACTATAGACCCCAGTGCTCTGTGTACTATGATACCTCCTAGTAGTTTCTTTCAAGACTTATCTCAAATCCCTTTCTGAGTCTCCCTAGCAGCTGTTCTCTAAGGTTCCCTTCCATCTATTCTGTAAATATCTTATATGGACCAAGTCATTTACATGTTGTCTCCTCTAAGCAATTATGAGTCTTTTGAGGTGAAGAGCAGGGTTTTTGCCTTGCTTTATATTCATAGCAGCTAACATAGTACTGAATTTATGAAAAAATGTGTTTTGATTAATTTTTATCTGGAAAAATGAAACTGAACATTATAGAATTATAGTGAACAAAACTGACTTCTATAGAAAACATGAGAAAATATACTTCCTTTTCTTCTCCAAGGAGATGGGGAACTATGAAGGTACAACATTGCACAGACTTTCAGATTTATTTGACGTGTTGGTTAGTTTTGCTGAATTGCTTTTTTATTCTTTTTGGTTCAAGGAATGATTCGCTACTTAGGGAAGGGGAAAAAATTCAGAAATGAAAGAGATATAAAAGATATAAAAAGAATATAATAATAAGAGGTAATATTTATAAAACACTTTCTACGTGCCAAACACTACGATAATCACTTTATAAATTTATCTCAGGTGATACTCATAATAACACTGGGGGGTAGATACTATTATTATTCCCATTTTACAGATGAGGAAACTGAGTTAAACACAAATAAAATGTCTTGGGTCTGAGACTGCATTTGGACTCATGTCCTCCTTACTTCAAGCCCAATAGCTGCCTCTAAAATAATTCTCATTTTAGGGCAGCTAGGTGGTGCACTGGATAGAGCACTACCCGTGAAACAAAAAGGACTTGAGTTCAAATGTGCTTTCATACACTTAATACTAGCTGTGTGACTCTGGGCAAATTACTTAACTATTAATTGGTGTCTCCATATGCACTATGGTGCCACTCAGAGACCCCAGTTTTGTCTGCAACTATGACCTAATTTTTATTTGCACTATTGGTGTCACATGTATGAAGGAAATGTTCTGAAGGAATAAACATGAAAGCTGTTACAACCTACCTCTTCTCTCACCAGCAGAGCTGAGCACTGCAAGGGGACGCCCATCATCTTGTGAGGGTTCCATGTCACAGAGTTGGCCCTGAAATGAAATTAAACCATATCAGAGAAAAGCTTCCCTGATGGCGTCTCAGGTGACCAAAACAAACTCCATGGGCAGGACTCAGGATAGCAGGGTTCCCCTTCATATTCCAGTTAGGAACAACAACAAAACAACAAAAACATTTAAATAGTTCTTTAAAATTTGAAGAATGTTTTGTGGGGGTTCCAAAATTGTCCAGTTTGCAAGAAAATCCATCAAGGCAGAGCTCTGAACCTATGACACTTAATTAAAGAGTACATGGCCCCCACTAATGAAGTGGACCTCAGATCTTCCTCACCAGCTGAGATGCCCCCCTCTTCCATGGCCTTAGTTTTTATAGGGCACAATGTCCGGATAATACAGATGAAGCCCGCCAAAAATGCAGAATCTCATTGGTCTTTCCCTTCATACAAACTGAAGAATCCTATTGTTTGACAAATGGACTAAAAAGCAGACCTTAACAGATCCATCTTGACCTTTCAACACATCCACGGCCTGATAGAAAGTCAGATCTCAAGCTGACAAGCAGGGCCACTTGTTGGTCAAGTGGTTAGTCGACTCCCCATGTTAAGCAATAGAGAGAAGACAAGGGACAGAGCAGCAAAAAGAAAAAAAAACCCTGGAGAACTTTTCTTTAATTGAGTCACTTATGCTATGTTGGGCTTAGTCACCATAATAAAAAACAAAACAAAACAAAACAAAAAAAAAACAAGGATGGAGGTCTCCTATTTGCTTCTTATCAGTAAGCAAGTGAACTTAGATGTGCATTTCACTGCTCTGAGTCCTATTCTCAGAACTTATAATCACTTTATTCCCATGGAATCATATCAAACTAATTAATATTGATTGGAATAAAATAAGTATCCAATAAAATGGAAATCCAAATGAATCATTTATCACAATTTTATATACATATTTCATTTGATCCTCACAACAATTTAATTAAATAAGTGCTATTTTATCTCTATTTTACACAGGAGGAAATTAAGTCTGAGAAAGTTTAAATCACTCGTCTGGGGTCATACAACCAGTAAGTATGTAAGGTAGAATTGGACCCAACAAATATGACTTGAACTTGAGTTCTCTATCTTGCCACATAAAGAATAGAAGGACCATAGAGACAGGGAAAGCACTTCTACGTGGCCCTGAACACACATACTTGTAGTTTTTATTCATTGTTCCTCAGTTCACTCAAAGAACCAGTGAATGGAAGAAGAGGGTACTCTGACTATTTCAGGTTTGGGGCTCAGGGAAACCTCACATTCCATGGTAGCACTTTGTTCCTTTCAAAGTCAGAACATGATGATACTCTGGGAGAAATATCCAAAGCAAAGTTGGAAGTCTAATGTAGGATATATCTCCCTCTGGCCTAAGATGGAAGAAAAAGGCAAGGAGGCTGAAAGCCCGGGAGCTCTTTTTCTTTTCTTTCCCAATAATGAATTTGCTTCCCATTTCTTAGTGGCTCTGCCTCTGGAAGAAGTTAGAATGTGAAGGTGGAGAAGAATCAATCCATCTGTTTGATGAATGGGTATCAGTCAACCTGACAACAAATACTGGCTGAACATCCCTTGTACTTCTGACCCCAAATGATATGGTTAATAAGACAGCGTCTCATCCATCTTCCTTGGCTATGACTGATGGCACCAGAGAAGAACTTCAGGATTGGAGTTGGGGAGGGGAAAGCCGGGGCAGAAGCATAACCAGCAAGGCTGCCCTTGGAGGAAAGACTGAACGAATCTCAAGAAGCTGACCTTCCCAACAGACAGAGCCTAAGGGGCACATTTCTTTCCTCGCTACGTTTCTTCCGACTTGTCTCCATCATTTACCCAGGAACCTCATCAACAGTAACCTCACCAATGTGGACCACTGCATCAGCACTGGTACTTCTACCTCCTCCATACCCTCTGCTTTGGGACCCTTCCAGTTGGAGGGCAGAGCAAAGACCTCTTCTCAGAGGCTCTGTGTAAGGAAGGTCTCTGGCCAGTCATCATGGCAGCCATCATGGGAAATGAACAACTTTTCCCCAGCTAGCTGGGCTCCTCTATCATGTTTTCCAGTCCATCCTCCCCATCCTTCCCCCCCACTTTTCATCTTCCTTTGTGCACTGTCTTCTCCCATTAGACTGTAAGCTCTTTGGACATAGATATATGTATGTGTGTGTGTGTGTGTGTGTGTGTGTGTGTGTGTATGTGTATGTAGGTATGTATGTATGTATCCTAAACACAATACCTGACAGGATAATACATTATTTTAACTGCTGTTTACTTTTTTTCCTTTTTCCTTTCTCCTTTCTCCTTTTTCCTTTCCTTTCCTTTTTCCTTTTTCCTTTCCTTTCCTTTTTCCTCTTTCCTTTCCTTTTTCCTTTTTCCTCTTTTCTTTTTCCTCTTTCCTCTTTCCTTTTTTTCCTTTTTCCTTTTTCCTTTTTTTCCTTTTCCCTTTTTCCTTTTCCTTTTTCCTTTTTCCTTTTTCCTTTTCCTTTTTCCTTTTCCTTTTCCTTTTCCTTTTCCTTTTCCTTTTCCTTTTCCTTTTCCTTTTCCTTTTCCTTTTCCTTTTCCTTTTCCTTTTCCTTTTCCTTTCCTTTCCTTTCCTTTCCTTTCCTTTCCTTTCCTTTCCTTTCCTTTCCTTCCTTCTTTTCTTTATTTTTTATCTTTCTTCTTTCTACATGAAAAATATGGAATTCATTTTTGCAGTTAGTAAGTGGTGCTTATACTTTAATATTCAAGTTCAATATTCCTTAAAATGTCCACACTTTCTTTACCTCTATAATATCATTTTATAGAATCTCAGAGTAAAAATGTACCTTGAAGATGACCTAATCTAAGCAGTACTTGAATAGAGATTCTTTCTGCTTCATTTCTGATTCTACAGCTCTGGTGGAAGACCTCTTATTCTGGGGAACTCACTACTTCCTGAGGCAACCAATCCATTCCATATATGCACAACTCAATTATTGGGAAGTTCTTCCCTATTTTGAACCCAAAGCTCTTGTTTCTAGTTTATCTCCGGAGTCAAATATAACAACAGCAACAATAACAATAATAATTGATATTTATAATGTATTGAGGTTTGCAAAACTTTTTGCAAATATTATCTCATTTTATCCTCATAATAATCTTGGGAAGTAGCTGTTATTATTATTATCCTTATTTTATAAATGGAGAAACTGAGATAAAGTGATTTTCCTAGTATCACATAGCTAGTAAGTATCTGGAGAGGCAACTGAATTGAGAGTTCAGATCTAGCCCTATATTCCCAGAACCATCTACCTGTCTTCAGGTTAACTGCCCCTTTAGACAACTATCCTTTAATTACTTGAAAATAGCCATATGTTTCATTCCCTGACCTCACCTTCTTTTCTTAGGATTAATCCTCTTCACTTCTTTCATAGCACGGTTTTGATTCCCTTATCCATGGGGGTTGCCTTTTCTGGGGCATTCTCTAGACTGTTAAATATCATTTCTAGAACTGACTTTGGAACTGAACTTGATATTTGGCTAGTGGCCTGATGATGACAAAATAGAATGTAACACTCATTTTCATCATTTTGGACTCTCATGCATCTCTTAGTGAATCTTATGTGGGTACTGACTGGGTCACATCACATCACTGACTTACACTGACTTTGGGGTCGACTAACCTCTATTTTCCCCTCCAATTATTTTTCACAGGAATGCTTTTCCGTTCAGGCTTCCCCATTTGTTTTGCTCCTTTGTCATTTTAAATGTAATTCATCTCTCTTAATAGTCTTTCTGTTCTTTATGGGGAAAGACAGAGTCAAATCTTTTGCTGAGTAAAGAATGCAGGTAAGACTGTGCAATGATATTTGTGTGAAAGTTCTTTCCTTTTCTGGCAAGTGTATGTTATCTCTAGTATCCAGCATGGTGTATTGCACATGGTAGAGAATATTAATTAATATTTGTTTATTTGAATTATTAAGAACAATAGCTAGCATTTATCTGGTGCCTTAATGTTTGCAAAGTGTTTTACACATTATCTTGCAATGTCTCTATGATGTTGATACTGTTGTCCCCATTTTACAGATGAGGAAACTGAGACTGGGAGAGGTTAAGTGACTTGCCAACAGTCACAAAGGCAGAAATCTAAGGCAGGAAAGGAAGTCCTTACTCCATGCACTTCACTACTAATTGAATATAATCAGTTCTGCTCTTTCCCTTTCTGACTCCCCCCAAAAGCTTATAGTTCTCTTGTTTTGTGTTTCAGGAGGATTTTGAATCCTTATTAGTGCTCAGAATAATAGTGATATCTATATGGGAGCAGCTTTTTTCCAGTCACCAAGTGTTGGGTTACGAAAAGGAGTGGCTATAAAAGTAGCAGCTACTGCTTGGGAGAGGTCATGGAATCATTGATTTTGGGTAGAAACTTAGAAATGATCTAGTCCATATAGAGAAAGGGACCATCCAATTTGAAGACCTCATATGAGGGAGAAAGCCTTTGGAAAAGACTGTTTCATTTTTTGATTGGCTCTTCTTAAGGAAGATTTTGTTTTCTGACATCAAACCTTCCACCCATTCCTCCTGGTTCTGCTTTTTTGGGGCTAAAGAGAACAAATTCTCATCCCTCTGACATTCCAACCTTTCAAATACTTGACCACACAGCTATCATTCCCTCTTTCCCCCAGTTTTTCTTTTCTCCAGGTTAAACATTGCCAATTCCTTCAATTGATCCTACAATTCTTCTGTTTACCACAAGTCAAATCCCATTTTTGTTTTCTGATCACCAAACCAAAACAGTAGTAGAACTTTGCTTTACTGGGGAAAGTAGTAGCTTTTTGCCCTTGCTGCCCTTATTCCCTACTTGAAGAAGGATGGATAAATCCACGTTAGGAGACAGACAGCTTCTAGGTCTAGCGGTAAAAGTTCTTCCCCATTTGTGCTGTTGAGTGTTTCCTCACCCTCTTTACAAGACCCTGATCCATAATTATTAATTTTCCTATCCAGATTTCATTCATTATTTCTTTGGGTAACATTTGAACCTTCTTAGGGTCACATCTTCATTTTCAAAGATTAGAATTCAAGGGAGAAAGAACCTTGGAAGGTTACTGAATCTGACCTCCTCATTTTCTAGCTAAGAAAGCTGAGATGTAGAGAGTTTGTCCATAATCATCCTTAATAAGTATCAGAGCTAAGACCTTTGTAACTATTCCAGTGGAGATTTGAACTCAGGATCTCCATTTATACAACCAGCATCCTTTTCTACAACACCTTTAAAAGTCCTTACTGCTATATAACATATTTTATATATATTCTAGTATATATGATATATATCATTATATGTTATATATATATATATATATATATCATATTAGAATCCACATTTTGTACTCTCTTAAACAGTCTGGATTATTGATGAATGTGCTTGATGTGCCTTTCCCACAGCTGGTGTTTAATGAATACTTATGCCATTTAACTGTATATAGTTAGACTGATTTTCCCTGGACCTTCTTGACCTGCCTGGAGCTCTGGACTGAAGCCCCCAAAATGCTTTGCACATGTCAGGGGGTTAAGAGACATTTGTTGCATTGAACCCATCCTGGCGCATGACTACTCATATTCTCCTTCCATTGGTCCTCCTTGCTTTGCATGGATCAGTTGGATTTATTTTCTACCTAATTCATTTTCTCCAGCTTGACTTGAAACACCGAGGCTGGACCTTGGTTTTCCCTGTGGCTTCCATGGCCCAATCCCCTCTCTTTCTAGACTCACGGATGCTCCTGTCACAACCTTTGCCCTCCATGCTGCATTGTCTGCCTTGCCAAACCGATTGGTCAGCTGCTGCAAACCTCTCTGGCTTCCCGTGTCCTGCTTGCTGGACCTGACAGATGCTCCCACATGTCACTGGGCTCCTCCTTTGTCTCTGGGATGGACATCTTCAGGAGAAGCTTTGGCAAGGGGCCTGTGGGGAGACTATTTTCCTGGGGAACATCTGGCTGTTTGGCAAGATATGGGAGGCATTTGGCAGCCTCCAATGAACTCTATTTCCCTTCTGAATTGGGGAGAGGACAAAGCAAATGACTGGAGGTCAGACTTCCATTTTGTGAGATCTCTTTGTTGGAAGAACTGGGTGAACTTTCCCCAGTATCCAGCAGCATTTCTGAAGCTGCCATAGCAGCCAGTATGCTTTGAGTTTCCTTTTTTAATTTCAAAAATTTATCTTTTTTAACAACATACACATTTTATTTTTGGATTAGAAATATGTGTTCTGTCCTAATCATTTTCACATCTGCTGTATGAAACTTGTTTTCCAAAAGGGCTTAACTTCCAAGCAAAATGAACAGTGTTCAATGTTATAGCACAGAATAGTTAATAGGAGAATAAAACCATGAAATATTATCACAGGTGTGTCCTACTTTAAGTAAACGGATGTACAAAAAATTCAATGTACATTGAAACAAATTAAGAAATGATTATTCAGGTAAGAAAATAATTCACAAAAGCCTTTTCTTTAAGCAGCCATTTCCTTGACTGTGTTTAAGAGGAATTGATTTTGAAGAATTTAATTTACACATAATCTATGGGAACTGTAAAAAGCCAGGCACACCTGCATTCCAGGATTCTCTGGAGTCTCAATGGGCTAGTTGTCTTTGATACCTAACATTAAGTTGCTAGCTAACTAAATGTGCTTACCTTTCCACGCCATTAAGCTTCCATTTATGTTTCCGGGACATCAGGAGTCCGCCACCCCAAGCTGCCTAAAAAAAGACCATAGGATCACGGGTTTTAAAGCTGAAAGGGAAAATTAAGGATCAACTATTCCAGGGATTCTTGACCTGGGATTCATGAATAGATTTTAGGGGGGCTTTAAATTTGGATGGGAAAAATGATATTCTCATTTTCAGCAATGCTTAACTGAAATCTATCATTTTCTTCAATTATGAATTTAGGTAACAAAATACAGTAATATTAGTGGCACAGTTGTGATAGATATTTTAAAATATTCCTTGTAATCATCACTACTTCAAAACTGCTACAGCTAGTAAGCCTACTGCTAGATAGTAGTATACCACAAATTAATGTTTTATATTTTGATAAAGTATTAATTTTTTGCTATTTGCTAGTATTTTGATATTTGCATTTCAATATATTTTGTTTCCTTTTTAAATTGTATATAATATATGAATTTAAAAACATTCTGAGAAATTCATGGACTTTATCACTTGGGTTTCTTTGACAAAGACCAAGGCACACAAAATGTTAACAACCCATAATCTAGTCCAATGCTTTCATGGAAATATAAGAAAAATAAAAACAAGAAAACCAAGAACCAGGAAAAGCAAAAACTTCCTTTTTAAGATTTCTCTGATTAGGTGACATGAATAGCTTTTAGTGCCTTGTATTAGAGGTGGTCTTGTCCCCTGAAGATCACGTCTCTGACTACAGACATACTCTGATTTGGTTAAATTCTGTACTGGCCTTCCAAGGAGCAGAATTGGGGAATCTTTTCAGAAACTCTAACTTTATTCAAACTTTTAGGTTTGTGCAGGAAGAAATACTTAGGGAACATCACCTCTGCCTGAGTTCAGTAAAGAATAATCCATACTGTTTTCATTTCTCCCTTCATTAAGGTTCTAGTGTAGAAAATGCAAAAATAAAGTCTAGGAATCTGAAATATAGTGAAGGGTGTCCATTGAGGCAAGGAGGTCAAGTGGCTCACTAGGACAAAGAGCCCTAGTTTCTCTCTTAAAAAGCATGTAGCTCTTGGCAAAAGGATATAACAAGCCATCTCGCCAGGAAGAGCATATTTTTAAAAAAGGAACTTTCTTTATCTAAGGCTATAGATTATAAAACTTTACTTAGAGTAGTTGTATCTTCTTGGAAGGGTCCTCCATTTACCAAGATTCGTACCAGTAGGAATCACCTTTGAAAAACGATGTGTCTATATATTCATTTGAAAATTCAATTTTTTTATTTGCAGTTTTGGAAAAAAATCCAACACCCTGATAGTTATGTGCTTCACTGGTATCCTTGTGATTTCAAGAGACAAGAAAGCTGCCAACTCATTGTTTAGATCCCCTGTGGTGACCTTATGGAAAGACAGGAACAAGAGTGGCCTAGCATCCCAAGCATGGATGGGCTGTGATCTCCTTTGCCAGAGGGAATTCCCACATGGATAAGGTCACAGATTTTTTTCCAACATTACCAGAATAACTCAGAATTTAACATGTTAAATAGATATTTTCATTTAGATTTATATTTAGTTTAGTTTTATTTATAAATTTTATATTTATTTTATTTTTATAGATTTATGTTTATATATAAATTTATATAAATTATAGATTTATATTTAATTTAGATTTTGTATATTACTTTTTGCAATTTAAGGTTATTTTTTCATTTTGAAGACACACTAACCTCAGAGTTACATACTGATTTTTTAAGGCCTGTTTTATAAATGAAGATTTGTATTGCTTTTCTTTTCCATTTTAATTATGGAAATCATATAAAAATCAAAGAGCTTGATAGAAGTTTGAAAAGTTAATACAACATTTAAAAAGAACTCCTATTTCTATTTTCCATAGGAAATATGGGTCAGAGATCATGGAATTGAAATGAGAACAGAAAGAATGTCTTATTTTTAAAGTCATTAAGGTGACTCCTTTTAGTGGATTGGTTAACTAGGTTAACAGACTAATCTTTGTGGAACATGTCATAATGGAAAGAAAGTGGTTCAGGAGAGCCAAGTTCTAATTTCGGTAAGCTCCATGACCATAAGCAAATCATTTAAAGTCTTTAAGTCTTGATAGCATCAGTTGTTAGTCAGAGGGTTGTACTTCAGGGATTCTAAGGTTTAATTTTCTACTTGGAGCCAGACCATCCCAGAAGGTCAACAAGAATTTCCCTCCTTTGGGCATAATCCACACTGCTGGGTTGGGGAATGGTAAAACAAAACAAAACAAGTTCCTGATATCCAGAAGTGATGTGGCTTCTTGGTTCATGATGGTAAGGAAAAGGAGATTAATTCTCCCAGGTCTTAGACTCAAATCCAGCAACAACAACAAAAGTTAACATTTATAGATCATTTAAAAGTTTTCAAAGTACTTTGCATATATTATCTCACTGGATTCTCATGATCAGCCTATCATAATCCCCATTTTACAGAGAAGGAAACTGAAATTATGTAGGTTAAGTGACTTGCACAAGCTTGTAAACAGTCTAAACTTAAATCCTTTTAAAAATTGACTTAGCATTTGGAAATATTTTGGGTGGATCTCCATGATTCTCTGAAATGCATATAATCAGTTACAAATGCAAAATACTGGAAACATAAGCTATGTTTTCTAAGCTGATTAAAATGAGAAATTGCATGAAATTGGGTATAGTCAATGAAGCAAATTCTCCAGCCTGCTTTTTGCACCAAGCCCATGTCTGATGTGGAGTCCTTTTGGAAAAAATTTCTCAACTTTGCACTACTGACCTAAACCCAATATCGTCTCCTTTAGAGGAGAAATGTTACATAAGGAAAGAAAACATTCTGGGGAAAAATAATTTTATTGTAAGGAAGCCAATTGTTTGAAGTCAATTGGATAACTATAGGTTTGTTCAGTTCAATAATTTGGAAATTCGAGCTTTACTTCCATTTGCTATTTATAGAAGCCAGAAGACTTCTATGGTTAGGAGTTTCCATCATGATGGAAATGTTTTCACCAATACATTTTTAAATGTATTGAATTTAAAGGAATTCAATCTATTCACATAAAGACAGCATGGTACCATGGAAGAATTGGTAGAACTGGCATCGGATGACCTTAGTTTGAATCCTCATCTTGCTTCAGGTGAGAAACTTATGCATTTGCTCAGCTGCAAAATTAAGAAGTTGTTCTAGATGACCTTTAAGTTTCTTTCTAGGTCTAAAGCTCTGATCCTGTGATTATACCCAAGTAATTTAAGGCATAAAAAGATAATAGGTCATAGAAAAACAACTTAATGGGGCACTGGAGGTGAGATAGTCCAATTCCCTCATTTTGTCAATGAAAAAACAAGGGCCCAGACAAGTAAACAACTTACTCGATGTCACACAGAAATTAGCAGTAGAGTCTGTATTCAAAACCAATCTTATGATTTCAAATTCAGATTTTCTGTTACATCACCCTGCCTCTCCCTGACTTCAAACTGATTCCTGGAAACACAAATACTATGCTAATTATAGCCTTCTGTACTCCCTCTAATTATGCTGGAGAATTTAAGACCATCCTGAAATATTTTTTCCTACAAAGTAAAAGTACTAAATTCCAATTTTAATTCCAAAGAGTCAGACAAAGACCAAAAACTAGAAGTTCCTAGAAGAAAAAAAAATGCAATTTCTCAACTCCAGCATTTGTGGGGGGAAATCCTTCATGAGTCATTCCTTCATAGGGTACTTACGTCCACATGCATCCAGATCTTATATTTCTTGCAGATGTCAGCAATAGCTAGCAGAGGATCAAATGCGCCATACACTGTGGTCCCGGCAGTGGCACTCACAAGGAAAGGAACAAATCCCTAGATAAAAGGGGAAAGGCGAAAGAGTATAAAGGAGTTTCTTACCCGATGGCCATTTCTTAGATATATCAGGCAATGCTTTTTGGAAACTGACATTTTTTTTTTCTGGAACAGCTATTGTGGAGAAATAATAAGTGACTCTGCTCCATCATAGTTGCTCTCTCTCTCCCCCTTCCTTCTTTCCTCTCTCTCTGCCTCTCTCTGTCTGTCTCTCTTTCTTTCCTCTCTCTGTCTCTGTCTGTCTCTCTTTCTCTGTACACACACACACACACACACACACACACATACACACTATCTCCAGCTGTCTGGATCTATACCTGGCCACTGGACCCGATGGCTCTGGAGGAAAAAGTGAGGTTGGTGACCTTGCACAGTGTCCCCTTCAAATCCAATTCACTTGCATATCATGGCATTACCTCCCTGATGTCATGCTCTTCTTTGAATGAAAGACAAATAACAATGACATAATTATATCTATCTCTGTATGGGTATGTCTATATGTAATTAATATGATGATATAGATACACATATCTGTATATATGCATATATCTTTATATATGTATATAAGTATAAAGATATATAGGTATGATTACATACTTCCTTATATAATTATATCAATATAAAGTATATGTATAACATAAAATTATATAAATATATATACTTATATACTTCCTTATAGACATATATCCATGGAGATAAAGTCATTAAAATAGATAGATTGATTGGTTGATTGATTTAGGGTTGAAGGCTTAGAAAATCCACTATACATAATATATCCATATCCATTCTTCATCCATCCATCTATCTGTCTGAATATCTACTTAGCCCTGAACCTTGCCCTCCTTTTTTCTGGACAGATATAATCCCTGATCCTCAGCTTCCTCCTCTTTCTTTTTCCTCCTTTTCTTCTTTTCAGCAGCAATTCATGAGCAGCTGGTGATGAAAGTGGACTAAATGCCGGGCTTGAAGTCAGGAATCCCTTTACTTATGTGACTCTTGGGCAAACCCTCAGTTTCCTGAATTGTAAAATGGAGATAATAGTAGCCCCAACATTACTGATTGTTGTGAAGATCTAATAATATCTATAAAGTGTTTAGCCAGGCACAATAGAAATGCTTAATAAATACGTTTCCTTTCTCCTTCCCTCATTGATTATTGGGAACTGATTGAAATAACAGCTTCCATGGACCAGGATGCTTTTATTGAAGACATAAGTACTTTCCAGAAAGACTAGAAATGATTCTATGGCAACATGGTGGGAACTTTAACCATCTTTAGCCATTTCCCTCCCTATTTTTCTATTTTTCTCCCTTTTGGGAGTGAGACTATGTTTTGCCTCTAGGGGGCACGAAAAGCCAAGCTTATAAGCCTGCAGTCTGTTTAACTAGGAGACAAAGGTGTGATGCACTCCATTTTTCTCCTCCTGCCTTCTCTCATTTTGTCTAACCTTGAAAAATGTGTATGGTCTCTTGCTGTCCTAAGAGCTACAGGCTGCATTTGCTGAAAGCCTCGACTAACGGAGCAGAGCCCTGAAAGCAAAACTGACCTTGCTGGTCCACGAACCAAGGTGGAAAGTAAATGACTTTCCAGTGACAGCTAAAAGAAAACCTTATTTGCTCCTTGCAAAAGATAATGGCTGGAGGGGAAAAACAAACCAACCATGTTTGGATGTGCTTGAAGAAAAATTGAGCAGAAACTCAGTTATCCACAGTTTCTCCTCATATAGAGAACATGGAAGCTTTGGATCATTATTAATAATGTTATTATTAATAATTAGTATTTATATAATGTTTTAAGACTTAGAAAGCATTCTGTATATATTATCTCATTCAATTTTTCTAATAACCCAGTGAAACAGGTAATATTATAGTTACTGTTTTAAAGAAAAAGATACTAAGATCAAGAGAAGTGATTTGCCCAGAGTGACATGGCTAATAAGTATCACATCAACTCAGGCCTTCCTGACTCCAAGTCCAGTAACCTATGAAATGGCTCACCTAGACTATTCCTTAGATGTTGGATTTTATATGATCTATTTGTGAAAATAATCTTCCTGAAGTCTGTCCATCTAGAGCCAACATTCAGTCAAGTGATAGCATCACAGATCCCAATCCTGAATCCAGAGAAAGTTATGGCAAGTACAAAATAAAGACAAATCTTATGGAAGGTCACAAGTCTTTTTCATCTTAGTGACTTTTGCCTCCTGAATGTGTAGCTTTTATACCAGAGGCGTAATCAGTTAAATTAGCTGAAACTTCCATATTTTCCTTCAAGGAAATTTGATAGATTGATTTGATGGATAGAAATAGAAACAAGGTGTTCCCACTTGTCATGACATATGTGTTGCTCACCATACAAACTTACTTTTTGTTTAGCTTCAACAATTCTTCTCTCCAGATCAGATGGAATCATTTTTCCTCTGTAAAAAATAACAATTATGAAATAAGTTTGATTTAAGTAATTCTGTTTGAATCCTTTTTAAAAGGTAAGTAATATTATATGGGAAATATAAAAAATCAAATGGACAGCAATGATCATTTTCAAGGCATGCACTAATTCAGAGAAACTGGGGCTCCATCTCAGGATGCTGGCATTGGAGAAGGAAACTTACCTCTTATGGCAAAATCCTGGCTTGCTGGTTCCACATTATGCAGTGTTAACCTTCTATTAGGATGCACCTTCATTGTCACACTTCCCTAAATTTTTTTTAAGTTAGTACTTTTATATTTATCCTTGACTTGCATAAAACCGTAGATCTTATAATTATAAAATTTCCAGATGTCACAGAGATGGAAGGAATAGTTTAACAGATGATGAAAATCCACTCTAAAAGGATCTTGACAGCCTAGATCATCAGGGATCGATACTCAAGGAACAAATTTAATCCAAGACCATTTTTGTACTGTCCTATGCTAATTTTTGAAAATTTTAAAACATGAGATATTTTATTCTTTAAGGTGAATATTATTTATTTCTTTGCTTCTCAAATAAATAATGGTGGAAGCATGTGATTGCTTATATCTTCATGGTGTCATGAGTTGATACTGCAAAGTAGTATTTGCCAGGAGACATTTTAAAATACAAAAACCATTCTTAATTCATAAGCCTTTCAAAATAGTCAGTAGCTAGAGTTGACCTGTGGGCTATCATTTGCCCAACTCTTATACAAGAGCATTGGGCTGATGATGAAATTAGTAGGCATAAATGTAAAGTCTTGTACTTGGGTACAAAAATCAAGACTGAGATAGAAAAGTTTGCTTAGATGATAGCATTCTGAAAAAGATCTGGGGGTTTTAGGGGATTTCAAGATCAATATGAGTCAGTGATATGATAAAGCTAGTAGGATCTTAGACTGCAGTAAGAGGAAACATGATTTCTAGGTATTAGGAGGGGGTAGTACCATTATACTCTGCATCGTCTTCAGGTCTGGGCACCATGATTTAAGAAGGACATTAATAAACCAGAGAGCTTAGAAAAGGGTCACCAGGATGGTAAAAGGCTTTGGGTTCATGTCTTGTGAGGATTGGCTGAAGGTATTGGGAATGTTTAGCCTGGGGAAGAAAAGACCTTGGGGGGACAGAATATCCATGTTCAAGTACTTGAAGAATAATCATATACACTCCTTATTCATTGGAGTAATAATTATCCCATGTTTGGCTCCTATAACATCTATAAGGATTGCATGCATTACTGGAGAAAATGCTGAATGAACCCTCTTGATGATACATACTAGTTATATAGCCACAGACAAATAGCTAAATTGCTTATGTCATGGTTTTAGAGGTGAAAGAAATTTCTGAAGTCTGATGCCCCTCAACAACTCCCATTTGCAGATGAGAAAGCTGAACCTCAGAAAAATTCAATAATTTGGCTAAACTATGATTTCTGGACCTTTGTTTTCCCATCTTTAAAATAGAGATGAGAATAATAGTTGTATATGAATCATCATCATCCTCATTCTCATCATCATTATCAATAGTGTTCACTGGGATACACATTTCATAAGTTACCTTTTCTCGATTTCTTATCTGTTTGTTTATTTATCTTTCTGTCTGTTCTATCTAGTTTGAATTTTTTCATATTGCTACAGAGAATTCCTGGGCAGGAGGTTCTCTTTACCAATGCAAATTAGCACTTGCTTTATAACTTGTACTCAAAGTAATGTGGGGCTCTGAGAGGTTAAGTCACTTTTCTACACTCCTCATGATGATACACATAAGAGATAGAACTGAAAGCCAGGCCTTCCTTACCCTCAGGAAAGCTCTTAGTGTAACCCTGCCTCTCAGTGACTTTCATAATAATTTTTGAAGCAGGATATCTGTAATTAAAGAGGAAGTGGCAAAACACCTGCATTTCAAAAGTGCTATCAAATGAGCCAACAAGAAAGGAAATGCTGAGAGTAGAATGATCTATTCTGAAATCATTTGAGTATGTCCTCTTATTTTTTCCACTAAAATTATGAATAATACAGAATGGCTTATACTTCAAACAGGAGGGGGTCAATATTAGAGGAAAATCAAATAAGTGGGAAAGAGCCATCAGACTTTTTATTCCTCATACTCTATTTCTTTTGTGAGGGTGAGGGGTATTGGTTGACCCTTGATTAATTGATTTTCCCCCAGTTCCAAAATTACAGAAGGTAAAAGGCAGGTAACAATGAGGAGTTAAGAACTTGAACAATGTATAACATAACATAACATAAATAAGTTATTTAATCAAATCTGAATATATTAGAGGGCTAGTAACCATTGGTAGACCAAAGATCAGGCACATTCCAGTTGTTTTCTAAAAACTGAGATAATCTCTCTAGGGAGTGAGTTAAAGCAGGAGTAAACCCTGAGAAGTTTGAGTTTTAGAAAAAAAAAAAAAAGAAGGAATCCCTCTTTGCCAGGGGCTAGGTCTGGGGAGGAGATTTAAGGCTTGTCAACTTGCAGTAGAATTACTTGCCCAGCAATAGACACCAAACATAAGAGGGAGTTGACCTGACTGGTCAGAGCACCAGACCAGAGGAGTTTGAGTGGATCCAGTGAGTTGAACTGTGGAAAAGGAGACTAGTTGAGTGATTTGCCCAATAGAAATGCTGCCTCCAAGGAGAGCACTATTATGTTCTCAAGACTAACAGGGAAAATGGTCACAGTCTAATTTTTTAAAAGAATATTACATATATGAAGTCCAAATGATATTTGATGTTTTTGGATAGAGATCCTCTAAAACAAAGGCACTATTTAATTTTTTTTTTTATCTATAGTCATCAAGGAGTTGATAAGTTGTCTTGGTTTGATTCCTTTGGTTTTCAAAACATGCTTAATTCTATTTAGCAGAGATGATTATGGACAGAATCACAATGAACTTAAATTGCCTCTCGGGAAAATGCAATTTTCACTGTAATTTACTCTTGAAATTCTTGCATGGGTGTCATGTTTTAAGAAGAGAACAATTTTCCATGTGGAAATCAAATACTTTGATGTTCAATCAATGGCATTTCCAGAGTTCAACTGGCCAGTTTATTGGGGTTCTTGTCAGTCCTTGAAAGATATTAACCTCATGATATGAATCATAAGTTGGGATTTAAGGGAATGAGTATTGATATACAAGTACGTATGTAGTTGACTATTTGTTGGTTCCAACTCACAAATTTGGCTCCTATTATAGGGATTTTTTTATTCCAGTTGCTTTTTATGAATGAATCAAGCCTTGCTTTGTTCTTCTACGTATATTCTTCTACTTCATTTTGTGAAAGGTTGGGTGAATTTTTCCTGTTTGGGATTCATTCAATATCTGCCACAGGTCAACCATCCTAGAATGCTTTCCTTCCTCATGACTGTTTCTTAGAATCCTTAACTCTTTCAGATGAAATATACATAAATATATATGCACATATAAGTATAAATTTGTTTAATAAATTGAGTTTGCAATATATATTTGCAACATATATATATATATATGTTGCAAATTCAGTGATGCTTTGAATGACTAGAAAAAATGTTCACATACATATGAAAACAGTACATTCAAGTGGTTTACCCATAGTCCTGCTCGAAAATGATTGATGCTGATTTTCCATGCTTTAGTGTACTGAACAGTTCACTAATGACCTGAAAGAGTTAATGAGCCTACCCAACTACTTTACTTAGTGTTAGAGAGGAAATCATGGCTTTGGGCAGAATCAGTTCATTTAATACACAAATATAATGACCCCAGATAATTTAGAACTTAAATTGTTAGAGTAAACATGAATGACAAAGTAGAGTACTTAGCTAATCCTAGACCTTGTAATGGAGTTGTAATTTACAAAGCAAAAAGGATGTGTTGGAAAAGTTATAAGGAAAAGCACTAGTTTATTTTCACCTGCTTAAAAAAAATGACAAATGAAAACAAAATTATAGAGCTGGAAGAGCACATTTTTCCATAAGGTACCTTCTAGCAGTCACCCTTAAAATGACCAAGTATCATCTTTTTGGGGGGTCAGGCTTAAAGCATTTTGGAAAAAAGACAAAACAAAAAGCTTCTAAGATTTAAAATTTGAAAAAATGGCTCAAGGAAACAGGTAAACGCAAAATCTATCTGTGGCAGCCTAGTGTCCTTTGGGAACTTTTACCACCATTTAGTTTAGTGCTCTCTCTTCAATTCTTTTATATTTTCATCGTATATAATATTTATCTTCTCAAAAGAATGTAAGCTCACTGAAGGCAGGAGATGTTTTTTGTTTCTTTTTTCTTTTACAGTGCCTTATACATAAGAACTAGACCTGTGGTTTCATTGATCTGGAACAAAATATTTGATTAATTAATGCTTAATGATTGATTAAATTGTTACCTTGCCATCCTAACCCTGTCCATCTATCATTCTTTGAATTTATTATTCCTTGCTAACAATAAGATAATGATAATGATGATAACATTTATATAGTAATTTAAAGTTTACTAATCATCTTACTTAGGTTAATTCATTTAACCCTCACAATTCTGTGAAGTAGGTGCTATTGTAATCTCCATTTTATAGATGAAAAAACTGAAAGGCTAAGTGATTTATTAACCCAGGCTCACCTGCTTCCCTGTTTAATGGTTTCAGATAAATGGTGGAAGGTTATTTTCTTTTCTGTATTTCAGTAATAATTCATGAATCCCAAAGAAGAACAACTGATGCCAATTTAGGAACTCAATGATATGATAGATAGAGGGCTAGCTCTGGAGTCAGAAAGAGCTGAGGTCAAATGCTGACTCACCTGGGGTAACTCACCTTTATCAATTTTCTCCTTTGTGAAAAATTGAGATAATAATAGCATCTACTTCAAAGGGTTATTGGGATTATCAAATGAGCTACCCTATATAAAGTATAACTATTATAATTAATACAAGAAAAGCATCAATAATGGCTAGAGAAATAAATAAAAGTTAGATGTATTTCAGGCTTTCTTTATATTAAAATATGGTTTTGGTCTTTATTCTGCCCCCCCTTCCCTTATCACCCTTATTTCTAGCCTAAGATATAGCAAAACCACATTAAGCTGAATATATTTTATCCAGGAGTTATGATTTAGAGATAAACTGACCTAAACTGGGGAATAAAGACTTGAGGGATATGAGTGTGGCTAAAGAAAGCCATCATATGGACTTTTGGAAGACTATCTAGCTCAAAGACCATTCTCCCCTCTTTTCTTTACTCAGTCTCCAAGGGCAGACCTCCTGGAAAGCATCCCTCTTCCCCTTCAGTGGGCTAAATCTGTCCAGAGAAAACATTCAATTTTTCTGTATATATTTCCTCTTTTTTAGATATAATATATGTATATATTATATATAATAGTATATAATTATTATATAATATACATATTATATATAATAATGATTTGCCCCCTTTCTCTCCACCCTTAAACTCTAGATATGACAAAACCATGCTAATTTATATTGTTCTAATGCAGCATTTGCTATAGTTTATTAGTAAAAAGTCAAACTAAGACTTTCCCATCTTTAAAGATAATATCAATAAGCCCAAAATAAATAATCTTTATAAACCTAGAGTTTAAGAAAGAAGAATCCCTCCAAAATATCCATTGTTTAATTCTTGCAGGTTAAAGAATTGTATGTTTATGAAATATTATTATGTAATTTATTCTACTGCCTTACCTTACTTTGCTCACTGGTATTATTTATTTCTTGGATTATCATATGTAACAAATAGGACAAAATGATGCAGTAAATGCAAGTGTTGCATTTTATCATCTCTGAGGTTCCTTCCAGATTTCACCATAACCTATTTCTTTGACAAATGTGACTTTCTCCTATATCCCAGTGCTGTTATTATTCCAAATTAGTGAGGGAAACCTCTATTTCTTTTTCTCCTTTTATATTTAATTTTTTTTTATTTCAAAAGGCTTAGTGTAGTGGGAAGTATAATTTCATTCCAAGTTGTTTGTAATTTGCTTCCCCTGAGAAACATATTCCTAATTTTAAAGGAAATGCCAATAAGAATATTGGATTTAGTATATAGACTGTGGGCCATCAGATGAAGTATATGTATGATCTGGCCAACATCCATTTAAGCCCTTGCCATCCTCCCATTTCCCCTCTTCCCTCTTTTTTAGAAGGATATCATATTCCAACTAAATATAGGGTATCAAAGTAATCCAGTGTAACAACTATGGAAGTATCTAAAAGCTTTTATTACTTGCTACTTCAAGCATCAACCCAAGGAAGGAACAGATTGTTCTTAACTAGGACATGTTCCTTTTATTGTTTGGATTGCAAATCAATTGTCCTCAGTACAACATGGGGTGAAAATGGTTCTGCCATTTGGGGCCCCTGGGAAGATAAAAAATTGTCACCTGGCAACTGGCATGCTAATATGCACAGTCAGAAGGAGTCAGTGAAAGAGATGAAAACTCATAGGGAGACCAATTGCAAGATGGGGTTGAGCTGAACCTTCAGTGGCTTAGATAAGGAGAAAATGCTTGAAGCTCCCTGAAAGCCTTAAGTGTTTTTGTTGTTGTTGGTAGTTTTTGTTTTTTTCCCCTGAGTTACTTTTCTGGGTTTAACATGGATATATCTACCTAAAGCCATAGTTAAAAAAGATAAAGTTAAAAGTTAAAGCCAAGTGTAGATTAGGAGGTCTAAGGGTATATAGTATATATAGTGGTATAATGGAGAGAGTGCTGAACTTGTGGTCAGGAAGAACTGACTTTGAATTTGGCTTTAGATACTAGCTGTGTGACTCCGGTCAAGTCATGTAACTTGCCTGCCTGTTTCATCAGCTGCAAAATGGGGATAATAGTAGCTGTGAAGATTCAATGAGATATTTGTAAAAGTGTATGTGTAACCTGTATCAGATTACTTAAATTCTCAGGGAGGCAGAGAGGAGGAAAGGAAGGAGGAGAGGAATTTGAAACTCAAAATTAAAAACAAACAAACATTAAAAATAGTTTTTACATATAGTTGGTGGGAAAATAAAATATTATTTAAAAAGCAACTGCTTAATAAATGCTGATTTCCTTCCATTCCCAAGACCTTTTGAAGAAGCTTGATAAATTAAAACTATTTTTCTAATAATTCTAAGAGATTTTAATTTCTGATGTGGTAAATATTGATAAATATAATCTACATAAATAAAAGCTTTTGGGGGTTCCTCAATAATTTTTAAGAGTATAAAGAGCTCCAAAAAGTTGGAGAACTTTTGATCTAAAGCAAAGATGGCTGATAAAGTTTTCTCATTAATTTTGATTGTGTTCTAGATCTAACTCCAGTAGTCTAATACTATTGATCAAGTCCTTCCTAGAGCCAACAATTTAGACTTTCCAGCCCATGATCTGGTTCCATCCTATCATCCCAATAAGTCTAGATGGGAGAGAGCATTAATTTATCAACTTCAACTTGGGAAAAGCTCTTGAGGAGGTGGGGAACTCCTTATCCTGATTTCCTCCTGAAACATCATTGGTTGCCATTTCCAAATGGCATGTGTTCAATGACATTCTATCAGAACATTTATTCCTCAGTTCATGGATATCACTTCCATGCTGTAATATTTCAGTGGACGCTTGATACTAATGGCATCATTAGCCTTGCAGATGATAACCCTTTTCATCCTATGAGATTGTCATCTTCAGTCATCCATAATTTCTCCCCAGTGGAGCAATTCAACAGTCTGGAAGATCTATTTTTTGTTGTGTTGAGACTTGGGATATCATCAATATGGGCAACTCTTTCCACCTATGATCATTAGTAACTCATCTCTAATAGAGATTTAAGAGTTGCTTAGGCACTGAGATGCTAAGTGACTTGCCAAGATGTGTCAGAGGCAATCTTTGAACCCAGAACTTCAAAGTCAGACACCAAATTCAGGCTTTTCTGATTCTATTGTCAGGCCTGTATATTGTGGCATTGTACATTATGTTATTATATATTATTATGTTATATATAATATTAAATGTTTTATAGTGCAATATATTGTTCTATTAGATTATAATCATTATGTAACATTATATAATATAATAAAACATACTATGTTGCCTCAGCTTTATGTTATCATTAAATTCATGATGTATCTAAGATATAGTAATACAATAAAATTTATAATGAATATTCATTACCAATGGCCAGAAATATACCTTTGTTTTTTCCTCTTTTTCTTTCCTAAACTGTGCTTACTATTTTAAAAATATTTATTATTATTATATTAAATAATTATTATTATTATTTAGTTAATTTTTTTCTCCCTTTCTTTGTCATTCCTCCTTTGTTTTAACTCAGTCCTTCAAACTTTTCTTCCTTCAAATAACAACTGCTTGTCTATTATTCTCCTCCCTTTTTTGGATCAGGCCCTTGAATGAATGGGAAGGCTTTTCTACTGAAAAGCCAAAAATGTTTTCGAGTAAAATGGTAGCTTCTTGAAGACAGGGACTGTGGTTTTTTTTTTTTTTTTAATCACTATATCCCTTCAGCCTAGAAACGAGATCTTGTTCACAGTAGGTGCTTTAAAAAGTCTGTTGAATCTGAATTGAATGGAATGTTGGGAATGTTTTAATTTTTAGGAGAGTCAAAGAAAATACAAAGAAGTATAATGAACTAACTTTCCCCTTCACATATACTATCTGTTTCATCATGGGTAAGAGGTATCAAGGCATAGTGTATAGAGAACTGGTCTTGGAGCTAGGAAGATCTGAGTTCAAGGTCCATTTCTGGACCCATTACTGGCAGTGTTAAGACACTTAATCTATCTTTACCATAGTCAAATATCTAGTTTATAAATTTCAAAAGAGGTGCCTTCTCACATTGGTAGCTGGGAGTTTCCTCATTCTTAAATTCCTAGCAATCAGTGATATCACAGGTCCAGTCTCCTTCTTTGACTATAAGCAAGTCATTGAACTTCTCTGAATTTTTAGTTTTGTCAACTGTGAAATAGGGGTAATACTAATACTTATCTCACTTACCATACTATTTCTGTGATTTTATTCATGTTTTTAAAATTTTGTTTGGATTTGTTCTTCCCCTCCCTTTATTTATTCAAATCCTATCTTGTAGAAATTTTAAAAACAATTTTCTAAATATAATAACATTCCCTAATGACAGAGTGAACTACTGGGAAAAGCAAATTCTATTTATAACAGGTTTTCCCAGAGTTATTTGGTTTCATTCCTTAATGAACTAAGGAAATCACAGAGTTGATGAGGTTTGAGGGCATCATTTGCTTTTTGCTCAGTGTGTATGTGATCTATAATCCTTTCATCGTATTTACATAATTTCATTAATAGGCTGATGACGACACGATAACTCTAAGTTCACATCACCTGCTATTGCTGGATGGCTTGGATGATGAATAATCTCTGTTTTGTATTAATGTAGAAGGAAGTCTTCCGTTCAGTTGGGACTTTTGAAAGGTTCAGGGACATTGAAGCGCATGGAGGTTGTTCCCTCAGAGAGTGGATATTAAATATCACCCCAACATCAAAGCCACAAAGACTTGATGTCAGCGAAGATCGAGGTATACTGCTCCTGTGCCCCAGTTTCTATCTATTTTCTGGCCAGGCAGATTTCAGTTTATTGATGTCGGTGGACAGGGGTTGGAAATTCATGCTTACCTTTCATCACATTTGATCAGAATCACACTGTCTGTTCCAATCCCCAAGGCTGCAGCTCCCTTCTTTACTGAAAAGTGACTCTGAAAAAAGCATGTTTATGATCAGTCATGATTTAATATTCAATTCGCATCTCCCTGTTTTCTATCTATTCTGAACCCTGCCAGGTCCCTCTGTATCCTTGAATGACTGAAAGTATGTGACAGTTTTCAGTGAGTTTTTTTTTCTAGGAAATTTCCATGACCCTGAGGAAATTCAGATGACTTTTATCTTCCAACACAAGACAACGACTCCAAACAAACCTCACTTTTAAGATTTAATAATATGCTAACTGGATCCAAGAAGTTATATATTTCATGACCAGACATACAAACACACACAAACCAACCCCTGATTTTGCCACTGGGAGAACCAGGTCAATTTTTAGAGACTTCAGTGCAATTGGGTATGCTCAACCAAGGAGAAAATTTGGCCCTAAGCATAGCATACATCATCCCAGTACCATGAGAGGGGCCAGTCACTTCACAAGCAACTTCTCAGATGAAGGGATTTCTAGCAGACTAGAAAATGGTGTTGGAAAAGACATGAATTTATTGGCTACCAAGGAAACTGGACAAAAGTAAAAGCCATTGATGCTAAAGACCAATTTTTGAATGAGTTTTGGCTTGTGACTCAGAATCTGATTTTTTATTCAAATGGTTGTAATAATGCTATAATTTGTAGAGCCCAGAAAGGCTAACTTAAGCCTAGCTGTAATGCATCTGCCCATCAGCCTTTCACTATTAACTACAGATCATTAAGCTGTCCAAAAGAAGAGCTGTTTCCCCAATTTAAACATTCATGCTGTTCCTGAATGGAATTTTAAGTTACAGTTCCAAGAGGTGTTCTTCCCTTCCTTATGCCTACATTTACCTTTAAGAATGCCTGGCTTTGCTGTTCAAGGTAGGCTGTCACAGCTAAGTCTTGAATTTAACAAACCAGAAAAAAATCACATTTCTACTGTAGTTGGCAGTAGTGCAAAAAGTAAACCATAATTAAAAGGCCAAATGCTGTCATTAAAAAGTACTATTTAGTGGGGGAACAGTGATAAACAGGACTGTTATTCCCAGTTTTAAGCTCTTGGAGGCAGAAAAATATTATCAAAATACATAGGAACTCAAGAGAAAAAACAAAACAAAAAGTAAAACTTAATTTTGGAAGGTTTTAAATATCTTTTCTAAAAAGTACCCTTTATATTGAATTACATCTGATATTTTAATTTATTTTTATTTACATCTGATGTATGTTTTGACCCAGAAAGCAAAGCATCAAAGGGGAAAAGATTGCCCATAATATTCTAATAACTGGAAAAGTGCTTAGAAAATGCATGTCAAAGGGAGCCAGCTGCACTCCAGCAAGCATGAACGTCTTGGATAGCTCACCTCAATGCAAAGCTTTGAAAATATTAAGCTGTAAAATGGCCAATTTGTGATAAAGGAGAGATCTAGTGCACCTGGTCAATGGGAAGAAGAATTTTAATCTCTCTAATAAGAACAAATGGGGTCTCTCAAAAGAGGACCAATTACTTAGTATAATTGATCATTGTGTAGAATAATATAAATTGGAGGAAATAAATACACATAGAAAAACAGAAAGCTCAGAGATGGAGAAAAGTATTGGTGTTGGAAATGGACAAAGGAGAAAGCAGAAAAGAAAAGAGAGAAAGAAATATTCGACAATCCTCTGGAGGTCTCAGAGGATTAACCAACAAGGAAAAGCCAAACCATATGGGCAACAAAATAGCCTAACTCTTTCTTCTCTGTTCTTACCATACCTGGAATTTGTATTTTGTTCTAGCTTTTTGGCTTTTTCTTGAGAAAAAGTATGGCTTTTTCTAAGAAATATTGATTAAAAAGTATACCAAAAAGAAAGAAGCCATGTTGGTGAAGAGACACCAAGAAATAGTTGAAGGAACTAAGACTATTTAGCTTAGAGAAGAGACTGCTATGGGAAAGCATGCTTGGTTGATGTCAAAGGATGGCATGTGAAAGAACAAGCATATTTTTCCCTATGGCACCCAAGAGGGCAGAGCAAACCTCCATAGATAGATGTTACAAACAGTGTGACCATAGATTAACAGAAAGAAAAGTTGTTTCCAACAACCACAACTGTGCAACAATGGAACAGAGTGTCTATTGGGTGTGAGCTCCCAGTAAGCCTTCTCTAGAACTGGATTTAGGGTCAAAAGTCTTGAGTGAGAACCCCAATTCTGCTATTTATTTGTGTCTTTGGATAAATCATTTAATTTCTTTGGGTGCTATTTTCCTTCATTGTAAAATGAATAGATTGTACTGGGCATTCCTTCTTTCCTTTTACTTCTTTTTTCCCTCTTCTAACCAAATTTCTGATTTTTTTTTTGTTCTAACTATATTTGATTGATTTTTTTTCAAGCAACAGTATATACTATCTGGAAAATGGAGGCTTAATAATGACTAATTTTTGTGACTTAAAAGATGATTCTTTTGGAAACCTGGATACAGAAAATCTGGATATGATACTTGGTATAAGTTTAAATTCCACAGAATGAAGATGTAATGACTGTGAAGATTGTATTCTAATAGTAAAGCGCGTAATTCCATTTTTAGCTGCTTGAGGAAGATAAGGAAATGAGTGAGCACTTGTCAGCTTTGTGTAGTTGGGGGCACTGTTGCTGAGGAGGGAAGATGGAATAAGATGACCTCCGAGGTTCCATTCAGCCTGATGGCCTGGGAGTGTAGAGCCTATTTCTCATCCATTTAATGGAGATAATAAATCTTCTCTCCCTTCTGAGGCCAGTAGGAGAATAGGTCAGATTTGTAGAGAGCTCAGAGAGAAACCATATTGAGCTAGATTCTCTTGGTATGTCAGCTTCTCCATCCAGGCTATAATTTAGGCACTTTGGAAAACTGCATTAACAGTTTAAAATCATCATTTAGACTAAGGATTTTAACTGTATCTAAGCAAGGTTTTTTGAGTAATAGTATGAATTTTCTTTTATGCATTTAAACGCATTACCTGAGAAATGATGTGTAAGTTTTTCACCAGCCTGTCAAGGGTTCTCTGACACAGAAGAGGTTAAGAAGTTCTGACTTCAATTAAGACTTTTTTTATGAGCAATTGCTCTGTCTTGAAGCCTGAATTGTTTGGTTTGGGGACTGACCTCTCCTTTTCAGGGCTCAATCCTCATATGCTTAGTAAATTCATTGTCAACACTCATGTTCTGACTGACTTGTTAAGATCAATTTGTCCCCTTTCCCCCTGGTGACTTTCAGGTCGAAATTACCTCCATCTTTTCCTTCTCCCATTCCATCCTTTTCCTTCCACCTCTAAGACTTTTTTAGTACTTTTGGGAAAATGAAAAATAGTTTCCCGTGTGGGAAAGGTTAGCAACAACAATCTAGATAAATTATAGTTTCAGTTCACTAAACCCTTCTCCGATGGACTAAATAAGTTATTGCAGCATCCTAAACTACATGATTTGCAAGTGGGGTGAATCTTATCCCCTGGAGAGTCTGGCTCATTAAGTTCTAATTATTGTGATTCAAAAAGAATATAGCTTGTCAAGTTCCCAAAGAAATCAAAATAATTCGGAATAGACAACAGTAAGAAAGAAGGGAAGACACGGCTGTGAAGTTATTATTGGTTTTCAGACCCAGTACTAATTAGCAATTTGTAATCACCTTTTGGAGGTTGTACCCTAAATATATGTTAGAGCAAAAGATAACTTGGACTTGGACTTCTCACTTCCAAATAAGAAGACAGCTGAAGATTTTAAACTAGAATGGATGCTTATAAGGGAACTGGACAACAAGCTGTCCTGAAATGAAGGCTTGATGAAAGTCAATGCAGGCAGGTTCACATCCTATCTCTGATATTTGCTATTTGTGATCTTGGACAAAACACTTCTGCTCCTCCAATCTCAGTTTCCTCATTTATAAAATAAATGGGGTTAGGGTAGATATCCTTCGGTCCAGCTTTAAATCTCTGTTGCATGGTCTATTGGGTTGTGGTAAGCACCTTAATGAAAGAGCAATCTGTCCAGGAGTGTGCTGGCACCTGCTCAAGCTTAGAGAGACAGTTCTTAAATTTGGAGAGTGAGCATTCACACCTTGGAAAATGACAAATGCTACAAAATGGAGTTTAATGTTTTGTTTTATTAAATGTCTAGATATAAGAAGATAATAGGGAAAATGTTAATAATGTAAGTGAAACTTAAATGTATGTCAAAGGTATAGTCCTCTTCCCCCAGAGACTGTTGTTAAACATTTACCAGTGTGCCCTTGTCTAAATCCTGCATTGAAATTATACTCCTTTGAAATTCCTATTAAAATTAACATTTTACCTGAGTAAGGTAACAATCAACCACATAACAGCCATTTTTACCTTAGTGGGAAGCATTTTCAGCTCCTTTCCTGAGAAAAAACTTTAACAGTAGGGAAAGAGTGAAGGAGAGGAAGGGAAGGAAAGGGAACATTCAAGCACTTGAGGCTTGGAAAAGGGGGAGCAAAATACTCCTGAGAGAGAATACCTAAGTTCTAGTCCCAATTCGATCACTAACTATGTACCTTTGAGCAAGTTCTTTCCCTTCTCCATTATTCAGTTTCTCACTTAATATACTAAGAATAAGAGAGTCTCTAGCGTTCTTTCCAGCTCTAAAAGTCTATAGTTTTATAAACTTCAATGAATTTACATCTTTCAGAGCCCAATGGAACTGCCATTCTTTTCTGGCTTAAAAGATTTTGCATTTGGAGATGCTTGGCTATAAAATCAAAACTCTCATAGAGCATCATCTCCCAAGAATAATTTTTCTAAGGCAGAAAGGCAATAGTGATCATTTTCCTTTACCTCTTATCCCTCTGAACCCCCATGAAAGCTCTTAATGTAAATGATAAAAACCAAGCTCTGTAGAGCCTCCCAGAGAGTACCACTGACTCAGTGCCAGTACTCAGTTTCAAAGAGAAGTGGAAGCAAGTTAGAATTGGCTTGTAAAGTTGAAAGTCAGTTAGTTAGCTACGGAAATTTGCCTCAAAAGATTTTGGATGTCCTGATTACAAAGAACATTTTTTGCTTCTAGATATGATTTGCTGCTTCATTGAGGTTATTTTTGGAAGAGCTTGTGTCACATAGGAAAAATAATGATCTCAAGGGAAAGTAGCTTAAAGCTGAGGATGTCACAGGGCTCAGGATTCTGATTCAAGTGAATGAGAAGATTGGTCACTAGAAATTATGGTGTCCAGAGCAAGAAGTACCCACTGTAAATAATACTGAATTTATTTTAAATCAACAGTGGTGGTAGGGAGATTCTGACACTGGCCCTTTTTAATGGGGAGGGATGTAGGGAGAGGAACAGAGAATTAATTTTAGTGTGGGAGGAGATTCCAAAGTTGCTTAGGAAGGGAAGGAACAGGATGGGGCAAGATACTCACATGATGTGCATGTTTGTGCCCTCTAAATTTCAGTGTCTTGCCATCCTTCTTTGGTTATATGACTTTGTGGGTAGAACTATGGATTTAGGCTCTTAATGAAGATCTCTGGAAGTGTATATGGTTTGAAAAGCTTTTTTTGTAAAGTTATTTTAAACTGTACTTTTAAAGAATTTTTCTATCTCAAGCCCATTGAACAAGACTAAAATGTTAAATCCCAATGTTAACAACATCAAATGATATTTATACAACAGTTTTCAGCTCAAAGCACTTTCATGTTCAGTCTCTTTTTGAATTCTCATTTTCATTCTGAGAATTTAGACATTATAAAGATCCCCATCCCCATTTCACAGAAAAGGCTTACTGAGCCTCAGGGAAACTAAATGAGATTTTCCAAGGAAACATAGATATTAATTGGAAGAGCCAAATCTTGAACTAAGGTCCTACCCTCCAAAAGTAAAGCCCTTTTTCCCACTATTCCACCTTGCCTCCTCTCCCCCCAATCTCTGATTCATATAGTTTCTTTTCAACTACATTTGTAACAGTTTTAATTAATTCTATTTGATTTTTACAAAAGAGTCAATTGGGACAGACAGAATCATTAGGCAGCTTGCCCATGTTTTCTGGATGTAAAGAGAAAAAATTCCAGGATTTTCTTGTTACCTCTTAGTACTTTATTATTACTATTTTCTGCTGAGACAATTGGGGTTAAGTGACTTGCCTAGGATCACACAGTTAGGAGGTATTAAGTGTCTGAGACTAGATTTGAACTCAGTTCCTCCTGACTTCAGTGCTGGTGCTCTATCCATTTTGCCATCTAGTTGCCCCCCTTAGTACTTCAGAATCAACAGAGACCTAAGTAGCCATACAACCCAAACTTTTTATTTTACAAATGGAGAAACTGAGTTCCAGAGAGATGATGTTCCAGTTCGCCCTAGAAGAGTCAGGACGAAAATCCATATGCAAATCTAAGGCCAATATATATATATATATATATATATATATATATATATATATATATATACATATATGTGTATATATATATTTACTTCTATAAGAAGAAAAGACAAAGGTAGGATAAAGTATATTCTTTCTTGGGAAAATTCTTTTAGTTACAAATGTTGGAAGTTTCTGCTTATATAGCAAGACAGGCACCAATAGCCAAGGATGGAACAATCATGATATTTGCTAAACCCAGAACAGTGAAGTTTCTTTGGGCAGAAAGTCAAGCAAGTCAGTCTGAGGAAATTTCTCCAATCAGACTGGCAAGGGAATAGATTTTTCTCTGAATATTTTCAGTGAAGTTCCTGAGCCTCATGAAGATCAATCATTAGTGGAATTCTGATCCTGGAATGTGACCACACAAATAGAGAAGAAAATGAACAAACAGTCCTAATAAGAGAATATATGCGGATATCAATTTTTTCAGAAATGTAATTAAATGTCATTCCTGCCTGTGGGCTTCTATAAATGTCACCTACAAACTCAGTTTTCAAAGTAGAAGAGATAAAAGTGCTGCGATCTGGATATATGTCTGTTTTTTTGTCTATTTCTCTATCTCTTGATATCAATTTATACTTTGAATTATTCAATGAAAAGTGGAGAAATGTTCGTTAGAGTTAAGTAATCAGTACAAAGATGGGTACTCATCAATTAGTATGTAAGAAAAACTGAAGAATAGAAAAGTTAGTGAACAAGCATATATTAAACATCTACCATCTTCCAGGATATGTGCACATATGTGTATATTCTTAACATATTATGCCTGGATTATATGTGATATGTATATATAATGCTGCAAAGGTAGAAATGATCAGCACTGGCCACTATTGGATATGTGCAATTAGAACTCAAGGATCACACTGAGGAGCATATTGGTGTTTTTGACAGGAATAAGGTTTGAAATAATGGAGAATTGGACAAAAGACAATGAGTTCTGCTTTAGACATGTTGGGTTTGAGATGCTCATTGGGACATCTATTTGAGAGATCCAATCAAGCTAGTGAGCTGAGACTGGGGCTCAGGAGAGAATTAGCTGCTTAGAAATGATAGATGCTCTTGGAAGTGATGAGATCACAAAGTAAGTATAGAGGGAGAAAATAAGAGTGCTGATGGCAGGTAAGTGAGTATGATGTGGGCAAAAACCAGCAAAGGATCTGAGAAGGAACATTTAGACAGGTAGGAGGAGAACCAAGAGAAAGCAGTAAGAAAATGGGCTAATATTTTAACTTGGTGGTTCTTTGACTCTAGATTACGATCCAGGGATCTTTCTTTTACACCTGCTTCTCTTACCTCTCTCAGTAACTTCATGACCTTGGACACATAACTTCACTTTTATAAGTCCCATTATTCTTATTTATAAAAAAGGTGATATGGGTTAGATGATCTCTGAGTAACTTAGAAATTCAATATGCTATGATTCTATGCTAGTCTCTGGTCATTGCTGCCACCCCTATAGTTTTTTAGAATTTACTATTAAATTGGCAGTTTTCTCCAATGCCCTGGCTTCCTGCCACTCTCCTTTATTCTGAAAGAGCTTCAGAGATACATAAATCTGCTGCCATCACCTGTGGCATATTCCTTGTTCATCACAATATTCTCCATCTGTGTGACAAAATTTTTTGAAATGACTCCAGATTAAAGAAATTGAAGAAGCAGCTCAGTCATTGTCTTCAAACACATGAAGATTTATACATGGATGATAGAAGCAAATTATTCTTAAAGTTTATCCCAGAGTGATCAATAGGAAATGAATCAACCATATAATAAAATGGGCTTAAGCTAGATGACATGGATCTTTCGGCCCTAGAATTTTAAAGAGGGAGGAAGGATTGCAAACTGAACCTATCCTATAGGTTCCTATACTTATGGATCTTTGAGTGGAATAAATTTTTTCTTTTTGAAATGATGTAAAGAAGTCTTTCTAGAGATAGGGGATATTCAAAATGAATTCTGAAAGCCTCTTCAACCTCATTCAGTCTATAGCAAGAATGTGGTTTTGTTCTAGTGGCTGGCCATATGCCCAATGTACCTAATATATCTTTATGCAGAATTGTAACTAAGGCAGGAAAGTTGGAGCTTTGCTCCAATTGCTAAAATGAAAGTTGTGTTTCCTCCCTGTAGTGGTCCAGAAAATGTTCTCTTCATGCCATATGGGCCCCCTCTGGTCATGACCTCATGAGAAAGAAAGCAGGCGGCAAAAGAAATTGAGTGAATGGGTGAAAGGCTAATGGAGGAGAGAGAGGATATGCTACAATTTCCACTCTCAATTGCACTATCCTATTTTTTTCTTGAGGTGGAAAAGTTACTAGTTAAGTCTCTGCCTTTACTTTGGACAAAGGTAAACAGTGACATCTTTTCCAGTATGCTATTTGATATCTAGTTGCTGGATATCAATGGAAATAAACCGTACCAATGGATCTTTGAAATTGGAAGTTCTTTAATGAAATTTAATTCATCTGTCAGATATGATGTAAAGAATTCATCAAAATTATCAGAACCAACTAGCACTTTCACTGAAGTTTATATAGTAATTTCCCCTGCCCAATGGCATTTGTCTAAGTTGATTACATATGGAGGAAGAAGATCAAGAGGAAGTTGCAAGAAAAAAAAACCACAACAAATTGACCAAATAAACAACTCAACAACTAACCCTTAAAAATGATAGAAATAGATTCTGCCTCTTAGATACCAAGAAAAGAAAGTAGGGCATACAATACTCATACTCTGATGGGATTGGAGATTGAGCCAAGAAGACTAGGGTCTTAATTGGGAAGTCTTGGAGATATAAAAGCCAACATGTCAGGACAAAGATAAATGGCTGGGGCCATTAATAAATAGCATGAGAACACACAAGGGACACACCAGTATTCTGGTATACCCTCTCAGAGGCAGGGCTAATAGCAACAAAAAGAGCCAGTTCTAAGCTGGTCTGAGTTTGGTGTTCTTCTGTAATAAAACTCTGTTTAGTGAGACTCAATTCTGAACACTCTTAAAGGGAAGAAAATGAGACCAGAAAGTCATTACTACAACTTTGGGACATCAATTCCAAACTCAGCAAGATCATAGTGATGCAGAAAATTGGAGGCAGGGAGGCTTTTTCAATAATTTCATATATCCTGCTTAACTGAACTCCTTTGAAGAGAGAAAGGGATGTCTTTGAAAAGTTAAAAAAAATAACCAAAACTGAGATGCTCATTTACCATTCATTGATATTCAGTCATTACTTTTACCTTTAACTACAGGGCTTACTAGCTATGGTTATAAATTATAAATATGGATTTTATAATTTGTACTTATTCTTAATTTTATGTATTTGTAATCTTGTTTCCCACCTCTTTTCTTTGTTTCTCCTTTGAAAATAGAATAAAGCATTTAAAGCAGTAGAAAATGAAAGAAAAAAGGAAGTGTTGGATTTAAAATATCCCCTTGTAAGCTGGTCCTTCTTTCTTTCTGAGATCTCCTCTGGCAATTCCTTACTATTCCCCTTCTCTATCATTTCATTTTCACTGTCACCAGTGGAGTGCTTGAGTATCCAAGGAGAAAGTCCCTTGAGATCCTTTGACAATTCATAATAGGCTTTGTGAAGAAATATCACAATGAGAGGCAATCTTATCTGATGCTAATTGCTGATGAGATCTCAAGTATATATGTGCATATATAAATATAAATATATATGTACATATATATGTCCATGATAATCAGAAAGATTTTTAAAACTACTGACTTGTGATTTTGGTCTTATTTGCTCATTCACTGGTATGAGAAAGCTCAACACCACTAGTGCCATAGTAGGAAACTATATCATCAAATGGAAACTTTGCTCAAAGTTCAAATTACACCCTCACCCTCCTACCTTGAAACTTAAGCACTTTAAATCAGAATTTACCCTTTTGAGGCTACCACGGGACCATTTAATAGACTTTTAGTGTAGTAGTTGGCTAGGATTTGGGAATTTGGCAAAAGATCAGCATCCTACTGCCTAACCAGCAGTTAGGAGCAAACCTAACCCTGGTCCAGATTCAATGCTGAATTTGGAGTTTCTTTGACTTCATTGGAACTTGACTTAAATAGGAGGACTAGAAAGGGACCATGGGGCCAGACCTAGCCATAGGCAAAAAGATGCTGACTTGCTATTTGATGTTAGAACATCATCCTGTCAAATCAACAGAAGAGTGAGTTTTCTGGCATTGTGTAAGTATTTGATTATAATTCCAGCTAAATAGATCGAACACTTAGATATATGTGGGCACAGCTAGTGGTCTGAAAGAGTCAATATTTTTTCAATTTATTGAGGAAAAGGAGGAGCGATAGAAGCACAAATGTAAGGAAAATTCAGCTTTGTGATTCACAAAACCTGCATTTCAGAAACAGAAAAGCAAATCCCTCCCTCCCAGTAAGTAAATCCCTCCCCTCCCCACATCTCTCCCACATGGGTGATAGGAATGGAGATAGAGATAGATAACAATTCTGAGTATCTTTTCTTCACAGTGACATTTGCAAAATGTATCATTGATAAAAACAGAAACACGTACATGCTCAGATGTGAAGGCAACCAGTCTGGGAATAGCTGCCATTCCTTTCTCTTTGACTTCGGGAAACATCTTGAAACGTGCAATCAACATAGCATACATGTTAGATATGGCACCACCTGGAGTGCACAGTAATACACTGTTACTTTTTCTATTCATTGGTAACATCATTTATGAACAAGTTACATCCTTTTTTTTCCTATTAATCTAGAGATCCTCTTCTGACATGATGGTTTTCTTATTCACAATTTTTTTTTTTTTACTTTGAAACCTTAAATCTAAGAAAATCTAAGTTAGAAATAGGGACTGACGTGCTATTGTCAATGGATACAGCTTCTTCATCTTTATGAAGTTCATGAGTGGGGATAAAAAAGAAGAAAGAAAAAACCCTAATAGTCCCAGTGGACTCTGATGAAAAGGTGGGTTGGGTTAAATTTCGGTCATGAAATAAATCTTTCCCTCCTTGGCCTCGGTCTACAAAGAAGCTGCTTTGGATATACTGATTTTGCATTGAAGAAAGTCAGGAGACTCTCCAATGTGTGCATGAGTAAGTGAAAGTTGGCAGGGACCAGAGTCATAAAAAACAATATTGTGTCTAAGATAAGAAATATAAAATAAGCCTGGAGCTCAAGCAGTATAGAATGCACGCTCAAGTTTGCTACTAGAGAGAAAGGGAAGAGCCAAGACCAAGGGCCAGAGTGGAGCTTGTCTAGGTGCAGACACTGAGGGAAATGAAACACCAGCTAGTAGTTTCCTAGTCATTCTTTCTTACTAGGTGATCAGTCTTTTCTATGAAGCTTAAAAATCTGCAAGTGCTGTCAGTGTCCTCTAAATTTCTTTGTCCTGGGATATGTTGCTAATCACCCTGCCCTAGTTATACCTCTATTAGGGAAATGCCTAAGAGCAAAATACTCTGCATTTGTCTTTACCAAATTGAAAACAGGGGCACTGTCTCAGACCAGGTTTCCTAATATATGTGTCTCTACCAAATTTAAGCCCATTTTCCCAGTGAACACAGCTAATGCACATCATGCATTAAAAAAAAAAAAGAAGGAACCATTTCTTTACCAGTCCTTAGAAATCATATTTTGGTTGTTTTTTATTACCTAAGTGATATGATCTTAAGAAAATCACTGGACCTAAATTTCCTCACTTTTAAAATTAAAGGATTTTAGACTAGATGATCTCTAAGATTCTTCTAGTTCAATCATTAATGAGTCTATGAAATGGCCACATTTTTAATGAATGCAGATGGATGCAAATGTTGACATAAGAGGTATGAGATTCTAAGTCAGAGAAAATGGTAAATATGTTTGAAGTGGTGCTGTCCTGCCTATTCAAAGATGATACTAAGCGTCTCCCTTTCTGTGGTTGTACAAAGTTGTCTAGTATAGTCAGGGTCCATGACCCTCATTAGCACTGTGCTCTAAACCAAAGGATTTTGTTGACTTAAATGACTTTCTCTGAAACTCAGAGGCCCATGATCAGCCAGATTGAGGAGAGTGACCGCCTCTTCTTAAATCCAATGACATGGGGACCTCAGAATACCCAAGTTCCTCTTTCTTGGATCAGATGGGAGTGTTGATAGTGTTTCAGGCTTGTAGTACAAGGTGAGAGCTCGTTAAATGTTATTTGTCTAAACTTTCTTATTCTCTGTCCTTGGCAGGGGGCATTCTTGTATTTGTGTTATGTGCTAAACTTGTTCTTAGGACTACAATTTCTCATGAGGCTTTCAGCTTCCCAATGGGCACATTTTTGCAGCTCAGGGACACCACTCTGTCAGGAACCTGAGCAACATTGAGGAAAAATGAACATGAGTGGCACTTGGGAAAAGTCATGATTTGTGTAGCAGCACAGTGACAAGGGGATATCACAAGCTACACTGCAAAAAGTAATGGGTCTGGACCTAGGTTGAACCCAGAGGACCTAGACTTAAATCTCACTTTTGCCACTCTTGTGGGACCTGAGACAGGACAATGAACACATTTAGACTTTACTTTCCTATTTATAAATTCAGAAGTTTGGGCCCTTCTAGCTCTAAGCATGAGTCTTATTAGTTGTAAGATACTTGCTATATGTGTAATCATGTCCCAAAGAAACATGCATGTCCTGTGTGGGACTTTCAGAAGATCACTAGAGCCAAAAAGAGGAAGGATGGCAGAAAAGTGCAGAAGGAAGAAAAGTAGGAAGGAAGGAAACATTTTATTTATTTACAGGATTTATTACAGGAACTATGCGAAAAGCTTTACAAATATTATCATATTTGATCCTCTCAATCACTCTGGAAGGTAGGTGCTATTATTATCCTAATTTTAATTGAGGAAATCCCTATTGAATTGAGGAAACTGAGGTAAACCAAGGTTAAATGACTTGTTAGGATCACAAGACTAATAAGGTCCGAGGCCATATTGGAACACAGATATTCCTGGTCCAATACTCTATTCACTGTGCCATCTCCTCCAGGGCCAAGAAAGGATAGATAGACAAAGAAGACCCAATACTTTGAAAAATTTCTGAAGCTTTATGGCATATAGGAAGTCTCATGACTGGACTAAACTCTATCTTTGGAGTTTGGCTTTTTAATTAATCAAGTCACAATATATTAAAGAAAAGGTAGCAGCTTGTGCTAGGAGAAGGAGTCCCCTGTAACAGTTCCAATTCCTACCTGAGTTTTTTATGGATAGGAAAACTCCTACCCCAAATCCAGTCCCATTCCCCACCTTAGTGTTTTATATAGGAAATACTCAAGTCCTATATCTAATAATGATCTTATTTATGTAGTATGTTAACCCAGTTATGTCAGCATTTGTATTCCCATTTAAAAAGGAGACCGTGGTACAGAAAGATTAAGTGGGGTGGAGCCTTATTATAACTTATTAAGTTTTGAGCCTAGGCCCAGAGTTGAGCCATTCTAAAAAGAATGGCTTTTCTACTACACCACAGTGCCTTTCTTATGTTGAAGCACACTCAGCCAGGAGCAGCTATTAATTGGTCTGAAATTATGGAAACCTGTGTCTCACTTCTATATCTACATTACAGGGGTCCTCAAACTTTTTAAATAGGGGTCCAGTTCACTGTCCCTCAGACTGTTGGAGGGCCGGACTATAGTAAGAACTAAAACCTTGTTTTGTGGGCCTTTAAATAAAGAAACTTCATAGCCCTGGGTGACGGGGATAAACAACTGCCGCATCTGGCCCGTGAGCTATAGTTTGAGGACCCCTGCTCTAGAATATTGAAGTTTGCAAATGAGAGAGACCTTAGGAATTGCCTAGTCTGATCACTTTATTTTAAAGGTAAAGAGGCTAAAGAGAAGAAAGGGGAAATGGATGATTCAAAGCTGTACAGTGAGTTTGGTGCAGAACTGGACCCATGACCTCGCTGTCTTAACATCTAAGTTGGATCTCTTTCTTCTTCCCTGAGCATACTGTTACCAGAGAAATCAACAAATTCTTGAGGGCCTGAGATTCATCATTTATAAAATCAGGGGATTATATTAAATTGTGTCTAGCATCTCTTCTAGCTCTAAGATGGTATTGATGTATAATAGTTCCTGTGCTATTCAGTTAGCCAAACTTTTTCCAAGGTCTCACTGGACCTATTTTATACTTAGAATGGGGTTGAATGTAAAAATGGAATATTTAGAATTTCAAATTGCAAAATATCTTTTTTATACTTAGAATGGGGTTGAATGTAAAAATGGAATATTTAGAATTTCAAATTGCAAAATATCTTTTTTTTTTTAAGAATAGTAACAATTATATTTGTCTCTAGGGATAGGGGCTTCCCAAACAGGGAGAATTTTTCTGCTCCCAAAAGTCTAGGGAAATATTTGCATATTAAAAATCCTCACCTTTCTCTAGATATGGGGATTGTTCAGGGAATTTCTACTTGATCCACTTCATTTGTGCTTATCATAAGAAGTGAATTTTAAAATGGAACAAATATTGTCAAGTGGATGATGGGTCAAGGAGGAAAGCAAAAGAGCCCGTGATCCTTTCTTTGTTCTTAAATGAGTCAATATCTATGGTGCCCCATTCTCAATAAGTTAGAATACACTGAAGGTGAGACTCTACTTATGGGTTCAAATCCCATAAAGACCAATGAACTTTGATAAGTCATACAGTCTCAGGCTACACACTGTATCCCAGCTAGTCTTTTGGAAAATTTACACCATTGGGAATAAGGGAATGAGGTGACTGAGGATGAAATCCTCATCCATAACCATTGCTGCTGAAGAATTCAACCTGCCAACCATAATAATAGATTCATCTTTGTAAAAAGAGGTGAATATATACCATTTGGAGCATTACTTTTTAGGGACATAGCAGGTTCACAGGATCAAGAGCTGGAAGAGACTTCAAAGGTCACATGGCTTGACCCTTTCTTTTCACAGATGAGGAAAATGATGATGAGGGATATGAAGTGAATTTGAAATTGGTCTCCAAACTTAGTCTAGCTTCATAGATGAGGGTAGGTGATTCTTAAGGTCACCACCTTGGTAAATAATCATGAACATTACTCTCAAGACAGGGGAGAAGGGAAGATGATGAGAAGTCCTATGCCATACACATATCAGAGATAGAAGCTCATAAGTGGGACTAGTCAGTTTTCATGTCACTTAATCTCCTTGGGGATTTTCCAAGGGAGGTTGGACTAGATGGCTTTAGAAGTCCCTTCCAGTCCTAGGTATTAGGACACTTCTGCCCTGGACACTGAAGCAGATTTCTTGTGAAGTCACTTCAATCTCTGCCTCAATTAATTACCTGGCCTGCCTCAATTAATTTACCTTCCACAAGTCCACAAGTTTGGATTCTCCAGACATACAGAGACCTCAGATTTCCTACCAGCCTGGTCTAGATGTCTACTGCCTTTACTCCCCCTACAAAGGAAGAATTTTCATTTAGGTCCTTTAAAAAATTAGATCCTGGGTGATACTTTGTGTCCTCCTTATGTTTTTCTTCTTGAATATCTCTTCTCTTGAATATCCTAGCCTTTTTCAGTTTCAATGACTGCATTAGATTTGTCATTCTCATGGGCTGAGGAATTGAGGAACATAAACCTGGGTTCCAACTTCTTATTCTTCTACTTAATGTGTATCTTTCTGTATTGATCTTGAGTAAGTTACTCTGCCTCTCAAAGTTTCAGTTTTATTATCTGTAAAATGGAATTATACTAGCTGATGTCTAAAGTTCCTTAAGGCTCTAATAATTTTGGCATTTCTGGTGCTTTCCTCAGGAAGCAAGAGGATTTCTGCCTGGTTCTGTGGCTACTCATAGTAGTCCAGGCAAAAAGGGAAGCAATTTCTTTTACTGATTTGATTGCCTTCTTGCTGCCCTCATGGGTCCAAGCTAGCAGAGACCTGAAAACTCTTTTTGCTAATATATATAACTCTTCTAAGAAATTAAACTCATTTCTTTTCCACCTTGAATGCTCAAAGCCTATTGCCTGTTTTTCTATTAGTGGACAATTCATCTTTCAAGAAGGAGGAAAAAATCTATTTATTTATGTTCATTTATGTTTACAGATCAGGATAAATTGAGAGAAATATTTATGTAACTTACGTTTGGGCACTGGCTTCATTAAACTGGTGAAGGAAGAGAGCTACTAACCTGCTTAATTTCTGGGTCATGGGTTAGACAGGGACCTTATATGTCCCCATTTTATATAGAAAAAAACTGAAGCAGAGAGGAGCTAAATGACTTACTCATGATTCCACAGGTAGTAAATGAGAGGTAGAATTTGAACTCAAGGTCTCTGAGTCCAAATTCAATGTTCTTTCTACCAAATTTTGCTGATCTTGATATATTGTCCCTGCTTTGCCTTGTTAGAGACCCATACCTAACTGCCCCAAACTCCAGGTAATGCCTTTATTTTTATATACATATACACACGTCTACATAGACACCCATATATGTATGGAGAGACAGAAAGAGAAAGAACGAAAGAGAGAGAGAGAGAGAGAGAGAGAGAGAGAGAGAGAGAGAGAGAAGGGGACAGAGACAGAGAAAAAGAGAGAGACAGAAACAGAGACAAGAGACAGAGATAGAGACAGAACAGAGAGAGTGAGAGAGAGAGAGAAAGAGAGAAGAGAAGAGAGAGAGAGAGAGAGAGAGAGAGAGAGAGAGAGAGAGAGAGAGAGAGAGAGAGAGAGAGAGAGAGAGAGAGAGAGAGAAAGAAAGAGAGAGAGAGAGAGAATGAGAGAAAGAGAGAGAGGAAAAGAGAGGAAAAGAGAGGAGAATGAATGTCTGTGTAGCCACATGGTCTTAGAAAGATGTATACCATTGTGGACGGAGTGCTGTGCTTGGAGTTAGGAATACATGGCTTGTTCAAAATTCTACCCCTGTGATTCTGGACAAGATTCTTAACCTCTTTTGTCCTCATTTTCCTCAATGATAAAATGAGAATAATATTACTGACCTCATAGGGTTGTTGTTAAACTTGAATTAAATATCTATCTATCTATCTATCCATATGCTTCAAACTTCAAAGCACAATATAAATGCTGTAATTTATAAAGTGGGCCTCTGAGCTAGGAGGTGAGACCTGACAAGTTTCTGGAGTGGGTAAAAGCCTTATGATGGACCCAGAGAAGTTTCTTCCTTCCAGTTTTTCATTACAATCTTGAGGAGTAGATGGAAGCATCAAGGCTCCCATCCTAAAACAGAAAATGTGATTTTGGTCACTTGAGTGATCTGTCTTAGAATTCTGCTTTTGCTTTTTTTTTTTTTTTCTTAAAGAAAGGACACATCATCCTTAGGGTACATGCTTTCCAAGATTTTACAAAGGTCAATTTCTCATGTAGATTCCATTCCTTTGCCCCTTATACCTCCCCCCTTCCGCTAGATAAAGGGTAGAAAGAATACATTGTACTAGAGGTTACCTGACAAAAATATCTGACTCTTTGGGGGAATGAATGGGTGGGAGGGAGGGAGTGTTTGTACTTACCTGCCAAATTTATAAAAGGAGTCAGAGGAAAGTAGTGTTTAGAACTGATTTCCAAGTCTTTATACAAAACTTTAGCAGATGTTGGCTCTAAGAGATATTACGCCCTCAAATAATAAGAATTATTCTCCTGGAGTATATATATATATATATATATATATATATATATATATATGTATGTATACTAATTTTCTTGGAAAATTCAGGTCAATTTGGTATTTATTAATTTAATAATTTTCTTTTAAGTCCCACTATCCCTTACATGTAGCTAGTCATGCCCCTTTTCAAACCATTCTCACTTTGGTTAACTGAATAATTTTATTTTTTAAAATCTTATTTTTTATTATCTATTTAAATCTTAGTTTTTAAAAAGGTAGATCTGAAATGTCATGTCATTCCGGTAATTTCAATCTTGAACTTTGTTATACAAGTACATTTTCATTCCTTCTTTTCAATCTCCTTCCATTTCTTGTTTTAGTGGATTTTAATCTTTGTAGTCCTATGGAAGAGAAGTCAGTGTTTGTCCTTTGACAGGTTCTATTGTTTGTTTCTGACCAAATGACAGGCTAGACTATGGCTTCTTCACAGGCCACATTTCAATGAGCACAGACCGTGAGCTCTGAGCCTTGAGCATCTCTGCTGATCAGCCTGCCACTGATTAGGTGATAATCAGGACACCATCTTTCTTTTCCCTGGGTCACTGAATCCCTCTTCCTATTTTGATCTGCTTTTATTTTGAAAAATACATTTCCTTTCTTCCAATAAACCGAGTCCATAGACAGTCCTAATAACCAAGGGCACTGCTCTCATTTTAGGATTACTATATTGTCTGGGAGAGGATTTCAGTGATAATAATTTTGAATAATGAAGTTTCAAAGTACAATGGATGATAATTAAAAAAAAGGATGGAAAGACTCAATAGTGAAAGAAGAACCAGAATCTCCTAGAAGAGATCATCATCCCTTGTTGCTTTCAGATTATCTACTGAAGCATCATTTTCCCTTACTAACTTTAACTAGGAACAATCTAGAGGAGAAATGTCTTTGTCTAAGATTTTCAAGGAATATATATGCTTCAGATCTCTCTCTGCCTCTATGTGTCTTTCACTGTCTTTGTCTCTGTGTTTTTGTCTTTCTCTCTGTCTCTCCCTCCCTCCTTCCCATCTCACCTTCTCTTTGTCTCTGACTGTTTCTGTCTCTCTGTGTCCCTGTTTCTCTCTTTCTCTGTCTGTCTGTCTTTCCCCATTCCTCTTCCCTTCATCTCTCTCGTGGAATATTCTTTCATATAAAACATAAAGTGTTATTCATTTATACTAAGTTTTCCTTTTCATGGGATTTTTCATTTTAAGATTTGAAAGCAATGAAGAACCTCTCCTTTATTAAAAACATCCTATTTCTTGGTTTCATATGACCTATAAAAAAGTAGGATCACAGTGGAACTTCAGGGCAAATGTCACTTCTAATCAGGCTTTTCATGTGCATCTATTGCTATTCCCAGACTAGAATGCTTTAAGTTGAAGGAAGAATCAACAGTGGTGGACAGTTAAGTCTCTGCTAAGCACATCTATGTATTTCTTGAGCATTTATCCAATAGCAGACCTAAAGATCCATCAGATATTATTAGTGGGAAGCCTCTCTTTAGCAAGGTTTCATTATCTTAGCTTTTCTAGATTCTATCATAGCAAACCATAAAGTAAGAAACAAAAAGAAAGTATCAAATAACACGTACCAGGTGAAAAGATCCCATCACCACTGCCCCCCGGCCAGCCGACAATTTCTCTCATTTTCCTTAATGTGACATATTCCAAAAGTACAAACACTGGAGCAATTTCATAGGTGAACCTGAAGTACAGTAATGTTCACATTTTATTTATGTAATCCAAAGCAGTAATTTAGCAGTTACAGTATCTAATAGAATTGTTCCCTGCCATAAATGTCACATTCATATCACATTAAAGTTATAACACAGTCAGCACAAAGGATTATACCTATCAATAGGTTTCATTATTTTTGCTTGATCCCTGAAATTAAGAGTAAAAATTAATGACAAAATGCATAATTGTGATTTATCATAGAGAAGATAAAAAAGGAATTTTGTAAAGTAACATGATTAAAAAGATAGCATCTGTTCCTGTTCTTTTTGATATTATACATATTTATTTATGCAAACTACAAAAATATTTTTCCTTTCATATTTTAGCACAGCTGTCTTTAGATTTTTATGATGTATATTACTGGATTGTTTTCTATAATCCTACATAAAGCCATGAACCACTCCTAAATCTCATACAAATATTGTAAATGCTACTGAATTTTTTCTTTTAAAATATTGAAAATTTTTTCCAAAGGAGTTGGAGCAAAGGCTATAACATCCTACCAAAAATTAATCTGAATTAAACAAGGGCAAATTTAGCTACTTACATATTAGTATTTGCTGTTGAAGTTAGCCAGTCTGCTGCTAATCCAACCATATCCAATCCAGTAGAAAGTTGATTGAAATATCTAGGATGACCTATGTATAAATCAGAAAACTTTGATTATGGTCTCATCCAGCGGAAATAAATAATTCTGGAGCATGAAATTTATCTGTTTAAAGAAGATTGGCCAGTCTTTTGGGCAAAAGGAAAATATTTCCTATGTTCTATTAGAGTATTTGCTTTCAGAGTTGATTTTCTTTACTTTCAAATATTCATTTCACAATCTCAAAACATGGTTATCTGAATACTATTGTATTTCATTGCTATTCATCCAATATAGCTGAAAAGTCTAATGTATGGAGCCAATCTAAATTGGACAGCCTTTCGTTTAAATGGCTTATGATGCTATTAAAATCTTTTGGAGGGCAGGGGAGATTGGTGATGTTTTCAAGAGGCAGACACTGAGAGACATGCCGAACACTGATAATAACACCAATGATGAATGGTTAATGATGATAAAGGATCAGACAAAAATGGGAAAATAGGAAATTTTGCAGACTGCTTTGTCCAGGATTCAAAGGCTGATGATTGTCTAAAAATGGGATAATGGGTCTAATATTTGTCATTTCTTTCCTGTCAAAATAGATGATTGTAAATAGAAGAGCTCTCTCATAATTGTGATTTTAAATAAACCTGATTAAATGTAACATCATTGTCATGTCAGAATAATGCTTTGGAATATATTTGATGGGCTGATTAATCCATTTGCAAGGCTGATCTAACTGACTTCTGGATTTTTCTAAAAATCATCTCAGGGGTTTGACTTCAAATACCCCCAGGGATATTATTTTTTAAAATGGGATTTCCAATACCATGTTAAAATTCATTTATAGACTGTGCCTCATAGATGCTTGTCTCAGGGTCAGATTCTTTTTTTTAGAGCCAGGATTTTGAAAGATGAACAACTGAAGAACACATTTAATAAAAAGATTGCATTTCCTTCTTTCTGAACAGATGTCTTAAACTAGGAACAGCGATATCTCACAATTCCCATATGGCAAAGGCAAGATAAAGAATGATTATGGGGAACCAGGGGCAAAAATCAGCATGCTACTTATCTCCTGGAATATGGAGGTCTCTTATCAGACCTAGGCACATTGCTACAAAATTATCCATTAAAGGAAGACATAATACTCTGAATGAGCTTTTGACAATTAAAGGGTCTCAGAATTTGTGTTTCTTCCAGTTACATCTTGGTATTATATTAACTCTATGTGGCCTTGTTCAGAGCCTTTGTCTCATATTACTGCCTTCCAGGCCCTCCAATGCCAACCTTCTCAGCTTTACCCTTTCATATTGGGTGAGAGAACCTCCTTTCCTGTTCCTGGTTACTGCCTGGAACAGCCCTCCTATTCTTCTCTGCTTCATTGACCCTGTATTCCATTTCAGGAATCTTTGCTGAACACATAGCTTGCTTCTTTCTCCTAGTGCCATGTCATTTCCCTTCCACATGGCTTTCTTTAAGGTTCTTAAGCTTAAAAGTCCTTTGTATCACTCTACCGATATGTCTACAGAGTTACCTCTGTCTTTGGGAACCTATGTAGCTCTATTGAAACTTTGCCATATTTGAAACTAATTGGGACCTTGAGACATTTCATAATGGCAGGACAGACCATCCTGATGGTTATCTTAAGTAGGCTGGAAAGATCAGCTTGTTACTTATATAGTTTGGCAATATAAATATCCTTGCTCTTTCATCTTTATGTGCTTTTCTCTCTCCTTGATAAGTCTCTCAGACCTTGTTAATTGATCCTGTAGCTTTGGAGAGACCAAAGGTTCTCTTGGCAGGTCAAGAAAAGATTCCAATGAATTACATTTTCACTCTTTTAATGATTCTTTATAGGCTCAGAGGACAGCTCATAGATGCTAGCAAAGGATTCCACTCTCCTCCTCCATTTCCCTTTTCATATAGGGCTATTGTTGGGACTTTTCTCTGAACTTGCCCAGATGTTTCCACAACCCCTTCGAACCAGCTGCTGCCGCTGCTGGCATACCATGGTCTCCTTCTGCTGAATAGGACAGATGAGCAGCTCCCTGGGAAGCTAATGTTAATACATGCATTTAGCAGCTAGTGGGGAATATATAGTAGAGTGTAGAATAGGAATGTGACCAGCAGCGTCCCTCTCTCTATAGCTTAGTAAATGATCCCTGATACTTTCTTAGCTCTGCTAACCTGAAAGATAAGAAATGAATGCGTCCAACCTGTAAAACTAAACATATAGGTAGGATGCAAAAACCCACTGTAAAACAATTCTTTGTGTAAATGAACCTACTGCTTATCACCTTCATGGACTCTGACTTCCCTGAATTTGCTGGATTAACAGAATCCAGGATGTATTTTTTTTTTAAGTGCCAAAGAAATGAAGAATCTTTGAATCCAACAATCTCCACTGTGATAATTAAAAAACCTGCCTTTCTGTTGTGTAAAGTTGAAGAAATTTCAACACGAAATTCATTTTTTAAAGCTGTTCCTGCCTCCCTTTCAGTCTGAATTGCATTACACAACAAGTAATTATCAGGATAAAGGAATGTTAACATGTAAGTTTCAAAGTAATTCACAAAGGAGCAGGAAGAACCTCAGTAGGGGTAACAGCATGATAAACACTTTGACAACGAATGACAAGTCATAATAAACAAGACAAGTAACAGTACAGAAAATTTATCAGTTAAGAAGTAATTTGACTCTAATAAATCACATATTTTAATAAAGTCAGAAGTTGCAATGTCTCTATAGATCTTATTGAGATCTTTTCTGAACATTGATTAAAGTTGTTCTTCGCTAGCAATTAGTTTCTCAAGCATTATGGGGAAAGATAAGTATTGAATTGGCTGATTTATCTGTGACATTAAGTGAAACATTGATGTCCAGAACTATTAATTTAATTGACTTGCAATTTCCATTCTTCTTGACTCTTCAGATTGGATAAAAATCGGTAGATATTTACAAAACTGAAATGTAAAGATTTCTCATAAATTGTTTTTGATTCTGTAGCAATAAAAATACTAAGCAGTGATTTACCATTTTGGAAGCATTTACCAAGCACCACTTAAAATTTTTTAAGGACAGTGTGCTAACAGGAAATGAAAAAAGAGCTGTATTTATATGTTCGTGTCATATTCAAAAGTGTACTAAATTACATTGTCTTGTTTAGTCTCCTGGCCCCATCTTGGCAACCGTGAGGATTAGTTAATGATGATTCCAGTTCTAAATCTATCCTACAATATAATAACATTTTACATAGATCAGAAAAGGGAGAACTCAGTTTTGCCTCAGACAATGAATGTGACTTGATTTATCTACTAAGTTTACTTTCCTTTTGTGTAAAAACCTTTACAATCCTAAAGCCAAAGATATGTAAATATTGAAAATGCTTTTTTAAGTTACAAGCTTTTAGCAGCCCACATTAACCATTCCTATCCTTCCCTCTCATTCCCCACCCACCACTCCCTCAATCCCCCCAAACAAACCGCATTCCATCAGGTCTTTGATTAGTTCACATAGTAGAGACTTAGTAAATGTTATGGATGATGATAGGGGAAGTGGTGACCGGTAAAACTGTCAATGCCAAATCAAATTTCAATGCAAAGGCTTTTATACATTTTCATTTTCTGGTAAAAATAGTTTTGAAATAGCTTATTTATTGCTTATTTAAAAATGTATAGCATAATGCTTTTGGAAATTAAGTATTTGCTTATTTTTTATTGTGATTCTTTTTTTTTTAATTAGACTCAAGAGGTCTATGTGATTAACAGTTGAATGTATGAGTTCGGAGGATAATTATGACCTGGATAGAAATAAACAGCTGACTTCATGGAAATAAAAATCTTGGAAGCATCTGCATAAATGTAATATTTCTGGCTATAAAATGTATGTAAATCATTTGGGGAGAGGAGAAATAAAAATATATTCCACTGTGTGAAGAAAAAATATTTTTCTATAAAATAGGAAATCAGATTTCCCATTTTTGCTTCATTTACCCAGTAACATTCAAGAATATTCTCTTTCATTCAACATCATTGAATTGCTAAGCTTTTTTGTGGGCATTTTAAAATGATAATTTAGACAATACAGGGAATCTGGAATGCAAATTTTACATCTACATTCACTTGATTAAATGCCAAACAAACAAACAAACAAACAAAAAACAACTCCAAAACATTATTTCACAATATAATGAGCAAGCAGGCTAGTGACAATGTGGGTGACCATTCTTACTAAGGAAATAGCTAGTGGGGAAAAATTAGTATTTGGGACTTACATTTCAAAGATGCTTTTTCATCTTTTATTTATGTTTTTTTTTTCCTATTTCTTTTTCCATTCAAATTCATTATGTTGGTATCTTCCAAAAAATGATTCCATTGGGAGGAAGAGTTAATTTGTGTAGCAAAATGTGCCCAGTGTAAAACGTAGTAGTTTGCTTGAATCAAGAATAACAAAGCATTGTGTAGAACTTGAGAAAAAAACAATTTCTAATGTATATGTTATTAGAGGTAAACTTCCATGAAAACATCACTGTAATGAGGGAAAATTATCCCAAATAAGGAAAACCCCCCACAGCAACTGAGCCTTCTAAAACAGAATCTTTTCAAAAATCATTATCAGTAAAAAGTGCCAGTGATTCTGTAATTTTACAGAAATATCAATAAGAGCAAAAACGGTATAATCTTCTTTAGAGGAATTAATTCTTATGATTTTGCAAGAAAATCCAGAAAAAAACAATAGACATTTATATTTTTCATCCCCGACAATACCTGTTTTGATTGCATATTTTAGAGTTGTTCTGCAGTTGGACAAAATTTCCTCCAGGGTCTGTGGCTGATCTGCCAATTCCCAATTATGTTCTTGAAGAAGCTCGTTTGGGTAATGGAAATCAATCACCTTTGTTGATCTATCAAAACTCTTCACCACATACTGAAGCAAAATGTCCATTACATCTTGGAGAAAAGACAAAGTGGCCACTTCTCCGTTACATGCTGGCAACAGATCTGGGGGGACAAACCCATGCCGACAAGTTTAAAATGTCATACCCATATATATATATATATCATGTATATACTCCCGCTAAGAAAACATTATGGATTCATTTCTTCTGCAATCCAAAATCAATCTAATGTTTGCATAAAGAGCAGATTTCCCTCTGATTTCCTGTATTTATACAATTGCAAGAATACTTGGAAATGCTAAACATTTTTCATTTCCATTTTCAGGAAGAAGCTTATAATAAATTCAATAAGCATATTCTAGAATTCATTATTATAGATTATTGTGATGATTTATTTGGGAAGCCTTTGCCCTAGCGTGGCGTTGGGCACAGGCTCATTTTATTTTATTGCTACATTTTTACGTTAAAGGATTCTCCTCTATGTACGGGGAGTTGTGACACGAAAGTAAGATTTGCACAATTGAATATACAATGGAGAAATGCTTTGGTGTTTGGAAAGTCCGTTAATTCCAGAGGCCAACCAGATTGTGTGTGTGTGTGTGTGTGTGTGTGTGTGTGTGTGTGTGGACGCGCTATGTCGCTGTTGTCGTCATTGAAATAGCATTGTTCTTCCGAGGAAAATTGTTCTCTCGGTCCTTTGACCTAAAAGAAGCTCGGAGGGCGATGGTAATACACTAACACAGACATTGACCGAAGTTTTCCGGGTTAAAAATACCGACTATTCTCTTATGACGTCTGGACGCTAAGTTTGCTGGGGGAAGGGGAGACCATTGAATCTTTTTGAGTCTGAAGGTATCCGAAAGCCAGATCCAGAACTCAAAGGTGCGATGCGCAAGGCAGCATTGATCTTGACCTTCCATCGGGATCTAGAGCAATTTGCCTTTGCCTGCGTTCTCTATTGATTTGGAAGGGAGGGCGGGGGATAGGGAGGATGGGTAAGGCAGAGACGCGTAGCTACGTGACAACTGCTCAATGCTGGGGGTGGGGGGGGGGAGGGAGAGGAGGGAGAGACAGAGCCGATGCAAAAGGTGCGAGTCAGTGGCAGAGGTAGCTCGGGATTTAATTCGTGTGGAGGAGATTTGCTCTGTTGAACCACCTCCACCTGTTCCTGCCTTGCCACTCTTCTTGATCGCCTCACCCATTCCGCCCCAAGGGGCTCAGGGCCCATTCTATGAGTTTGAGGAGGGACAGGAAGTGTGGGTGAGCTGGTGGGAGGGGGCGCCTCTTGTGCGTTTTTGGAGACTGCGACTGTAAAGCGCTCAGCCTCGACTTGGGGAAATCTTGCCTTTACCTGTTGAGTGTAAACACGCGTAATTGAGATCCGTTTTGGGGCAGCTACAGGGCTTTTGATTGCAAGTACAGACAGTCTTTTTATCGGCTGATCCCTGAGTCTCCTTCTCGCTGCCGGAAGTTTCCATTGGCTTTTCAGCGTCTCCATACAGCAAGGCTAAAAAGGCATACAGAAGATGGAGTTTCAGGATTAGGCCTGAGGTCCAGAGGGACCACGCAACGCAACTCCAGTCCTTTGGCTATCATCTGGCAAAGGGTTTTAAAGATCTGGCCAGTTTTAGGTTTAAAATGAAAACAAAAACGAAAACCGATTGCTTAGTTGACAATCCTCCCTTCCAGCCAGCCCCCTTTCCCCGTCACCGGATTCTGTCAGAGTCCCCGGGCTTCACACTTACCACAGAGTTTGTTTCCAATGCCTCCGGTGAACTTCTGGGCAACCTGGCACCAGGCTCTAGCTGGAAGAGGAACGTAAGGGTAGGAAAGAGAAATAGAGGTTTGGAAATGTTGGTTGATCAAAGTAAAGAAAGTGGGACTGGGCTACAGAAAGGTGATTAATCCTTTAAAAAGAATTCTAGCTTCAGGGCCATTCACATTCAACAGACCTCTACTTAAGATGGAGTCAATGAGACCTTTCCCAACTTTGTCTTAAAGATCCATTTCTCGGCCCAAATTATGAGGCAAAGAATTACCTACTTCCCCTTCCATTTTAGCTCTATTCTCCTTGATAACCATCCTTTCTTCCAAAGGATCTCTATTCCTCGTTTCATTCATTCACCCATTCTCTCCCCCCTCCCTATGTCAAATCTCCTAATAAATCACATTTCTATAGCGATTTCAGATTTTCAAAGCGCATTCTGTAAGCACTTGGAAATAGGCAACGATTGATCCCATTTTAGAGTAGAGTTAATCACACAGAGAGGATGTATTTTACTCAGGGTCACAGAATTAGGATCAGGGTGGGGAAATCGAAATTAGATTGGCAGAGTTCAAGGTAAACATTGCTAAATCTTTTCTTTCCCCAAGAGGTGGGGGTGGAAAGCATTCAAAAAAACTGATACTAAGGTCGAAGAGACACTCGGGTCTTGGGGCTTTTGACGTATTCGGATGAAAGGAACCCCAGAGATGTATGACTCCCCTCCCCAGGAGATCGATGAACATATAGGTAAAAGGAGAGCTCTCAATCAAACAAACACTCATATCAACCCTCTTTCCCCTTATCCTTCCCTTCAACCCCCCCCCCCCCTTTTCCTTTGCTCGAGTCTCCAGCTCCACAGGTCGTGTCCTGGTTTTCTGGGTCCTTACCTGTGCTGGGGTTCTCCGGGTCTCCGGAGCCATCTTCGGACCCGAAGGACCAAAAGCCAGAGCCCGTAGATGCCATCCGCGCTGCCAGGCTGGTACAGGGAAATGAGAGTGCCAACCGCAGGCTAGAAGCTATCCGCTCAGTGCCTGCGTGCCTGTGCGTGAGTCTGAGCGCGTGAGTGTGTGAAGGAGGGAGAGAGCACTCTGGGGAGTCCCGGAGTGGCCGTGTGGGTGGGTGAGTGTGTCACACTCAGCAAGTCTGTATGTGTGTGCTAGGTGAACAGCAGCGCCTATAGTAGCAGCTGCGCTCAGCTTGGAACCCACGCCGGGGAGGGGCTGGAGAATGAGGGAGGGGGACGCGGGGGAAGGGTGAGAGAGAGATGTCTCTTTCCAGCCAGGCAAAAGGAACCTAGGAGAATGGGGACTGAAGGAGAGTGTGACTGGAGGAAGGGACTGGGGGGGAGGGAGGGAAGGGGGAGAGAGAGAGAGAGAGAGAGAGAGAGAGGTGAAGAAAGGAAGTATAAGGGAAGAAGGCAAAATCGTGAGCGTGTGAGACGGATAGTGGTGCGCGCAAGCTGGAGCAAGGGGGTGTGAGGCTCGGAGGCCGAAGCCAGCAGAAGCAGAAGTGGGTGTGTATTTGTGTTAGCTCGTCTTCTGGTAATCGGCCTTTGATTTAGAAGGGGGGAGAGAACTGTCCAGGGTCCTGAGCACTCCTGAGAGCAGAACTGTACAACGCTGCTAACTCGGAACTGTTTCAGGTAGAGTAGCAAGTCAAGAGCTTTAGGATTCGTGAAGCTTTATTAAATCGTCTCTTCTCCTCCCCCCCCCCCCCAATCTTTCTCGTTTGAGAACTGACTTTGGGTTACCTAGGGGATAGTCTAAAGAAAAGGGGGGCGGAGTAGCTACCGAGGGCCGTGCTCTCTATTTAATCCCACGTACTGGGAATTGAAGGGATGAGATCCTGGGAGCACAGACAGAGGGGAGAAGGTGCAGGGGAAGGAGATGTGGTCTCAATAGGGTGAGGGCAAGGCGACAGGGAACCCCGGGCAGCTGCTGACAGAATTTTGTCGAGGAACGGGCTACCTTTTGTGACGGGGTGGAGGGGACTGCCAAGGAAAGGGGCGTGGGTGGTGCTGATGGACTCATTTCAGCTCCTTAGTAGAGGCTAATGCCAGATTAGTGAGCCGTTTCAAACCTCGGGGGAGCGCCCTCTCCGCCTCAGCTGAACGCACAGTAAAGAGATGGACTGTATACGAAAGGCAGGAGGCTGGGGTGAGAGATCGAGGGTTTGACCGAGGCAATTAAATTCCACGCGGGAGACTGTTACTGTGGAGCCCAGGTCTGAGGAGAAGCAAATGAGTATTTCTTAGGAGGGGGCGAAAGCTCAGAGCTCCTAGGCTTGGGGAGATTGGCATCTCAGGGTCATGCTTTGACCTTGGCCCACAGAAGCTTCCCTGGGTTTAAAGGCATAGACACTGCTAAAGAACTAAACGTGGCATGTGCGAGTGAAGCATTCCATGAGAGAGAGAAAGAGAATAACTGGAATTCGAGGTGTCTCAAACTCAGATGTGACTTTTTTCAGACCAGAACTGAAAGACACTGGTTGCAGCATTATGGCCTACAGCCTATTGCCTTTTATTTGTGGTAATAAGAAAAAAAGACCACCCCACTCCCTCTTTGTCCCCTCAAATTAAAAAAAAACTCTCCAAGTAGAGTGATACCATCCCTTTACCCAGAGATAGGAGAGCCCTGTTTTTGACAGCTTGCTGAAAATCGTGTCTCCCTCTCATAAAAATGGAAGAACAAAAGTCTGACGCTCTCCCCACTCAATGGCCCCAGTGATTTCTAGTCGTAACAAAGGGAGACAGCTCTGTTGATCAAGCCATCCTTGTGAGCTCCAACTTAGACACAAAACAAAAAGCTAGTTTTCTACAGCACCCATCGTCCTCAACGAGATGAATAATTAGCTACCTTCAGAGGAAATTGTCTTTGTACATCTCTATATGTACATACATTTTTATATGTATGTTCACAGTCTACCCTTCTCTGTGCTCTGGGCATGAAGGTTATTTTTTTTGGATGAAATTGTGCTCATATTCATTTTTTAGACCCCCAACACCTGGGAATTCTATCACCTCCACCATAATTGACACTTGCATAGACACAGACAATGTTTGGAACTGAACACCATCACCCATCACTTAAGTCTTTTTACGACCCTTTCTCCACCTTCCTGTCTTTCCATCCTCCCCTGTAAAGTGCTTATCAGTGCCTATGAGACAAAAAAGTCCTGGACTCGAAGCCGAATAGGTTCCACAGATCGTGGATTTGAGGGACAGAGAGGGGTAGTTTATCATTTGCAGTGTCTTTTTCCGAGATTGACTCGTAGGAGGTGAGGTTTAGAAGGAAAAGCTTCCACTTCAGAGGACCTGGTTTGCTTGTTGTCCCCTTTCATTATAACCCAATCTGGGGGAGGCCAGTGAGAAACATGTGACACATTGGATCGACATTGAAGGGTCACTGGAAGGAGCGAAGAATAGAGTCAGGATGACACAGGCACGACTGGGAAAGAAGAACAGAAAGTCGTGACTGTCGGAGTGGGGGCGATTTGAATAGGCTGGGAAAGAGGAGGCAGTATCCAAGAGCCCTCTATAATCCACCCCCAACTCGTCATCTTCCTAGGCTTGTGGATTACAATAGTAATTTTAGCGGTCAAAGACCTGGCCGATCGGCATTCTGTAAAAGAAAGAAGAATAGGTTTGGGGGAAAGGTGTCTTGGGCAAAATATATCTGGATCGAGGATGAAACTTCTTTATTTAAAGCCCTCGGGAATGCTCAGCTTCAAATCCACAATGCAGGAATCTGAAATGATTTTTCCCTCTTCTAGATGGGCTGAAAAGATGCATTTCATCAAAACAAATGAAAAAACAACAACAAAAGAACGAAGAAATAGGTGGAATAAATGGATCAAATCTATATTGAATTTTCAAATTCCAACACCTACCTCTCACTTTGTGGCAAGGAGATTTTTTTTTTGAATGAAGATTCGAACTCCCCATTTGTGGCTAAATTTAGATACAATTAGATCCCCAAACTCTAGACCAGTTTGGATGTATTAGGGATATTTAAATTTTTATTTAGAAACAAATTAATTCAGAAGCATAAGGGAGTTTAATTTATCTTTCCTTACAGAATTTCCCTCCTCGACGGTAATTTTCTTTTTAAAAAATTCATTTCGGAAAATATCTGTTCTCTGTCCCTCTCCGTCTTTGTTTCAAAAGGAGGTTATAATTACAGCAATTAGTTCACAAAGGATCCCAGCTTCGAATTAGAAATACAAGAGGAGAGAAGCCCAGGGAAAAACCTTTCTAGCCATCGTCCTAGATTAACAGCAAGAAAAATCTCCTTTTTAAGAGGGAGGATGGAGATGTTAATACTGACCAGGCTTCTTGACTACCTTATTTCTCAATGTCGATTAACAAGCAAACCTTTTTCTTATTCCACTTATGTGGGTTGGGGGAAGGGCACAAGGCTATTGAATGAGTACCCGAGTTAGATCTTTCCTGCCTATGCCCACTAATCAATGATCATCTTCTAGGGGGCGTTCGCTGCTCTCTTTTTGCCTTAGAAAGGGACTGTGCCGAATTGTAGTAGACAGTCTGAAGGGAGAGAGCTGACAACCCAGTTCATTAAAAATTGAATGGATCTCCAAAGGAGGGCTGGTCATGGAGCTATTTCTTAAAAATTCAGTTGGTTCTTTCCGAGGGAGAATCAATCCTGAATGAGAAAAGGCAGGAGATAACTTAAAAAAAAACACATAGTGTGATTTAGATGGAAGAGCCACAGTCAAATGTGGTATTGGTTTAATTTGCTAACTTTAGTTAGATGCCCAGGAGAGAAACTTATATGGTGTGTGTTGAGGTATGACTCATTGGGGTAGTCAGGGTTCCAACTCAAGAAGGGACTAAGTCACTTAGTTTTTCTCTCTTGGTCAGTTCCTACTCGCCTTCAAGAGAGGGCCCTTGGCCTTGGGGAAAGTAGATTTACAGAATCTAAAGGGAGCACAGAACAGCTGCCTCTCCCTCCCTCTTCCAGAGTCCTGTAGAGAGAGAAATGCTAGGCTGGTTCTTGACATGTGGCAATCCTGATCAGCCCCAAGGTTTGGTCTTCCCCTTCTCACAGCTAGCGAGACCTGATGGCAAAAATGAAATGCCCCCAACCAAAGAAGATTGTGCTTTGACTGCAAGCAGAATATCAAAACCAATCTCAAAAGGCTCCTGGAAGTCCCTGAGAGATTTGGGTTCCTTCCTACATTATTCAGCCACTGTTATTGAAAGTCCACTAGCACAAAGCTCAGGTCTAGGGCTATGGTGTAAATCAGATCTAGGAACCACCCTTGGGAATCTTTTGTTTTCCCTGACAAGGGAGAAGAAAGGCACCCAAACTCTTCTTGAAGTCCCTTCTCAGGCATCCTTGAGACCTGAAGGAGTGGGAGATGGTCCTAGGCCTAGAAAACTTCTTGGGGACTCTCTACATCTGTGTAGACTCACTGTGTCTATTCCCATTGGATCCTCATTTCTTCCAAACCTCCCTTCTCCTACCATTCTTTCCAATTCTGAATGGAATGTCTAACAACCTAGCTTCAGTTTTGTTCTCTATAGATAGATGTAGAAGGGTGTGCAGTTTGCTGGAGAGGTAGCCAGAAGAACCCAAAGCTACTTATAGATAGCAAAAGAATCCCTCATCTTCTGGAATGTGACTTAATGAGCCAATTAAAATTTGAGCTATTTACCTCATGCCCAAAACTGGGGCTTTCGATTCAACAGATACCTTTAACAGCAAATTAAAAACAAAAAAAAGTCTGGACCTCATTAGTATGTCAAACTTGGAAGTGGGAGTCTAAATAAGCAGAAACAGGCTTCTAGAAACTCAAAAACCTCCTCAATCAAAAGGACTGCTCCAATGATATCCACCAGCTCTCTGTTCCATTTGACCTTCACCTCAAAAAAAAAGAAGAGCTGGACCCACCTTCCTCAGTCATAAAAATTAGAGTAATTCTTAAAGTATACATCAGAGAGAATGATATTCCTCAAAAGGTTCTTCATTTGTTTCGTAATTTTAATAACAAAGGAGGTGGGAAAATAACTTACATTATCGAAAGCACTCAAACACTGCTGGAGACTTAGCCAGTTAAGGGACAATGCCCAGCCTCCCAGTCCAATTGACCCAGAAGGAGGAGATATCACTCTAGACAGTCAATCTTTGAATAGTGGTAGAGAAAAGGTGATGGCAAAAAGTCTTGATCTTGAGTCCAGGTTTGGCCAGGGATTCATCTTCACTGCAGAGATAATGGGGCTACTTTACAAGTTAAATTAGTTATTTAAAAATTATTCAAAAAAATTTGGGGAAATATTAGGGCAGTTTCTTTTGAAAGAGGAGTGAAGGAAGACCATTTATTAACTGCTCTAGTTGAGATAGAGGTTTCCAAAAGGAGTGCTCTCCCTGGTGGTCTCTTGATAGCTTGTGACAATCGAGAAAGCTATGGGCCAATGACATGTAGCTGATGTGAAAGACAATAGCAGATAATGGAAGAGAATGTTGCTGGTTATGACATGTCTCACATTTTCACAAAGTCCAGAGGGACCAGGATCTCCTGATTCTCACTCACAAGAGTATTTGTCCTTTTTGTTTGTCTTTCTATAATCTCCAGTGGATCTTTTCCCTAGGTTAGGAGGCAGGTACCGGAAATCTATCACCTCTGAGAGCACTGGTCCTAAAGCAGGTAGGAAGGCAGCACTAAACAAAGTAAGGAAAACACGCCTGGGTGAGGCTTCCAAAGCCAAAGAGTCACAGCAGCATCAGTCCTGGCAGTGGCTAAAACTGCTGGACCAGTCGACGGCGCTGAGAGGTTTTCCGCAGCAGTTTCCTGTAGTCATAAGGATTATCTCCTGTACCTTCTTCTCCTGAGTTTGCCATAGGCCAACATCTGCTAGGAGTGGGGTGAAAGAGAACACAGAGAGAATGACAATGTTAAATCCCAGAGTTCTGCAAGCCAGATTCTCTTCTAGAGTCACACATGTATACATGCACATACATATCACAATAGTCACATATACATACCACCAGCACACATCCACATAATTATGACACATACATGTATATGAGTCTGTCATGAAAATATACACATGTCATTGTGTCATATACACATGCATATAATTCTGCTTGAGTTGGGTTGCTTTCCATTTCCCCCCTCTAATCATATAGAATGGGATTAATAGATTATATAATGGGTTTGCCTTCTCAAATTTCTCAAGTAGCCAAACTTTAAAGTTTGATGCTGTTTGCGTTTGGGGAAGTGCTCCATTGGGATATCTTTCAGGAGTAAATGTGGAGCTTTAGGGTTACACCTTGTAAATTAAGTTAGCATCATTTTAGATCTTTGAAATCAATTCTCTTTAGAAGACATAATGTTCTTTTAGATACAAATACCTGGAAGGCACAGCTAATAATAACTAGCATTTATATAGCATTTTAAGGTTTGTAAAGCACCTTTTAAATATTATTCCATTTTATCCTTACAACATCCAACCTTGGGAGGTAAAGTTTTTTATTCTCTATTCTACAGATGAAGAAACTGAAAGAGACATATCTAGGATCACACATTTAGTATCTGAGTCGTGTTTGAATTCAGGTATTTCTAACTCTAGTTTTTTTTCCTCTATCCACTAGGTAATTCAGTTGCCTCTATGGCTGAACTGGAAGAATGGAGTAGGAGAGAGAGACTAATAGATGCAATTCTAGACTAAGTGGTTTTTAAAGAGAGAGGAGAAATGAACTGTGTTTCTATTCAGGTGCTGACATGAGGAAAAATGTGGTCATTGTCAATTCCAATCTTTTAAACCCCATTGGACCCCAGATTCTATCTGTGCTGGAACAGAAAAAACACTGTATTTAATCTTAGAGGAGGACCTAGGGTTTGTCATCTGCTGATTACTACCTGTGACAAGATCTTGCACCTCACTTTTTCCTGTCTTGCCAATTGTGGGTTGTCTCAACTGAAAATAAGGCTGTTGTATCAGTTTTAGGGGCAGCTGGATGGCACAGTGAAAAGAGCACCAGACCTGAAATCAGAAAGATCTGAGTTCAAATGTGACCTCAGATATTTACTAGGTGTATGATCCTGGGCAAGTCACTTAATCCTGTTTGATTTATCTGTAAAATAATCTGGAGAAAGAAATGACAAACCATTTCAGTATTTCTGCCAAGGAAACTCCAAGTGGAGACATGAAGAATTGGACATGACTGAAAAATCACTGAGTAACAAAAACCAGATCTATAGATTTAGGTTTAGAAAGGATTTTAGAGGTCATTTAATTCAATGTGACCCAGAGAGATTCGGTGGCTCCCCTAGAGTCTCCTGCTGAGTAAGTGTCAAGGTAGGATTAGAACATTTTCTTAGTGTTTAGGCCAGAGGTCTCTCCTCTACGATGCTTTTTGTATGATAACTAAGTTGATCTTCAGGATCCCTTTCAACTTTGAACCCTATGATTACATATTAAATATTTCTGGCTCCCACTATCAAAGAATTAAGTGCTTTGCTTCTAATCTTGATTCTTTTGTTCTCTTTGTAATACCCTATTTTTATCCAGGCAAGTGTATTGGACAATCTTTCTCTGCTTTAGTTTGCTAGTTTTCTTCTACTGGCAGACATACCCCATGCCTAGATTTTATTAAATATTTAGGATTCTCTTTTTTGCGGAGGCTTATCTGGGTCAGGGGTTAGACCTGGGGGTGTGTGATACTAAAAACACTACTATAATAAATTTGATAAGAAAACAGAGGGCTTGGAGGAATTAAGATTACACTGTCAGAACCAGGCCAGTAACCTTTTCAGTATACTAGGATGTTTCTATTTGTTTGGTGCTTGAGTTACTTAAGTTAACTTGTTTAATTTCAGTTTGTTCATATGTCTTGCCCAAAGAGATTATAAGTTCCTGGAAGTCAGGTCTTGTCTTATGTTCTTTTATATCTAGTCAAATGCCTAAAACGGAATTCTGTACTCTATCTGGCATCAATAAATCTCATAATCTGGCCCCATGCTATCTATTCAATCTTATTTGGAACTGCTCCTTTTATATGAACCTTCCTTTGAAGACAAACCATTCTTACAATTTTTACCTTATATATATGCTCAATAAATGTCCACTGAAATAATGAAATGAATTATGCCTGACCACTCATAATTTGGAGTCACTGAAAGGTATCCCTGTATCAATAGATAGCAAGTCAGAGATATAATGTCTTTGCAATAAGTGAAAAGATATGTGTGCTTTGGTGGGAGATAGCACTCTATTGAGCCAGGCACATTGATTTATGAAAGTGGGAAATAGGTAAAGGTAATGAGAGAGAAGGGTATTTTGGGACAAGGAAAAAGAAATCTCAGTCTGCTTCATTCTGGGTCCAAGAAAGGAAAAGCATATAGACAGAATATAATAGAAGTGGAGTCACTTTCAGCCTGAAAAGATTCTAAAGTTTAGGTTAGGACTCATTGTGCTTAGGTTTTTAATTAGATTATACTAACATTACTATTTTTATTTCTTATATAGCTTTTTCTCTTTCTCATCTTCCTTTAAATCTCAAAAGTTCACAAAGGTGTGTTAGGTGCCTAATATTTCTGAAATAGAATCATTAAAGCTAATCCATCCTGAAGAAGGAACGCAGCCACTGAGTTGGTTTGAAGAATTCACTCAATGTCAAACAGGGTCAATGCCAAAAAAATGAGATCTAAAATGCTTCTCAATAATCACTTGAACTCTCTCTCTTCCTTACTTTTTGGTCTAATGCTCCTGCCTCCAAATAACTGAGTACTAGAAATGAATAACTAATGGTTGATCTAAAATTATATTCTCTTGATTCTAAAAAATAATTGCATATGGCTTTTTGGTCCTGTCATTTATGATTTTATTCATAAATTTCCTTTTGCTTGCAATATATAGATTATGATAAGAATATTTATAAAGAACTAAAACAGTACTGTGTTGCTTAACAATAACAACAGTTCATATTTCTATACTATTTTAATATTTTAATGGATCTATGGTTTTAGTAATGTGTATAATCTTTTCCCTTGGGGTAGCTAACAAACCATCCATGTCTTAATTCTGCAGGACTCTTTTTCATGTTCCCTCATGCATTCTTCATCTCTCCTTCTCCCTCCCTCCCTTCCTCCTTCTTCTCTCTCTCTCTCTCTCTCTCTCTCTCTCTCTCTCTCTCTCTCTCTTCTCTCTCTCTCGTTTTCTCACCTTCCTGCCCTGGTTTTCTCTGTTTCTCTCCACTCTATCTTCTATTTCTCTCAGTTTTTGTCTCTGTTTCCCTCCTTTCTTCTGTCCCTTTTTCTCTTTTTCTCTCATTTTTTACATTATACAGATAGCAGGGCATAATATTGGACATCACTAAGGGCATAACCAGGATAAAGTTATCCAATTGTTATTTCTTTTTCTTGATCTTTGACTAACTAATGTCCTTTTCAGAGGATACATTTCTCAGGTTATATCCCTTAGACTAGAGGATTATGGATCTAGAGCTGAAAGGGACCACAGAAATCACTGAATCCAATCCCTTCATTTTAGAAGCAATGATACTGAAGCCCAGGAAACTAAAGTTACGTGTTCAAGATCATACAGGTAGTAAGTAGCAGAACCAGAATATGAACATATATCCTATGACTCCATGTTCAGTGTTCTTTATGCTGTACCAGTTTTTTTTTTAGTATCATTGAAATTTGTTGCAGTATACTTATGTTCAATATATATTTTCTATTGCCATTTGAGTCTCCTACAATTCAGAGTTTTTGGAGACTGGTATTTCAAGATTCTTAATAATACCGTATGTTATTCAGAAGAACAAAATTCAGCTTTAAGATGCATTTAAGAAGTCTCTTGTGTATTTGTTAAAATCATTCAGAATTCCTTGATATATAAACATAGGCAAGATTATTTTCAATGACTCTTTGATTATTCATGATAAGTAAGGCATGAATCAAAGATATGCAAGCTTGCCAAGATATTTACCATAGTTATGGAAGATGTCTTGGGCAACATTCCAAGAGAAGACTAGGGTTCTCTACATATTCTTTGTATGGATGATGTGTTGATTGTATCAGACACTGGGACATTAAAGGGCTTTCTCAATGAGCTTTATAATTGCTCAAAAATGCTATCAACTGAACAATCCTCATGGTATAAACCAGAGAGATGAAGAAAGTATATTGTCTAGATTGTGACTTGAAGCTGTGCAGTCATTTCACAGTTAGTACATCAATATAACATATTCAGGGCAGTCACTGTTGATGGACCATGAGATGAACCCAGTGTTGAATGGAAGGAGGAAAGCAGGCTAGATTTCATTTGGGAAACCGAATAGAGCTTTTAATGATCCAAACCTCTCCTGACACAAAAATCCATTTCTTCACACCAGCGTTTCTCAATGACATTTCTACAGCTCTTTATAAGTTTTTAAAGCAATTTCATGTGTATTGCCACACATTGACCCTCACACAAATCTTTTGAGGCAGATCCAGATATTATTCCCATTTTACATGTAAGGCAGAGAGAAGTGAAATAACAAGTCCACATTCATATGTCTACATACTGAGGTGAAATTCAAACCCAGGTCTTTTCATTGCTAAGTTGTGTTTTTCACATTCTACCAAAATAATCTCTTTTGCTTAATCAATAAAACTGCAAAGGTGAAAATGGTACCTAAAGGTTTGTTACCTTTCATCAGCTTTAAAACATGAGTTCTGGAGTTCTGTTCGTGGTCTTCTCTCTCTCATGTAAGATTTATGTTCTTTCAATCCAGAGTGACTAGTTGAAAATCCTTTGTAATAGAAATCCTCTAAATCTAGAACTTTTCCCTGACTGTAAATGAACACATATGCCATAGTATCAATTTTATTTTCATTTTACTTAAATTACAGAGTAATTATTTAGTTTCCTTTCAATAACTAGAATTTAGGAGTCATACATGTGGTAACATAAATGGCAGAAATTTAACAATGTACAAACATATTTGTTCTATACCTGGGTTTTTAAAGCAGTTCCCTTCCCTCCTGCCCATCCCCTCCCCACTGTATTTGGTTTTCAAAGAGAGTTTCCATGTCTTGGTTATACTCTGGTATATGATATGAGTACATGGGAGTGTGTTATCCTGCTTCAACGTTTTGAATCTCCATAGGCTTTTTTGCTGGTTCATAAGGAGCAAAGAAGTTGAGGTCAAATTGGGAGTAAGTTTCTTTCATTCCCTCATTCATGTGTATCACTGATATCCACAAATACATGTACAATAGTGATTCAGGGGCTCTGAGAAATTATTTGCTGGATCATCTCAGCAGAAGTAGAGGTAAAACAGATTGCAGGGAAAGTGATTGTTTGATTTTGAAGTGTACAGTAGTTCCAGCCCACAGAAAATGTGGCAGAGGGGTTTGGAGTAGCCAGATGGAATGAAAGCTGCTGATCACTGGATAACATATTTTTCAAGTATTCACATTATGCTTTCCATCTGTAACATTAGTATACACATGCAATTTCTTACTATCTGTGGGACCATGGACAAAGTCACTAAACCTCTTTAATTTCTTCATGTGTAAAATCAGGGAGTGGATTAGATGGTGTCTGAGGTCCCTTTCAGCTCTAAATCTCATATCTAGAATACATAAACAAATCCATTATCTTGGAATGATTTTTTTAATCATTTCCTTCATATATGAATTTTTGTTAATTTATTGGGGACAATTCCAAGTTAGTAGCTGATGGCTGAGCATCAATGTAAGTAAAGACTATAGTATAATGTTGGTATAATAAAACATCAATTGATTAGAATGTTCAGGGAATAGGATACTCTATGATGAATTGGTTAATTGGAGCTTAATCATATCACTCCCTACCAATTTTCAATTTTTCAGTTACTGTTGAATATTATTTAAAAAACACATAATTTCACATTTCTACTTTATTAAACACAGTATATGAAGATAACAGAGTGTTTGGCACATAGTAGGTACTTAAGTGCATTGGGTAATGCTTTCTTATTCATTCATTTAGTCTTTTCATGATGACTGCATCCTGAAGGGATTAACAGCACTTTGTACAGAGTATATTCAATACTTTAGAACATTACTGATTTCATCAATGCAGGTTCTCTCTCCACCAATACAGATGGAAATCGATTTTCATGAATTGTTGAGACTGAAAAATTAACCACCTGGTGGCCAATCTTCTAGTGATGAGTGTCCCTGACCTTAGCTAGATTTATCCACTGGCAAAAATATACAATCCATCATTGAGGTTGTACGTCATGCCTTCCAAACTCAGTAGCACTTGTCAAAACCTTTACTTTGTTTCCATGGTTTGGAGACCTCGAATTCACCATCACACTATGATGATGTGCTGAAATAGGACCTTAAGAGAGATTGTGTGTAAAATAATAACAGCATTTATAAAGCACTTTAAAATCGTCAAAGCACTTTTATATAAGTTATATCATATGATCCTCACAACAACCCTGTGAGGTAGGTGCTACAGTCGAACAAACAGAAGCTTAAGGAGGTTAAGTTACTTGCCCGGTTTCACACAGCTAGGATTGGAGGCAAGATTCAAAATCAAATCTTCCTGACTCCTTGTCTAGCACTCTAGCCCCTGTGGCACCTGAAGGTATGAGGACTTGGAATGAATGCTTGACAATTCTAGAATATGCCCAGATGATAGTTACTTAAATTAACAATTGATATGCATTTTTCTTGTGATTTATATTTTGTTTCTAAAAGTTTAGTGCATATAAACATTCCAAGTAATCAGAGTTTTACTGTATTACCTTCTTTCATGAATGTCTATTTCAATGAAAAGACTGTATAATATCTTCTCATTGTCTTTTTTTTAAAAAGATGATAAATCTACCTTGAGCAAAAATGTAAGCCTGTGAATTAAAGGCTATAAATTATTGGCTTGAAGAAAAGATTTATTTATTATAGCTGATAGCATTTAATTTGGTCTGCTCTTTAATTATTTTTGTTTTATAATCTTTATACTTCAAAAATTTTTATTTTGTTCTTTAGATTTATAATTCTTAGATGCTTAATAAAATTTTTTTCTAAATCAATTTTCCATAAGTATCATATGTAATATTTCAATATCTTTAAAATGACATATTCCTTCCTTTTGGAGGAATCCAATTTGACTAATTGGTAGCCAATGGAGAAGCTAGGGTCCATATAGCTGTACCCAGGAGAACACAAATATAGGTAATATTATATAATCTATATTTTAGTGTTTTAGTGAACCATGATTTCCACAGCAAAGGTTGATTGATCTCTTCCCTTCTTTATAGACATAGGGGACAATGAGTGTGGAATAATGACATATTAAAGTCTTTAATTGGTATGTTTGCTTAGCTTTACTCAGCTGCTTTAATACTTTTCTTTTTAAATTCTTTGTTCCAAGTTGTATGGTTTACTGTGTAAGGACAGCAGAGATTGAAAGAGAGTCAGAGATTGAGGAGATATAAAACAAAAGGTTTCAATCAAAATTTTATAAAAAGAAAGACTTTATGATCAGAACTTTGTACTGTTTCTAGGGAGCTGGCATAAGTGCACTATAATCTGCAGGTCTCATTTTGTATTCTATCAATTTGGCTTGACATTCTTAAACCTCAAGGTATTGAGATTACTACTACTATTATTACTACTACTACTATTATTACTACTACTACTACTATTACTACTACCTACTACTACTACTACTACTACTGCTACTGCTGCTACTACTACTGCTGCTGCTGCTGCTGCTGCTACTACTACTACCTCCTTCTCCTCCTCCTCCTCCTCCTACTGTTACTATGACTCTACTCTGACTACTATTACTGTGGGATATAAACTTGAGAACTGTATGTCAAACTCAAGTGAATGAATTCTCTTACACAATCCCTTTAACACACACATACACACAATTTCAAAGAAAGAAAAAGAGAGGCAAGAAAGGAATTTTATAGGGACAAATGGGCTGTATGTCTATAAGAATTTCCTTTTTATAGATGAAAATATCATATTTTAATAGATCAATAATAACACACACACACAATTTCAAAGAAAGAAAAAGAGAGGCAAGAAAGGAATTTTATAGGGACAAATGGGCTGTATGTCTATAAGAATTTCCTTTTTATAGATGAAAATATCATATTTTAATAGATCAATAATAATAATATATGACATTATAATAGAAAACAGTGGGAAACATTCTCAGTATATAGCTATGAGGTTTGATATCATAGAGAACTATAGGTAGCCATTTTTGAGCTTGGGTCAAGTTTTACAAAATACATCTTGGATAAGCAGCACAAGACATATTTTGAAGAGACATCTTCTATTGTTAGTGGTGAGAATAGGATGGGAAAAGACCCTGTGATATTGCTCCTAGTGGAGGGTAGAACAGGACAGTGTAGACCAGACCGAAGTTTACCTAGGATATGTTGGAGTGGGGATATGAGTGAAGAGGAAGTTTATCATCTGGTAGCTTTTTTTAATTGATTGTTTTTGGTAAGTGACAGTTGAAGGATTGTAAATATTATCAGGACTCTAAATTTCAGTGCTCTGGGTCAATGTCCTAGTTGCTCTGCATTATTATGACTTTGAAGAATATTATACTTTTAGTATACATGAAATGTATTATGCTGGGAGTAAGTTGTATTCTAAATTTAACTAAGTAAAATCAATGATTCTTTTACATAATTTGTATTTAAGAATTTATGAAAGTACATGTATTTTTTTTGGACAGGATTAGACATATATTAAAGAATAATGATTACCTGTTTTTCCGTGGTCTTCTTTTCTCTTCTTGGATTGATTTCTAAAGAAAATAAAAATTTTAATTTTAACAAATTTAAAAGTCTATCTTATTAATATAACATTGATTTCTTTTGAAGTTGCATTAGTTATATTTAAAAATAAGGCATTGAATATATTTTTAGTTTACGATTTTTGTCTGGATCTGTGATACAAGAAAATCTCATCAACTATAGTACATAATACAACTTGATTAATTTAAACTTTCCTATTTCTGAAATTATGATCATTTGGACAGTGAGTATGTTAAAATGAACCTTCCTACTACTTGTGGAAGAACATTACAAGATAAACTAATTATATAAAGAAGCTTGGAAGGAAAATGTTTATCAGTTAAAAAGACAAAATTTTAAAGGCATTTTGAAAAAAATCCATTTTCAAATTAAAAAAAATGGATGTCAGGCTGGTATAGGCCAGTGCTCTGATATAGTATTTATATAATCACTTTTTTCTTTTACTTTAATAGGTTGTGTCTCTGGAAGGTCAATAGCAAACCTACCTCGAGTTATTGTCTTTATCCGGAAGCAATAAAACAGCATTTCTTTAAAAGCATTCTTTAATTCAAATTTTCAGTTATTTTAGATAGTTGCATCCATTTTATTATCATTATTTCCCATTAGTGCAGTTGATTTTGTAATTTTATATTATATGGAAGTATACAACATGCATAATTATGCAGCAAATTAAAAAAACACCTTTTCTCCCCAAACCAAGAAATTATAGCCAAAGATAAGAAATTAAGAAGCTAGTGTGCTTGTCCCAAATATAACAGAATAAAATGTTCTTTTCAAAAAAGACCTTTAGATGTCCTGGTTTTTAGTTTCCTCATTAGCAAAAAGATTGAATTGGTCTATTGGATTTGCTAATAGTTCTTATAGTTCTAAAATCCTAAATTTCCCATAATTTTGTCATTTTAAGTGAGAAGCCTATAGAAACCATGATGCTAGTAGATAATGGACCATAATTATTTTAATTATTGAAATTTTACAGCAAAGAACTTAGTGAATCAAGTCAAATATTGGAAGTCATTGGATAATTCTCAGGTAGAAAACCAAGAAACAAATGTGTTACTAAGCTACCATAGCCTATGTAATAGCTCCATTTCAACCTCATGTCAAATATCATTGTTCTTTACCTTGAACTAAAATCAATCACTGCTTGATGGCTTGAAGCTCTATGGTATGTGTTTCATGTCATGATATTAAACACAGGCACTTAGTTGTATGTCACAAGGACATTGGAGAGCTCTGTCTCTGTCTCACATACAAATAATGCCTTCCTGCTAGAGAAAACAAATACTCTTTTCACCTTGTACTAGTGGAAGATAATCTTTTAATTATACAAAGTACCGGCAGATATCAAGGTGACTGACACAATACAAAGTGCAAGGTAATAAATAAGAACAATTAATAATGATTTGTTCATATCTGGGCAATTTCCCAGTAATTTTAGAGACACTTTAAATCTCAATTTCTCCCTCTCTCTCTCTCTCTTTCTGTCTTTGTCTCTTTCTCTGCTTTTCTGTCTGTCTCTGTCTCTGTCTCTCTTGCCTCTCTTTTCCCCACAAACAAACACATGCACACACATATACAATTTGTTATTTTGGGGATGCTCTAATTTTTTGAGATAAACAATTCTGTATCATTTTCATTCTTATAGGCTTCTGTAAGGGGGTAGATAAGGGATAATATTTATATATAACACTATGATACCATTCAAGGAAACTAAAAAAGTCAAATTATGCAACCAGGACCTTTTCTTCTCTTTCCTTAATTTCCAAGTCCAAATTCTTCTTTTAATGCCCTAGGTCAGTTTGTGCTTATGTACTACACAGGTGGTAGCACAGTGATTTGAAAGAAATCTTTTTCTTTCAAAAGAGAGAGGAGCACTGGATTTGGAGGCAGAAGGCTTGTCTGATATCTCTGAACCATTTCTTCTATTTTAAAATTTACAATATTTACAATTTGTATGACTTTAAGCAAGTTGATTAATTTTTTCAATGAGATTACTCGCATGTAAATTAAAAAAAAAGTGGTTGAGTTTCATGTTAGGCGATGCTTGGGTGTAAATTCCGACTCCAATGAGCCAGTGTTTCCTCATCTGTAAGATAAGGAAGATAATACCTACAATACTGATATCCAAAGTTGATGTGAGGTTCAAATGAACTATTGTATGTAAAGTATATAAGTTTTATAAAGTATAGCATTACTGTACATATGTAAAGCTGCATAAGTACCAATTATTATAATTGTTTCTAGCCTATAGGCCTCCAGCAGTCCAGTTGACACTTCTATGGACCTGTTTTAATGTTGTAACCCTGGTGACGTCCTGCAAGAGGTGTGTTTTCTTAGGTCTATATATTTAATGAATAAATAACCCCTGGATCTTGGTGCTTTTGTTTTCTGAATCCCAGAGTGTGAAGCTGAGTGATGTGAACAAGCTGAATGACAAGAGCCAAGTCTCTGTTACATAATCCAGCACCAAACAGCACACTGCCCTTGAATCCCCAAAGGTGGTTGTATCTCTTTGTTCATGTCCAAGGGCAAAACTTGCCTCTAAGAAATGGCAATTCTAAATTAGTCCTTCCCTTATAGAAATTCACAGCACAGGGAATTCTACTCAATTACTGCATTTTTGCCATTTCAAGACAAGCAATATTGTGGCCCAGCTTTTAGAAAGACCACAAAAAGAGGGAAAAAGAGAAAAGAATGTTTTCTTTTCCTTTTCGTCAGAAAAAGATTTCTTTCAAGCACAAGAGGTGCTTTTTGCCCAGTCCTTTGGAGGAACTCTCTCCTCCCCGCCCCCGGAAAAAAAGTATATTCTATGAGAGTAAGGACTTTGAAGGGATCTTTGAGACCATCCATTTTTTTTTAAATTTTTACTTTTTGGGGGGCCATCCATTTTTGCAGATGGGGCAGCTAGGTGGCACCATAGTGCACAGAGTGCTGGACCTGGAGCAAGGAAGACTCATCTCTCTCAGTTCAAATCTGGCTTCAAGACACTTATTAGCTATCTTATCCAGGCAAGCTGCTTAACCTTGTTTGTTTCAGTTCCTTAACTGTAAAATAAACTGGAAAAGGAAATGGCAGTATTTTTGCCAAGAAAAGCCCAAATGGGCTCATGAAGAATTGGACATGACTGAAATGACTGAACAACAATAGCAGCAAAAACAACATTTTTGCAGATATGGAATCACCTGCCCATTTTTCAGGTGGGGGAACTGATGCTCAGAAAGGTTGAGATGACATTTAGGGTCACACAACTAATAAAAGTCTGAAGCAAGGATTTGAAACCAAGTCCTCTTGACACTAAATCTTACCAACCTATTCATTACATCATGCTACTTCTTTTTATACTAGGCACTATGAATGCAAAGAACACTAATGAAATAGTTCCTGTATTTAAGGAATTAACATTTCATTGGTGGAGGGTGGAGAAGACAACATGTACATATGTACTAGAAGATTAAATATATAGCATACATGCAAAGTAATTTCTGGCAGGGGAGCACTAGCATTAATCTGATTCAAGATCAGGATGGGTTTCTGGTAGTAGATGGTCCCTGAGCTGAGCTCTGAAGGAAGCTGGAGATTTGATGGGATACAGCTAAGAAGTGAATATATACTAAGCATGGTGGGCAGTCTGTACCAAATCACAAAAATGGGACATGGAATGTCCTATTCAGGGAATGGCAAAAAAGATCAATTGAATAAATGAATTTAATAAGGAGGCTCTTCATAAGTACTTGTTGACTTGATTTGAAGGAGCAGAATGAATCAACTCTGAAGTGAGTTAAAACTCTCTGACCAATAAGGATCAATCTTTCTTTTTCTAACAACTTACAAAGTTCAAAGGTAACCTTTTGTTACCTCAAATTATCTTGTCTATTATCCATTTTCATTTTAGTACTGTAGAAAAATTCCACTTATCTGGAAGGATTCCTAGCAAATTCAACCATTTGGAAATGGGCAATGATTCAGACAAGAGTGACAAAAGTTATTAGGCAGCTCAAATAGCTGGTCAAGTGGTTTTGAAAGGGGCACAGAGAATCATAGAATATAAAGAAACTGAGATATCATCTCTTTTAATCCTCTCATTTTAGGGAAGAGAATAAAGAAAAGGAATAAACATTTATATAGCACCTACTATGTGTGCCAGGCACAGTACTAAGTGTTTTGTACAAATAATATCTTATTTAATCTTCCCAACAATTCTGGAAGATAGGTACTATTATTATCCTCATCCACTGCATCACCAGCTGTCTAGAAAAAAGGAAAATGAGGATCTTAGTTATTAAGTCCCAGTAACATACCTAAGACCACACAGCTGATTAGTGGCTAAGGAGGGATAAGAACTCATTTGTACACTAAGGGCTATGCACTAAAATTCCTGCTCTTTCCTCTACAGGATAGTTCCCCCAGGCTTTTTATTATACTCAACTCATTCTTACTTTACAAACAATTCTAACAATCTTGGTTTTTTGTTTCTTAGTCAGTAGTAGATTGGAAACACAATTTAAAGTATTCATGTAAGCATATGCAAAAGTTATAAAAATCAGATAAAAATATTTCAAAGGTCATTTAATGGGTAAAGAAATAATCTCATAGATTTCAATAGTCCCTGGAGGCAATGTTATCCAGTATAATTTTTAATGCTTATACTTGTGACCCGGCAACAAAAACATAAATTAGAATAAGTATTTTGTGTTTAGGGAAACTAGGAAGTATGAAAGATTCTTTATAAAAATTTGCATGAATTTACATCTACTTTTGCATCAAAAGGATATAGAATTATAAAATTTTTTTTTCCTAGAAGGATTATGTAGCTGTAAAATGAGCACAGGCAGAACATTCTTGCCTTCATGATGGCAGCTAAATAGAGTGATGCTATATATTTTTTATTTGTAAGAATAGCTTTTAAAAATGTTTGATATTTTTTATGTATTACTTTTGTTCTGACTGCTTCTTATGCCTGTAATGCTCCTACTCCCACTCCCTTTTGAGTTCTTTTTTCTTTGAAGATCCATCTCTGGTGCTAAGTGCTTCATGACATTTTCCTTGATTCCTTTCTCTCACAGTTGTGAAAGCAATTTTCTTTGGAAACTCTCCTTTGACTCCTTGAGTCCTCACTATATACTCACTTGTATCACACTTATTTGTGCAGACTCTACACTTCTAGAGGGAATGAATTGCATTTCTTTTTCATTTTTGTATTTCTAGTACATAGAATAACTTACAAGGAGGTGCATTTCTTTTTCATCTTTGTATTTCTAGTTCATAGAACAACTTATAAGAAGGAAACATTTTATTTTTGAGTTTAATTGAATTTGGTCCATGAATCAACTCAAGCCTTGGTTTTGAAAGGAGTGTCATAGTCACAAACTGCCTAAGTTATTTCAAAATAATCTAAAATTCTCGTTTTTAACAATGATGCTCATATATAAACTCAAAGGTAAGGTCCTTGAGGATAGGACTTTATATCGTTAGAGCTAGAGCTATGGATAGAAGTAGTCTCATAGCTGGCACATGGGATGAGTGACTACAGTTCCCTTTTAAAATCAAATGTCTAAATTTATACAATGAAAACATTGTAAAAAACAACTTTGAAAGATTTCAGAACTCTGATTAATACAGTGACTAATACAAATTCCAGAGGATTGATCATGAAGCATACTTCTTTCCATCTCTTGTCAGAAAGTTGTTGAAATAGAGAGGTAAAATGAGATATATGTTTTCAAAAATGGCCAATGTATGGATTTCAGAAGATAGTGACTTTATATTACTGACTTTACTCGGAGGATTAGAATTGTGAAGAATAGATATGTACTAATGTGATGCCTTGCTCCCCCTAAAAGGAACCATAAATAAGGATCAGTGAAGTATTTAAAAATACACAGAAGTGATGAGAAGGAAGGTGAAAGGGAAACACGGGTGGGACAGCTCTGGAACATTCAGAATTTATTGTTTATTTTAAAAGTTTCAGCAGTTTGTATTCATGTTTTCATGAAGAACAAATTTTCTTTTCTGTTCTTTGCATGTGGAAATGCTTATATCTCTTGATGTTTATCAAGTTTAGATGACAAAGAAATAAAAAAAGATGTTTTTCTGATGCTGGTGTTTATATTACAGACATTCAATATGTTTGGATCCTGAGTCTGATATTTATCCCCACAGTGGCAAAACTGGGGATGTAGATGATAGTAATTCTTCCATAGTTGGCAAAGAGAAGGGAAAGTCAGAGGAGAAGTTTGATATGATAGAATGCATGTGTTGGAGTCCTAAGTAACATATAATCATTAATATATACTTTCAAACTTGACTTGATGAGTAGTTCAAACAGTCGTAGAGCAGGAAAGGATCTTACAAAGCCTGACTCCATTTTCAAGATGAGGAACCTTACGTCATATGAGTAGCAAATTGCAGAGACAAGACTTGAACATAGGTCCTCTGCTCCCAAATTCAGAGCTTTTTGAAAGCAATTTCATAAACTGATTAGATCTTTAATCTTAGGAAGAGCCTTTGATCTCATCTGCTTAAAATCCATCATAATGATGTTTAATGGGAATGGAAATCAACTTAATCTATCATTTTGTTGCTGTTAAAAATAGTTCAATAAGCACCATTTGCCACTTAATGTCTGCATTAATGGAAACCTTATATATTGCTTCAAAATGTCTTACCCTAAATCTCTGCTTTTCCTTTTATGTCTTTGTACATATAGGTGTCAGCCCCGCTGCATCTTATTCTGGACAGCAGAGAAAAATCAATACACATCTTACTCTGAACCAAGGCTTGCTCATGGTGACAACCAAATACAAATGGGTCACCTGGAATCGCATGCTTTCTTAGATTCTTCTGTGATTGACTTTTGCATGTTTAACAAAAACAAATGCTGATTATACATGAATGCTTCTTAAAGAACAGTATTAATGACTATAGTTCTGTGATTTGTGAATGGAAAATTTCATTTGGATCTGCATATGGATTGTTTTTCTTTGTTTAAATGCTCTAATAATGATAATTCTTCTATTTATATAGCACATAAAAATCATATATACAATGATCTTGTGAGGAAAAGAAGGGCTGATAAATGATTCTATTTTTAGAGATGAGGAATTTTATATTTATATTCTCCAGGCTATATAGTTAGTGCATGTCTATGATTGAACTTTGACTGAAAGGTCTGGCAGCCCATCGGCTTTGGAAGAAAACAAAGAAGAGGAACAGTAAAGGTTCTTTGTGTATTCCAGAATGTGGAGAGATCTGAGCTGAACAATTAGCTAGTTTTATTTGAGTGTATTTTCTATTTGTAAAACATATATTTCTTTGGTGGAATGAAATATAAATTTGTGTGAGTATATATACACGTGTCCATTGTATGCATATAATTCACGTCTCTATTTCTTAATGATTTTCTTTAACAGGGATAAAATATTGGGCTGTGGTTTCTCCCCTCTCCTATCTTGTAGGTAGATGATTAATACTTGCAAAAAGGGTGCAAGGTTATTCATAGGGCAAGATGGGGTACATGGTACCCTATAGATCTTAGGGATGTTTCCAAGTGGGGATAAAGATAAATTCTGAGTGAATAATTTTTGGGACTATTGTAATTTTCAGATGTGGTGTTAAGTATGGGTAGAGATCTCCATATGGTATGAAATGAGAGGCAATAGAAAGATCCACTTTTTCAAAATTATCTCTTTCAACCAGCCCATAGTTTTGACTAAATTTCTCATCACTAATTCCTTTGGGTTAAGGCATTCCCTCCTGGAAAACTCTCCTTGAGAAGGAAAGGTATGGAACATGAGGCACTATTGTTCTAAAGCACAGAGAGGTAAAGACACTGAAAGGGAAATTAGAAGGAGGATTTCAAAGACAATCTTTGTACTATCCATAATTTTGCCGAGGATTGGCCTAAACTGCTAGAATACTGAGGGTAGTACTATTATGATAAGCACAGTATCTCTCAAGGCGTAGAGGGTTAATAGTGTCGATATATGGCCTAATCTTTTTTTATTACAGCTGCAAACTTTACACCTGATTTCAGTGATTCCTATGGGCTGAATTTTGCAATAGAATAGAATTTTAAAACTAAAAGAGCCTCGATAATTACTTACATGTAACAGATAATAATATGTGGAGTCTTCAGGATTATTTAAAGTTTTGGGTTTTGATGGTCGTCTTGGAGGTCTCAATATTTTTGGCTCTTCTTTAAAGACACCTACAACAAAGGTATTGAGAAATAAGCATTTAGGTTTAAGATTTATTATTAAAACTATTTTCATATTTCATATGAAAATGAATTTAAGCATACATTTGAGACTGGAGGTGATAAAGGACGGATTGGGTTGCTTATGTCCACTTGCTGATACTCCCCCCCTCTTGATCCTTACCATCCTATCCATTGTCATATGATGGTCTAAGGTTAGTAGAGGGAAGGAAGAGGTAAAGGTAGTTGAGGAATAAAATGAAATTAATAACATGTAACTGTTATGGAACATTATTGTGACACCAGAATTTATAAATAAAAAATTCACAGAAATCTGGAAAGACTTGAAAGAATTAATTTAAAGTAAGCAGAATTGGGAGAACAATGTACATGATTTTCACAAAAATGTCAAGGAAAACAACATGGATAGATTGTAGAATTCCTTCAGTCTAGAAGTAGTAAAACAATAAGTGCAGAATGTGTTGATATGTTTTGATTAAGTATGTCTTCTTTTTAAAAAATAAGGGCAACAGGTTTTTGGAAATTGGGCAGTGATGTAGAAAATATCAACACTAAAGAAAAACCTACAGCTTTGGAATATTACCAAAAAATAATGTGTCCCTACTTTTTCACTACCTGATTCCCTCTTAGATTCCTGGAATATGACTTCTAACCCCTTGAATCTATTCAAATTGCCTTCTCAAAGTTACTTAAGTTCATAGACTATTAGGGACACCAAAGGCCAACCTGCACCCCCAAAATGAATGCCCCTTTCAAAATACTCACTTTAACAGAGTCTTCCTTGCCATTAATACTGTGCTGTACCATTTCCCCTCTGGTCATCATCCTACCTTATTCCACACTGGAGAAACCTTGAAGACTATTCTGAGTTCTGCTAAGTAAGATTTTACCTTATTTTTCCAGAACAACTCCTTTATCACACTTCTTGGCCACAAATTCCAAACTATGCCTCCAGGTGAATAGCCTCATTCATTTTCCCAACTTCCTCTTATGTGTTGTCTTCCCCTTTAGAATATAAACTTTAATTTTAGCGAGTAGATTGTTTTGCTTGCTTATATTTATATTTTAGCACATAGCACCGTTCTTGGAACATAGCACTTAATAAATGTGCTTTCATTTTAAAATTTCTAATACATTTTATATTCCACATGGCTTTCTGTTTAAAACTTTTAATTTTTCTTTCTTGGGTTTTAATTTTGTCTTCTAACATGTTGGCTATTCTTGATGCTACTAAGTACTGATGGAACTTTCTTCAGGACAATCAGTACCGTTACATTTATTGTAACAAGTCATTTTGTTAACAGGACTAAACTATCAAATCACATCTGAGTATTCCCTCAGTTGGATTCAGCCTCAAATAATTATTTTTACACACTTCGGCAAAAACAGCCAAGTAAAAATGTTAATTTATGTTTGCTCAACCATCACATCATCTAACACTTGTCCAGACGTTGCTACACAATCGGATAAATTCAATCTGTCATAGGCTCTGGCGTTGTTGGGAAGTGATATCTGATGGAGGGTTGGCGATGGGTTGTGAATGCAAACAATGAGTCAGTGTAAGAAAGAGACACAGATGCCAGAAAGTTATCAAACAAAATAGCTTACATGTACATTGTAACTTTTGGAAAAGAATTAGATAGAATCAGTGTCACTGTTTAAAAAAATCACTCATGGCCCTTTTTCATAATGTTTTATCGAGTCTGTCTCTGCCTTTCTGTTCCCATTGCTATCACTTTAAGTCAAGGCATTTATCACTTTTATCATTTAATACCGCAATAGCTTCTTAGCACCAAAATGTTCCAGTGGCTGTCTACTTAGACAGCAGCTGGTTGTCTGTGGAATAAAGTCCAGACTCCTTGACCTAAAATTCAGGGTCCTCCATTAGGTGGTCCCAACCTACTTCTCCAGCATTATCTCTTGTGACTCTTCAAAGCCACTGCTACAGTCACTGTTGTCTGTTTTCCAAGTAAAGAAATCATACTTCTCCTTTATTCGTCTTCTCCTAAATGGTACCGTGCACAGAACACAGGGTCAGGTGTCAGGAAGACCCGAGTTCAAATAGGACCCTAAGACAGTTACTAGCTATATGACTCTGGACAAGTCACTTAATTCTGTTTACCTCAGTTCCATCATCTGTAAAATGAGTTGGAGAAGGAAATGACAAACCATTCAGTGCTTCTGCCAAGAAATCTCCAAATGGGGTCATGAAAAGTTGGATATGACTGAACAAAAGCAACAACAAAGTAGATCCCTCTCCTTTTCTTATTAGCACTGGACATATGTGTGCCAGTGTGTTGTGAGCACAGAATAAGAGCGGGGGCTCTGGAAAGCTAACATAAGGAGAACGAGGGATACAGGCCAGATGTGGGACAAGCCCGGGGCAGTGGAGACAGAGTTGGGAATTCAGAAGCACGTGAACAGGTCAGAGTTTATGTATATCTATAAGGTCATGCTCTTACTGAAAGTACAACAGAACCATCCCAGGCATCAAAGCTCTGAACCATAAAGGGAACGAGCAACAATCATGACCTTAATATTGATCTCAACTTTTGCTTCAGTCTAGTAACTCTTGTATTTGCTTCATATTTAGGAGATAGCTTGGAGACTGTAAAAGTGGAGCCACTTGGAGCATCTGGCATTGTAGAAGAAGAGATAAATAGAAGAACCAATGCTTCCCAAAGCAGCTTGGTAGAGTGAGGAAAGCAACAGATTTGGAATTAGAAGAATTGGAGTGGTATAATGGTCTTAACATTTGAGCAATTCAGTAAACTAGTGTCTCAATTTTTTCATCTGAAAAATGGGGCAATGCCCATAATACTAATTTCATAGGGTTATTATGAGGTCTCAGTGAAATAAAGAATGGAAATCACTTACAAATCTTGAAGTGGGACATGTTATCTATTATATATATATATGTATATATATAGAGAGAGAGAAGGGGAAAGAGAGAAAGAGAGAGAGAGAGAAGGGGAGAAAGAAAGGGGGAGAGAGAGAAAGAGAGAGAGAAAGAGAAAGAGAGAGAGAGAGAGAGAGAGAGAGAGAGAGAGAGAGAGAGAGAGAGAGAGAAGGGGAGAGAGAATCTCCAAAATTTTGGTTCAGTTTTATGCTTTAACAGCTTAAAATTGCACTAAGACTTTTGGGACACCCTGTATAGATATGTATTTATACACATGCTGATGTCTATAATGTCAGCTGATCTACAAGTCCTGACACAGATGGATCCTGATAGTTCTCTTCTATCATTTATCCATTCTTCAGGATATAGTTAAGGATCCCACCTCTATGGCATGAAATTTTTCTCAATCATCATAGCCCAAAGTGCTTCTCCCCACTCAACAACTATACCATTTATTATCTATGACACTCCATTGGAACTTGCTCATCTATTACCTTATATTGATATTTAATTTTCCATATGTGCAGAAATTATTCTTAAGTAAGACTTAAACCTCCTCAAAAATGGAACTATGCCTTATACATCTCACTATTCCCTATAATGAAGGTAGCTATATGGCAAGTATATAGAATGGAGCCAGGAGGATTTATTTTCCCAAGTTCAAATCTAGCCTGAGATACTTGCTTAAGATCAGGCAAATCATTTAACTCTGTTTGCCTCATTTCCTCATCTGTAAAATGAGCTGGGGAAGGAACTGACAAAGTACTCCAATATTTTTTACAAAGAAAACCCCAAAAGGGACTATGAAGAATCAGAAATGACTGAAAAATGACTAAACAACATCCTCTCTAGTCTTTAATATGGTGTACTTCACATAGTGGGCACTCTCCAAATATTCTGTTGACGGATTTCACCTTGTGGGTGACCCAGCTCTGAATATGAACATGGAGCTGAGCAAACTGCAGGTGATCAATAAATACCTACATTTCCATTCAGGAATTTAAGTAAATTATACAAGTTTTATTTTGAAATTTATAATTTATATTAGCTTCATTAAAATGAGCAAAATATGATAAAATATACTTCTGCAGTTATACAAAGACAAACTGGAAGCTACTTGCTTATTAACAGACTTAGATTTACATAGAACACAAGACTTTGGGTTTTTGAAATATATTGCCCTTAAGATGACATGAAAACAATGTGTGTACATCAATGCTAATTTTCAGTAAACGAACAGAATCAGTTGATTATATCCCTTTTTGAGGGTCAGACCACGATTATATATTTGATAACACCCACCTATTTCAGAAGAAGCAGATATTTATTCTGTCCTCTTACCCTTGTCCTTAGAATCTTTGTTCCTTGGGGGGAAAGTACAAAATATGTCTACTTCTATCATCCTAATTCCTTAATTACAAAAATGACATAAACATTTATAATAATAAATTATCAGCAGTATATTAATGTTGGCACTAGAAAAATTAGCTGTGTAATTTTTGTGTGTGATAAATATTAGCCTGTAAAGGTTACTGACATATTGAACCGCTGGAAGGTATGATATTAATTTAAATTGTAGTTGTGCTACTGATTACTTTTATTGTTTTAGCTGATAAGAAATTCATTCTTCTCCCTCCAGGATGAATGGACAATTATCTAGCTCTTTCTTTTTTTTGCTTTTGGAAGGCCTATGGTAATTTTCCAATGTTTGTTTTAGTAAATTAAATTTCATCACATTTTGATCATTTTAATGAAGCTGATATTAATTGCAAAATTTTATTTAAGTATAAGCACTTTGTGCCATTTTGCTAAATGTCAAATATCTAAATCAGAAATTGTATTTCTAGATGGAAATTTACTTGTTACACTTCTACAATTCTTTCTTTAAAGTTCCTAGTTTTTCCTTTCGAAAATATTTCTCTCTACTTTTGATGAACTGCTCATCAGAGAAATAGAATGTAAAAAGAGAGAATTATTGATTTATTGTGATGTTCAGGACTTGATGATATTTCAACTCTCTCTCCTCTACCCTGTAATTTCTATGGATCTTTTCTCCCAGACATCTGATTTTTATTTTAGCCAGGATTTCCAGATCATCTGCTGCTATGTTCAGGATGCAGGCTGATTACACTGAGATGAGTTTTGACCTCAATAGTAACCACAGAGAAATTCAAAGACATTTTGAATGTTTTGGCCTGAATCTTCAAAAAAATGTCTGGGTTCTTATCTTGGATTTATGATCACTCACTTTATTCTGTCTTATGGTATTTATGCTTGTTTTTAACCTTAATATTTAGAGATATCCTTTCTACCTGTGGTTCTGCCTCATGGCTACAAATGCCAGGCTGTGCTCCTTACTTAACACTTTATTTCCCATGCCACAAAAACTTCTTCATCCTGGAGATTCACGCCATCCTTGGACTTCTCATATTGGAAATAATCTCTGCTCTTGTGATGCCTTCTTTTGATTGGCTGGTTCCTTCCAGGACTTCCATTTTTATGGAAAATACTCAGGTCGGTCTTGTATTCATTTCTTTCCAGACTGTATGACTGACTCTTTGGACTTTCTCTGTTTTTCCTCCCTAATTCCCAAAAATAATGCCTTGGATATATTAAGTATTTAATAAATGTTCCATGTTAGATTTTGCTATTCACTTCTCAACTCATCACTTGGTTTCATTGGTTTACCCTGACTACTAGCTTTAGGATCCTGTTTTCACAGCTATTGTTTCTTTTATTCCATGATTCCATCCTTCCTCAAGTTCTGGTTTGAATTCTTTGCCATCTCAATATGCCATTTATAACCTCAAAGTTGTGAACCAGAAATTTGGAGGCCATAAAATCACATTTAGGGCTAAGGAACCTTAAAGGTCACTAGTCCAACCCCTGCATTTTCAGAGCATAATGCAATTAAATTTATATTAAAAATGGATAATAGAGAGATTAAAAACAAATTAGAAATTAAATAATCTAATTCTAAAAGCAAGTGGGTCAAAGAACAAATTAGAGAAACAATTATAAATTTCATTAAAGAAAATGACAGCAATGAAATAACATATCAAAATTTATGGGATGCAGTTAAAGCAGTACTTAGGGGAAAATTTAAATCTTTAAATGTTTACATCAACAAAACAGAAAAAAAGCAGATCAATGAAAAAGTGACTTGCAACTAAAAAAACTAGAAGAACAAATTAAAAATCTTTAAACACTGGATTGGATATCCTGAAAATTTAAAAAAGAGATTATTAAAATTGGAAGAAAACCATTGAACTAATAAACAAAACTATTAGTTTTATGAAAAACTGCAATAAAACAGATAAATCATTGGTTTTAAACCAAACTGCTAGTATGAAAAATGGAAAGGACAAATTCACCACCAAAAAAGGTTAATTAAGACAACTGATTAGAAGCTATTTTTCCAAATATATTCCAATAAATTTGACAATTTAAATGAAATGGAAGAATATCTATAAAAATGCAAATTATTCAGATTAATGGAAGAAATTAAGCACATAAATAATCCAATCTTAGAAAAAGAAATTGAACAAGCCATCAATGAAGATAAACATAAGGAAAAAAATATTCATGAGCAGATGGATTCACAAGCAAGTTCTACCAACATTTAAAGAAAAATTAATCCTACTACTACCTAAAATATTTGGAAAAATAGATGAAGAAGTTCAAATTCCTTTTGTGATACAAATTCCAAATATGATACTGATGCCCAAACCAGGAAAAGCCAAAACAGAGAAAGAAACTTGTAGACCAATTTTCCTATTGTATATTGATGCAAAATTTTTGAATAAAATACTAGCAGAGGTGACAGCAATATATGATAAGGATCATCTATGATGACCAGGAAGACTTTATCCCACAAATGCATGGCTGGTTCAATTTTGGGAAAAGTGTCAATATAATTGACCAGATCAATGACAAAACGAAGAGAAAGATTATCTCAATAGATTCAGAAAAAGCCTTTGACAACACACACTCTTGTTACTATTAAAAAACACTAGAGAGCATAGGAATAAATGGAGCTTAACTTAAAATGATAATTAGCATTTATCAAAAACATCAGCCAGCATTATCTGTATTGGGAATAAATTAGAAGCCTTCCCAATACAATCAGCAGTGAAGCAAAGATGTCAACAGCTGTCACTCCTATTATTTAATATTATACTAGAAATATTAGCTACAACAATAAGAAAGGAAAAAGAAATTAAAGGAATTAGAATAGGCATAGAGGAAACAAAATGATCACTCCTTGCTGATGATATGTTATACTTAGAAAATCCTAGAGAAACAACTAAAAAAATGACTTGAAATAAAGGAATTAGAATAGGCGATGAGGGAACAAAATGATCACTCCTTCCAGGTGATACATTATACTTAGAAAATCCTAGGGAAACAATTAAAAATAATGACTTGAAATGAACAACTTCAGCAAAGTTGCAGGATACAAAATAAACCAACATAAGTATCAGCATTTCTGTTTATTACCTACAAAATCTAACAGCAAGAGATAGAAAGACATATTCATTTAAAATAACTATAGACAATGTAAAATATTTGGGAGTCAATTTGCTAAGATAAACCCAATAACTATATGAACACAACTATAGAATACTTTTGACATAAATAAATTCAGGTCTAAATAATTGGAAAAATATTAATTGCTCATTAGTAGGCTGAATAAATATAATAGAAATGACAATACTACCTAAATTAATCTATTTATTCGGTGCCATAATAATAAAACTATTAAACATTATTTTACAGAACTAGAAAAATAATAACAAAATTCCCCTGGAAGAAGAAAAGCTTAAGGATATAAAGGGAATTAATGAAAAAGAATGCAAAAGAAGGTAGTATAGTGGCATCAAAACTCAAACAATATTTTATAAAGTGGTGATTATCAAAACATCTTGTTCTGCATAAGAAATAGAGTGGTAGATCAATACAATAAATTCAGTATAAATTATATTTATAGTAAGTGACCACGGTAATCTAGTATATGATAAACACAAAGATCCAGACATATAAATATTATGGGGCGTTTTTTGACAATAAATGTTAGAGAAACTGGAAAACAATATGGCAGGAACTAGGCACAGAACAACATCTCACACCATTTACCAAGATAAGGTCAAAATGGGTACCTGATTTACACAAAAACGGTGATAGTATAAACAAATCAAGAAAGCATTGGATAGTTTATCTGTTAGATTTTTGGATAAAGGAAAAATTTAGGACCAAAAAAAAAAAAAAAGATGTAGGGAGCATTACCAACTATAAAATAAGTAGTTTTGATTCTAGAAAATTTAAAAGTTTTTACACAAATAAAACCAATTCAACCAAAATTATAAGGAAAGCAGAAAACAAGGAAATGCTTGAAAAGAATTCTGATAAATGCCTCATTCCTTAAATATACAGAGAACGGAATCAAATTTATAAAAATACAAGTCAGTCAATGGATAAATAGTTAAAGGATATAAAGTTTTCAAAGAAATCAACGCTATCTGTGCTCATAGAAAATCACAATATAAATGCAAATCAAAACAAGTCTGAGGTATCATCTCATACCGATAAGATTGCTTAATATGACATAAAAGGAAAATGTTGGATATTGAAATGATTGTGGGTAAACTTGGATACTAAAACACTGTTGGTGAAGTTAGGAACTGATCTAATCATCTGGAGAGCAATTTTAAACTATACCCAAAGGGCTATAAAACTGCATACCTTGGATCCAGCAATATCACTGTTTGGTTTATATCCCAAGAATAGCCAAAAAAGGAAAAAGTACCTAGATGCACCAAAATTTTTATAGTACCTCTTTTTTTTTATGGTGGCTAAATTAAATTAGAAATTAAAGGGATGCCCATCAATTGGGGAATGGCAATAACAAGTGATAGGTGATTGTAATGGAATATTATTGTGTTATAAGAAAGCAGGATGATTTAGAAAAATCTAAAAAGAATTATATAATTTGATGCATAGTGAAATGAACAGAACCAGGAGAATGTTGTACACGGTAACAACAATATTGTTTGATAAAGAATGTGAATCATCCTGTTATGCTTCTATGCTTCCTCATATTAAAGCATTGTAGATGTGAAAATTTATTTTGGGAAAGTGTTGAAGAGAAGAGCTATGAAACTGATGGGATTCTAATCTTGGTTTCTTCTTTAATATCCTCTCTAGCTGAGAATGAATGAATGAAGAAACAAACAATTAAATGTTGATTGTATGCAGGGCACTAATCTAACTGTTGGCTATACAAATAGAAAATCAAAACATTTTCTGTTCTCAAGGTGTTCATATTTGAAAGGAACAGAGAATCCACCTGGAAAATGGGGGGAAATTGGACAAATAAACAGGATAACTAAAAAAATAGTTTTATGTGAAGATGCTATGTGGGTTATCTTACTATATTACAATGGCATCCAAATAATTTCACTTACTATAGAACTTAATTGTACCTACTTCTCAAGTTAGTAAGAAGCCGCAGGGATAGTAAAACCCACAACAGTAGGCTTTCAAGAAATATTTGTTGAAATTATTTAAAAATCTAATTTTGACTAATAATTTTAATATTTCCTTATATCAAATCCTGTATCAGGACAAGCAACACTGTTTCTGAATTAAATTTCACAATCTCTTTTTTCCCAATCATCTGAAAGGGAAATAACAAAAGAGAAGAGGAGAAAAATGTAAGCATATTGGTAATACATGAATTGGATACTTAATTCAGAATAATTAAAAGGCAATTTACTAGTTAAATTCTGTGACAGGTAAGATAGAACACATTTTTTTTGGTTATAGTTCACCTTGAAAGTTGGTCAACACAATGAAAGATACTCTGTAGCTGACAGGCAATTTCTCTCATTTAATTTCTTAGGGATCAAAGATATCTTCGTAAACAAAAGGTAATAGACTCCTCCCCCCAAAAAACAAGACAGAAATAAAAAGAACAGTGTCTTTGATATCCATCCAAAACATAAACTACAAGATTCCATTGAGCTCTTTATACAAATTCTAAGATTATGTCTCATAATGTTAATATTATGCTTATTTAAAACATAAATTTGTATATCTTTCTTTCTATCCATCTATCTTTCTATCTATTCAAAAGCAAGAGACTGTATCTAGAAGCCATTTGGACTAAACTTAACCATGAATTTAATTAAACTACTGGTCAATCCAGTCAAACATAATTTGCTTTAATTAAGTTAAAATATAAACAATGAGTTATTTGGCAGAAATAACTAATCCATATAGGTATTTTAATTTTATGTGCATACACAGACACAATCAATCAATAAACATTTATTCTGTTCATTTCTGTCCATGTCAGTATTGCCCATTTTAAACTGTAAATTCTTCAAATGCTGATTGTTGCTTATCTCAATTTGAGTAACACCCTGCCCAGAAAGGTACATGATAAATGTTTTTTTAATGGTGATGATGAAGATGAATTGGAAATATAAAGTGAGCTACCTATCCCCTAGCAGGATTTGGTAATTAGAAAAATAATTATTTTTTTTAAACTGCCTATTTTTTTTTTTTCTACTTTTGGAGTTGTAGAGGAATTTCTATGGGGGCCAATGAGGGTGATTATTTATCCAGGAGAATAGGTACAGAATGCTTAATGATTCCTGATGGTAGACAGACTTGGAAGAGTAATATTCCTTCAGATGCACATTTGGTGCAAAACAGCATTATTTCTTCTTCAATTCCTTTGCTTTCTATTGCTAATGAAAAATCTTCCCCTAAAAATATAAAATCCAATATCTTTTAAGTTGTCAGATGAAGAATGTTAAGTCTACTCCTGGATGAATGTAGACAAGATTTCCTGTCCAGAATGCAGAATACATTTTGATATGCTTGCATTACAACTGTAAGATGACACATACATATCCAAAAAATCCAAATTTAAGAACTTTTTACCATTATCATTAAAACAAAGGCTGATATATAAATTTGATATCACCTTAGAAGAGGACCTAATGAGAAATGAAATGTCAATACTTAATGGCTTTTGTAAGGTAACTAGCAGGCTTTGTCACTAGAACCAAATTTGGGAACAGGCAGACCTGATTTTGAATCCTGTCTTAAATGATTTTCAAGTTGTGACATAGCATCTAATCCACAGGATTGTTGTGAAGATAAAATGAGCTAATATATGGGGAAAATACCTAGCAAACTTTAAAAGCACTATTTTTAATATTGTTATATTTATTATTATTGCTGTTGTTATTTGTGTGGCTGTTTTCAAGTCACATGGCTTGTTAGCTTCAGTTTTATTATACATAAAACTAGGATAATCATAACATTTACCTTCCAAGGTTGTTGTGAGAATTGAGCGAGCTACATAAAGAACTCTGTAACGTGTTATATTTGCTAACATTACTATTATTATTATTATCATCTAGAATTTTTCCTTCTTGGAAAAAAAATTAAGGATGTCATGGATTTTAAGAAGTACCAAATGGTCCTTTAATTATTTTAAGTGTTTAAAAAAATGAAGCAAAGGATACTGGCTGTCTTGGTGTAATATTTAAGTCCTTAATGATAGACTAAGGAAGTACATCATAGCAGTACAATAGAATTTTTCTTAGTTGTTATTGTTTAGTTGTGTCTGACTCTTTATGACCCCATTTTAAGGTTTCCTCAAAAGAGATACTGAAGCAGTTTGCCATTTCCTTCCATAGCTCATTTTACAGATTGGAAAATGGAGACAAATAGGGTTAAGCGGACTTGCTCAGCTTCACATAGTAAGTGTCTGAAGCTGGATTTGAACTTATGAAGATGAGTCTTTTTGTTTCCAATCCCAGTGCCCTGTCCACTGTGCCATTTAGTTGTTTATTGGGGGGGGGAAATATTCCTTTGGGCAGTTTTATCTTCAGGAACATTCTCCCTGAACTCTTTACCTAAAGGCTTATTTCCTCTTATAATCAAGCCTCTTCTTTTTATATAGCAGTCATGACATATTGCCAGATGCACCATCATTAAGAAGGGACAATGACAAGTAAAAGGAGCTCTCTTCACCTTAGCCAAGCAAAAATAATGTAATTCAGATGTCTTCTCTTCACTTAGAATCAGAACAGCATTTGTCATTATATTAATCGAAAATGGCTTTGTTCTCAGCTGCGATGCAGAAGCTCTTAACTCTTATCAGCTTGGATTTAATGCCAACATCAAAACAAATACAGAAATAAGTAGTCTATGGATTGCTCTTGCTTTAGTGCCCAGTTTCATAATTGGTAGAAAGCTTTCTCTGTTCATATTTCAGATGATTTGATTTTGTCTTGAACAAACATACATGATTGGGAAAACAAAAGTTATAAGGTCATGGCTCACTCATAGAACCTGAAGCCTATTGAATTGTAAGCCTCAATTATTTTTATTTTCGTTAGATTTATACCAAATTGATGAAATTTTCTGGAGCTATGCCCATCTCTACAAACATATTTTTGTATTTGTAGTCACCATAAATTCTTGATGATTTACATCAGAATGAATTGCTTAAAATTTATAAATGATAGAATCATCTGAAAGCAAATTGGAGTTTGGAGGTCTACCCAGAATCTTGCATGGTTCACCAAAAGTGATTATACATTATAAACTCAAATGGTTTGTGTAATTATGGGCTTCGCTTTCTGATAACTAATGGTCACTAGGGAACCTGTTCTTGTTCCCTTACTAACAAAACCAAAGAATTCTAGAACATCATAGTTGGAGGGCACCTCAGGCCATATCTGGAAAAGAATTCCTTCTATCATATAATCAACAAACAATCCAGCTTTTGTTTGTAGATCTCCAATATATGAGGCAGCCCATTTTACTTTTAGACAGCTCCATTTATTGGGAAGTTTTTTTTTTTTCCTGAAATCAAACCTAAATGTTTCTTTGTGTTACCTTTATCCCCCTCCTACAGGAAGCCTGTCCCAGTCTTCCTTAATCTCTATATAAATCTCCAATTCTGTATGTTTTCTTCCTCCCTTCCTTCCTTCCTTCCTTCCTTCCTTCCTTCCTTCCTTCCTTCCTTCCTTCCTTCCTTCCTTCCTTCCTTCCTTCCTTCCTTCCTTCCTTCCTTCCTTCCTTCCTTCTCTAGAACATCATAGTTGGAGGGCACCTCAGGCCATATCTGGAAAAGAATTCCTTCTATCATATAATCAACAAACAATCCAGCTTTTGTTTGTAGATCTCCAATATATGAGGCAGCCCATTTTACTTTTAGACAGCTCCATTTATTGGGAAGTTTTTTTTTTTCCTGAAATCAAACCTAAATGTTTCTTTGTGTTACCTTTATCCCCCTCCTACAGGAAGCCTGTCCCAGTCTTCCTTAATCTCTATATAAATCTCCAATTCTGTATGTCCTTCCTTCCTTCCTTCCTTCCTTCCTTCCTTCCTTCCTTCCTTCCTTCCTTCCTTTCTTTCTTTCTTTCTTTCTACCTATTTGGTTGGTACAGAGTTCTTTACCTATTGTGTTCCTCATTAGGAGATTGAGCTCCTTGAAGGTAGCTGTGAAGTTCTTGCTAAGTCTTCTTTTTTTCAGTATAATTATTTCTGGTTCCTTCATACAATCCTGTGTTCCTTTACCATCCCTGTCATCTCTCTGAGCTCTTGACTTTTAATTGTCTTCCTATAGTGTGATGCTAAAAACTGAAGATCATACTTCTGCTATGGTCTGACCACAATAAAGAAAATGGATTATTCCTCTTTATTCCTTGGTGCTTTCTCTCTCTCTTAGTACTTAGATTACATTGACTTTCTTGGGGTCATATTATACTCCTGAATTCATAATGAGCTTGTGGTCAATTAAAACCTTCAGATCTTTCCCACATGAACTATTTCTTAACTATGCCTTCCACTAGAACCCAAGAGTAAGAATTTTCATTTGTCTCCTGATGTTTATCAAGCAATTAGCTTGAAAAACCTAATTATATCAGAAATTAAGTTCCTTTTAAGCAGCAACTGCCTTCCTTTCTTTGTCAGCAAGATGGTACAATGGTTAGAGTTCTGTTCAAGAATTTCTAAAGACCTGAGTTCAAAATCTGCTTCAAATATTTACACCTCAGCCTCAGTTTCCTCATGTGCAACTGAAGGGAATAAGAGTATGTGCCTTACAGGGTTGCTATGAGTATCAAATGAGACAAAATATCTAAAGTGTTTTGAAAAATGTGAAATTATTTGTTTACTATGCTTTGTATATAATTAAACACTTAAGAAATAGTTTTCATTCATCTTTCATAAATCCTTATTTTCTCATTAATGTGTTATTTTTTAAAACATGATGTGTGTGGGTCATATAAAGCCCATAAGATTTCCTACTGTGACCTTAACCAGATTAAAATGTAATTGGGAAATATTTAACAAAATAAATATAAATGCAACAAAACACAAGTAATATTGCATTTTAAACCTAAGTCAATATATGATCCAGAGAATCCATATGCATAGTATAGAGGTTTCCCCTTCTCTTTGAGTTTGAAATCACTGCTATAGAGGCTAAATTCTTAAACTGCAACTCCATCAGGAGTCTCATAATGGAATATGGAAGTTATGAAATTATTATTATTTTTATTATCAATAAATGTCTGGTTTGCATAACTATTTTATATACCTATATACACAGGGTTACATAAAAGTTTCTGTGGTGAAAAAGGGTCATGAGTTTAAGGTACAATAGAGTACAAAGAAGAAAGATATGAGTCACTGTTCTCACACTGTCTGTCAAATGTGGAAAAAAGAAAGAATAATTAAGGGCTAAATAGGGTCAAATTGACCTCTCCTAGTCTCTCTCTTTTCTCTACAGAGTTTTTGCTGGACATGGAGACAGAGAATCATTAGAATTTGAAGGAACAGAAGAGAGAGGTAGCAGCAATTGGAGTTCAAATAAAGCATTTGTACATCCCAGACAAGATTTTAAAGTTGTGCCCCTCTGACTTTAAAAATTCATATTTCTATTATTTCCTACTGAGATCAATTTATTCCTGTATCCTAGGATTCTTGATACTAGTTCTCAAGAAGGGGGTTGTCACTCTCCCTCCCTTCCAGAGCCAAGTCAGAGATGGCATTATGAAACTGTCTAGAAATAGGCTAGGCTTTTTGGAAGCTTGGGGAGGCAAGTCTGGAAAGAGAATTGAAAGTAGGTGAGAGGATCTGAGTTTAAATTCTGGTGCTATCAGTTATTGTGTGACCTTGAATAAGTTAATTATATTAACTGGATCTCATTTTCCTCATCTATGAAATGAGGTGGTTAGGTTAAATGTTTTCCAGGGTCCCTTACAACTCATAGTCTGTCATGACGATGATGCTTATGAAAAACATTAACACATACATCATGGAGAAGGGAATTTTTTCAGTACTAAAAATATGTGCCTTTAAAATATTTTTCACTGTGCTTTCAGGGGATTGTGCCTTGGGAAACCCACCACCCCCTTCCCTAAGATCTGCTTTGAGACAATAAAATATACCATTTTGAAGAAATAAAGGGATTATAGATGTTCATTTGGTGAGACATCACTGCATTCAAAACTGAACAAAATGCATTTGTTCAAAATCCAAAATTGAACTGTTGTTCCTCTCTGCCCTGCTCCCTTCAAACATTTTGACTACATATCTCTATCTCTATCTCTATCTATCTATCTATCTATCTAATAGTCAGATAGTAAAATAATTAATCTCTTGTAGAGAGTCACCAAAAATGATTTCAAGTCCCAGTATGGTACTTTGAAAGGAATACTGCTTAGTGTTGGAGGTTTGGAAAAGGAACTGGAATGAATGATCCTTTCCCTTGGTCCTATCCAAACCATACTAAGAGTTTCTAGCTAAAGATGACTTGTGCTAGAATCAAACTAATAAAGGAAAAGAAGAAGAAAAATAACGAAATAGGAGACATGAAGTATAGATAAGTTGTGTAGAGGATTTTGAAGAAGTTTCCTGCTCAAAAGAAGTGACCACAAATGAAGGTCCGTGTCCTAAACAATTGAAATATTGCCTCTCTGATTCTCTTTGACCTCTAGCCCCCAACTACAGAATTTTACCTGACATACAGTGGTGAGAAGGAACTTGTCTATTAATTGGCTTTATTGGTCGATGAATATTGAGGTAAACAGGCTTCAGCTGGTGCAATAAAATAATTTCATTCAGTTTTTTCTGTAGAATGAAATAGTCTTCAGATAACCTTGATATCTAAAAAAAAGTCACATTTCAGGTTACATCAAGGAAAAGAGAACCAGCCTTTCATGTGTCTAGTAGCAATTTGATAAGTTGATTATCACCAAGTTCCCCCGTGACACGACCATCTCTGTCTCTAGGTTTCTCCTCTTTTTTTTGAGTATGTCATGACAAAGTTATCACTATTCCATCTCCTACCTTCCTTTTTATGACCATCTATATTTGATGTTATTTTCTTATCCCTTTTTCTTGGATTTCCCCAAATCTTTCTTCCAGTCTCATCATTCAATTTAAACTTACTGAGGGAGAATTGTAAGTTCCTTGAGGATAGGGACTATTTTTTTTTTTATCTTAAGCACCTAGCCCAGTGCCTGTCAGAGGGTCTCAGTTTAATAAATGCATATTAAATTGTATTGAATTCTTGACTAACTAAAGGTCTTTTCTCTGTTTCCATTTCCATTATCCTGTTGAGCCTATCTTCTGACTGTGATGCTGCTGATCACTTTTTTTCCTTCTTGACCCTCTTAACCTTGGTCTTATTGGCATTGTTTTCTGTTTTTCTTTTTTTCTGAATTGTCTAGTCTATTTTCCTATGCTTGATTTTAGACCTTAAGTTCTTCTCTTCCTTCACCCTGATTTTTTTTGGAGAACTGTTCCACTATTTTCAGTTACCAGTTGTCTAAGGATGTCTCTCTAAATCTACATTTCTGGAAATGAATTCTTGGAGACCAGGGTTCAGAGTTTAGGCTTCACATCCTGACCTCCAGAAGAAGGAAATTCAGAGATACTTCCAATGTGTTTTAGCGCTCTCTCTCTCTCTCTCTCTCTCTCTCTCTCTCTCTCTCTCTCTCTCTCTCTCTCTCTCTTAACATAGTGGCTAATAGATGATACAGCTTTACATTGATAAAGGATGATAGGTAATAGATGACATAGCTTTAATCTCAAAATGGTTTCAAGAAAATACTTCAATAACTTTGTGGAGGATAGATCTATGTGAGCAAAATTGCAGATATTTAGGATTGCCTTTTAAGGCGATCTCGGCATGCTAAACATTATGTTCTTTCATATAACATGAATCCCAGCCAAGGACAAGATACTCAGATATGGGGATCATTCACTGCTCAAAATCACTATGGCATATGCTGTACTCATTGTTTTCACTGATAATGGATCATAAGAACGAATTTAATTTCCTTTTTCACTTAGAATTATGATTCCTTTCTTTGGTCCTACCCTTCCCTCTGTTTCCCCAATGGAACCAAGATTTTCATATCTGGAGATTACCTGTACCAAAATCAAACTGAAAAAAGGGAAAGGGGGAGAAAAAATTAAGGAATGAGGAAACCATAGCTAAAGTAGATAATTCCTTTGCTAACACCATCATTAATTATTAATTAGAAATTCTCCCTCACAAATATTCAGATGGAGTATTCCTCCCAGGTGAATGTCATCACTTCAATGAATGGGTTTTTTCTTGAGTCCCCTCACTGTCTCTTTGACTATCAACACATATTTAACTTTTTGCTTGTTAAAGTATTATCCTAAACACATTAAGGTGACTATGATATGATAATTTCATAATGAGGGATTAAGGTTTCTTAGCTCTAAATCAAAGTTTTAGAGGTTTTCTTAGCTATAATACAAAATTTCTAACAATAATTCCAAAACATGAAAATAATTTATGCTGTTATAACATCATCCTATTTGTCATTGTGAATAAAACAATGTTGTCACTATGTAATGTTCCTTATTGACCCTGAATAATTGTCAGTTAGATGGATTACAAAGTGGATAATTATTTGAACATACTCATTCTCCAGTTTCATTTAATCATTTGGCTTCTTTTTAAAAAAAGGGTAACGAATAAAGGGCAAATCACTTAATTCTCTGAGCCTCAATTTCTTCATTCTTAAAATGGGATTAAGGATATTTATATTATCTCAACTCACACTGGGTTGTTCTGTGAAAATGAAATGAGAAAAATGTAAATTTAGTGTTGTGTAAATCTTAACAATCTCTAGAAATGGAGGTATACCCCAGCATCCCCTTGTTCTCCTTTAATACTATTTTTTAATATAGTTAATTTTATGGGTAATATAGATTTTTTTCTGGGAAATAACTGAATCAACTTACCTGCTTTGAAAAAACAGTGAACTCATAGGCTTCTTTCTCTGAAATTGTCTTTAAATCCTTCTCATCCCTGGCCTTGATATTAAAACTTCCCTTTGGTTTCATTGAATAGGAATATGCCCTGCAAGTGTGTCTTTCTATGTCTGGTTTTCCTGAGACAAGATCTTGGTTTTTAATAGAAGGGGGCTTTCCATCCCTTAACTGTTGTCTTCTTCTGTAGCCCCGATATTTACTCTGAATGAACACTGCAGCTTTATCTTCTTCCAAATCTTGTTTCTTCTGCTCAACTTGTTTCTCTTTCTCTCTGACAGACTCTTGTTTTAATTCTGTCTTCCTCCCTCTGGGCATCATTTCTTCATGCTTCAGATGGCTTTTCTCCTTGCCATGTTTTGAACTATTCTGGATAAAGGAAGATGTTCTCCTTTCTTTCTTTTTACTGTCTTCACTTTGATACCTTAAGCTGAGACTAGGTTCCAATGGTTTTTGAAATGAACTTTGGTGACAGCCATGCTCTCGGAATTGATATCCCATATAGTTGGGTTTTTCTGACAAGCTTTTCCTTTCAGAATATGCCAGTTTTAGTCCCTCAAAATTTTTTTCTTCATTATAGTCTTGGTGGTTTCTCTGGATCACAGCAGTATCTTTCTCAGTGGTCTCTATCTTAGTTATACTTTCCTGCTCCTTTCTACCATTTAATTCTAGACTTACTTCTGACTTAAAGCCTTCCATTGGAGCCAATTCTTGCTGAAGTTCTTTTCCACAGATATGGTTTATTTGATAATCTCTGTAGTTATTTCGAATGCCATTGATGGCTTCCTCTTTAGCTTTAAAACTAGATCTTCTTATAACTGATGCACTTCCTTTATAATTGAAAGACTGATTGAATGCTTCATTAGCAGGGACCACATTTTCAAAGTATTCTTTCTCCACAATGAAGTCCCTGTAGAAATTATATTAATCTGAGTATGCACATAATAAATAATAAAAAAATTTCGTGAAGAAACATCTACTTATTAAATAATAAATATTTTGTTAACTAGAAAAGAAAAGAGGATAGAAGGGAATAAGCACTCCTCAAGTACTTACTATGTGCCAGGCATTGTGCTAAGCACATTAAAATATGATCTTGTTTGATTTTTGTGACAACCATGAAAAGTAGGTGCTATTATTAAACCCATTTTATAGATGAAGAAATTGAGGAAGACACAGATTAAGTGACTTGCTCATGGTCACTTTGTAAAAAATTGAATTTGAACTCAAACCTTCCTGACTCCAGGCTTAGCACACTATCCACTGTATTACCTAACAACTTTTAAGCACAAATATAGGGAATAACATTAACTAAACATTTCTCCAAACACTTGTTTTCCAAATGACTTAAGGAGATAGTAGAAAGAATTCTGGACTTGGAGTTGACAGAAAAAAAAATTGTATTTAAATTCCACCAACACACTTACTAATAGTATGAATGGAGGCAGGCTACTTTACTTTGCGAGAGCTTTTTCCTCTCATGTATAATGGAGACAATAATAAGTATAGTATATATTTCTCAGAACTGTTGTGGATGTTAAAGAATATATTATCTGTAAAGTGTTCTGTAAATCTTAAAGCCCTAAATAAATGTAAGTTTTAAAGAAAACCAAAAGAATAATTAGATAAAGTGCCAAATCAATTGACAAGTACACTGTAAAATAATCCCTTTTTGAAAGGTAGTATATATCTATATTTTATTGCGGTCTACTTGTTATAGTTCATTTCCTCCAATATAGGTTCCCTTAGAAAAGGAAATTCTTATAAAAAGAGAGATGCAAATAGCATTTTCACTCTTTTTGTTGTTTTTGCTTGCACTTTGTTTTATTTCTCATTTTCCCCCCTTTTGATCAGATTTTTCATGTGCAGCAAGATATATATATATATATATATGTGTGTGTGTGTGTATATATATATGTGTATATATATATGTGTGTGTATATATATATGTGTATATATATGTGTGTGTGTATATATATGTGTGTGTATATATATATACGTATATATATATATATGTATATATATTGGATTATTTGCCATCTAAAGGAGAGGGTGAGGGGAAGGAGTGGAAAATTTGGAACACAAGGTTTTGCAAGGATCGATGTTGAAAAATTATGCATACATATACTTTGAAAATAAAAAGCTTTAATTAAAAATATATATGTAGAAAAAATGTAACACAAAATATATATAGACATGATCAAAAAGTAGACTATAAACCCTTCATCTCTTCCAAGCTGTCTAGCTGTCCTGTTAATGCACCTAGAGTGCACTGAGCATCAGAACATTATAGAAAAGGAAAAAAAAACTATAATAAAGTCCCTTCCCATTCCATGAATCAAGCAATTTTCACTCTCTTTATTTTATGTTGATTATCTTCCAGCTTGAAGAACATATACTCACTCCTATCAGAAGTATGTGTAAATGAGATTTTGGAGGAATGACCACAAAAGAGTTCAGTACCTAGAACAGCACTTGAGAAAAAAGATTCAAATCTAGATCCTCGGATTGTGAGCCCAGCATGCTTACTTTATATTGTACTGTCTCATCAAGCCTTAGTCCCAGAGTCAGAGAGGAATCTAAGAACATTTAAAATTCTTAAATGTTTTGTAAACAATGTGGATACTTCCAAAATAATTGGTGGTTATATTGCCAACACCTGAAAATATCATTTTGGCATTAGAAGATCCTAACAACCTAGGACCAGGATCGGCAAGGAAATGTGGTGCAGGGAAAGAGTTCTGATTCTGGAGTCACAAAGAGTTTGTTTCAAATATTCTCTCTGATATACTGTCCATATGATTTTGGGCAAATCCCTTAACCTCTAAGGATTTCCATTTTCTAATTTGTAAAGTGAGAGGGCAGAAGGATTGGATTAGATAAGCTTCTGAGGACCTTTTGTTTTTAAATCTCTCATTTTGTGATTACTTCCAAAAGGCAATATATAAATAAATAGCCCCAAAGATAGAAATGGCTCAGTAAAGCAAACAATTTCAGTAATTTGGCAGGGGATGGGGAAGAGTTATATGGGAGGGTAAAGAGCAGATCTGTAGTTTCACTGGTGTGAAAGTTCTTTCCACCAATGAAGAGGCAAATCACTCGCAAGTTCTAGCTTCAGAGAGCTATTTATAGGGGGCACTGAGAAGATAAATAACTAGTCACACAGTGTGTATAAGAAGCAGGAACTGAAACCAAGTGTATCTAGTACTTGATCTACTATGCCATGCTGCTTCTCCTTCATTAACATTCGATGCAATGACATGAATAATAAATATCTGTAACAAAAAATTACTATTTTGCATATTAATGGATTTTTTCAAATATAAATGGAAAGTTCCCCACTAAAATCTTTCTTTGATGCTTCAGTCTGGCATTGAATTAATCCTAGTTTCTTGACTCCATGCCAACAAACTCTGGTAGATCCCACCAAGATGAAAAGATTTTGAATACTGGCCTCTACAAGATTGTATGTTTGTCCTCAAAGGCTTGTCTTTGCTAAGTTTGGAGAGGCTGATTGCTTAAAGGTTAGTTATGAATTTGAATATGAAGCTGTGTATGAAGGGATAGAAGGATTGGGTTCTTTATCTCCACTGAGGAAATCTTGATTCTTTTTGTATATTTTAGGGAGGCACAATAATGGGAAAGGAGTACTATACCTTTTTCTTTCAAAGCTGAACTTTCTTTCAAATTCCTGGTCATGAATCTGGAGAGTTGCTACTTCTTTTCCCATTTTTTTAGTCATTTCTTTCCTTTGTTTCCTTACCAGATGCCCTCGTGCAACTGATGCAAATTAAAACACATTAAATTTTAGTAATTATTGTTATTTAGAGAAACATAAACATTAACTGTGTTTTATTGGCGACATGGTCACAAAATTGAATATCAGCAAAAAAAATTTAAATTAAAGACCCCAATAAAAGCAGAAGTCTACAGATAATGGTGATAATGGAGAGTAATCATTGAGACTTTCCAGGTGATAAGTTATGACAGTTAGAGAGTTGATATGTACATAGTTATAGAGAGGGTTAATTGAAAAACAAAGAGTATCTTGTATCTCAAACACAAAAACATATCTAAAATAACATTGGTAAGCTATCCTGATATGGGCAGGTTAAACTGATTTTTTTAAAAAAGGAAAATAATACTTACTTGTCAGGTGTTTGGAATAAATATTTGAAATTAATTCTTGACATACTGAAATTATTTGTGGGAAGGATGGCACTTAAAACAGTGACTTCTTAGAACTTTAAGACACTAAACATCTTAAATGCTTAGAAATTATCCATAAAATTATGATAAATACTTTTTACTTATGGTGAATCTTATAACCAATGACCTCAGAGTTTTCTGTTTCTTCCTTGATAGTAATAAGAAATGAAACAGCAATGAGGTATTAGTACTAGGTGGAAATGTGAATTTCTTGACTATTAATTTGCTGTTCTCTTTACATAAGAATATAAATTATTAATGAAAAATTAAAGTCAAGAAAAATAATCATTTGTGATGGAAATTTAAAGGAAATGGGATTATGTCTATATTTTCCCTACAGTTAAAGGAAAAAGGATGCCCTTTAAAAAGTAAGATTTAACTAATCAAAAATAATGGAAGCATAAGCAAAATCTACAAAAATAGACAAAATGCAAGTTGTCTGTTGAGTTTATGATATTGTGAAGCTTGAGGCTATACAGTTAGTGAATTCCATTAATGGCTCTATCTTATATGTTAGATAAATTATATTTTGAGATATTGCCAGGATTAGGAGTGGCAATAAGATAGCAGGTAAAAAACATTTTATTTTAAACAGCCCACCATTAAGTAACCCAGTGTAGAATTAGAATAATTATATCATCAGAATAATTAAAATATGTAATCAGATCAAACTATACAAAAAAAGTATGAATGAGATGTAGTTGATATCAGCATGATCCAATATCAATTATTCATCCATATCCATGTTGATTAATTTATCTATTGAATAGTCAAAGAGCTTTCATATGTTTACCTGACTGTATCTTAGTAGCACTCTCTTTCCTTTTCTCCTGTAATTTTTTATACCTCTTTGAACCCAAGAATCCTCTGACACAGGCCTGTATCAATATGATCTTGTCAACTTTTTCCTTTCTCATTAAATTCAACTCTTCCACATGATAATATTTAAGGAACACCTTAAAAGAGTTAAAAAATACACAAAGCAATTATGATGTCTGTAGCTAGAAGGGCCAAGTTTTTTTTTATCCTATAACATATCTAGATGCAAAGATCTTCCTCAAAAATAAGAAAGGATACGGGAATATTAATTGTATATTTTAACATCAATCAAGTTGCCTATAAAACTGCTGCCCTGCAGAATATAATATTAGTATTTAAAATGTGATTATCTGTAATTTTGGATTTGGAAAATGATCGACTATAGGGCTGTGGGCTGATGCCTGCTATGCTTTTGCAATTGCTATGGCTATAGAAAACTTCTGTTGAGCATAATATAGAATAGGAGTCAGGAAAGTATAGCTTGACAGCCAATTTTGAATCACAGCCTATGCAGTTCAAGAGCTAAAAAAAAAGATTTTTTTTTTAACAAATTTAAATGTAGGTGGCCTGTTATTATAGTTTGTTCATTTTTACATAGATCATTAAGAACTGGAAGGGACTTTTAAGGATCATCTAATCTAGCCTGCTCCTTTTATACATATTGGAACTGAGATCCAGTGAAGTTAATTTCTCCTAGGTTACATAAATCATAAACAGCAAAGGGAGATTTCAACTCAGCAGGTCTGATTTAAAATCTACTACTCTTTTCCCACTATACTTCCCTAAACTAGCCCTTTCATTGATAATTAGTGACTATAAATTTTATGGAATAGATCAATAATATTATTGGAGGACATGGAAATCTCTGAAAATTTCAGTCTAAAATCTTTAAATCTAATAATTAATGAAGCTAATGATTTTTAAATGAGATAAAATGATTTCCCATAGCCTAATTTCTAAATTGGGGGCAATTAGGATATTCATTTTTCAGTTGGGTAAAGATAAGTACAGAGAGATCCACAAATCCATAAAAAAGTCATTTGTAGGAAGTCATAGATGTGTATTATTTTTGGACATAGTCTTGACTTTAAGTATATGTAGGCTGGCATTTCAGAACTGTAATACAAAATGAAGATATTTTCCATTCCATAATTAGGTGCCTGCTGAATCTTCTGAAGAGAAAGAACTTATAACCTTTTGGTAACAAGGTGGCATATTTCTCACCACTGAAAGATCAAACATTTATTAATAGGTTGTTGCAAAGAGATTTTATTTCAGTAGCCAAAAAAGCTATAATTTTATAATTCAAACCTGACAAATGAAACACAAGGCCCATGTAACCCTTATGACAGACTTCTCTCAGAGTTGCTCAAGGTCACACAGGTAGCAAGTATCAGAAGCTACTTTTGCATGAAAATTCTATTGCCTGAAAATCTGTTTTCATGGACAAGCAAATTAATGCTATGCCTTTTGATTAGATCTAGTTTTTAATTTCTATGAATTTCTCTGAAGCTGATATATTTAGTCTGCTCTGCTGCTGACAATTCATTTCAAATTCAATCTGTTTAAAAAGGTCATCATTTTACCCCCAACAGTATTAGAAATGTCCTTATGTTAAATACTGTTATCCATCTTAATGAGTTGGGAAAGGTGAAATGGAAAAATACAAATAGTTTGAAAATGCTACACAAATATCATGAGGGTTCAGCCTTTTTTATGAGTTAAAACTCCATTTGTAGTTAAGAATAACTTTCTGACTGGGGGGGATGAGCCTTTCATGTTTTTGTTTTTCTTTGTATTCCTAGCACTGGCACACAGTATCTTGTCTAATCAATACATGTTGAATTATATTGGCTATTTTGGGAGTTCTAAAGAGACAATTGATATTAAAATATGTCCCTGTGTATGTTACATGATTGCTATCTGTTCCATTATATAGGTTCTTGAACTAGGTTAAAGACTAGGTGGGCTGTTTGTCCTGAGATGGTTTTCTATTCCATAATAATGTCTTGGTACAAGGCAGCTCTCTACTAAAACAGTTTCTTTGACAAATGCTTAATATGAAGCACTGTGAAAATATGGAATACTCTGGCCAATACTGCTTACAGTTAGTCACTATGATTGCATGTAAATCTGCAAAGGGGGAGGATCTGGTTTGAAATGTGATTTTCAGTGTTATATTTTTCCACTTTTGGTTTAGATTTTGATTATGATTTGAAGAACTTCCAGTGTAGAAACCATCTTCTTTGCTGGAAAGCAGCAATTCATCTACCTAGACAGGCAAAGAAAGTTGCCACTGGCCCTGAGAAGACAAGGCACTGATTTGTCCATCATCACAGAGCTACTATGTGTCACAGACAAGATTTGAATCCAGGGCTTCTATGTCAAATAATTCTTAGTGTTTTGAGAGCTTTGCCAAAGGTGAAAGCAACCCTTCTTAGACCTGAGTGCCATGGGGGACCAACACATGCCCCTTGCTCTCCATTGTTGTTCCCACAATGTTGAACTTAACATTCCTCCAGGATTTGAAATTTTATCCTTCCCTCTCACCTTGGAAAGGTATTGCCTATCTGTGAAATACAATTTAAGGCATCATTTCTCTAAGAGTTTTCTAATTCCAAAGATCAAGCACTGCTTATCAAGGTTCACATCTTCCTTTAAGGATCAACATAAACAATTATTTGTTAGGATTTGAGATCCTATGTATAGGAGTATAGTGGAAATTTGTATACCAGTATTAGAGGATTCAGGTTCAGATTAAATTAAGAGAGTACAATAGGGTATTTATTCAAGTGCTTTATCTATAGACATACGAAATATGTGAATATACACATCATTATCATAACTGGCATTTATATAGGCTACAAAGCACTTCACAATTATATTATATTATTTATATTAATATATTAATTATATTATATCCTCAAAAGAAGCGTTGGACATAGGCCCTTTATTATGCTCATTTCTAAATGAGGAAACTGAGGCAGGCAGAGGTTAAGTGCAATATATGTTTGGTAGTCATAGGAAGAATGGCGTTCAATTTGCACAGAATAATTACAATATCATTACTGTGCTAGATTAGAAAATAGGACTAGCCCTGTAACTTCATTAGATAGGTAAGGAAATTCCCTTTAACAAAAATGTCACTTTAGTAACTTTTTTTTTTTTTTTGCAACTTCCAGCATTAGAAATTATCTAGAGCACTGAGAAGTCATGTGACTTGATCAGGGTCACACAGCCAATGTGGGTCACAGGCAGGATGAGAATCCTAGGCAGAGCAGAATATTACAAAAGGACCTGAATATTTCAATTTGACCAGTACAGTCAATTATGGATTCTTTACTATTTATTTTGGAGAATTACAAAACAGAAAGAAAGAAATCAGTCAGCCTTTATGTAGGGTCATCATTGACATAACTGATTATAGTATCTTTCTCTGTGTCAGACTTTGAAAGAGCATTTCCTTCTGATTCTGAGCAAGCAGATCAGAGGAAGTGCCATCATTAAGAGCTACTACTTTCTTGGAGGCACACTGGATACAGTACTGGCTTTGAAGTCAGGAGGAGCAGAATTCAAATCCAATCTCAGACATATATGTCTTCCATAGTCACTTAACCCCAATTGTCTTTAAAAAAGAAAAAGAAAAAAGAACTTCTATTTCCTTGATACTGAATAAAATAAAAATGCAGAGCTGTTATTAAATAGAAAAGGAGCCAATTATTTGTATTATTCACAATTCCATGGCACTAGTCCTACAGTCATCAAAACACAATTTCATAAACCTCAAGTGAAGGGAGTTAATATACATCTCTATGGTTACACACATATCAAAACATTACTTTGGTTTTTCCAAGAGCCCAGTTATCAAGACCAGCTTGTTCTAAGATGGCAGCGCAGGTTTCAGGGCTTACTGGAGGTTCCTCACTTGATTTGTAGCAGAGGATATAGTACCTAAAGCCAGAAACAGGTTTTATTAGTAAAATAAAAAGGGATTAAATGTAGATTTGTCTTCAGTTCTAGGTGGACACTGGTCTGCTGGGTATAAGAGAAAAACAATTGCCATAGAATCCTTGGAAATTCTTTCTTTGTTGCATACCCAAAACTTAGCACAGTACCTGGTATACATTAGGTGCTTAATAAATGTTTATTTGTTGATTGTCGTTTGAGCATCCTTCAGACAAAGGATAACATAGGTTTGAGGAATAACCACTTAGAACAGCTCTGGAATAAATTCAGGGTTTTTCTAGCTCAGGTGATTCAACATCTGATGGCCCAGAATCAAATTGGTTTCAAAGTGAGAATCCAAAGGAAATCATTTGCCCCAGAGCTCACTGTGGGTCAGTTTTTAACACTTGAGACTTTGCTATAAGGGGATCAATGGAAGGAGTTGGGGATGTTTATCAGAGAATTTAGGAATTAGGAATGCCAAAAAAGTTATTTTCAATAAAATGAAAGCTTTTGTGGGGAGAGACTAAATGATTTTTGTTGGACTCCAGGAGCAATGAGTGAAGTCTGATAGAAAGTATATTTTGACTGGACATAAAGAAAAGCCTTCCTAATGGTAGGGATGATCCAAAAGTAAAGTGGGCTTTTATTGCGTGATAGAGTTCTTGAGGTATTGAAAGGAAGTTGGATGGTCACTTGGAGGAATTATATCAAGGAATCCTGGTCAACTGGAGGTTGGATTAGATGACCTTTTTAATCTTTAAATTCTGGGATTTCATGAAATTGTTCTTTGTTGACATGTACTCAGAGTTAGCTTCTTATGCAAAGTGAGTTCAAGAAGCATACTGCCATTTAAAATTTGTTTTTTTGCAACACAAAATTGTCTAACTAGAAAACACTTTCCAAAGGGTCTACCTAATTTATACATATTATTTAGAAACTCAGTCAAAGCCTAACACCATCTACACTACACACCTGGGGAGGTTATTTGGTTCTATTATCACCACCACAGGATTTTCACAAAACATTCCATCTAAGATTCCTTGCCAATTTGGAGGAGAGCTTTAAAATAACAGACAAAGCAAAACATTTAGCAAATAGCTTATAGTAATAAATGGCCTGAGGTTAGGTCACCTCAGCACTTAGTTTCTCCACTTTCAAAGACTTCATTTACCACTCAAGTGTTTCTCCACATCCACAATAATTTAACATTTTCAAATTAATTGAAAATTCATTGGAGTTTCTGACCTGGCAAATGAGCGATCATCAGCTCCAGCTTCCAAAAGTGGACAGGACTAGCTTATTATGTTACTATCTTAACAAAATTACAGCTACTTTGAAAACCTTATATATTACTGTGACTTTCAAGGATATCTATAATAATCTGTAATCCATTTTGAGTCAACCTTCATAGTCTTGCTTCTTTCTCCTCTCCTCCAACTATCCTCCAACTTAGCCACTATACCTCATATATACCTTGTGCTTCTTTACTGTGTGATCTAGCCAAAATGACATTCTCTTCATTATAATTTTATTTTGAAATAAAAAAATCATCTTACTTTCTCCATTTTCTTTTCTTAATGTATAAAGAAATGAACTACATCAAATGACATACCATGATCCTTCCAGGTAGTCTTAAATTCTAGTCCTAGTTTAATTATTTGTGTTTATTGGTATTTATTTTGTATATACATACATATTTATATCAACATATCTATCTATCTATCTATCTATCTATCTATTTTCATTTCATCCAGTGGAATGCAAACTCCTTAAAAGTGGGAATGACTTCATTGTTTGAATTTATATCTGTAGCACCCAACACAGTGTTTGATACACAGTAGGTACATAGTTGCTGTTTGTCCTTCATTTTGGAAGAAGATTATTGACATTACACATCCATGAAATGCGTTTAAGGGAGTCAGAGTTGCACAAAGTCATCAAGTCTCATTCTTCTTCCAGAGTCATTGAAAATCAATGGCAGGACAAAAGTCCAGTTGATGGTGATAGCCTGGGATGCAATGGGTAACCTTAAGTATCTAACCAACTCTGTTTAGCCAATTTATAGTTTCTGGAATTAAATTGTCCTCATATTCTCATTCTTCTGGGGAAAATTTTTATTCACCACTGGGTTTGAGACCTGTCTCCCTCCCAGTTTGTTTTAGCTCATCTGCTGAGATAGTTTTACTGTAATGTGGCCTCTGTGCATGCTATGGCTTTTTGAAGCTACAGGACATAGCTGGTACCTAGTTAATGCTAATCAATCACTAAATATTTATTAAGGACATACTATGTCTCAGGAACTAGGAATATAGCTACAAAAATAAAATGACCACTCCTAATAATAAGCTTACTTAAATGATGGCGACTGTTCAGCTGGTCTCCACGTGACTGTCAACTCCAAGAGAGCTACATGAGCCAACCTGGGGAGGGTGAGCATATTATGGAATCTTCTGAGTGCTTTCCCATAAAGGCTGGCAAATCAGTAGAGTACAGGAACAATTAGTTTTGATTAAAACATTGTAAAAGTACATACTATATGCCAGGTACTGTGCTAAGCCACTTGCAACACAATGCAAGGCAAAAACACTGAACGACCTATTTAGCCTTCCCTCAAATTAAAAGTCTCTAGAAAAATAGGAAGGATCTCTTTTGAAAATGCCTCTTTGAAGAAACTAGAATCTGTAGTCTGCTTAGCCAAATTTTGACTCTTTCTTTTAGGGAAAAAAGAAAAAAATTTCCTAATAAAGTAGATGGAGGGTTTTTCAAGTGTGTATAAGAAACTATGCATTATTTACATATTGTTTAAGATTTCTCTCTCTCCTGAACATTTTTAAATGTCAGTTCATATCTCAATCTCTTTTAAGGAACCAAGGATGTTTGAACCAAGGTTTTGATGTCATATTTGGGGTGGAATTTGCCATTAAAGTAGTTCTTACACACATATTCACCATAATAACCATTTTACTAAATCTTAGTAAAGGAGGACAGTGAATCAGTCAACTAACATTTATTAAGTATCTATTATGTTCCAGGCATTGTGTTAAATGCTGAGGCCACAAAGAAAGGAGAAAAAAAAACTATCCCTGTTTTCAAGGATCTGATTGTTTAATGAGGGAGACAACATTGCAAAGGAAAAATACATGGAAGATAATTTGGGTTTAGTCTAAGAGGGAAGGCCATAAGTTTGGAGAAAATTAGGAGACTTCTAGAGAATGAGTCTTGAATAGTATAGTATATTGGAAAGAACACTGATTACAAAATAGAGACTTGGGTTCTAGTCTCAATTCTGATGTAAATAAAGTGAACTAAATTCTCTGGTCCTTGGTTTATTGGTACATAAAATAGCTAAACACAATTCTCTCTTTCAGCTCTAAAAATTCCTCTAATATTAAAGAATGAACTGATAAGAAATTATTTCATATATATATTAAGAATGTTTTTATCTAGGGTATATTTTATTTATGTTACATCAATTTAAATGTGTGGTTAAGACATATATTCTATTTTACCATACAGACATGGTTAAGACATATATTCTATTTTACCATACAGACATTTCTTTTTAGCTACTGTAAAAAAGTCCTATCCATTCTTTAAACTGGAGCATCTTATGATGAAAGATTCTGGTGATAAAAGTCAATTAAAACTTCTCTTTTCTAAAAACCATAATTTGTGAGAAGAAAAGCCCTATTTATTACTTTGCTTTCTCTTCGACTGGCATTTTTGGTAAAAAGAAAGATCAGTACTTACAGCATAGATAAGTACACCTCTCAGATCTATGGATAAGGCAAGAGTTTATAACTAAATAATAGGTGAAATAAATAATTTTGATTACATGAAGTTAAAAAGACTTTGCACAAACAAAACTAATGAAACAAAATTAGAAGAAAAACAGGAAATTATGGAAACATTTACAGCAATTTTTTCTAATAAAAGCCTTATTTCTCAAATATATAGAGAAGTGGGTCATTCCCTAATGGATGAATTATCAAAGAATAAAACCAGGCTGTTTTTAGAAGAAGAAATCAAAGCTATCAAAAATCATATGAAAAATATTCCAAATCACTATTGATTAGAGAAATGCAAACTAAAGCAATTCTGAAATACTATTTCATACTTATTAGATTGGTTAACATGACAGAAAAAGCAAATGACAAATTCTGGAGGGGATGTGGAAGATTGGGATATTGATGCACTTTTGGTAGAATTGTGGACTAGTTCAATCATTCTGGAAAACAATTTGGAACTATGGCAAAAGATCTATAAAACTGTGTGTACCCTTTGATACTCAACTTTGATATCATTGCTGTCTGCATAGGGAATGTCCTATCAATTGGGAAATGGCTGAACAAGTTGTAGAATATGAATATAGTAGAATACTATTGTTCTATAAGAAATGATGAGCAGGATGGTTTCAGAAAAACCTGAGAAATTTTATATGTACTAATGCAAACTGAAATGAGCAGAACTTGGAGAATATTGTACATGGTAACAGCAATATTGGAAAGATGATCAGCTGTGACTTAGCTACTCTTCTTAAGACTATGATCCAAGACATTTCCAAAGAATCCATGATGAATTTTTTTTTGCATAACTCGATATACATAATCAATATCATATTGGTTGCCTGCTCAAGGAGTGGTGAATGGATAGGAAGGAAGGAGAGAATTTAGAACTAAAATTTTAAAAAGACTGCTAAATTCTTTTATAGTAATTGGGAAATATTTAATGAAGTAAAACTATCTTAAAAGAAAGATCAGTACCCATAGAATATGAATATTTATGAAGAATCCACATACCGCTTTATGAAGTTGGCAAAAAGTATACGATGGGAATAACCCTGTCTGCGAATCCTTGCTGTTTCCAGAATTCCTGTGTAGCGCAACTGTAACATAACTTTCTCTTTATCAAATTTCCTAGCCTGGCGATCATTATTTGGCTTGATGCAACGAACGAAATGAGGCTGACCAACTGCCATCTTTGATAATAAATCCATCAAGGAATACTAGAAAACATGAAGACATATACTTTCCACTGTAGTTTAACCAATTCTTCCTTTTCATTATAAAAATGTTTTACATAAAGGAAGTGTCATAATACTTCACTAATTTAGATAAACACAAATTAATGAGAAGACTGAATCATAGAATACTTTTTAAAAAAAGAAATACAATTTTGTTATTTTCAGGTTCATGCAGTAACTAGAGGGAGTAATGAGAATGTTGCCTCGTAGAGCTCAAGGACAGAACCTCTTTAGTCAATAGTTAAAAGATATCGATAACATATTATTTGCTAAAGCTTGCTTAAAATGCGTATTTATACACAATTTGCCAAAAATAAACTTTAGCTTAGCTCACATAGATTTGGATATTTCCTAAGTTTCCTTAAAATAACTTTTGATATTCCAAGGATTCTCTTTGGGATTAAACTCCTAGAGATTTTTATCAAATTTTTAGATCACTTTCTCTTGCTGCTACTTTTCTTCCCTTCTTTCAAACCTTCTTACCTTTTGTAGCCAGTACCTTTTATTTTCAAAATACCTTCTTTCTATTCTGTCTATATCTTGGACGTGCTAAGGTATTTGCCTTTTGTCTTATCCATTAGAATGTATATTCCCAGAAGACTGGGGCTAGTTCACCCTTCTTTGTATACTTAGTACTTAACACACTGGAATGCATAAATCAGGCAAGGCTTCTTGCACAAGAAGGATTTTAGTTGAGATCTGAAGAAAGCAAGGGGAGAAGGCTTGGGTCCAGTCCCTATCCCATGAGTTTTCACTGGTGGTCCCTATTTCTGGAATTCTCTCTCTCCTCAGTGAAAACTCATGGGATAGGACTGGAGCCATGATTTCTTAGTCATGGAATATAGGAAGATGACAGAAGAGGAAACTCCATTAATGCAGATTGGCACTCTTTTCTGCAACCTAGTCTTTAGGGAACTGCCTAGAGTACTGAAAAATTAAATGAGTTCTCCAAGCCACTGTCAGAGATAGACTTGAAACCAGACCTTTCTGGATTTCATTCAGTGGTGGTATGATATAGTGGATTGAATGCTATACTTGTCATGAATAATATTGGATTCAAATCTTGCTTCTCGTACTTATTGTGTGACCATGGGCAAGTACCTTAAATTTCAGTTACCTCCTTTACAAAATGGGTATAACATTAGTAGCACTCATTTCACATGATTGTTGTGAGGCTTGAATAAAATAATGTATTGCATATTATATACATATACTAAATATTATGTATATAATAGACGTCCATATCAACTTATCTACTTATGTCTATTGCTCTACATCTATCTAAATCTATGTGTATACATATATGTATTTATACATATGTATATGTACATATATAGTTATACAAACATATCTATATATGTGTATATCCTTTACAAGCACACTCACTGCATCTTCATCAAAATTATTTTATGGAATATTGATATTTTATTCAATTCTCACTTTCTTCTCAAAAAATTCTTTAGCCTATTTTAGCCTATTCCCCTTAGCTAGTTAATTATGATCATTTTGATTGAACAAGTAGAAATCTTTGGGTCAGAAGGGACCTAACTGATTTTCTAGTTCATCTTTTTCATTTTGCAGCTGAAGAGACTGATGTCCAAATTGTTTAAATAATTTGCTGACAATCACATGGCATTGCAGGATGCAGAAGCAGGACCAGAATTAATTTTTTTTTTGATTCCTAATCTTTTTTCCCACTATATCACAGCACCTCATTAGCAGATGAATTTTCCTCTTGCCCAACTCTTCTTCCTTTTTCTATTTTCAGACCATTTCTTCACTTAGAGATTTGTTACTTTGGAACATCTGTATACGTGTCCCACTGTGAGCAGTAGATGTGATGCATGATGGGACAGAGAGAGATTCTGACCTTTTCCTTCATCTCCAATATTGGTCATCCAGAAATAAGATGAAGTAACACATGTGATTATTATTTCAACATGTGGTTTGATACAGTATGATTTTTATTCTTTTAATTCTGTGAGCTGCTTCCAAGGGCAAGAGATTTAACAAAAATAATTATGCTGATTAATCATCTTGTAGGTAAATTCTCATAATGTACCAAATTCATATATTTTTGACATTACTCTCTAACCTGGCCTGCATAGATGAATTTAATATATCCCAATGATGAATGAAACCATTTTTCTTTGTTAATGACCCGCTGAGGTTTGTCACTGGCTCCTGGCCTGCAATTCTTTATTGGGTTAAGCTATTAACTCTACACCATCCCCCAATCAAACAAATTTATATCTTACTCTGAAATAGGATGCAACAGTCTGTGTTTTCATGTTGGTCGTCTCTCTTGCAAGATATGTTGACTCTCCATTTTCTCCCTACAGAAATTAGGAAGGAAAATGACAATTGTAATATACTTGCAAACTGCTTCATGACTCAAGACCAGGAGGCCAATAATTTTCCCCAAAGTTTGGCTTTTTGTAATCTGAGATGCTCAGACCTCCTCAAGCATCACAAGTTGTGTGATTTTCTTAGTAAAGAATAGATGCTGGCCTATTATTTTCTCAATATCATGGTGGCTTTAGTTGGTCTTACACAGGTAATCCAGCAATATTGTTAAGGGCTTCAAAAAGTTCTGCGTTCTGTGTCTGAGAAATGGATGTGACAAAATCTTAATGTTGAACAACTTACAGCAAGATAGAAAGCATGAATTAAGTCTTAGGAGGTAAAAATAGACTAGGTTACCCCATCTTCCAACTGGTGGAGATAGAGAAAAGTCAGACTGGGGAAAAGTTTTCAGAGAAGAGTTGGGATGGGCTAGACTAAAGGGAGAAGGTTTGGAAGAAAAACTAATGTCTAGAAAATAAGAAAACTAGAGAGAAGGTAAAAAATACACTCCATTGTCCCGTCCAGCGGGACTCAGTTATTCGGGGGATTGAGGGGGACCCAGCCTGAAAGAGAAACGGGCGAGAAAGAGGAGGGAGACCGAGCAAATTTTGTCACGGCTCAACTTTATTCATGCAAAGGGTCTTGTTTTTATGCTATACTGCTACGTGAGACCATTATCTCTGTGTCAAAGTTCACATGGTCCTTGTAGTTAATGTTCATCCTAGGACCCCTTGGGTCATTGTGCTCTGTGGTTAATGTTCTTCCTGGGACCCCTGGAATCATTGTGCTCTAAAAGCATTCTTCTTCAAACAGGTGTGTTTAACTAAGAGTGCAATTGCCTTTGGGGAGGGGAGAAGACCCCCTGAACAAAGATTGTTAAAGGAGGGGATGTTGGTTCCTGACACTCCATGGCTGGAGCAGAGGAGAGCTTTGGTTAGAATGGAGAGTAGGGACAGTTGATGAAAGCCATCCTGGATTATCCCAATTGAAAGTAATTAGATTGCTCCTCTAACTGTCGTTGGCTGGACTGACCCGTCCTTTGCCTTTATATTAGCTTGGTGGTAGAAGACCAGGTCTTGTAGTCAAAAGACTTTGGTTGACAACCAGGCATATTCTTTTCAGCAAGTACCAAGTCATACCATACCCCCAAGTCTCAATTTCCTTATCTGCACGATAGGAATAATATTACTATTAATGCCTAGCTCACAGAGTTGTGGGGAAAGTGCTTTTAAGCCTTTCAGTACTCTATTGGATAGTTAGTACTGTTTGAACAAAGTAAAACACAACAACAAAAAGACAGCTTATTGAAGTGTTTAAGGAACAATGGATGGACTCAGAATGTATCACCAGTGTAAGGTGGGGTAAGTCATTTAATCTTGCTGGGTCTCAGGTTTCTCAGCTGTAAAATAGTCAGAAAAGATGATTTTCAAGAGCCATTACAAGTCTAAGTCCTGTAATCTTATGACTTGGAGACAAGAGCTCAGTACTAGAAGCATCACATGGGAGGGCTTGATGAGCCTAAAGGAGAGTTGGGGTTCTTAATATAGAATATGGGAACTTTTCTTTAAATTTTTTTTGATACTTACATTTTAATATAATTGGTTTCTTTTGCAATCCTGCATATTTTGCTTTATGCATGTAAAGATGTTATTCTGAGGTAGCGGCTATTATTGCTTCCATTTTGAGGGAATTATTATTACTATTTAAGGTAGCTAGGTGGTACAGTGGATAGAGTGCTAGACTTTAGTCCAGCAAGTCTGGAAGACTGACTTCACATCTTTCCTCAGAAACTTAGTAGCTGTACAATACTGAGCAAGTCACTTAAAGTTTGATTGCCTCAATTTTCTTATCTGTAAAATGGGGATAATAATAACACGTACTTCCCAGGTTCTCTTCTGAGGACCAGTGGAATTCAATTATGTAAGATGCATTGCAAATCTGAAAGGGCTATCTAATGTTATTTTGATTATGATTTTGCAATGGAGGAAATGGCAGCTGAAAGAGGTTAAGTGATTTGTTCAGGATGATACATTTAAGAAAATGTTTAGAGAAAGAATTAAACTCAGGTCTTCTTGAATTTCCAAGTCCAGCCTGTATTCACTGCTATGTTTGGCTATTAATCCCCAGAGTGGTTGGGATACAATGACAAAAATGAAAGAACTGCTCTTCTTAAAGAGGTTACATTCTAACAAGGGAGATATGAAGACATTAATATACACACACATATATAAATATATAAAAATACATATAGAAAAGAAGGTATTGACAATTAGATGGGATCATTCTTTTTTGCACTTTTTCCAATAAAAAATATCGCTTCTGATATCTTTGGCCAGTGTGTTTGTAAGGATAGAAAAGAACTTCTCCCAAAAAATGACCTTTGTGTCATAAGGGATTCACATATGTAAGATGAAAATCTCATATACTATTAACCAACACATTTTTATTTGATCCTGTAGACGTAATTATAAAAATATGGTAAAAATATATGAGATTTGTACTTTTAAAACACTTCCTACAGGGTATTATAGAGTGCAAAGATATTCAGCTAAGCAGAAATGAAATATCAAGTCCAGAAAAGGAACGCTTGCCTTCAGTGGCAATACAAATGTTGCCATCTTAAAGGTTAGATCCACTACCATGAAAAATACATTTTCCTACCTTTGATAGGTTGATTGATCTTTGTGAGGTCCTTATTTGATAGTTTGTTACATTTTTATTTTTAGAAAATGGCAGATAACCTATGGAAAGGAAAATCAAATTAATATAGTTCTTAGAATTACAAGACTATTTTGTTCTTAAAAATTCATGTTTCTCTCCTTCCCTCCTTGCTATAAAAAGACTTGGTGGTTAAACTGTAGAAATATCCAATGCATATGGCCAGCTTAAGCCAATGATATTAAAAGAGCAATGCAACTCCAAATTAATTTATCTAATTAAAATGATAATATGATACTTCATAGAATCAGAGTGACAGCCAAACTTATATGGAAGAACAAATTGACAATAGCAAAAGAGAACAATATCTAAAGGAATATAAAACTATGTATACCCTTTGACCAAGAAATACCACTACTACATCTGTATCACAAAGAGATAAAAAAAGCAAATAAGAAAAGGATCTATTTGTACAAAGCAGCTCTTTTAGTGGTGGCAAAAAATTGCAGAATGGCTGAACAAGTTGTACATGATTGTGATGGAATGCTATTGTGCTACAAGAAATGATGAGCAAGGTGCTCTCAGGGGAAAGATTTACATGACCTAATGCAAAGTAAAATGATTAGAATAAGGAGAACATTGTAAACAATAATAGCAATATTGGATGATACAGCAATATATACTGAGTAACATCTATTCTTAGCAATACAATGATTGAAGACAACTCTGCAGGACTTAAGATGAAAGATGCTGTCCATCTCCAGAAAAAGAATTGTGAGAATCTGAATGAAGACAGAGGATACTTTTTCTTGCCTTTATTTTTCTTGTTTTTTTCCCCCTGTTTTCTTTCACAGCATGACTTACATGGAAAAGATGTTTTGCATGACTTACAAATGGATAATCTATGTCAAATCACTTCCTTTCTCAAAAGGGAGTGAATTTGGAACTCAAAATTTGAAAAAAAGAACGTTAAAGTTGTTTTTACATGTAAATGGGAAAAATTTAATTATTGAAAAAATAGCAAAAGAAATACTTTCTTTAGGTCTGCAACAGTGATTTCATCAGCATTAGAGATTTCCAGTGCAGAGTCTCCCTCCTCTGAATCAGATCAGCAAATATTCTGTAAGTTAACAGTTAATGAAAGTTTCCTGGGGCACTGAATAGCTTAAGGTAAGTACCTAGGGTCAACAAGTGAATATTTATTGGAAGCAACATTTGAACCTGCATCTTCTGGCAAGCAAGATTGGCACTCTCTCCACTACTACTATGTTGAAAATTATGGGAAAAAAGAACAAAAGAACAATGGAACAAATTAGATAATACAAACTTAGACCCAAAGGCATACAACAAAATCATATTTGACATATTCATGGTTAAATGCCATTAGAGAAAAAACTTCATTATTTAATAAACACTAACAAAACAATTGGGTAGCAGTATGGTAGGATCATATCTCATGCGATGTATTATAAAAAATTCCTAGGGGATTACAAGAGCCTGACACATACTAGCTGTGTATATATTCTTATATACAAAAGAGAAAAGAGAGTTTCCAAATGGTGGGGTCTATTTAATTTTTTTTTCTTGGTATACTAAATCTTTTAGCATAGTGTTTGGCACATAGTAGGTAATTAACAGATGCTTGTGGCTTGTTTGATTGAATGACATCTTCACTGAGTAGGCTCTGGTCCTTCCTCTTCACCATCCCTAACGGCTTAATGCCTATAATCTCTGGCAAAAAAAGAGAGAGAATTCTGTATCACTCATTATAGATAAAAGCCATCTTACTCAATCTCAGAACATGTTAGGAGTGTGTGGGTGGAGAGAAGGGAAGAGATACAGGAATTTGTGGCCCTAGAAACTCCTGGAAATAACAGTCTCTGCTCTTTCCATTACAGAGGAATAAAGAAACAAAATTGTGTGGCAGTTCATAAATAACTAAAATGAATCCTTTATGGATTAAGGCATGTCATGAAGCCTCAAAGGTTTCTAGAGAACTTATATTTTGTATTGATATATTCTGATACTTTGGATAATATTTATTTGGAATACATAACATGCAGGATAATCTTGGGACACATAGGATCTTCAGTCTTCAAAGTAGATTATATATACATGTGTATAAATATGTCATTTTATAAACGTTAAATCACTATAAACATCAGTTATCACTTTTGCAGCTGATTAAAAACCAAATTTTTGTATTTTTTGGAACATTTAAAAATGAGATGAAAATTTATGAGGTTTTTCAGTTTTGTAGCTTGTAACTTAGCAAATAAAAAAATCAAAAAATGAAATAGAATGATTACAATTTAAAAAATAATATTGAATACATTCAAAGGGCCCAAGGGAACTCTATCCGAATTAGTACAGAATTTTTCCATAGTAGGTAAAGCTGATAAGAGATGGCTTTAGATTCCAAGGATTTAATTTTAGAATTTATTGGCTAGGCTTCCCTCCCTAAACCTTAGTTTATTCATCTGTTCAATGAAAGGATTGTACTAAATGGACTCCCTTCCCACTCTAGTTCTATGATCCTAGAATCCTACAACCATGTAACTTATATTTAATCCTATCAGAATGGTAAGGAAACCTTTGTGCAACTTGATTAGATACATGGACTACCATTATTTCCATTGTTCACCATTTAGGATTTGCTTCTCTGTCAAACTAACTCTGTCAAAAAAACTCTGTTGCTCCCAATATGTGTTCAGACATGGTAGAGCCTAGTCTCTTTTCCTTTCTCCTTATGTACCTTTATTTGTTAGTCACAAAGATTTTTTTTTTTTAAATTTGAAGAAAATAGGCTGAGTTTCTGGATTTTTATAAAAAAAATTTTAAGGCCTTTATCTCTGAACAGAGTGATATCTAGCACTTCTGCTCCTTGGAACAAGCACAAAAAAAATGAACTTGGGGCAAGAAATTGAAAATGGAAGTGATGAGTAGAGGTGGATGAAGGGAGAGTTCAGATTTTTTTTTCATTATTTTTCTAAATTTAAAACAAATAGAAAAACATAAAAAATAGAAAAAGAAAAAACAGAAAAAATGTAATGTGCAAAGAAGAATGTATGAGAAGATTCAAAATATGTAACAAAAAATTTTCATTTCAAGAAAGTGTATATAATAATAAAACAGATTATATTCAGAACTGTCCATCTTTTCTTTGCTTCTTTATAGGTTTTTTTCCTTCTCTGCTGTGTACTTTTCCCTTAATTTTCCCCCTCTTTCTTTCTTCCCCTTCCTCCAACTTTCTCTAAGTAAGTGAAGCATGGATATATTTGTACTTATACACACCTACTCTCCCTCTCCCCCTGTACACACTTATACATGCATATATATATACATACACACACACACACACACACACATATATATATATATATATATATACATAGTTACATATTATTTTTGGTTTCCTATCCTTCTTAACTCTTTTAACTTTTACCAGCTTCCTCTGTGTTGATTCTTGCTCTAGCACCTCATTTATACTGCATAATTATTGTTCTTACCTTTTCCTACATGGTTTTACTTTTTAGATTCAAATTATACTCAGCTCTACCCTAGTCTTTCTTTTGGACCATGCAATTACTAATGACCATCTTAGATATATGCTTTACAGTTCCAGGTATAAAACATAAACAGTTTGTTCTTATTGAATCCTTTGAAATTAGTATTTGATGTTTGCTGTCATATGTCAAATTTTTCTATTGAGCTCAGGTTTATTTGCAACAAAATCCTGAAAATCTGACAGTTCATCAAATATTTATTTTTAAATTCACTATTGTATTTAATTGTGTTAAATATAATATTTTTAGCTGCAATTCTAGTTCTTTTGATTGTCAATATCTATTATTCCAGGACCTGTGGTCTTTTAATATAGTCACAGATTAATCTTCTCTAATTTTATTTTATTTGTTAATTTAAAAAATTTTATTATAGCTTTTTATTTACAAAACATATGCATGGGTAATTTTTTCAACACTGACTCTTGCAAATCTGTTCCAAATTTTCCCCTCCTTCCCTCCCACCCCCTCCCCTAGATGGCAGGTAGTCCAATACATGTTAAATATATTAAAATATATGTTAAATCCAATCATATTTATACAGTTATCTTGCTGCACAAGAAAAATCGGATCTAAAAAGAAAAAAAAAACCAGAGAAGGAAAACAAAAATGCAAGCAAACAATAGTAGAAAGAGTGGAAATGCTATGTTGTGGTCCACACTCAGTTCCCATAGTCCTCTCTCTGGGTGTAGATGGATCTCTTCATTACTGAACAATTGGAACTAGTTTGAATCATCTGTTGAAGAGAGTCATGTCCATCAGAATTGATCATCATATAGTCTTATTGTTGCCATGTATAAAGATCTTCTGGTTCTGTTCATTTCACTTAGCATCAATTCATGTAAATCTCTCCAGGCCTTTCTGAAATCATCTGAACTCTAATTTTAGCTCCATCATATTTGAATTGTGTTTTGTTGTTGTTTTGATCTGGGTGTTCTGAAATTTAGCAATCAATGGATTTTTTCTATTTCTACTTTACCTTTTTGTTCTAGCATTTCATGACAATATTCTTTGATTATTTCTTCTATTATTGTTTCAAGGTTCTGTTTTTGATCATAACTTTCAGGTAGTCCAAACATTCTTATTTTTTTCTCCTCTTGATCTGTTTTACAGATTTATTGTTTTTCTCATGAGATGTCTCACTTTCTCTTCTTTTTTATTTTTTATATTTTATTTTTATTGTTTCTTGGTCTCTTATAATGTCACTGGCTTCCCTTTGCTCAATTATAATTTTCAAAGAGTCATTTTCTCTTTTTAGATGATGAATTTCCTTTTTTATTTGGTAGACTTTCTTTTAATAACTATGTTTTTTGGATTGTTTTTATTTTTTCTTTTAGTTTCTCCTCAATCTCTTAATTTGGCTTTTAAAGTCTTTTTGAGTTCTTTTATAAATTCCTTTTGGCAGAGAGTCATTTAATTTTACTCTTTGGGGTAGAAGAGCCTTTTTTTGCTTCACAATTCTTCTTTGAAGATGAACCCTTGTCTTCCCCATTTCCATAGTAATTTTCTATAGTTGTTTTCTTGGTCATTTTTTTTGGAAAGAGATTGTTAGTGTAATCATCTCTGATCCTTGAGTGGGGGAATAGTGATTCCAGTTTCAGATCTTCTTTCACTTCTCCTCTGTGCTCTGGAAGCCCAAACCAAGAAGTTCATCCTCCTGTTAAGTGCCAGCAGCCAGTAGCTTCCCTTCCCCAATGCTATTGCACTCACTAAGTATGTTGGTGCCTTCTCACTCAAAACCAAGTCTCAGAAGCACAGCTGGGCATGGAGTTTCTGATCAGATGAGGTTCCCTCAATTTATCTGGACTCAGATACCCAACTCTCCACACTGTCCAGGAGGTGAAAATTCCAATTTGGGCCGAAGCTTCCTCTAAACTCATTTAGCCCCAAGGCTCCCCACTTGCTCTTTCTGTGGAGTTAGCCTGAAGGTATTTACACTTCACATGACCAAATTTCAATCTTAAGGTCTTTTTTTTCTGGTCTCCTCTGATTGTTCCAGGAGGACCCCTGATCTGCCCCAGTCTAATTTCTTTTTCACTGGTCTACATTCATGGTGAGGTGCAATTTCAATTTTGTTTGTGGGGGAAATCTGACTAGCTTGGACTTTTCTGACTTATTCTGTCATTTCCTTATGATTTTCCCTCGACTTCAAATCCTGAGACACAAAAACTTGTTGATAGAGATCTCCTGGAACTATATCTTAGGATGTGAGGTTGTTTCTGTGGAAGAGCACTGTTGGGAAGGCAGAGTTGGGCATCAGAGGACCATACCTGCCTGAGGAGTGATATGACTGTGGGGAGGCAAGGATAGAAAGAAAGTACCACTTGGTAGTTTCTTGATTTGATAAATTATTTTTTACTAATTAGGTGGGTAAAATTAGCTGTTTGTACCTACTGAAAGAGCATATGGTACTTTTGACACTCTTTAAATTTCAGTGCATAGAGACAAAACTATGATCACCCAGTCCTAGATATGGTTTAATGCTTGAATCTTCCTCATACTTCAAGTCCAGAAAAGCACTGGTCTTTTGTTTTTCAGAGTATGATTCATATGCTGAGCTTAATTGGATATTTTATGAAAGAATGTGGATTGTGGTTAAAATCATATATAATCTCTGGAACATATAATCAGACGTGTTTCCTTAGTATACCAAAGAGAATCCTTACTAACAAAAATGATTTTCTTTGGGATGAAAATGAAAGGATATGTGGATTTTGGTTTATCTTCAGTGGTGAGGAAAAAGTTGGAGATAGCTTCAGAGCACTGAAAAATTCCTCTTTAGAGTCTTCTTTGATAGTTAAAATCTCCAAAAATTAAATCTATGTCTTCAATAAATTGCTACATAACTCTTTTTAGTTCTTTGGAAGTCATTAAATTCTAAGTGTGTCATCATATTATCTGGAGAAATGAAATATCCTTAAAAGAAACTGTAAGCCTTATTTTTTTTACACACATGCACACATTTTGATGTGTTTACATAAAAATATGATCAATAAATAGCTATTGATAATATTTATATATACACACATCTTTAAGCTGGGTTTCTTAACATTTTTGGTGTCAGTGACCTATTTGGTAGTCTGGTGAAACCTAAACACCCCTTCTCTAAATACTGTTTTCAAAGACATAAAATAGATTGATTGGATTATCAAGGAAAGTGATTACACAGAAATATATTTATCAAAATATTTTTAAAAAGAAGACAAATCCATAGGCTCCAGGTTAAGAACCAACCATTGGTCTCTAGAGAGACCAAATATGGGGGGAAAGAAAGGGAAGAGGCAGTCAACGCCTATTTAGTAAGCTGAAAAGGTATAACTAGTTAAAATGATAGGCCACATTAGACAGTTAAATCTTACAAAGAGAGTGAAGCTAAAAGCAAGTGATTTTACCTGTTTTAGAAAGAGGATGGTTTACAAGCTGTCGAATGACATGGTTTTCTGATGATCTCAGGAGTAATACGATGTCAGTTGGAAGAGTATCCCTGTTTTTAGCTAAGAACCCACTTGCATTATAAAGAACCTGTTGATAAAGGACATGGTCATAATTGTCCATTACAAGAGACATTTGGAGAACTTTGTGTATTAAGAACACAAAGAAAGATTTGATCTTTGTGTAAACATCCTTATTATGATGTTGTCAATTTCATGATCACAGTTTGTATTTAGGTACTATGAAATTTGGAGGCTTTTAAAAGATCATTTTTAGTTCCAGGCACTCTCCAGTACCATTGCCAAAAAGAAGTAGAAATATATGTGGCTCTTTGACATGAGGAAAAAAATGAATGATTAGTAAGCTTAGTTAGAAAGTAGTACATTAACAAATTGTGAGAGAAATTCAATGTATTTATATGCAACTTTCAATTTCTTTATCTGTCAAATGAAGGGAGTAAAGTAGATGATCTTTAGAATACCTTCTAGGTCAAATTCCACAATCCTATGATATTATAAATGCTTTTTAGGGACAAGCAGCTTGCCTTTCATTAGAGAAAAAGGATATGGTTTGGTGAATGATAGAGGGTCTGGGATTTACTATGATATAATAGGTGGCTCATCAGGAGTGAATACATTATATTTTAATACAATTTTTTCCCTTTATAATCCTATGTTATGGAAGGAAATAAGTTGTATTAAAATATAATTACGAAAACATGTTTCAAAAGCTTAGTTCATAGGTAATAATAGGCTATGAAAACTTTTCATTACAGGGATCAAGTTTAGTGGCTGATATTTCATTTCTGTTCTGTGTAGAGAGAAATAAAAGGGAAACATGGGGTTAATTTTTATCTTTGTCTTACCTTTCCTGCATAATGATGAATTCCAAAAGTAAGCTCCAGTCTTTTAGCCCTCCAGAAGTGCTTTGATTTCAAGTTAACTTCAAATTTTTCTGTAGGAAACACACATCATGGGTCTTCATAGGGCATTTTGTCTTGTACAATAAGGCTCATATGTTTATGTAATGTAGGCATGAACTTATTAATTATCAAAAGAAGGCACATCATCTATGTCAGAGAGGGATTAGATTTGTGCACCTTAGTGCCCTTAGGGCCCACTGCACTTAGCCCACATAAATCTAGAAGAAGAGATAGGTATTGCAGAAATACAGATTTGAGTTCTACATATGGTTAGCATTACTAAGAATGAGAGCTATCCAAAAATGAAAAAGGTTTCTGTAGGAGGTAATGACATCCATCACTAGAAGTCTTTGACAGGGGCTAGCTACCTTTTTTAACCAGGATGTTGAAGAGGGGATTCTCATTCAGATAATAATATGGTAACTGATGGTAAGGCAATAGTCTTCAAGGTAGGACTTCTGGAATTACCCAAAGGGCTACAAAGATAACCAGTGGGAGGATGGGAAGATAGGTTTCATCATATTTCATGACATATCCCAGATATGGGATTGTGGGGATTGTCTCCAACACACCCTCACCTACCCCTTACTCATCATAGTCTGACATTCCCTCTCTACACGCCTTCTTATAATGTTTAAGTTTCCAACCTCTCCATTTCTGCCCTGAGGTGGGCCTTTCATGTAATAGTATAACTGAGTAACTCAGTAAGCTGAGACCTGGACACAAAGCAGCAGCTACTCAGTTGTGATTGGGAGTAATTCTCCCAAACATCCCCAGCTTACGTGTCCCCTGTTCCCCAGATCACATTATGACTGGGGGGAGCATGATCATTTTTTTTTCCTTATAGGGGGGTGTGCGTGATAAAAAAAAAACAACTTTGGAACATAAGGTATGCTAAGAACTTTACATAATCATCATATTTGGTCCTCCCAACAATGCTCTGAGGTTGTTATTATTATGTCAGTATTACAGATGAGGAAACTAAGGTGAAGCAAGATAAAGTGCCTTGCCTTTGGTCACGCAACTGTTATGTCTCAGAAACAAGATGTAAACCCTGGGGCTCTCAGTCAAGTCCAAGAGTCAATATACTGCACTGCCTTTCTAGATTACTGTAGAGTTTTCTTTCAGATTTGAGATTCTATGATTTAAAGACAGTAATAAACAAAGTCAGGGAACCCTCACAATTTCCTTCAGATATTATGAGAAGCCAGAACTTGAGATCTTTGATTTCAGAGTTTTATGGAGATTTTATCCAATGGTTTTTCCTTACAGAAAAGCCTGGAAAATTCTTTTGAATTCTTGGAAGAGAGTATTATTTAGATTTCATTATAAAAATGACTTGCTTTTGTCTAGTACTTTAAAGACTAAAAAGTGCTTTTCTCACAATAAGTCTCTGAGGTAGATGGTGCAAGTATCCTCATTTTACAGAAGGGAAAAACTGATTTGTACATGATCAAACAGTCCTGGAGTTATGATTTGATTACAGGTTTCATGATTTAAATCCAGAGTTCTTTTCACTAAATTATGAAATTAACTCTATGTATTTAATAGTAAGCAAGGGTTTTTAACCATTTTTATGTGTCTTCGATCTTTCTGGCAGTCTGATGAAGTAGATAGGCTTTCTCAGAATGATTTTTTTGAAGCAATTGGGGTTAAATGACTTGCATAAGGTCACACAGATAGTAAGTGTCTGAGGTTGGTTTTGAACCCAGGTCCTCCTGACTCCATAGCTAGTTCTCTATCCATCAAGTTGCCCCCAGAATAATGTTTTCAATGCATTGAATAAAATTCAAAGAAAATCAATTATTTTATAATACAATGATCAAAATATTAAGAATTTAAATCCACAGAGTCCAAATTGAGAGCCCTTGGAGTGAAGATGCTGTTGATGCTGGTTGATTGAGGAATTTTTATTTTTAAAAATCAACTAGTAAAATGTTGCCCATTTTCAGAGAGTTTAAGGTTCATATTACCCTAGAAACTTGACAAATCTAATGTTCATTTTTATGTAGGTTAGGGGGAGGTATAGTTGTATAATTATAAAAAATAACCTCCTGGGGGAAGAGATTATGAGAATTTCTATGGTTCACAGGCATAGAATCATCAATAAAGCATCATTAAGAAAGGAGATATTCATATGAGATACTTTTTGAGAGGATAAACTAAAACTTGTTCCTTTCAACATTGAAAAAAAATCTGCCACACTAAGACAAAGCACCTCCTGCTCTACTTTCCAGAAGAAATCACTCTCCTTAGAGGAAAGTGAATGTTTTGAAACTTCTTTGTTCAATCTCAGTTGACTGGGAAGTTATTCTTCTTTCCTTTTCATATTCAGTTTTATTAGACAACCAACTAAAAGAACAGCATGGGAGATTCCTGTTGAGACTTAAAGGAAAAGGATCAGGCTTGGACTCAGGAAAACTAACTTTAAATTCTGATTCTACTGTCAATATCTATTGGACCTTTCTCTTCTGTGTAATGGGCATAATAATATCTCATTACTTAACTCACAGATTGTTGTGAGGGAAATTGTGAAGTGTTATACAAATTTGAGTTATAATAGGTACATTATACTTTAAAGTGTACTATCAAAAGTGATGAGAGGAATAAACCCCTAGACTTTAACCATGTTAAATGGAAGTGGAATATAAGTCTATCCCAGTAACACTTATCTATCATCATTAAGAAAGGAAAGGAGATTATCCTCGAGTGTTATTTTTTTCTTAAGAAGATAACGAAACCTTTTTCTTTTGAATACTGAAATTAAAAAGAAATCATATTTAGTGAAATGCTTTCAAAATTTACTTCACACTTCACCTGCCTCTTAAGCAGAGTGTGCCAAATGTACTTTAATCTTTTCTTAATGTCCCAGGGTTTTTATTCTGAATAAGTGTGATTATATTGTGGTACATGTGATGTAATAATGCTTTCATGGGCCATGGACTTGCATAGGCTTGTTCGAATCTACATTAAATGACCCCAGGTTACCATAGAATCTGCTATTTTATTTCCTTTTCTCTTCTATATCTGCATTTAGCAGAGTGCCTGGTTCATAGTAGGTATTTAATATTTATCAACTGCTCTGCTGCCAATGTCATCTTTCACTTATCTGTCAATTTTCAGCATTTTGGGGCGTCTACTTTTGCTGTGCTTCTTTCCTTTTTGCTTCTAATTTTGGATTTGGTAAATTCTCAGGACCTAAGAAAAGTCCACTTGAGGGTACCTACCCATAGTTAATATGGGTATGGGGGAGATAGAGAAGTAGAGGCAGCAACCCAGTAGAACTCTCCTAATGTTCCCTTCCAAACAACTTAAAAATAACATATAAAATTGAATGCTGGCCTGGCAGGGTCAACAAAAGATCCCAGTGAGACATTTTTTTCAAGCTCATGACAATTTAAGAAGTCTATTAGGTAGGTAGAAGAGATCTGTAACATTGGAGTGGAGGCCCGCCTGGTATCTAACAGTACTAGGTCTGAGCACTTGGTAGCTACAACATCAACATCTGCTTCAGGAACTCTCAGACCAGGGATTATTAAGAGGGTCTGACAAAAGGGTCAGGAAGACATTATAGGGAACCCTTTGATGACACTACTGGGATCTGTTTTTAGACTGACAACTAAAAGAATAGTCTCTGCTGAGATTTAAAGGAAAAGAACTAGACTTTGAGTCAGACACACTTTTACTTACCTTCTAAACCTCTTAAGTTGTCATGGGCTTGAAAAATGTCCTTTTGTTGACTCTGACACTCCAGAAGTCATTTTTTAATGATATTTTAAAGTTGTTTAAAGGAGAGTGTTATGAGAGTTCTGCTAATTTGCTGCCTCTATTCCTCTAACTTTGAAAGTAGAGTAACTAACAGTATCATTTGTTTGATGACTTTATTGCCCATTTGCAATTCTGGGATGAAGTTCAAAGATGGAGAGGAGATAGTTATTGGTTGGTCACAAAGGAGCAGTTTAGGTAAGAGGAAAGCACTAATGCAGGGGGAAAAGGAGACCTTCTTGGTAAAGACCAGAGCACAGACCAAGAAAGATTAGAACTCTTCATGGATCATACTATCTACTACAAGACTCAAGAAAAGCATACAATATATCAGAAATATAAAAATATAAATTATAAAAAAATTTAATAAGGTTAAAATTGTTTATAATCTTATATGGAAAGATGATTCATGTAATTCATAAAATCTTTGTCATTATTAGGGCAGCTAGAAGGATTCTATATAGACTGAAGGCATGTGACTCTATTATGGTGGTGATTTCAAAAAAACATGAAGGAGTAAGAAACAGGGATATACTGAAAAAAGGGGAAGGTAGAAGAAGAATGGGGAAAGTTATCTCACATAAAAGAGGCCCACAAGGAAGAGCTTTGATAATGAAAAGGAACACACCATAGAGTTGAGTGTAGAAATTTATCTTACCCTATAGAAAAGCAAGAAGGGAAGGGGACAAGAGAAAGAAGGAGTGAAAAAAAGAGAGGACAGATTAAAGAAGCAATGTTCAGAAACAAAACAGAATTTTGAGAAGGGACAGGGAAAAAAAGAGAAGAATTAAAAAAAAAAAACAAAATCATAGAGGGAAATAGACATTTAGGAATCATAAATGAGAATGTGCATGGAATGAATTCAACCACAAAAGGGAAGGATAGCAGATTAGATTAAAAACCAGATTCCAACAGTAGTTTATAAGAAACACATGAAATAGAAACACACGCAGAGAGACACACACATTCACACACACACATAGAGGTTAAAATAAGGTGCAGGAGCAGAATCTATTATGCTTCTATTATGAGGTAAAAAAGGTCAAAGTAGAAATCATGATTTCAGACAAAACAAAAGCAAAAACAAATTTAATTAATAGAAATAATCAGGGAAACTATATTTTGGTAAAAGATACTATAGATAGTGAAGCAAAATTAAAAATATTTATAGCAAGTGTCTCTGACAAAGTTGATTTCTCAAGTTTAAAGGGAACTGAATCAAAGTTATTAAAGTAAAACCCATTTCCCCATGAATAGTCAAAAGATATTAAGTGGTAATTTTGAGAAGAAATCAAAATTATTTCTAGTTATATAAAAAGGTCTAAATCACTATTGTTTAGAGAAATGCAAATTAAAACTCTGTGTTTTTATCTTACACTTGAAATGAAAGTAGGACAGCTAGATGGCACAGTGGATAGAGTGCCTGCCCTGAAGTCAGGAGGACCTGAGTTCAAATTTGACCTAAGACAATACTTCCTAATTGTGTGACCCTGGACAAATCACTTGACCCCAGTTGCATCAGCAAAAAAAAAATTAGAAAACAAATAATTTTAAATAAAAAAAAGTGGTTATGGCCATCTTTGCAGATTATAATACATGAACTTTGTATAAAATATTTCTGTATTTTCAGGTTCACTACTGTCTTGTGAATGAATGAAGTTGTTAGAAATCTGACTTCTGGGAAAACGTGGAATTAATGACCTGATAAAGTGGAACCCTAGAGTATTTTAGATTTAGAATGAGTTTTAGAGAGAAATATTATTGAAAGAAAAGGGGTTTTAGTTTGACTAAAAGTTCACTGTGCAAAATTCACTTACCAACAAGGGTCTGATCAGTGGCGTTAGGGAATCGACTTTCTTCATCAAGCAGAGCAAGCAAACCCATTGGTTTCTCCAGAAACATATCTAAAATAGGCCGATTATCTTCATATTCAATAACTCTAGCATCAACTTCTTCATTTAGATACTCATTCTATAATAGATAACAATACATTAAAATCATTCAGCTATAAGCTTGTTTTCTCTTGGAACATTATTTTTAGCCCTTAGTTGAGATATTAGTGTATAAGAGATCATTCAATAGTAATTTTTTGAAAATTCAATGTATGTATATTATAATAAAATTCCTTTTCTATGACAATATTCGTAATCTAAGAGCATCATTTTATTTCTCCCCACAGTGCTGCAAGCTCTTTTGTAGATAGAATGTTTAGTACAGCAACAAATAGAAGTCTAATTTTTATGCAAAAGAAATACAGATATCTCAAAGTCTTTCAGAATGAAGATGAAGCATGACAATGCTTAAATGCTTAGAAAACTGTAAGAATTTATGGAATTTTGATCTGATCAAGGACAAAGGCAATCTCATCAAAATTAAATCTATTATCCAAGCTTGAAATGCTGTTTGGCATCTACAGAAATAAACGTTTTCATAAATCTTCAATCAAAAAAGTGACAGCTGTAATGTGATGAAGGGAATTTCATTAATAACAATATTAGATTCATCATGTCCAAAACTGAACTTGTATCTTTTACGGCAAACCTGTTCAACTTTCTGATTTCTCTCTTTTTCAGTGGTATAGCATTTATTCAGTAGCCTTTGTAAAAAATTTGGAGTCAGAGGATTTGGTTTTAAACTGTAGTTTTGCAAGTTACTATTTGTATGATCTGCATCTGTCACTTAACCTTCATGGGTTTCAATCTTGCTCATCTGTAAAATGAAGGCAGTTAGATTCCAACACTAAATGATCTCAGAAAACTTCAGTTTTTCTTTGATTCTTCTCTCTCCTTCAACCTCCACATCCAATCAGTTGTCATGTATAATTGTTTTTACCTCTAAAGTATTTCTTACCTTTGTCCCCTCCTCACTGCCCTCATTGCTAATACCCTTAGGTATTCATTATTACTCATCTGAAATATTTTAAATAGCCTCCTTATTGATCTTTCTGACACTGAGATTCACTCTTCTCCATCCTATATTGCATACAATGTTGTTAGATGTACACAGATGTGTTCCTATCAGTTCTCTGTTCAGAATACTTTACTGGTTTCTGTTCTGAATGGCATAAATTTCAAATCCATGGTTTGGCATGTATGGCCCTTCATGAGGTGCTACCATGAGATCTTTTCAGTGTACCTTTAAATAGTTAAATAGTAATCATTCCTTACTTTCCTACTCCTCCATGCCCCACTACTCCTTCTACTTGGAATATCTTTGATGTTTAAATCTTACCCATTTAATGGAAAACTATCATTCTGTAAAACTGATGAACAAGCAGATTTCAGAAAAACATGGAAAGACTTACATGAACTGATGCTGAATTAAATGAGCAGAACCAGGAAAACATTTTATACAATACAACAAGATTGTGTGATGATCAACTATGACAAATTTATGATAATATGGTTTTCTGAGATAGTTCTAAAAGATTTGTGATGAAAATGATATCCACATTGAGAGAAAGAACTATGGAGACCGAATGAAGATCAAAGCATACTATTTTCACCTTTTTCTTTCTCATAGTATTCCCCTTTTGTTCTGATAATTTTTCCACAACATAACTAATATAGAAATGTGAAGGTTTTCCAGAGGCAGCCTTAGTCTCAGTTGAAATAAATAATTACTCCAAAATCGCAGCCAGCTGGTAAAAATGCAAACGTTTATTTCTCCTTCCAAATTAGCCCGGTTAGTTGAGGCTTATCTCTCTGCCTGGCTCCAAGAGATCTTGCAGCTTTGTCCTTGGCTTCTGCCTCTGCTTTCTTCAGCCTCCAGCTCAACTCTGACTTGTGGCTTCTCAATCTCCAAGTGAGGTGAGTAGTCTCCAGTATCTCCCAGAGTGCTCTATTTATGCTACTTCTCCGAGAGTGGGATTGTGGGATACCTCCCAGCATGCTCTCTGGCCCTAAGGAAGGTGTGAATTCAGATATCTCTTTCTAGACCCTGAATTTCCCAAACTGTGAACTCCATTGAGTACTTAGATACTTATGAACTCTCTAGAGGTGTGAACACAAACATTGTTCTATCAGTTCCACTTAATACCTTGTTTCAAGTTCTGGCCCAAATTAACTCTTTCTAAGATTAAATCAACTCCAATGGCTTAACACTTTGTAAAGATTCCAAAATAGAAATATATTTAACATTATTGTACATGTAAAACCTACATAAGATTGCTTACTGTATTAGGAAGTGGGAGAGAAGGGAAGGAGGGAGAAAAATCCAAATCTTACAAAAATAAATGTTGAAAACTATTTTATATGTGTTTGGAAAAAATACTATTAAAAGAAAAAAAATAAAATTGGGCAGTTGGTCTAAAAAATCCTATCCATTCATCAATACTTAGATTATATTCTGCCTCTTCCATGAAGTCTTCCTTCATGTTTTTCTTCCATCCATTTTTACCTCAAAATTGGAAATATCTTCATTTTCTTAGGACTTGAAGAGTACTTTGTAATTTTCTTATGTACTTCCTATGATATATTTCATATCAGAGTAACTTATAATGATAATAACAAGACGCTATTTATATAGCATTTTATGGTACAAAGTATTCTACAAATTATTTTGTGTGATCCTCATAATTATATGTATTGTGTTCTCCCTTCTAGATTATGAGATTTATAATGGCTGACACTAATGTCTTAATTGTTATTTGTGTCCATAGTCTTCCCACTTTCCCAAATCTAATACAGAAGAATCCATCGTTTTTATTGTTTTACAAAAAAAAAAAAAAAAAAAAAAGAATTTGATGCAGCAAAGGACTATCATTCTGCATGAAGTTCTTCATGCATATAGTTGAGATAATACAAGATTCCTTGATAGAACACGAGAGATTACTTATTTTAATGATCATCTAATTACTAATATCAAGTGAAGGACAGTATAGGAGTTGATAGTTATTAAGGATGTTTGTCACTGTCATGGAGGCTTCGAGGATAAAGTTCCATTGAGAAAAGGCTTCTTTATAGGTGGAAGGATACTCCAAATCCTTCAGTTTGCAGATGGTATTATGCTGATATTATATCAAATTCTAGAACTTAAGAGAATCTCTTGAATGAAATTTATGACACTTCAAAAGAATTTGATCTAATGATCTATATGAAAACAAACAAGTAGATGAAAAATACTTTTGGTTCAGAGTATGACATATAGTTGTATGGACAGATTGTAGAGCTAGTATACAATAGATGAGAAAGCTGAGGCTGAGAGAAGGTTGTGACTTGACCAAGACAAAAAGAAGATAAATGAGAATCACAGCACAGACTTGAATTTAGCTCATCTAATTCCAGATTCAATATTCTTCCCACATCTCCTATTATTTTGCAAACCCCTTTAAGGCAGGGGCCATATTTTTTTGTTTGTTTCCTGAATCATGACTTCTAGCTTTATGCCTCTCACACTTTTGAGGATAAATAAGTTCCTGATGAAAGTTTAAAAATAATGGAAATTTCAATGAAAACCTAATTTAACTGTGCCATGTGCTATCATTATGAACAATGCAGACTATTTCAATTTTCCTAAGGTTGTGTTCATGTGTACAACAGATCTGTGATCTTACTCATTCGGGTACTCACTCCAGTGGCATAGATCACAAACATAATTTCAACCTATTTGACTTTTATCCATATTGTCTTTTCCTCCTTTAAGGCTCATGACATCCATCCAGTGTTCTGTGTACTTTTCACTAAGTCTCTTAACATGATGTTAACATGGCACTGTGGATGGTCCATTAGCTATCTACCACCACCAAATTGGCCTAATTCCTTTTCCAGTCATACAGCCCTTTAATTATATTTTTGATGGTTTGTGTGTGTGTGTGTGTGTGTGTGTGCAATTAGTCATCTGAAGCATCCTGTTGCCTATTAGTGCTTAACATGTGTCTCCCCATTGCTCTCTAAGTGACCTACAGTTTTGGTTCTTTGAAGACTATGGCATTGAATTTCATGATTTGTAGTCATATGATATCATCAGAAGACTATGGATGTTAGAAAGATTTTTGCCAGGGAAAAGAAAAATCAATGAAAATGTTAGCCAGCTTATTTATTTCCCCCCAATCCAATTCTAAACTTTGTTTATTATACCTCTGAAGTGCTTGTTCAAAATAAGTGTCATAAAAGTGGAACTTGGAATTTTAGAAGTGGCTAAGAGCATTTTGGGGCACAAAAATCAGAGAATGCTTTATGGAGAAGATAACATTTGAACTGAGCCAGAAAGGATGGCTAGAATTTCACTAAGTCTGAAAGGGGTGTGTGTATGTCTATGGATGTATGTTTGTGTTTGTAGCAAGATTAAAGGAATGAAATTATGTAATCTCAAAATATTCTTATGAAATTCGGCAGTTTTGTTATGAGGGGATTTGAACAGTAAGTGGTGGTGAGAATTGAGTGAACCACAGTGACTTTATATTTAACTCAATTCTCAAAGTCAAAGCTCATGCCCCTTTTCTATTCAATTATGGATACAGTCCAATTTATGTCTTGTGAGGAAACATTATTCAACTATAGGAATTGTAAAAAAAAAAAAAACAAACAAAACCAAACTCTATTGCATTGTTTGAACTTAGTCCTGCATGCTAGGAAACTGGACTACCTCTACCTGCTGCTAGATTATTCTCACCAGAAATCCAGTCAGATTAAAGACTGATGCATGGAGTTTTCTGCCACCCATAGATCTTATTTGAAAAGTGATCCTGTACTAGTCAATCAGTTAACTATTGTTTCCATATTCCACTGACTAAATACAGACATGGAAGAAATGGGACACCTCTTTTTTGTTTTCGGTAATTGTACCTGTTTATTTTCTCCCTCCCAACTTAGAAGGTCCCCATTTTTTTCTCCAATTAGAAATCAGGTTACCTAATTTTGTATCCTGGTTAATTTTTTTTTAATAATTATTTTTATTTGATCAGTTGTTTTTAATGCATAAATGTCTTCCGTTATATTTGGGGTCCAGTGACAAGGCTGAGGAGGCTTGGTCATGGTTTCTTAAGCAATTAGCAAACATTGCTTATTAAATTGATATACTTGGAAGCTTGAATTTTTGTTTTCTCAGACTTTTATCTTTTATCTGACACATTTTGGAGTTACAGGATTAAATATTTTGAAGCAGAAGAGATTTACAATGTTGTATGGTCCAACTTCCTCCTTTTATAGAGGAGAAAACTAAGGTCTAGAAGTGAAATGACTTGTCCAAGGTCTAAGGGGTGAAGCTAGAATGTGATTCCATGTCTTTAGGAACCAAATATAATATTTTTTCACTATAATAGGATACCTCCCCAAAATATTCACAGTGAACAATAATAAGAGATTATCTTGAAAGGCAGAATGAGGCCAGATTAAGAGTCTTGGATGACTGGCTAAGTACTTGGATTTTCCTTTGAAGGTTAATGAATGTGTGCTGACATGTGTGATAAAAGTGATATTGTGGAAGAATTACTTTGGCAGTGATATATGGAGTAGATAGCCCTGGAGAAAAAGATTAGAGTCTGGGAAATGACTTAAGAAACTATTGCAAAGCTCAGGCAGGAAATATGAAAACTCTGAATGAGGATGATGGCAGTGAAAATATAAGGGAGAGGGCATATTTCAGAAACAGTACATAGAACAAAATGAAAAAAAAAACTTAGGCAAAGATTAAATTGATGTTAGGGAGAGAGGAGGAATAAAAAACGACTTTGAGTTTTCTGGTGTAGACAAGTGGGATAATAGTGCTATTACTAATAGAAACCAGGACAGAGAGAAACAGATTTTTTTTAAGGGAAGATAGGAACTCCCATTTTGGACATGTTGAGTCTAAGAAATAAATATGGTACACAGGTGAAAATGTGTAGGTGGCATAAAAGATAAAGGCTACTCAGAGAAACATTAGAAACCCATTTGAACTGTTGCAAAGTAAGCAGAACTAGGAGAATAATATACACAATGCCTAAAATAATGCAAATAAAAACAACAGAAATGGTAACAGAGCTCCAAATAAAAAGATCATATAAAAGAAAAAGAACCAGCCACAAAGTAATTAGAGAGTTAGGATGGTAGCTTTATGGAATTTAAGAAAGTGGGTGATTATATGTCAAATCTTGCAGATAAATCAGAGAAGATGACTAAGAAGAGCCATTGGATCTGACAGGAGGTCACTTATGACATTTAAGAAACCAATTTTAGGGTCAGAAGCTAAACTATAAAATATTGAGTAGTGAGTAGTGGATCAAAAAGTGGAGAAGTCAAGTAGTTAATGTACAATAATTTTTCCAGAAATTTGATGGAGAAAAAAATAAAGTATGCAATAGCAAAATAGTTTGTGAATAAAATATCATGGAAGACATTCTTATTTTATATACATATTTCACATGTATGTTTACAATGAGAAAATCTGAAAAGAATATGGTGAATAAGAATAAACTGAGGGCACAAGAGAAAGAAATAACTGGTTAAAGAAGCTCTCAGAAGAGAAGAGAAGGCATGGTAGCAAAGGCAGGTAGAGGATTTGTCTTGGAAACAGGGGCTACTTTGTTACCTTATTCAGCAGTAGGAGAGATGGATGTAACAACAGTTATTCTGAGGTAAAAGGAGAAAAGTTGCATTGGGATTGTCTCCTACTTTTTTTGTTGTTGATGAAAAAGCTGTTGCTGTGTGGTGCTGTAAATGAGAGTTGGAGTTTGGACGTGAAGTCTAAAGCAATGTGGGGGGAAAAAGTATGGGACCAACAAGATAACACTAGTATGGGCAGAGATTCAATTCAATAACATATTAATAAAGCTGGCATCGATTTTTTTTGTGGAAGCCTGGAGGGACCCAACATAATTTAAATAATAAATATCTAATAATGACAGTTAGCTTCATGTAGCAATTTAAAATTTGCACAATGCTTTATAAATGTTATTTCATTTTATCCTCTTAACAACTCTGAACCAATGGCACTATTATTATTCCCATTTTACAGATGAGGAAACTGAGGCTAGAGAAGGTCGAGTTACTTGTTCAGGGCCACATAGCTAATGTATCTGAATTAGGATTTTAACCCAGATCTTTCTAAATTCTGGACCAGCGTTTTACCTTAACTTCACTTAGATATTTTTATCTTTCTTTTAATACTTCACTGTGCTCTAGAAATGACACTGTTCTCAAAGGATATCTCCCTTTGGATCACAAGCCCTCCCAAATTGTACTAGATCTTAACAAGTTGGAAAGATTTCAAAAATTAGGCTAATGATGAGCTTAAAATCTATATTCTGATGACAAAGTTTTTTTGTAAACAGTCAACAAGCACTTAATAAGTACCTACTATGTGCCAAGCACTGTTCTAAGTACTGGGGATAGAAAAGAAGGCACAAAAACAGTGCATATTCTCAATGAACTGTTAGTTTCATAGTTATGGTCAGCACATGTGCAAAAATGTTTGTGGCAGCCCTTTTTGTAGTGGACAGAAACTGGAAACTGAGTGGATGCTCCTCAATTGGAGAAGGGCTGAGTAAACTGTGGTATATGAATGTTATGGAATATTATTGTCTGATGAGAAATGACCAGCAGGATGATTTCAAAAAGGCCTGGAGCAGAAGGTTTTGCAAGGGTCAATGTTGAAATTACTTATGCATATTTTTCGTAAATAAAAAGCTTTAATAAAAGATTAGTTATGGTCAGAAAGTCTCATTATCAGAGACTGGCCAGCAGGGGATGACTTTTTTTTTGTCCATAGCAACTAACAAAGACTTGACTAAGTTGAAGGGGCTGCCACCCACACTGCCCTGATGGAGCAAGTCCCATACTGAGGAAATGACAAATCCCTAAAGTGCTGAAGTAAGCAATAGCCATTGTAAGAGCCAGAATAAGCAGAACCCTTTGTTACTTCTTAAGGAATACATAATAGACAATTCTGTTTACTAGGTCCAAAAATTGGGCTTTATAAATTATAAAGCTTCTTCCCCTTCAAGGTTACCTTGGCAGATTCATGCAGGCTTATGATTTTTACTATTAGACAGGCCATGATGACAGCATATTACAGTTTAAATGCTAACAGAAAAGTTCAAAAGTGATTTTTGTATATGACTTCCATTGAAACCATTGAAGGTTAAGGTCCAAACTAATGCATTTGTCATTTCTATTTGCTTGTGTCAAATTCTACTAAAGTGCTTATGTGATAGGTCACACAAGACAGAGATGAGTAACTTGAAATATAATAGGCTCCACTTCAAAATACTTATTATTTGGGTTGACTCAATGCTGACAGAGAAACAAAAAGTACTATTATTTAGGTTTTATAAATTATGGCTAGGGAAATAATCAGAGGGAAAACCTCAGTATTTTAATACCAACAAACATAAAACATTAGCAATGGAAGAAACTTAGAGATCCATTAGTCCAAGCTTAAATAATTAAATAGAGAAAGGGGGATACTTGAATAAGATTGCATTTGAATTTGGTATTGAAGAATGCTTGAGATTTCAATAGGTATAGATAGCAAAGATGGTGGCAGTTTCGGGGGGGGGGTATGTGAGAACATATATGGAACCTGTTTCTGGCAGAGGAAACTTTAGCAAAGACAGATATAGGGAAGTTGTAGCTGTGAAGTAGGGAAAACGAGGGGATAGGTTGAAGAAGGGAACACCATTTCCCTTTTGTAGCATAGCCTGTTCTCCCTGATTGAAGAAAAATAGTCTTAAAGAATGGAGTGGGTTAATTATCACATTCTTCTCTTTGAGACTAAATGAAAGGAATACATAGAAAAGTCCCAAAGAGTCTCTTTTCTTTTAGCTATGGAATAAATAAAAACATTTGGTGCATATAGGGCCCAAGTAATACTAATGTAAAGAAAAGAGACAGTGTAAGATAGTGTCAAGAAAAAAAATTAACTGACTTGGAAAATAGATAAATGAGAGATAATTTAAGAATTATTGGGCTGGTGGGAGGATTCTGGGAAGATGGCTGAGTGGTTCAGAAAATTCCAAGATTTCCAGATTTCCCCCACAAACAAAAAAAAAAGTGCTTTGGGATAAAACATTAGTGAAAAACAAATTAGATTGGTGCAGAACTGGAGTTCTCCAGGAACAACTTGAGAAGTACCAAAGAAAGACCCCAGGACAAAGATATAAACGATGTGAAAAGTAAACACTTCTCAGCTCCACAGAAAGAACAAGTTAGGAACCCTGGGATTAGCTGGGCTCAGAGGCAGCCTCAGCTAGAACTGCAGGAACTTTAACCTCCCAGAGGTTGTGGGGAGTTGGGTATCTAAGTAAGGACAGTTTGAGTGAATCTCTGCCCATAAGGAATGCCAGTCCCAACTGTGCTGGGGAGACTCATCTTGGTTAAGAAGAAACCAGCACACACTCAGAGAATGCAATAGGGAATCTGCTGGTTGCTGGCAATAACAGGAAAGTGGAGTTCTTTTGGAGTTTGGAGTTCCAGGCTAGAGGAAAGAATTGTAATAAAGCCAGAGCATTCCCCATCCCCCAGGATTAGAGATGGTTACCTTCTCTAGTAAAGTAATATTAAATGGCTACCTGCCTTAAAAGAATTTACAGAAGAATTCAAAACAGATTTAAAAAACCAAATGAGAGAGATTGAGAAAAAATTTAAAAAGCATAAAAAAAATTAAAAAAGGAAATCAATCAAATAGAAAAGGAGATCTGGAGTCATAAAGAAGATGATTCTTTGAAAATTAGAATTAAGCATAAGATTGGGGTGAAACAAGATTGCCCACTATCACTATTACTATTAATACTGTATTACGAATGTTAGCTCTAGCAATAAACGAAAAATAAATTAAAAGAATTAGAGTAGGTAATGAGGAAACAAAATTATCACTCTTTGCAGATAATATGATGGTATATTAGAGAATCCACTAAAGACTACTAGAAACAATTAACAAGTTGCAAGATACAAAATAAATCCACACAAATCATCAGCATTTTTGTATATTACCAACAAAGTTCAGCAACAAGAGATACAAGGAGAAATTTCATTTAAAATACTGGAGATTATATCACTAACAAAATCCAACAGTCAGAGTTACAAAGAGAAATTTCATTTAAAGTAACTACTGATAATATAAAATATTTAGGAATCTATCTGCCAAGGGAAAATCAGAAACTTTATGAGCAAAATTACAGACCACTTTTCACACAAATTAAGTCTGATCTAACCAATTGGAAAAATATTAAATATTCTTGGATAGGGCGAGCAAATATAATAAAGATGACAATATTACCTAAACTAATCTATTTATTTAGCGCTATACCAATCAGACTCCCAAAAAACTATTTTAATGACCTAGAAAAAATAACAACAAAATTCATATGGAAAAAAAAAGGTCAAGAATTTCAAGGGAATTAATGAAAAAAAATCAAATGAAGGTGGCTTAGCTGTACCAGATCTAAAATTATATTATAGAGCAGCAGTTAACCAAAACCATTTGGTATTGGCTAAGGAATAGATTAGTTGATCAGTGGAATAGGTTAGGTTCAAGGGATAAAACAGTCAACAAATATAGCAACCTAGTCTTTGACAAACCCAAAGACCCCAGCTTTTGGGATAAGAACTTACTGTTTGATAAAAATTGCTGGGAAAATTGGAAACTAATATGGCAGAAACTAGGCATTGATCCACACTTAACACCGTACACCAAGATAAGGTCAAAATAGGTTCATGACCTAGGCATAAAGAATGAAATTATTAATAAATTAAAGGAACACAGGATAGTTTACCTCTCAGACCTGTGGAAGGGGAAGGACTTTATGACCAAAGCAGAACTAGAGATCATTACTGATCACAAAATAGAAAATTTCAATTATACCAAACTGAAAAGTTTTTGTACAAACAAAACTAATGCAGACAAGATTAGAAGGGAAGCAATAAACTGGGAAAATATTTTTACAGTCAAAGGTTCAGATAAAGGCCTCATTTCCAAAATATATAGAGAATTAACTCTAATTTATAAAAAATCAAGCCATTTTCCAATTGAAAAATGGTCAAAGGATATGAATAGACAATTCTCAGATGAAGAAATTGAAACTATTTCTAGTCATATGAAAAGATGCTCCAAGTCATTATTAATCAGAGAAATGCAAATTAAGACAACTCTAAGATACCACTACACACCTGTCAGATTGGCTAAAATGACAGGAAAAAATAATGATGATTGTTGGAGGGGATGTGGGAAAACTGGGACATTGATGCATTGTTGGTGGAGTTGTGAACAAATCCAACCATTTTGGAGAGTAGTTTGGAACTATGCTCAAAAAGTTATCAAACTGTGCATACCCTTTGATCCAGCAGTGTTACTACTGGGCTTATATCCCAAAGAGATTATAAAGAAGGAAAGGGACCTGTATGTGCATCGAATGTTTGTGGCAGCCCTTTTTGTAGTGGCTAGAAACTGGAAATTGAATGGATGTCCATCAGTTGGAGAATGGCTGAATAAATTGTGGTATATGAATATTATGGAATATTACTGTTCTGTAAGAAATGACCAACAGGATGATTTCAGAAAGGCCTGGAGAGACTTACATGAACTGATGCTGAGTGAAATGAGCAGGACCAGGAGATCATTATATACTTCAACAACAATACTATATAATGACCAGTTCTGATGGACCTGGCCATCCTCAGCAAGGAGATCAACCAAATCATTTCCAATGGAGCAGTAATGAACTGAACCAGCTACGCCCAGAGAAAGAACTCTGGGAGATGACTAAAACCATTACATTGAATTCTAATCCCTATATTTATGCTCCACCTGCATTTTTGATTTCCTTCACAAGCTAATTGTACAATATTTCAGAGTCTGATTCTTTTTGTACAGCAAAATAACGTTTTGGTCATGTATACTTATTGTGTATCTAATTTATATTTTAATGTATTTAACATCTACTGGTCATCCTGCCATCTAGGGGAGGGGGTGGGGGGTAAGAGGTGAAAAATTGGAACAAGAGGTTTGGCAATTGTTAATGCTGTAAAGTTACCCATGCATATAACCTGTAAATAAAAGGCTATTAAATAAATAAATAAAATAAAATAAAATAAAATAAAATGCTGGAGATAATATAAAATATTTGGGAGTCTACCTGCCAAGACAAAGTCAGGAACTATATGAACAAAATTATAACGTACTTTCCACACAAATAAAGTAAGATTTAAACAACTGGAAGAATATCAAGTGCTCATGAGTAGTCATTACAATAAAAGTAACAATTCTACCTAAATTAATTTACTTATTTAGTGCCATACTAATCAAATGGCAAGAAATTACTTTACAGAGCTGGAAAAAGATAGTAATAGTTCATCTGGAAGAATAAAAGATCAAGAATTTCAAGGGAATTAATGAAAAAATGCAAAGGAAGGTGGCCTATTTATACCAGACCTAAAATTATATTTTAAAGCAGTGGCCATCAAAACCATTTGGTACTGACTAAGAAATAGATTAGTTGATCAGTGGAATGAGTTAGCTTCACAAGACACAATAGTCAGCACCTAGAGTAATCTAGTATTTGATAAACCTAAAGATCCTGGGTCCTGGGATAAAGACTCATTTTTTGACAACAATTGTTGGGGAAAATTGGAAATTAGTATGGCAGAAATTAGGCATTGACCCACACTTAATACCGTTTACCAAAATAAGGTCAAAATGGGTTCATGATTTAGACATAAAGAATCATACTATAAATAAAGTAGAACAAAGGATAGTCTCAGATCACAACATAGTATTTTCGCCATTTTTGTTATTTGCTTGCTTTTTTCTGTTTCTCATTTCTTTTCCTTTTTTGATCCTATTTGTCTTATGCAGCATGATAAATGTGGAAATATGTATAGTAGAATTTCATATGTTTGATATATATTGAGTGCTTGCTTGAGTGTTTGAGGGGAGGGAGTGGGGAAGAGAGGAAGAAAAATTTGGAGCACAAAGTTTTGCAAGGGTGAATGTTGAAAACTATCTTTGCATATATTTTGAAAATAAAAAGCTATTATTATTAAAAAAGAAAATCAGAATTGGGCAAGGGGGAGCCAGTGAAGTTATAAGAGATTAAGAAATAATAAAACAAAATATAAAGAATGAAAAAAATAGAAGACAATATGAAACATTTTAGAAAAAAACAATAGCTCTGGAGAAAAGTTAAGAAAAAAACATAAGAATAATAGGAATACCTGAAAACTGTGACTACCCAAGAGAATCTTGATAACAATAATATAAGAAATAATCAATGAAATTGTTGTCAAATGATAGATAAAAAATCCACCAATCTTCACCTCAAAGAGACCCCACAAGGAAAATACATAGGAACATTATTGCTAAATTTTCAAACCCTCATAACAAAGACAAAATTTTACAAGAAACAAACAAACAAAAATTCTAATTCAAATGTTCTGGAGCCAATATTAGAATTGTATAGGATCTACTAGGAGCTGTAATAAAAGAGATGCAGTTTCTGGAATGGTATTGTTAACAATCAAAAGAACTAGACCTATAGCCAAAAATATTATATCCAGAGAAATTAAGTATAATATTAAACAAAAATTCCCCAGATTTTAAAATATTTTGTCTCAACCAAACCTGAAATTTAACATATAAGGGCCAACTTATAAGAGCCAATAATTTCAAAGTCCTCAATAACAACAAACTGTTTATGTTTTATATATGGAAATAAAAACCATATGTCTAGGATTGACATTAATAATTGGGTAGTCCAAAAGCAAGATTGAGGGAAAGTTGAGTATGATCTGGCTATACAAGCAAAACTTTCTAGGAAAAGGTAAAAAATAGTAATTAGGCTAGACAAATGAATTGCAGAGAAAGAAGTGATATAGAGGCTATTAGGAATGGGTGAAGTAGGGAATAATACATACATACACATATTCAAAAATATATACATATTATTCTTCAAACTCTATAAAGAAATATGGGAGAGGGAATAGAATAAGGGGTATAGAAGGGTGTGTAGAATTATGGCAATGGGACAAGGTGTTTTGATTAATAGTAAAGGGTAGAAAAGGACAAGGTGGAGTACAGAAAGATATTTGGATTAAGGAGAGTGGAATAAGGTATATAGATTAATGGAAATGAGATAAAGAGGAAGGGAAAGGGTAGGGGGAGAACATAAGGAAGAGATCCACAGTTGGGGGGGTGGTGATTAAATAATAGTAAGGCATGTTAAAGAGTAAAAATAAAGCAGAAAAGCTAACAGGAATAGGAAATAAGAGGTATAAACAAACACAATTAACAAGGAGTAAATTTTATTAGGGAAAATAAAGCAGGGCTAGTAATCAATAATCTCAGACAAAGTCAAACTTAAAGACTCAATCAAGAGAGTAATCTATGTTATATATCAGTAATATATTGTTTTAGATACATTTCTACATATATGTAATGAGTATGTATGTATGTGTGTAGGCATATATGTATGTATATAGATATGTGTATATATGTGGACAAGTATGCAGGTGTGTATCTATGTATGTATGTATGTATATATTTACATAAATACATCCATGCTTGACTGTAGCCTGCTTGGAGGAAGTGGGGGGGGGAATGAAAGGAAGGGGGGAAGGATAAAACAAAAAGTTCACAGTTCACAAAAGAATAAGAGAAGACAGGAGTGATGAATATAATGTCTTCTATTATTATATCTGTTTTCTTGAAATGGAAATTTATTCTTACATATTTTGAATCCTTCCTGACCTTCTTCTGGCACATAACATTGTTTCCTTTTCTTCCTGTCCTTTTTCTATTTGATTTTTTAATTTTGTATTTAGCTCTAAATCAATCAATCAATCAATAATTATTGGACTATCTGAAAGTCATGATAAAAAAAAAGAAAACAGAGGCATCACCTTTCAAAAAATTATCAAAACTTCCTTGATATCCTAATTCCTGAGAATAAAGTAGAAATAAAAGATCCCATTGATCACTTCCTGAAAGAGATAACAAAATGATAGTTGCCAGAAATATTACAGTAAAATTCCATGTTAAGAAGAAAATGTTGCAAGCAGACAGAAACAAACATTTAAAATAGAGAGACATAGTTAACACTTCCATTTAACGGTTGGAGGGTTTGGAATATGATATTCCAGAAGGAAAAGAAGCTAGGATTATAACTAAGAATAACTAGCATAACTGAGTATAATCCTTAAAATAACTTAAACATCATAAGTCTACCAGAAGACATAGTAAATTATCAAAGCATTAGTTTGTTTTCTATAAGCAACAGGTAAAGTTGTGATACCTTTGAAAGTTCAAAGATTTCCACTAATCAGTTTTGTAGAAACTGAAAGCACTAGATCATCTAGCCTAACTACTTTATTTTAGAAATCTAGAAAGTGATGCTAAGTGGCCTTCCCAATGTCACAGAGGCATTAAGTAGCAGTCAGAATTAAGATTGAGATTTTTTTTTTAATCTCAAATTCATTGTTCTTTTCAATAAAATCACACCTAGGAATGCTAGGTGCAATGAAAAGGACACTAAAATTTCATGTGCACCTATCAAATAGTTCAGGATGTAATATTTCAGTAGAAACAATATAATAAAAAAGGCATTAATTCTTCTTCAGATAATAATTTGCTGATTTGTTTTTATCCTTTTAAAAAACCAGTTAATTTAAGCTTTTCAGTCCTATGTTTCAGTATAAAACACTTCATCCTTTCTTCAAGAGAAATGTCTGGTTTTATCATTTGCATTTGAGCATACAAAGCTTTTGTCCATTCAATGGGCAATGGATCAGAGACAAAAGCAACCTTTCTATATTTTTCCTAAGAACTACATACACAGAATGACATTTAGGTGTTTTAGTTTGTCTTGGTGTATCATTCAGTAGTGAGTTGTAGCTTAAGCGAATTCTAACCATGCAAAAAATTTTAGTGGCTGCCCTTTCTGAGTCCTTGGATCATGGAAGGTAGATGAAGCAACGTTCTAACCCATCACTATTTTCCTTAGCTTGACCTTTTCAAGTCATGAACAGATTTCCATTTTTGGTTTTAAGTTGAAACCAGCTTTTTAATGATGTAACCCCTCCTTCTTTCTCTAGAAGACTGAATTTAAGAGTATAAGATTGCTTTTATCCTACAGTGAGCTCTTTTATTTTGTTTGTTATTAGAATAATTTTTTATCATATGATGGTTTGGTTTGCCTCTGTAGAAATAATTGTTGTCTTTGTAAGAGCACTTTATTGAAGTGCAGGAAAGTTAGATGCCCTTCCTCCAGTTGCTTAGTAGGCAAGGCAACACACATTTTTTAAGTACTTAACTATGTCCCACAGTGCTGTGCTAAATATTGGAAGTACAAATACAAGAAAAAAGAAACACAAACCCTGCCCGCAAAGGGATTGCATTCTAATGAAAGAAGATAATATACAAAAGATAACTGGAAAGAAGGTGTGTGTTTGGAGAGGATGAAGGCTCTTGACAAGGTACATGGTGTTGAATTCCAGTTTATCTAGGAGAGGAATGAAGATTCATTGATGTGAGCCCCTCCTCAAAATGGAGGCTCTAAGAACTCACCAATGGCAGAAAGCATTGGAGGGTGTATCTTATGGCTATAAAAGGGCTACAACCCTGAAGAACTGGAATGCTGTTTCTGATCACTTTTACTGCTGCTAATCTGTGCATTTATTTTCTTCTTTTTCTTCTTTCATGTCTTATGAAACTTATCCCACATTTCTTAAGTATAAAAATACTCTTTTTTCTTCCATGAGGTAGACTAACCATCTCAGTAGGTCCTATCTAAGAGTGACTCTTCAAAAGTTGTGCTTGTTTATTCTGAGTTCTAAGAAATAGCTTTTTGGCTAAAGTTATTTATTTTTCCCCTCATTCCTTTCTCTAAACTACTTCTAGTTTCAATACCATTCTGGAATCTAGAAGATTTGAGAAGCATGAGGGTTTTTAGAAAGATGGTCTCTGGATAATGAGATTACAATAATGATCATTGGAGCAAGTCTATTTAAGAATCATAGAATCTCTGAGCTGGGGAGCCTTAGAGGTCATTTATGCAAGGGGATGGACAAGGCCTGTCTTTTTTTATAGCACACTGAACATAGTGGGAATATAGCAAACATTTTAAAAACTGAAACCCCCATTGTAAAATTGAAAAACTCCACAGATTATTAATCACTAAAGAATCTTAGTTTTTAATACAATGATATTTTTAAATGATATTATGATTGTTCTACTAAAATATTTTATTTTCTTAAAGTACATGGGAATATATCATTGATCTTTCTATATTCCTTGATTGCTGGTGTGTGTTGCATAATGAAAAAACTGCCATTTAGTTTTTGTCATATACTGAAGAAGTCTGTAAACATCCTGAAAGTGTGATTTCCTCTCCAGTGCTTTACACTGTACTGACTTCACAGTCAATGAATGCTTTTATAGGCATTCTATACCTGTTCATATGAAAAGGAAGTTGTATTGCTTTCAAAAGTTGCTTCTCTAAAGTTCCAGCTAAGCAGTTTAACTCTAGTGAAAAAATGATTTGTCTTTATAGCACAAATAGAGACAGATGGTGCAAAACCCATTGAGAAATGCACTGAGATCATCTGAACACATTAACTTTTATAATACCCTTCAGGTGTGGTCATCTAGTTTGCTTAAAGAGTTCCAGTAATGGAGAACTCACTACTTCCCGAAGCACCTCATTCTATGCTAATTGGACAACTATAATAGGAAATTTTTATTGACCTTAAACTTACAATCTACCTCTCTAAAACCTCTATCTCCATCCTGACCTCTGAGATCAAGAACCAAGTCTAATCTTTTCACATGACAGCCCTTAAAATATTTGAAAGCAATCATCCTATTCTCCCAGTCTTTTCTTCTCCATGCTAAACATCCAGAATTCCTTCATCTAATCCTTGCGTCTTATGTTTCTTGTCCTCTCTCTATTCTGATCACCTTTCTTTGAATATATTCTGGTTTTTCAAAGCATTTTCTAAATTGTGGCGCTGAGGATTGCCCAAAGTAGGACAGACTATTGGATGACAGTAACCTACTTTATTCTGGAAACCAGTCCTCCATTAATCTACCCTAAGATCATTTAGCTTTATTGACTTCCATTTTGCCCTACTTTCCTAATATCCAGATATTTTTTCCTATTTCATCTTATGATTAATATTTTTTTCCTTTGCCCTTCTCCCCCAATTAAAAAAACACAATAACCTCCTGTAACAAATATAGTCAAGCATCACGTTTGTTCCGTTTTGCACTATTAAACCATCTCCTCTCTATCAGAAGGTGAGTAGTATTCTTTATCAAATAGTCATGGCATTGATTAGAGAACTTCAGCCTTTCAAAATTATTTGACTTTCCAATATTGCTATTTTAGAAATTTCTTTTTTTTTTCAGCTCATTTTGCTATTTATAAAAGTTAGTCATTCAAACAGTTTCAAATCCATTAAACCTTATGTTTGCTTATCTTTCTCCATTCCATCCACAGGGATATGATTTTTTTTCAAATATCACAATAACTTTGCTACTCCCATAGTATGTCAAATGAATATAAAGTACTTTGAAAACTTTCAATTTTGACTCAGATATCTGCTAGGTGGATAGAAAGAGTGCTAGAATTGGAGACAGGAAGAGCTGGATTTCAATTTTGTAACACACACTAGTTATATAACCCTGGGCAAGTCAATTAAACCTTTATTTGGCTGAGTTTCAACTTCTTTAAAAGAAGAAAAGGAACAGCAACCTCCTAATGTTGTTAAGATAAAATGAGATAACATTTAAGTTGGATAGCTCAAAAACCAGGGAGATTTATTGCTGGTCAATATCAGAAAGACAAGAATTTGGAATAAAGGAAATTTAGCAGTTCAGTCTAGCCTTTTTGTTTATGATTCCTCCACTTCATGGAAAGATATAGGAAATCTTGGAAATGATGTTGGCTTCAAATCCTAAACGTAACACAGTTCTTGTGTTTGTGTTTGTGTTTGTGTGTGTGTGTGTGTGTGTGTGTGTGTGTGTATGTGTGTGTATATGTTCTCATTGAGTTGCCTGAAATGGATTTTGGGAGCATGGGATCCCTATAGTAAGTTAAATGGAAAATAGAAGGAGGTTCTAAACCTTAGCTAATTCTCTGGAATAAAGGATTGTGATCCAGGACCAGATATGGGAATTTAGAAGAAAAAACAGTATATTAGTTAAGGAGGACTCTTTGGCTTTTTCTTGCTCAAGTTTTTTAGGAGTATGTGATGGCTATAACATAGCCATAGACTGTAACTGTATGGATATGTATACATATATTGTGTTTAACATATACTTTAACATATTTAACATGCATTGGTCTGCCTGCCATCCAGGGAAGAGGGTGGAGGGAAGGAGGGAAAAAGTTGGAACAGAGGTTTTGCAAGGGTCAATGCTGAAAAATTACCCATGCATATAACTTGTAAATAAAAAGTTATAACAACAACAAAAAAACACATAGCCATAGACTGAAAAGCCTCTGATCAGAGAGAGGCACTTTAGTAGGCAATAGTTGAAATGACTTGTAGGAGACCCTGAAAAGATGCAGACTAGCAGAAATTTAGGGTCAAGAGAAACAATACCACCATATACCCAGAAAAGATACAAAACAATGACTATAAAATCAGTAGAGCAACAGTGTGCATTGTCTACATATCAGTTATGGCTACAATGCCAGTGTAGTTGTGCTTAACAGAGATGATATACAAAACAAAGGTATTATTGAAGGATATCAGTAGCCCTGTGGTATCAGAAATAGGAGATATTGTGGATCTTTTTGTGCTTTATCCATGTGTTCCCTATGTATGTCTTTGCTACATGTATTTTTGGCTCATGTGTCTTCACACATGCTCTCTGGCTTCCATTTTTCCAACATATATACTTCTCATGTATAAACTCTGGGCATATGTTGTATGTGTCATGGCCACATATATATTTCTTACATGTTTATCTACTGGTGCACATGAGTATGTATGAAATATTCTGGCCTTATATTTATGGAGGATATACTCTAAAACAACTTTGCTACTGGATCATTTTATTAAATGCCTTTACTTTGAATTATTACCCATGGCTAACTAATAAGAGTAAGCTCATTTGTGAGACTCATGTACCATAGTTTTTGAATGGGGACAAATTAACACGATGTCTTGAATTTTGAGTAGTTTTTTTTTCTTTTTTGAATTTCCAGGTATAAGAAATATAGGGGAGGGACCCAGTTGCTACACTTAAAAAAGGTGAGATTACACATATTTTTAAAGGTTATGATATCAATCACTATATTCACTTACTTTTTACACTTATAAGCCAATTTTTTGGAGATCTAAAATTGCACATTTGAAGATGCTTGTGTATTGAAAAATGAAGATTGACTAAAGCATGGATTTATTCTGAAATGTATTTGGCTACTTTATCAGTCATAAAGTGATCTTCATGATTTGGGGACCTAGAATTCTTGATTTGATTTTAAATTACCTTATTTATTCATTAATTTTCCTTTTGAGTGGTATAAATGAGATTTTTTGTAAAACAGCTGTGACTAACTCCCTTAGCATTAGTGTCTTTTGTTAAATGTGAGGGAAAATATGAAAGTTTTAGATAAAATATAAAGTCATACTTTATAAGCAAAGCAACACAGATGCCTTTTAAGAATTTAATATGATACACCCACACAGCCTGAGTCAGAAGGCTGATTAAAAAACTTTTAAATTATAAAATAGCTGAAAACTCAGGTATTTTAAAAATGATAGAATGATCTTTATTATTATTAGTTTGGGTAACAACTACAAATTATGGGCTGGAGCCCACACTCAGAATCTCAAAAGCTTAAGCTTGAGAATATGAACAGCTGAAAATAAAAAACCATGCACATCACTTTTCATAAGAGAAGCCAGAGGAATAATAGCTGCTCTTGGTTCCTTTCTATGCTGTAAATAATCCCCTGTGGACAAAATGACTTCTGATGTTCTCCAAATCCAAGTGTACAAATATATAACCAGAATATATAGAAAAAAGTCTTTGTACAAAACCAGAAACAAATAGCTTACTTTTAAAATGTTATAATGAACTCCAGAAAATTTGGCAGCTAGACAATGAGTGTGCTGTAATAGATGGGCATACTGTGTTTTTTCTAGATATTAATAAGGCATTTTACAAAAAAGATTAACTCCTCAGGTCACAAAGGAAGCAACTGTTTTGTATAACCAAAATAATTTAATAGATTTATTACACATTTGTCTAAATAATGAGCTCACACCAAGGAATAACCTACCTGTAGTTGGCATGAGTGATGCTTCTCTGACTTAAAAGTAAATTCTAAGAAGGTAAGGTTCATTTTTTCCATTACAATGCTTGTGGCCTCAAAGAAAAGTAAAATAAAAATCAATATTCCTTCCTCTCCCCAAGAAAAGAGTGATATCCAGGAAAAAATTTTCAAAGATGCATGAGTTACAAGACCCCCATGACTTCCATGAATTCAGATCTTTCATCTCAGTGAAAAAAAGATCAGAAAAATATTTGTGCTAAAAAAACTACTTGGATATGATTCATTATTTGGGTGGGCAATTGTAAAATTTGTCTTCCATGCAAGGAACTGAACTAGTGGCTGCCATCTGAAATATCCACTATTAGCATTTGGAAAACTGAAAAACCAAATATATGTGCCACATTTATGTCACGGGAAATATTTAAATATGAATAAATTCTTTGGGAAAGTTGAGAAATAGGAAGGAAAAAAAGGCAAACTTTTCCCATTGCTACTACTTTAGGTGCATCTGATTTACATTTTCAAGCTTGCGTTTTTAGAAGGATTAAAAGCTAAATGCTACTGATATCTGTATAAGCTTCTATATTTGGAGTGTAGAAGGCTGAACTGATACCTATCTTGTAAATAATTTTGTTATTCCCCATTCTTAATAATATAAAGAATTTGTAACCTAGTATTGTAACATGGGGAACTCATTTGTATATAGCGTTGAACTTTAAGACTGTTCAGACAATGTCATCTATTAGCATGGCATTGATAATAATATAACTCTTCTATTAGATACATTGTTAATAAGGAGAAGACAAGAAGGAAGGGACCAGAGTTTTGTATGCTATAAATATATTCTCAAGAGATTTGCAAACATGACAGAAGTGCCTCTAAACTGGATAGAAACCAATTGGATGCTCAACAAAGACATGGAACATAGAGCTAATGATTAAAGACCCTCTGAGAATTAGGAAAATGTTCCATTGGCAAAATCAATTTCCAGTTAGAGAATAAAATTCCCAGATAATACACCATAGGGTTGATACAACCTTTTCCTTACCAGAAATTTTCAACTCCATAGATACATTTTAAAATAATAGTAAGTATGAAAACAGGATTCCATTTTCAGAAATGGACGGATAACCAACCTGACTAGAATTGCATCAGATTTTTTCTCTATAAGAGAAAATTCTCAACTTCTGCTCTTTCCCCCCATGTATATATAGCCACTAAGGGCTAACTTGGCCAAATGTCTCTGAACAGGAAGTAAGTTTTTAGCATATTCATGATATAGGTTACTATTCAGTGTTCCAGTTTGTCAGATCAGATCTATCTGGTCTATGAAAGTGCTGAAGAAAGTATAGCTCTAGTTCAGAAATTTAAGGCTTTGATAACCCATAAACACTAGTGAAGCTCACTCTTCCTTGCTAATAAGCAATTAGGTTTGTGCTTATAGTTGACAAGTGAAAAATCTGATAACGAATTTACAATTATTCCTTGTTTATAGACAGTGAACCGGTTTCAAATGAACTGTAAACTTTATTCCTTTCCTATTATGTGCAGTTATGAGAAGAACACAGAAGGGAAATATTTATATTCATAGCCATGTGTATACTTTGAAAAAAAAAAGGACACAGAGATTATATTTTTGGGGGGCTACAAGATCATCTTACTGGCAATAACTTGGCTGCTAAACCTGATGCCCATTCACTGAAGTTATGTAGATCTATGTTTTTCATTCTGGAAAAATTGCCCTGAGAATTTGGATATGGACCTACTAAAGTTAGTTTGCTTTTCATAATCCTGACTATGGCTAGATAGTTTTTCCTTGATGTTTATTGAGTTATTTGCATTTGGGATGTTTGCCTTTGAAGGATCCTATAAATCCTCACCTGCACTTTTATTGTTCAACAGGCCCAATAAAAGACTATGAATTACTTTAAAAGTACAACCATGCTAAACCATAAGAATCTAAGGAAAAGAAGTTATTTAAAGAAAACAAAACAGAATAATTGGCTGATGTCTGTCTTTGAAATACAGCATGCTGTCAATCAAGGTATACTCAGGCATGGCTGGAAAAAAAACACACAACAGCAACAACAATTGAAAAGTTTCTTGGGGTTAGCCAAATGGACAACTGTGAAACAGTTCAATTGAAACAAAATTTACTTAGCATAACAATGGCCAAAACTGTGAGGGACTTTAGCAACTACTTAGTCTAATCTCTGAATTTTTTTTTTTATTTATGTTTCATACCATTCAATGTCTGTTCTGTCAAGCAACTTATTGCCCTTCATTCTTTTTTTTTCCCCTAATCTCTGAATTTTACAAATGAGAGTTGAGACTCAAAGAAGTTAAAAATCCTAACTAAGTTGACATGATTGGCAAGTAATAGAAATGGTATTCGAATTTGGAACTAATTGCCAATATTTTCTATACTCCATATTGCCTTCAGTTAACTGATGCTAGTACATGCAGAGGTTGAAGTCACAGATTTAGAGTTGGAAAAAGTGAGAGAACATGTAGTTCTTCAGGGGTTCTTACCTTGAGGTCTATGAACTTGTTTTAAAATTTTAATTTATTGTATTTTAAAATTAAAATAAAAAAAATTCCTTTGTAATCCTATGTATTTTATTCATTTAAAATCGCTTTTGAGAAGGGTCCAAAGGCTTTATCATACTTTCAAAGGAGTTTATGGTGTACCAAAAAGGTTAAGAACCCATGATATAGTCCAGTACTCTTATTTTACAGATAAAATCAAAGTTTCAGAGGTAAAATGATTTGCCTAGGGTCATTTGATAAATAAATGAAATTCAATATCAGATTCTTCTAAATACAATAGATCTTTCATTACTTAATTTTCCTCATACACTTTAATATATATTTTAATAACCCTTTTAAGATCTAGTCTTTATAGTTCTTTATATCCAACTCCAGTGACCTTCACCACTATTTGATTGAGTCATTATCATATGATATTTTAAAATGAGCTGACTCTTTTACTTTCCAAAAATAAAGACCTTTTTGTCATCTTCCTAACTATTCTCAAACAATGATACCAGGTACCACATTTGTGCTACAATTACTGATATATATAATTACAATCCTGGGACACAGGAAAATGCTGAAGTGCCTTCTGGATCATCACAGGAAAATTTAATTATCCTCAGGAGAATTTTATTTTTAAATGTATTTAATTGAATTTCAGTTCTTTAAAAAAGAACAATCCATGTATGACATATGTAGTAATCTATATTAACTAGAATATTTGATAATACAACATGCTATTCCAAGGCCATACTACATATCAGAGAGCTTAATTTATCTTTTCAGCACTACAAAGACATGACTTTAGATTTGGCCATATTTTTTTGAGCCTATAATATATATCACAACCCAAATTTTCTTTTTCCAATTTTTTCTACTCAGTATGAAACATATAATGCTTAAAAGTCAGGATGTTTCTAATCCAAAGACAACTATTCACCTTTAATCTATCATAAAATTACCAAATACAAAACCAATTTAGTAATGCTTGAGGGAAATAAAAGAGCTTAATGAAAGATATAAACAAATATCAGAGTCTAGGCTATGCTTTTCTTGTGGTCATGGCAAAGACAATTTCAAGAGTATTGCTTTGGTCAATGCAAGTTAAGAAAGCTTATATTAAGCTATTATGAGAGTCATCGAGTTCTCTTTAAAGAAAAGTATTTTTTTAAAGATTGAATCATAAATTACACATTGTACCTTGTTCACTGACAAGATCAGTATTGTACTGCATTTGCATCAAACCCATTATCAGCGTTTCTGTTGCCTAGCTACTGCAAATGTGAAGTTTAATGCACTTTTGATGGATATTTAAATTGTAACAGCCATTCAACTATGCAGGCTTATAGAAAATGAAATGGTTGGTCTTATTCAAATCAAAATGAACTCCTATTTTTAGCAAAGGTTCAGCCTTTCTAAGTTTTATGGAAAGACATGCTACTTACTGCACAAGGGGAGAGTTGGCCAACAATTTCTATACCAAGTCCTTTTAGACTCCTATAAGTTATATTACTAATGCCAGATTTTAGGATATATATAAAGGGAAAAAACACTTTCTGCAGTTTCTGCAGATATTTTAGATATCCTGCATAACTTATGGGAAGATAGTGGTAGAAGCTGCACGAGATGGTCAGATATGGAAGGGTTGCTGTAGGGAGTACTCACATTACTGAGAGAATAGATGACATCATGGCATCAAAATTTACCTTCCCTTTGAGATTATCTCCAATTTACTCTGTATTTTTCTTTCTTTCTTTCTTTTTTGTATATATATATATATATATATATATATATATATATATATATTTGCACAATGTATCCATTATTATTGTGACTTCTTTGAGGGCAGGGATTATTTTTGCCTCTATGTGTATCCCTAACACTTGGTCCAGTGCCAAGTATATGGTAGGTGCTTTGATGACTTGACTTATATACATATAAAAATATATGTATATATGTGTTTATGATATAAATTTATATCCTCTCTAAATGTGTGTTTTCAGAATGTTACAAATGTCTTAGTATAGGTTTAACATATTAAAGCTGAACTCGTTGTGTGTGTGTATGATATATAAAACACATACAAACAAAGATGGCTCTTCATCATGGAGAGTATGTGTTATTTTTGTTTTTCTTGACTGTATTCAAAGTAACAAAATCACCTTCTTGATCTTACCTGTTCCCATGCAAATACATGCTGATTGAAATAGAATTGAATCTGTTCATTTGCAATATTAATGCATAGCTGCTCAAAGGAATTTTTTCTGAAGTTTTCAAAGCCAAAAATGTCCAGGATGCCAATATTCAGCTCACCATCCGTCCCACTGAAAGAATTAAGCAAGCATTAAATTGTGTTTTCAGTTATTTTCTTGAAAGATATAAATATTAATCAATAAAGGATATAAAACAACTCGTCTCAGGAAAATTCTCAGTTAAGCTTTTGCAAATGTCGTACTGTGATTAGGCTTAAGAAATGACAACTGAGATTTACATATAAATGGTTGCTTGGGCTTAAGAAATCACAATTGGGACATACATATAAATGGTTGCTTTTCTAAACTGTGTAAATTTCATTCCACAAAACATGGAGAAGAAGGTTTCACCAACACAGCATTTCAAAGACACAGTATTTTTGCTGCACTGTGGAAACCTCTTGTTTCTGCTACATGACCTATTTAAGCGATGACAAGATGGTTCAGTAAGAAGAGTACTGAATTTGGCATCAGAGGATCTGGGCTTAATTACTAGATTTATGATTTAATGTCAGCTTAACTATAGACAAATCATTTGACCCCTTTGGAGCCCAAGTTTTTCATCCATCAAGGTGTAAGGACTGCATGAGATAGTCTTTAAGATCCCTTCCTGCTCTAAATTTCTGATTATATTAAAATCTATAGGTATAAGCATCAACTTCTATGTGAATGATTTTTACCCCTATTACTTTTTTTAAGTTAACAAAAAAAGTATTTCAAAAGTTACTTTGTAAATAGTGCAATTGCTCTCAAAGGATATTCTGTTTCAACAGATGTGTTCTGACATTTTGGATGCTATGATGCTTCAGTGAAAAAACATTTTAAAAAGAACTTTGCTTAAAATGAATTTTACTTACCCAGAAGTATGATGAAGCATAGTATTTACAAGATAAACAAAATATGTCTAACATGGACTAGCATCAAAATATGTAGGACTTCTGTCAAAAAACTAAACAAAAAGGCTGCTCTTGTGGAATAGAAATTTCATGTCCACATCTCCTGACTCTACCACTGAACTGGCAACATAAACAATACCATGTCTCACAATAAAAAATGTTGTGCCATAAGCAAAACCCTCTAAAAAAGCCCCAAATCAAGAACCTCTGTTAGAATATATTCATGGTTTGGTAGACTATATCCTTTGTATTATTTGCTTATAATGTTATTTTTTTCCTAATCAAATGTAGTCATTTGGAAACAGCCTTAAAGTGGGGAATTCATTAGAATGGATATAACAATGTTGAAGGACAAAGGGAATATGAAATAAGAGGACAATGGGTCATTTTAGGTGGCAGTCTTAACCAGTCTGCCTAGTTGGACAATATTGATATTTAGTTTCAAAACAAGGATTATTTTGAGAGGGATTAATTAAGTGCATTGTTTTAAGATTATTTAGCTATTTTGTTGTAGAATGATTTTTTTCTGAACTATTCAGACACCTTATTTTATTGAGTAGGTGAATATTATTCGGTGAAATTGCTGGTAGGTTCTATGGAACTGGAAAAACTTTTAATGCATATTCTATATAATTGTCACCTGAGGAACAGCCCAGTTAGTCAGCTGAAATAGAATACCAGCCATATTGATAGTACTTCAGTCATTCATGGTCAACTTACTGTGACCTTATGGATAATACTATTCATGGGGATTTTTGTGGCCAAAATATTGAAGTGGTTTGCCAATTTATTCTCTAGAAATTAACTTTTCAATGCCCTGTACAGTGCCCAAAGGGCTATAAGTTGTTTGGGTACAATGGGTATGATGGTTAGGTTGATCTGTTTCTGTCTTGGATCATTCTTCTCTTTCTATTTTCTTCACTGCTATTCTGGCTGGTTTCATTTCCATAGAACAAAAGTTCCTCCCCAATTGAGCTCATTACTTCTAATATCACTACCAGGCTGCTGACTCAAGTCTTGGTTGACATTACCTCTCCTACCCTCCTTTGATCTCTAATTGGAGGACTCAAGGGTGGAGTACTAAATTCCTACCAACTCCTTATCTTATAAGGAGCTAGACTTTCAGTTCCTTCCACTTTGCATCTACTTCTATCTACCTGTTTCCCTTCCATAAAATTAGAGGGATACCCCCACATCATCCCCTCTACTTTCTTACCACCTTTTGTGTGTTGTTTCCTCCTATTACTTTGTTAGGTCTCAGAGGCAGGGACCATCTTTCTTTTTATTAATTGTATCTCCAGTGCTTAGCCCAGTGTCCAGCAAATAGTAGGAACTTAATAAAGATTTGTTAGATTGGGTTACTGGAGATCTAATGAGCTGGTATGAGTTTAATAACCATCTCTATATAGAAGACTCCCATGTCTAAATAGTTAGCTTTTAGTCTTTCTCTAGTTTTGTATCTTTAATTGCTCACTGGCCATTTCAAACTACTTATTCCAAAGACATTTCAAATTCAACATGTGCAAAATAGAACTCAATATCTTTGCCCCCAAATGTGACCCTTTTTCAAATGTCATTATTTTTATCAAAAATTCTTCCATGCACCAAGGTTTACCACCTCAGATTTTCCTTTGGTTCCTTATTCCACCATACTCTACGTGTCCAATAAGTTGCTCAAACTTGGTACTTCTACTTCTGCAACATCTCTCCTATCTGCCCCTTCTCTCTACTTCCATCTGTCCTACCTTTGGTCAAGCTCTCATTACTTTCCACCAGGACTAATGTAATGGCTTCCTAATTGGTTGCTCTGGTCTCAAGTCTCTTTCCATTCCTATTTATCCTTCACATGACTGACAAAATAATTTTCCTAAATCACATATTTAATAACATTCTCCTCTTTTTGACTTTTAAAGTCTTTCATACCTGGCTCCAGACTATTCTTCGGGTCTCAGAATTATTACTGTCTGTCCCTATCTTCATCCCAATATAATTTCATCCAAACTGACTATTCCCTGTTCTACACAAATGATGCTGCATTATCCTTCTGTATTTCTTTTCACTGACTTTCTATCATTCCTGAAACATGTTCTCTACTTATATCTACCTGAGACAATTTCTCTCTTCCTGATTCTTCTTCAGATATTAATTTCCTCCCTTCATAACTACATTGTATTTACATTGAATTCAGTCTACACATATATTCTGTATTTATTTATATATACATTTGGGGGGGATAAAAATCTTAGTTTAGTTTTAAAGCAATAAATCATAAAGCTAGTTTAACACTATGCTAGGACTTTTGAGACACTCTGTGATACTTACATACTGACATATAAATAAATGTAATATGTATATGATTTACATGTACATATACATCTAAGTATACATATGTACAGCTCTATCTCTATCTATAGATATCTCAGTGCTTATGCACAGATATAAATACTATTTATCCTAATAAAATTTAAGTTCCTGGCAACAGGGCATGGTATTTTTTTTTGTCTTTTTCTTTCTGTCACTTAGCCTCATAAATACTAGGTGCTTAGCAAATGCTTAATTAATTGATCTGTTTTTGTACAAGAAGATTCCTCACTGGAAGTTCCTTATACTAGTGAAATTGCACGTTGAGTGAAAAAAAATCATAGATTTTTCAAAGCATTGTGGTAATGAAGAGTTTTAAGGGGAAAAAAAGGACTACTGTGCTAAGCAGTGGATTTATTGAACCCTACGTTGGAGAATTAAAAAGGACTATTTAGAGACAGCTGCTGAAATTCATTTTCACAGTGACTAAATAAAAAGCAAAGAGCACGCACAGCTCTATGTAGGTTGTGGATGGGGTGAATTTTTCTATATCCCTTTTACCTTTGTGATGCATCATGCTTCAGTAAACTGTTAATGCGATTGACGATCCAACTGAAGAGTTGACCGTAGAGTGTCTTTGCAGTAGCATCTCTGACGTCATTAGCTTTTTCCATGGTATTAGGACGAATAATTGTTTCTCCTCGAGTCACTACACAGTGGGAGGTGAGAGCTTCTTGTAGCTCATCTGCCTGAATGAAAAGCAAAGTGGCAGCTGAAAAACAAACAGATGAGAAATGCCAGTTATGGGGATAATAATAATAACAGTTGAAACATTTAGTTCTTTTTTGCTGACAAAGTGCTCTCCTCGTGATAGCCCTGTGAAATTGGTAGTCCAGGCACTAATTTCCCCATTTTACATATAAGGAAAATGAGGCTGAGTGAGATTATGGGATTCCCTTAGATTATGGGATTCACATAGCTAGTTAATAAATGGGCTGAGTTTTGAATCTAGGTGTTCTTACTTCAAAGCTAATATTCTTTTTACTTTATCCAAACTGGGGCAGGAGTGAAATAAGGGTAGCATGGGGGGAATGTCTTTTTACTTGTCTTTTACTGTCAAGAATAATTATAACAATCACAAAAACATCACTACCACCACCTCCTACCACTACTATCACTCCTCACAATTATATAGCATTTTCCTCATAATAATCCTTAAAAGGAATCAGAACAAGCCTTTAATAGATGAAAAACAGAAACTCTGGGAAATGACTTCATGATTACATAGTATATCTGAGGCAGAATTTGAATTCAAGATTATTGACTTGTAGTCTTAAAGCAATAGAGCATTTTAATCTATTTTCCTCTAAGTATATGATATGATCTAATACAATATGTGTATGTATGTGCAGAGATCATTTCCATTTTTAAAAAAATGTCTAGTTTTTATTGATTCATTCATCTTTTATATCACATTTTTTAAAAAAAAAAATGTGTTCCCTTTTTCTCCCTCCCCAAAATCTATCCCTTGTTTAAAAAAAAAAGCAGATGACAAAAGTAGGTCAGCAATACTATCCAATGTATAAATCATATCTGATAGTGTATTACGGAATACTTCCCACCCAAACCTCTCCAATAGAGATGATTTTAAGGTAGACACATAACTTTGGTTGGTCATTAGTCTCTCACCATTCATAAACATTTTGGTGAATTTTATACTTACAGTCTGGTCTCTACTGCCCAAATGGGGAGTTTATCTACACAAAATCAAAACAAACCCTGAAGTGAAGCATTTGATCGACCAGATGGCTGCTTTTCTCTGAACAATGCTAGGCAACTGAGTTCTGACTGATTTTTTCACTGAAATGACAAAAATGACCAGCTATTTTGTTGCCATGGAGACACAGCTGTATGTGGCTGGTGTCTTCCACCTTAGTGTTCCTTTTTATAAAAAAAAAAAACTGGGAAAATCTACAGGAATTTTATAATACGTATTTGGGCTTTTAAAAAACCCCAACATATATATATATATATAATACATTAGATTGCTGTGGTTTCTGAACCCTCAGAGATTAACTAGGAAGTTAGGGCATAAAAGAGGATAGGGATATGTGTATGTATATGTACATATATATTTTACATATATAACATACATATATATGTAAATAAATATGTATTTATATTATTTTAAATGCATATACTTTGTGGGTGGTCCTAGCAACTCATGACACACAATTATCTTGCTATTTATATTTCAAATGTCAGAGTATTTTCTAGCTATGTGTTTCAATTATCATCTTTTTCTGAAAAAACTGTTATATCCCAAATAAATATTTAAATGTCACAGGACAATTGAAATTAATAGCAATGAAATGTAACAAATTAAGATAATAGGAATTTTTAAAACTATAAATATAATGAAAACATCTTTCTATGACCAGTATCAAATTAGTAGAGTTAATATTTATATTAATTATTAGAGTATTTTACTATTTTTTAGTTTACTCTAAGCATTTGAGACAAAGGAGTTATAGTTATTTGGTTAAGTTTGTTGAACCCCTTCTGAGTGTTTTTTTTAAATACTAAATTAACACATTTTTCATGGGGGCAAGAGACTAACTTTTGTTGGTTCCTGCTGCTATTTAACTATATCAATATTATTATTGATTATTAGGATATATTTCCTCCCCTTCCTTCCATTATCTAAGTATAGTTTATACATGTGAACATATCTGCTTTTAGTACATGATACCCAAGTATGATCTACCCGGGATGTGTCTCTTAGAATATTATTCCTCTGATTGTTTGCAATTTATCCAAATTCTTAAGGTATGATATGATTGGAAATATCTTTTAATTTGCTTCTCCATGTTGGACAAGATCTGATATCTTGGTGGCTCAGAAAATCCTTTAGGGTTTTTAGAGTCATTTGCAGAGGATTGCTTATGAGACTATTGTATACTAACCATAGAGCCACCTTAGTTCTAGTTTGAGACAGTCCTGGAATTTCTGGGTAACCTAGGAAAAATATTATGGGAAAGATAGCTCTGGACAATTACCTACCTAAAGGTGATACCCTGACAGATGAATTCTTCTGGGAACAGACTTCCTTGACTTTCATAACGTGAGGATATTTGGATTTGAGGTAAATATGCAAACTTGGTTTGGATTGTAGTGGGAGAGAGTTCCTGGGTAAATTTAGACATACATTTTTCTACTCCTTTCTTTTGGGTAGAAAATATGTGCATAATTCAACAATTTAAGTCGTTTTCTTCCCTTCATCCAAGTTTTAGCTTTGTAATTCTTTTCTTCCTTTTTCTTTCCTTCTTTTCTTTCTCTCTCTCTCTCTCTCTCTCTCTCTCTCTCTCTCTCTCTCTTTTTTTCTCTCTCTCTCTCCCCTTCCTTCCTTCCTTCCTTCCTTCCTTCCTTCCTTCCTTCCTTCCTTCCTTCCTTCCTTCCTTCCTTTCTCAAAATTGATTAACAGTGAAGAGTTGTGGAAAGTTAAAAAGATTTGAAGTCAAGGGTTCTACTTAATGCTTCTCAAATCTTGAACAGGCTACAACCTCCCAGAACCTGATTCCTTATCTGTACAATAAAGGGGTAGACTACATCAGCAGTTTTTAAGCTTTTTAGTGTCGGGGATCCCTTTAGAAGTTTTGTGAACCCAATGGCACCCCTTATCACAATGATATTTTCTTGTTGATATTCATAATATAAGGAAATGCTAAAATTTAAAAATTGGTGGGCATAAAAAGTTCACATACCCTCTGAAATCCATCCTCTAATAGTAGCTTAAGAACTTTAGACTCAATGATCATTCCTTTCAAATGAATTTATAATATTTTGATTTATGACCTAGAGACAAAACTATTTTACAAATGCTGACTCTTACATAGTATGACCTTTGGGTTGAAATGTTCAATTTCATGGTAGATGGCTGTTGAGGTCCTTTCCAACACACTTATTCTGGGATGAAATGAAATAGAGGATTTAGAACTAGAAATATTCTTAGAGAAAACTTTGTCCAAATGAATTTTTACTAAAAGAAAGTTGCTGTTGTTGTTGAGTCGTTTCAATCCTGTCTGACACTGAGACCACATTTGGGATTTTCTTAGTAAAGATATTGGAGTGGTTGATCATTTCCTTCTCCAGATAAGAAAGTTGAGGCTCACAGAAATGTAATAATTTGCCAAAGATCACAGAGAGAGAGTCATTAGTTAAGCCAGGATTCCAATTCAGGTACACCCAAATTGCTTCTCTCACAAGTATACTCACAAGACAGAAATAATTCCTTATCAGAATTGTATGTGATAATTAGGTATTAGAGAAAATAAGAATCTGTTTTCTAAAAATAGATTTTTTTTGTTTTTATTTATGTATGGATTGAACCTGACTATTGTTTTAAGGTTTCCATATGTAAATACATTTTTTAAAAATTACCATCAGTCGACACAAATGCTACACTGAGCTGCAGAAAAGAAAAATGTAATCGTGAATGGAAGGTAATAAACTCACAGTTCTCAAGAGCTGCTGGGTTGGCAATATTGCTTTTGTCAATTTGGTGCTCAGTTGCCACAGAAAAAAATTCAATATTACCCATGTTTAAAATTGCAGCTAGGATGCTGTATACACTTCCAAGTTCCTAGGAGAAAAAAGGACAGAGGTATTGGTGTTCATCAATCTCATTCATGTCTCTATTTTAGGAAGGGAATGATGATAGGAAAAGTAATCCATTGGGGAAAAAATGGGAAGCACACTATCAGGGAAGGCATACTATCAAGTTGTCTCCCATGCTTTCTCCTTCTCAAGTTGTTGGAATCACTAACTTTTTTTAACGCTCAGTTCATGTGCTAGCACTTGCTAGCTGCAGTACATTCTTTCTGATTTCCCCTAGTTTATATCTCACACCACAATGTATTTCTTTTTCTCTTCCCCCCCCCTCTCTTTCTCTCTCTCTCTCTCTCTCTCTCTCTCTCTCTCTCTCTCTCTCTTTCTCCCTCCTTCCCTTACTCACTCACTTTCTCTCTCTTTTTCTCTCCTTTTTTTTTTTAAAAACATCTTTGTGTTTATATTCACTCTGTATTCCATGTTCTACCCAACCAAAACCAGAAATTTTTTATTGTTTCCCTAGCACCTAGAACACAGAAGGTGCTATATAGAACTTTACCTTCTCCATACACAGATATCAGCATTAATTGCATGACCCAACAGAAGTAGACTTCAGGGAATCCTCTTTCCCTCACTCTACCCCAATCTAATCCCCATGATCCAGAACCAGTCAAGCACTAGAAACTCCCTTTTGGCTGGAGGATAACCATTTCCCCTTTCCATGAGGAAGATCTACCCCTATTTTGGGTAACTATTTATTGCTAGTGCCTTCTCTCAGATTACCTCTCATTCATACTCTATCTTTCTTATATGAATATTTGCATCTCATCCACTCCATTAGAATGTATCCTTCTTGAGAGTAGACATTATGTTTTTGCTTTTCTTTGTTTCCCCAGGATTTAGCATGGCAACTATTTTATAAAACTTTGTGGACCAACACTCTCATCTACTCAACAGTCTTTCCTTGGAGACCATTTGTCCTGACATTGTTCTTCAAGACCTACCAGAATACTATTTGCCTTGTGACTTTGTGCTCTAGATCCAAAGGACCATCTGGCCTTTCCATTTGTCCTGAAGGTGAATCTTTTTTTGTCTTCTGTAATAAGAATGTGAGTTCCTTTAGAGAAGCAACTCTCTCAAGTTTCCACTTGCATCTCCAGCAGTTATCACATAGTAAATGTTCCTTTTAATTTCATTGCATTAACAAATATACGTTGAATGAATGTTACCCTTGATATATAGCATGGGACTGTGGATACTAGAGGATGCAAGGATTTTTCTTTATAAAAAGTACTTCAGGATTTATTATTCCACAACAAACTATTTACAATAAACTAATTTCTTCTTCCTAATCCCATTCCTACTGATTTTCCCTTAAACTGCTTTTTGCAAGGAAATTACATCATTGAGAAAGGAGCAAGAAAAAAAAATACCACTGTCTGAAGTTACAGGATGTATGATGTTAGATACACAATAAACTATGATACATTTGAATTACTTTTTTTTGGCATGACTTAAATGAATTTGAAGAATCAGCTGTATATAACATAATTTCTAACTAATTTCTAGGGAATTTAGGACAACAACAACTTCTTTGATGAAAATCTGTAAATCAGATATTTCAAAAGGAGATGAACACAAAAATGAATGCATAAATGGGTCATTATTTGTAGAGGCAGCTTATTAAGGAGGCTAGGACCATTCTGTGTGATACTCTTAATATGGCATTCTGGCATAGTCAAGCCAAGAAAATATTGAAACAGATTCTATTAACATTTTCTAATGATTCTCCATTGAAGCCCTACTCCTTTGCAGTTCTGAAACACTTAAGAACTCTGATAAATGCAATGGTTGTTGAAAAAGATGCAATAGTCAGCCATGATTTTAGAGGAAAAATGAACTATGCTATCCACTTTCTGACAGAGAAGCAATGAACCCATGACATAGAAAGAAATCCAAATTTTGGAATATGGCAACTGTGTGGATTTGTTTTGCTTGACTATGATTCTTTTTTTTTTTTTTTACAAAGATTATGGTTTTTCTCTTTTATTGAGAAGATGATTTGATGGGAGAAAGAGGAATTAATGGTAGTATTGAAAAAAGAGAAAAAAAGAAATAAAAGAAGATAATTGAAATACCTTGAGAATTCCCAGAAGGTAACAGAAAGCAATTCAGAATGAAACAAATAGGAGATCTTTGGAAGTAATATCTTAAATTTAGTTGTACACAATAAAGATTTATGGTTTAAGATATAAGGCTTTTTTCTGTTCTACTTCCTATAAAGAAATACAAATTTTGTTTTTATATGTTTTCTTTTTTCTGATTTTTTTGATAATTGTATTGTGTATTTCTATATTTTTATTTGTTAAGTTCAGAACTAAAAAAAGAGAAAAATTAGCTTGTTAACATTAGAAATTATAGTCCCAGCAGTGAGCACAGTGCTTGGCATATGATAGGCAATTAATAAATGTTTATTGATTGATTAAAAAGAGAATATAACCAATGAAAATAATCATGCAATCAAGTCATTCTTGTCTATTCTTATCTTATCCCCACTCCATGTCAAATGTATATAACCTATACCTTCTGTGATGGTAGATGTTTTTTTGGGAAAGATCCAAATGAAAATTTAAGCCAGGGTGGGTGGGAAAACTCTTCACCTTGAATGTGAGCAGAAGAATTAACAAAACAACTTTCCTTCTGTCTTTTCTCAGAGTGGCTGTCCTAGTCAACTGGGAGGTCCCTGTAGTCCATAGTGCTAGACTGATCTTTACACCAATCCTGGGATTCTCTATCCTCCATAGAATTCTCATCATTCACTATCTTGAACACAGTGTGTGGACTCTAGTTTTTGAGCAGTAGAACAAATTTCATGACATCAAAACCTTGGAGTTCAGTTCTCCATGCCTCAGAGAAGCTCAGAAATAATCCAGATTTCATCTTTTCATGAAGACATCCATCTTTTTATTTTCTATTCTCTCTGCTCCTTATATCACCGGTTCTTGTTTCTTGCTATAAAACCCACAGGATTCTAAAGTTCTGGTTGCTTCTTCTGGTGAATAATACCTCTCTTGCCTACAGCCATTATTATAAATTATTTTATGGGCTAAGGGAATTCTCACATACATAGTAGTAAGTTATATGGGGGGCTATGGTCTAATTTGGGGGAGGGGGTTCTCACACAGATGATATATATAGCCAATAATACTGAAATATGACTTTGAGGTATAAAAAGTACTTTGCCTGTATCATCTCCTCTAACTGTCACAATAACCCTCTGAAGTAAATTCGAAAGCTATTATTATCTCCATTTTATAAATGATGAAGCTGAAGTTTAGAGATGTTGAGTTGCTCAGTATTACATCATGCTAATAACTACCTAAGATGGGATTTGAACTTATGAATTCCTGATTCTAAGTCCAAAGTGCTGTCCAGTATATAATATTGTCTCAAGCACTGGCATATACAACATATGGCTCTTTTATTTCCACTGTTTCAGCATTTAATTTAGCACAGATCTCGCAGTTAATAGAAATGACTTATTGAAGCTACACCAAGTCAAGCAGAAATTTTCAATATAAAAGCAACCTGTAGGATGACTAACTCTCAGTAGGCAAGCTTATAAAATGATTTTTGTAAATACGTATTTCTATCAATAAATTCTGATTAATAAAGTAGACAAATCCCAGGAAAAAAAGGATGTGTTTTCTTTTTTATCAGGTAGAATATATATAATAACCTATATACAGATAAACTTTTTCTGCCTGTGTTTAATGTGAATTTGAGCCATCAGAAGAAAAATTCTGGAAAATTAAATAAAATAAAACAAAATTTATGGCCTTATCTAGCCACAATGCAAAATTTTTTTTCATAATCTAATTGAATTATACAAACATTTATTTGAGTGTCTAAAATATGGAACTGGGGGTTAAAGACAAATAGGGAATAGTCCTATCTTTGGGGAGCTTACAGTCTACTCACATTTATTATGTTATTTTGAAAGCAAAAAATAAAAATCTAGAACAATAGTACAAAATAACCCCCCCCCCCCAAATCTTTGGATTATATTAACACAAATTATTTATATTCAGCTTCTAGAAAGAAAAAGGTTTACAAAATATTTTCTTTTAGACAATTACAAAAAGATTTTGCTGTTCTCCAACTTCTGCTTATAGAGTGATTGATATTTTTCCTCCATTCTTTCTGAGTGTGCTCAGCCAGAAACATGAAAGTACAATGACGCTTCATAACATATGTGACAATAATTTTTTGCTTATTCCTTTGAGCAAATTATATTCATTGTGAAACGAGTATTATTATTATTTATTATCAAAACTAGTGAAAAAAAGCAATTTCTCACATTTGGAGGATCTTAAGAAGTCAAATATTTAGTAAACTATGAAGCCAAAATGTAGAAACAGAGAATACAGAAATAAAATAGTAAGGCTCCAGGTATGCGCTAAATTAACTATAGGAAGTTAAAATCATTTTATTTGGCTGATACATAGGGAACCAGGAAAGGGATGGAAATAAGGATAAGGGATCAACTTATGATTTGAACCCTTTAGATTATCCTCTTGAAAATAAAACAAAAAAGTGCAGGTCAAAATTTAAAGATTGCAAAAGAAGCTTTTTAGCATAATTTTAATGTAACAATAACTCTAATTTATGAAATATCTTAACAGTTGACAAAGTTCTTTCCTCATAATTCTCAAATGAAGCAGACAAAATACTCTTAATAGCCATTTTGCAGATATGTAAACTGAAGCCTGGAGAAATTAAATAACTTGCCCAGGGTCACACAGTTTTTTAAAGCTGGAAATTAAAGTGTAGGTCTTCTGACTTTAAATTCAGTTTTCTTTGAGTTAAATTGTGCTGCTTCATCTATGCTGAGGCAGCTTCTGAGAAACTTTGATTAGATAAGTAAGTAAGGCTAACATTACTAGAAAACAATTTTTAAAATCTACCAACTTCTAAATGAATAGGATCAATATCTTTACTACACACATTTTTGAATAACTTTATGGTACAATCCTAATAATGACTGTTCATGGTATGCCCAGCTAATAAAATTTTCTAAATTTATGGAAAGGCATAAATTTTGTAAACCTAAACTATTTTTATATATTCAGACACATAAGGGGACTAAATTAAGTCTCATAAATTAAGTGTTTATGAGGACATATATTAATTAATCCTTTATGGCTTCAGGAAAGGGAAGTTAAAATTCAATTCTTCACCAATGATCTAGAGAAGGCCATGTACCTATCTGTAAGTCCAAACTATAAGGCAGTGAATAATTTTGTTCTCCCACACAACCCTGGGTATTGTATGAAAATAATGAAATTAAGAAGCAATCATTCAGAAATAGAAAATAAATAAAAGAAATCTGAAAATGAACAAAATTATAGATCAAATCTATAACCATGTGATTTAACTGTCATTACTGATCAATAAATATTTATTAAATGCTTATGATAAGTCACCAGCATAACAATGCTCATGCTATAAATGTGTTTACTCCTGTTCAAAAGAGAGGCCTGAACTTCTTTGACACTCACCTCCATTGTGAAACCGATTACTTTGAAGCATTGCTCAATTAATTCAAATTGGGAATTATAGAAACTGTTGTTCAACAAGTCCTGCTGCATTCTGAGATGTTCATTTTGGAGGTACCTGAAAAGATGTATGAGTGAAAGGTTATGACTAAAATGCACTGCAAAACAAAATTATTTCATGCCCCAAAGAGCAGTTTTCTATGTTACCTTGGAGGTTTATTTTCAGGCAATTTGTAATGGGCCAGTTTTTTCTTTTCAGCCAAACCCGCATATATGTAATAAAAAATATGGAAATTTTTCTCTCCACTGAAACAGTAAAAAAGAGATGTTAGCAAAGTGGTAAGATTAGTTACTGCTTGCTAAACTTGTACTCCAAATTTGTTTTAAAATGTCAGTGACAGCTTTTTCTCATGGATCTTGGTACTAGTCGTACACTAGAAAATACTATTTGGAAAAATAACCTTTAAGAATAACCTAAAGAAAAACAAATAAAATTACCAATAAAATCATACTAAAAGCCATGAATTTGGTGCCCAGTTCTGATCTCTTTTAAAAAAAAATCTGTCTTAAAGGCCTGGAGAGACTTACACGAACTGATGCTGAGTGAAATGAGCAGGACCAGGAGATCATTATATACTTCAACAACAATACTAGATGATGACCAGTTCTGATGGACCAGGCCATCCTCAGCAACGAGATCAACCAAATCATTTCTAATGGAGCAGTAATGAACTGAACTAGCTATACCCAGAAAAAGAACTCTGGGAGATGACTAAAAACCATTACATTGAATTCCCAATCCCTATATTTATGCACACCTGCATTTTTGATTTCCTTCACAAGCTAATTGTACAATAATTCAGAGTCTGATTCTTTTTGTACAGCAAAATAATGTTTTGGTCATGTATACTTTATTGTGTATCTAAGTTATATTTTAATATATTTAACATCTACTGGTCATCCTGCCATTTAGGGGAGGGGGTGGGGGGGGTAAGAGGTGAAAAATTGGAACAAGAGGTTTGGCAATTGTTAATGCTGTAAAGTTACCCATGTATATATCCTGTAAATAAAAGGCTATTAAATAAAAATAAAAAAAAAATCTGTCTTAGAAGATTTGTAGTTGCTTCTTGTTATCTCTGGGATAAAATATAAATTCCTCAGCTTAGTTTTAAAATTCCCCTTCCCTCCTTCCCTTCCTCTCTCACTCCTTCTCTTCCTTCCTTCCTTCCTTCCTTCCTTCCTTCCTTCCTTCCTTCCTTCCTTCCTTCTCCCCTTCCTTAATTTTTAATGTGTTCCTTTTTTGTATCACTGGCATTTCTCAGTAATTCTTCCTCTCTACCCCTGTCATCAATGTAATAATCCCCTATAGCAAATAAATCAGCAAGCAAAACAAATAAATTTTGCCATGCCTTCTTGTCTCCTTCTGAACTCACAATCTAGCATGTCTCTGACAAGAAGGAAAGGCATAATTTTCTCATGGTTCTCTGCAGCCACAATTGGATACCTCAACCTTCTTTTTCAGCAATATTTCACATTATTTCCCTTCAGCCAAACTAGCCAATCTCGTTATTCCCCAAACTAAGCATTCCCAGTGTAGCTGTCTATAGAAAGATTGTATTCTCCTCACTGCCACTTCTTAGCTTACCTTAAGACTCACCATCTCTGATGGGAGGGTTTTTTTTTTATTTTAAATTTAGTGGTTAGTACTTTTTCCCCTCTCAAATAAACTTACATTTATTTATTTGCATTGGTCCCACATTGTTCCTCCTATAAAGTAAAATAACTTGGGGTAAGGACCATTTGTCACTTTGTCTTTATATTCTTAGCACATAAGTAATATTTTGCATATAGTAAATGCTTAATAAAATCTTTATTGATTTGAACTAAACTTATGAACTGATTTTGCTTTTTTGGGAGGTCTTCCTACTTAGTTTTCTTATATGTCTTTGTATTAAGTAATTACACTTTGATAGTGAAATGTTACATTTAAATAATATATTACAATTTATTCAATCAGTCCAATAACCTTGAATATATAGATGGTTTTCCAGTTCTTCACTATGATTCATAAGACTATCATGAGTATTTTTGATAGGTAATTAACAAAAGACTTTTTCCTTTTTTATATCCTTAGGATATGGTCCTAGAGGATGTTTTACTGGTAAAAAAAGTAAGATTAATCTTGTAACACTTTGTATATGGCCATATTTCTTTCAAAAAATGCCTACCTCGGTTTTCTTTACTTAGCACTGTAAGAATTTTATTTTCTATTACTTTTAGTTCTAACCTTTAATTCATACATCTTTTCAGGTGTCTCCAAAAAGAATATCTCAGAATTCAATAGGACTTGTTGAACAATAATTTTTATAATATATGTTTCTATAATACCAAAAGAGCATTATTGTGCCTGATTTGCCATAAACTTTCTGACATTTTTTTTTTGGTGAGTGGATAGTGAGACATTTTATTTAAAACAATTAAAGGTGACATGCAGTTTATTCATTTTCTTCACTCTAAAGTTTAACATGTGAATGGGTGATATTGCTGCCAACTTAGCTCCTCTCCAAAATGGCTGCAATTCTTAGAAAAAAAGTTTTTTATATCATTTTTAAAGTGGTGAATTCAAAAGTAATCAACCAAAATGCACATTTCCATATATAAAGGATGGTAAAAGAGGGGTACATATAAAACTATGAACTTACCATACAAAGGTTTTTTAAAAAGTACACTAAATTTAACATGATAGTATTGTTAATGACTTGTTTGTATCCCCTGAATATTATTCTGTTTCATTCTGTTTATTTTGTAAAAAAAAAAAAGTAGCTTTTGATTATATTAAATCAAAATGGTCTTACACAAAATTAACAAAACCAGAATTAGGAAGAAAAAAGAAATCTGGGAAAAATCTCTGAAAAAGCCTCATTTCCTACAAATATACAGATAACTGAACTAAATTTATAAAGATAAAGGCTTTCCCCAATATATAAGTGATCAAAGAATATTAGCAAGTATTTTTAAGAAGAAGAAATCAAGATTATCAATAGCTATTTGAAAAATGCTGTCACTAATAATTAGAGAAATAAAAATTAAAACAAAGAAATACATTATACACATCAGATTGGCTAAGCAGAAAATAAAAATGACAAATGTTGGAGGGGATGTGGGAAAATATGAAAACTAATATATTATTTGTGAAACTGTGGACATGTTCAACCCTCCTGGAGAACAATTTGAAACCATTTACAAAGGCCTATAAAACTTTGCATATGTTTTAACCCAGTAATACCTATACTAGGACTATAGTTCAAAATGATCAAATATATATATATATATATATTTATTACATATATTAAATATATATATTTATTTACTGATACAAAATAATGCATAAACCGGGAGACAGATTAATGTGTTAATTTTGTTGAACCACTTTCTTTTATTATTAAAAAATCTGTTATAAGTGAGTTTCATAAGTAGGGGAGGGAAGATATGCTTAAAAATAATGACAATGTAAAAACAAAGATATCAATAAAAGTAAGCTTTCTTAAAAGTATAGATATCATATAAAATTTTACTTGTAATTAAAATATTTGTGAATATTACTACAATTGTCTTCTATAACTTTGGTGTAATATATTACAGCTAAATAAAACCTAAGATATATGGAGAGTTTTACTTCAAAGATATAGAGGATAAAATTGATTGGATATTAGAAGACAGTTGCATACTTTTTCATTTATTATCCTTATTATTCTGAGCATACTATCTGAACTTCAATTTCTTTCTCTGTAAAATAAGTGTTTAACTAGAAAATTTTTTAGGTCCCTTGCCTTAGGAATGGTCACAATGTAGGTTCCCGAGGCCAGAGATTAACTATATTCTAAAAAAATGCTTTCATAGTTAACAAGACAATTTTATCTTGAATTTGACTATGTTACATGTTACTGTGATAAATCACAAACATGTTAGCCTAAAAAAGAGTTGAAAGAGTATACCTTGTCACATTTTGACATACTACAGCCACATAATAAATACAATGACATGAATCAGTTTTTCTTATAGAACAAACAAAATAGTTTGGGAATTAGTTGCCAGGAGAGAAATTTTGCTTAGAAAAAGAAAATAAAAAACAAACCTACCATATCCAATCCATCCAATTTAACAGAAAACAAGAACAAAAACATTATAGTTAGATTCTGTGTCTTTATTTTAGTTGGTCTCCAGTGCTTAAATATCAAATTTAATTTAATTCAACATTTTTTATGTTCCAACATTAATTATTATGATGTACAAAATGTCCGGATTGGAGGAGATACAAAATTTAGACAAGATAGTCCCAAATCCCAAATCACACAATCAATGTAACAGATTCACAGAGATAGAAGGAACCTCAAAGGTATGTTTTCCAACAAACACTTTAAAAGGAATCTCAACTAAAACATACTTGAAAGTGGTCTTCCAGTCTTTGCTTAAAGACTATCAATGAAAGGGAGCTCACTACTTCCTGAAGTAGCCTATTGTGCTTTTGGATATTTCTAATTGTTAATAAGTTATTCATTTGTTCCTTTCATGAAGGTCAATTTACTTTTGCAACCAATTTATCCCCTAATAATCCCAATAAATTGGAGTGGCTCATGATTTTTCCCCACTGATCACTCTTGAAATTTTGCTCTGCTGATCAGTTTTGGGATTTGTGATGTGATGTGATGTGATGTGATGTGATGTGTGTGTGTGTGTGTGTGTGTATGTGTATGTGTATGAGAGAGAGAAAGAGAGAGAGAGAGAGAGAGAGAGAAACAGAGAGAAAAAATGAGAAGGATATGAGAAGGAGGAGAAAGAGGAGAGAAAAAAGAAGAAAGAAATAAAGAGGGGAAAGGAAAAAAAGGAAAGAAAGAAACAGGATGGATAATGAATTGGGCCCAACTGAATGGAATATTAAACTAGACTGAGTTATGCAGTATGTGTAGCATTTTTAATGATTCAAGTTTTTCTATGACACAGAAGTCCATCTTTTAAACATCGATATTTTTCCTGTGGTCCTTTATGGCTACAAATCAAGAAATACCAGTCTCTGAAAAATTAAAATTAGAGATCACCTAAAGATCAATGAAAAGAAATATGGTGGTAGGAGGAGGCTATAGTAAATGACCAATGATGTATTGAGTAAGAACAGTAGTACAAAGGAGGTCAACAGAGGATTACATGACTAGAAATGATACAGGGGCAGTAGGTTGAAAGACAGACTTTCTATTCCATTGGTATCATGTCAAGAAAACTAGAGTACAGAAACCTTAGAGAATATTTGTAATTCTGTCATTCTATGATTTATAGGAGGATATAGACAGGTTGTATAAGATGATATGTGTGGATGGATTAGAATTCAGACAATTTTGGGGATAATTTGGAATGCTGAGAACATAAATTCATCCAAATATAGGACTGGAAAAGGGTGGAGGCCAATTGTGCATTAACAAGTGTGGTATTCTGGGTATTCTTGAGATCTTAAATCAGAGACTCAATCTTGAAACTTATGGGCTCTTGTTTTGGAATGATTCTTTTAAGTGCACAAAATAAGACACATAGGATTATTAAAAAAAACAAAGATTACTAAAAATAAAATGTAAATTTTTTCCTACCCATATTCATTTCTTCCCTGAAATCCTTTCATGGATCTCAGGTTAAGAACTTCTGTACTAAAAGAACAAGAGAGCATTCATAGCTTCATGGATCCATGGCATCCATGGAGCATCAAATAAGAAAGTATGGAAAGAGGTCATTTATTCATTCAGCAAACAATTATGAAGTGCCTACTATACTTCAGGCACTATGCTTGTATAAAGACATGTATAAAATAGTTCCTGTCCTTAAGACAGCTTATATCTGGTTGGTGGGAATCCTAATAATTAAATAAATAAATACATAAATTAATGCACAAAAATCAGTTATTTAGAGTGGGGGACAGTCATGGGCAACTATGGGCATCAAGATAGGCCCTTTGTCAGAAGTCACTTTTGGGCTGAACCTTGAAGGAGATCAAAAGGATGTGACAAGTTGAAGATGAAGTATAGAGTTCAAAGCCATAAAGATAGAATGTTATGTTCAGGGAATAGCAAATAAAACGACTTAGCTGGAACACAATGTATGAAGGTGAGTAATGTGTGATAAGTCTGAAAAAGTTTGGAGATAGACTGTGAAGGAGTTTTTACATATAAATGGCTTTCTTTGTAATCCTATATAGTTTATTCTACATATGTAAAAACATTATTCTGATAAAGGAAACAGACTTCAGGCCATCATATTGGTCCAAAATACTAAAAAACTTTAATAATTATGTCTCTAGAAGCAGTAGGAAGACATTGAAGCTTCTGGAGCAGAGGGTTAACCTGGTTAGACCCATACCTGTAATAGATGAGATTGGAAGCTGTGGGGTGGATAGATTAGAGTGTGTGTGGGGGAACTAGAAGCAGGGAGACAAATTTGTAAATTATCACTGAAAGTTACATTGGTAGAAGGAATATCTGCACTAATGAAATCATGATTTGACTTAAAGCCATTGTATCATAAAGTCTGTAATAACACCTTTAGTTACAGTTCCTCAAACCCTGGGCTTGTCTTCTACTTACACAGCTTGGTGGATAACTCTGGACTTTTCAAGTAAGTATTCTGAAATTTGAGCTCCTATCACAACTCCGGCAGAAGTGAAATTCATTTCTAAATATTTTCCAAAACGGCTTGAATTATCATTAATAATAGTGCAAGCATTGCCAAAAGCTTCCACCAGATTGTTCACTTGGAGAATCTTTTCCTGTAGAGTTCTGTTATTAGCCTAAATAAAAGAAAGTATAACATAGAAAAGAAATCTTAGTTATATATATGTACACATGCATGTCTATATGTGAGCATATACATACATTAAATAAATTTCCATCTTTTTAATATCATTATTTTTATATTGCATGCTTCATTCAGCTTGGTGATTATTCAACCTCAATGTATAGTCAGTTGTAAAATGTATACATGGTGAAATATGATATATTATGCATATTGAGTTATTGGAATGTAATGGGAAAAAAAACTGCACTTGGAGTCAGAATTTTGTGGTTGGTCATTCATTTCAGTTTAGTCTGGCTCTTTGTGATCCCATTTGGGGTTTTCATGGCAAAGAAACCGGAGTGGTTTGCCATTTCCTTCAACAACTCATTTTACAGGTGAGGAAACTGAGGCAGACTGGGTTAAGTGACTTGTCCAGAGTCATACAGCTAGCAAGTATCCAAGTTGGGGTTTGGACTTAGGCCTTCCTGACTCCAGGCCCAGCCCTTTTTTCACTGTTACATCTTGCTGTCCATTAGAGTATGTGTTCAGATCTTGACCTCAACAGAATTTTGCATTTGGAAGAGGCTATGCAGTCAGCCGACACCCTCAAAATAATTACTACTAGCACATAGCATATCTGACAGGTGGAAACTCAGAAGCCTTTATTCATATTGTCCTCTACCAGATAACTAGCGATGTGATCTCAGCCAAGGTATTTGACTCCTCCAGACTGCTTCTGCCTTATATAATGGTGAAATAATACTTGTTATACCTACCTTTTAGAATCATAGAAACAAAAAGTTGAAAGAGATGTTCAAGAAAAGTCTATTGCCCAAACAATAAGCCCTGTTATACATTATCCTCTTCTTCCCCCAGGTGATCATCTAGCCTTTGCTTAAAGACTTCCAGTGATTGGGGGGAGCTTGACCATCTTCGGGGGCCCCCTCTTCCACTTCTCCATCCAACGCTCTATCTCCTTGTACTGCTTAGGTTGATGGTGCAGTCGATAAATGGCTGACATCAAAATAGGGAAGATACCTGGCTCAAAGTCTGCCTCTGGAATACCTGGCTGTGGGACTCTGGGCAAGTCATATAATCTCCCAAGAAACTAAATCACCCAGTAAGTTTCAGAGACAGAGCGGGTCAGCATTAGTAGAAACATTTCTCTTACCTGGCAGTTTCATATACAAGAGAAATCACATGTTTAATCCTTATTTCTGTCTGTGTTTGTGTGTGTGTGTGTGAGAGCTTACCTTTCCAAGAATAGTTAGCTGCTGCACTAAGAGATGGGCACTTTCAGTCTTTCCAGCCCCACTTTCTCCAGAAATGACAATACACTGCAATGGTTTTTCAAAAAAGAAAAGAGAACAGTTGAAGTTCTTTGTTCTATGTTCAATGACACTCTGAGAAATAAAAAAAAAAAGCTAACATTTAAATATGCTAAGCACTTTACAAAGATCTCATTTGATCCTTATAACAGTCCTGGCAGGTAAATGCAATCATTATCCCCATTTTGCAGTTGAGGAAACTGAGGAGAACAGAAGTTAATTGATTTGCCTGGCATCACATAGCTAGTAAGTTTCTGAGGCTACATTTGAATCCAGACTTCTAATACTCTAGCGCTGAAAAATATGGCATTAATACCAAGTCATATGAGAAGAACCTTACCTGATCTGAATTATATGTTACCATAGACTGATAGCCTAAGTCTGCCACCGCAAAGATGTGGGGAGGGTTGGCAGTTCGCTTTGCTCCAATGTAGAGTTTTGAATACTGGAGAGAAAAGAAGATGTGACAAATAAGAATGCATCTGCAGCTTGTGGGTTGTATTTTCTTAATAGATCTCCTGAATTATTCACAAATATATCCTGAAATTTAAGAACAAAATCCAAATCGGGGTTATCATATGCACAGCAGGGATCAGAGACTGGATTTATGATTTCATTAGTACGTGGTACACCTGGTGTGGAGACTCCTTCTACCAACGTAGCTTGACATTTTTTTTTTTGATAACTTTACTGAATTGTCTAGAATACCGATGTGTTAAGTGATTTGGCCCAGGACACACAATTTATATGTGTTAGAATTGGAATTTGGACTCAGGTCTTCTTGTCTTTCAGGCTGGCTCTACAGAAACCTAATATCTTAAATAAGGAGTTTAATTAGTAATGATTTTTTTTTTTCTCAATGAGCTAAGTGAAATGACCACATGTTTCTAAAGACAGTGTTGCATAGTAGAATAGTGCACAATCCCTTCCTGGAGCAAGAAAGACGTGGCTCTTTCTTGGCAATGCTGCCTCTGATACATATTAATTGCTTGAACTGAAATAAATCCTCTAATCTCTTAGCGTTCCAGGTGATCATTTAAAACTGAAGATACAAATAGTTTATAATCTGTCATGGTGGAGAGAGTTTTTATGTTAGGATTGTACTATATATTATATAGTACAGTACCTATACTGTATTAATAAAATCAAAGATTCAGACCTTTGTGCCCATCAAAAAGGGGATTAAAATGCATTTGATAAAAATGAGAGAATGCAAGTCATTGTTTTCATACCTTTGTAGAATAAAGATCCAAATTCTGAAATGGGTTAATTGCAATGAGTATATCTCCCACATAGATGTAGATCTGATCCCGGGAATAGCACTTTTGGAGCTGCTCTGACACCGTTTTCTGTAAAGACAAAAAAGGGTGTTTTTGTCTTTTTGTTTCTTCTGATTGAGTAAAATTAAAGAATTAGAGAAATGAATTTCCTATCTACTTAATTCTGATTTCTAACAAGCATATTATTTTGAATCAGAGATGAAGATCAGAAAGAGGAAAAATAGTACCTCACACACATAATATACTCAGTTCCAGAGACATAATAGTGATATGACTATAAGTATTCTTCATAGTCACAGACCTAGCTGAAGCTATTTGTCTTGATTTTAAAAGCAAAGATGTGCCATAAAAATGGTGGCTAGATGCTATTTTCCAACTGAAAGTACTGATATTGAACCTATAGTATATTATAGAAAAAAGGAATGGTAAGAACTATAAAACTTCAAGTACTAAAAGGCAGAGGGAGATGGTGTAAGGTTAAGAGGAAGAATAGAAGAGAGAAAGGAAGGTGGCTTTTAGAGGCATTTAGAACTTGGTTTGGTTCCAATCACTTCATGTTATATGAGCCTATAGTTCAGTTTATCATTTAATTTAGAAAACCAGGGGTAAAAACGTATTAAATAAGCTTTTTATCCTTGACAAATCATATAAAATCAATATTAAATAAGGATCAGAGATCAGCATTTATGAAAACTCATTTCTTACATGAAATAAAGTTGAAAAGCAAAAAGAGTTTTTTTTGTTGTTTGTTTATTCATTATAAAAGATTTGAGGAATGGACAGTAGCTAGAAGCAAAATGGTAAGAGAGGAAATACTTACTTTCCTTGTGCTATATTTAAAGCCTATTGTTCTAAATGCTGAGGGTTATTAGGTTAAATTTCAGGCACAGTGGATTTTTCATATCCAATTAACAATAATGAACAGCTATTTACATAGTCAAATTATGTGCATAGAATTCCTCAAGAATACAGAAATGCTCCCAGATTAAATGTAATGCAAATGATCTGTGGCAATGGAAAATAGATAATAATGTTACTAACATAACATGCCAAACAAAACTTATCTTGGCCTATGTCACATTTTTGTTCCTCAAAGGAGGTTCAAGGTAAAGGGATTATCTTCCTGCTTTCACCTCTTCTAGGTTCTATGTCCATCAACAAGATGATTGGGAAACTCTTCTGGTCCTATACAGACTCCCTAATTTACCTGGAATCCTTGAGCCTTCTCATGCATGGCCTGAAGTTTAGGGATCTAACTCTTCCTGTTAAAGGAAATTTACAAGTGGTACCTATATCTACTGGCACCTTTCTTCGATTATTTAAATACTTTCAGAAAACTTACTTATTTCATTGGAGTGAATAATCCCTAAACATTTAGTACCCTTTCTGATGCTGATGAACCTCTCCAAATTTATCTAGGCTGGTCGATAAATGGGCATAGAATTCCTTTCCATGCCTCTATTGCCTCAGCTTGCCAACTTAACAGGCTCTTCCAGAATTTGGTTTAAGAATACAAGGTCATAAGGGGTAATTTACTCATCAGATTTTTGAAGAAGGGAAGAGTTTATGACCAAAGAAGAACTAGAGAACCTCATGAAAAGTCAAATGGACAACTTTGATTACATTAAATTAAAAAGTTTTTACACAAACTAAAGCAACAGAAACATGATTAAGAGGGAAATACAAATCTGGGAAAATAATCTTCCCAGCCAGTGTTTCTGATAAATATCTCATTTCTAAAATATATCAAGAACTGTGTCAAATTTACAAGAATATAAGTTATTCTCCAATTGATAAATGATTGTTAAAGGATTTGAACAGACAATTTTCAGATGATGAAATTAAAGCCATCTATAATCATATGAAAAAATGCTCTAAATCACTATTGATTAGAGAAATGCAAATGAAAACAGCTCTTAAGATACCACCTCATACCTTTTAGGTTAACTAAGGTGACAGAAAAAGATAATGGGTAAATGTTGGAGGAGATGTGGGAAAATGGGGACACTAATGCATTGTTGGTAGATCTAACCATTCTGGAGAGCAATCTGAAACTATGCCTAAAGGGCTATCAAACTGTGCATTTGCAAAGCAAATAGCTTCGACCCAGCAGAGCCATTATTGGTCTGTTTTCCAAGGAAATCATAAAGGGGGAAAATGACTCACATATGCAGAAATGTTTGTAGCATTTCTTTTTGTGGCAACAAAAAATTGGAAAATGAATAGATGCCCATAATTTGGGGGATGGCTGAATAAGTTATGGTATATGAAGATAATGGAATATTGTTATTCTATAAAAACTGATGAACAAGTTTATTTTAGAAAAGCCTGGAAAGATTTACCTGAAATGATACTGAGTAAAGCAAGCAGAACCAGGAATACAATGTACAGAATAACAGCAAGAATGTGCAATGATCAATTATGAAAAACGTGATTCTTCTCAGTTGTTCAGTGATCCAAAGCAATTCCAATAGAATTTGGACAGAAAATGCTATTTGCATGTAGAAAAAGAACTATGCAGACTGAATGTAAATCAACACATGTTATGTTCATATCTTTTTTCTTTTTTTCTCCCATGTTTTCCCCTTTTGCTCTGATTTTTCTCTTCCAACATGATTCATAAAACAATGTTTATTAAAATTAAATCTAAAAAAGGGATCAAAGCTCACCTCCTTGTCATAGCAAGGTAGTTCAGTTATAAAACAAAGAAATAAGGAAAATTGGCATTTAATAGTACTTTACAAAACTCCTAACCTGTTATCTCAATGGATCCTCACAAAAACATTTTTAAGTAATAACTACTAATATTAATTTACAAGATTATTTGGCTCACAAAAACTTGTTATGTATTTCCATTTTACACATGGCAAACTGAGGTTGAGAGGTAAACTGATTTGTTCAGGGTCACATAGTCAATATCAATGTCAGAAAATAAAACTCAGTCCTCAAAATTCAATGCTCTTTCTACCACTTTACACAATTTAGGGATAAATTTCCCACATATCACACTTGAAATTGTATCTGATAATATACATATGATTGTATTATATATTTCTTATAAAATTCAGAATAATTTTTAAATTTCTTTGCTTTACTTAAAAACCTAGTTATGTTATTTAGAAGCAAAACCCAGAAAAACTTGGGTTGGGTTTCAAGCCCAGCCACCAAAAAAAAAAAAAAAGATTCAAATGCTGTAAAACTTACACAAGCAAGAAAAAACCCCTCAACATTTAGTGAGCTCCAATATATGTAATTCTCGTTTCTTACTGCTGTAAAGCTCCTAGAATTTCTTAGCTCAAACTAGAAAAAATTTTAATTTTATGATCAGATCCCTTGTGAATTCAATTGAACAATGACAGCATTTTGAAAAACTGTCGCTCTAAAAGACAAATCATAAGTTTAAAAGCCAGGGCTAATTTTTTGGGTGTTCTCTTGTAAAAAATCATAGAGTGATAGTTTAATTATTTGCCTTTTTCAAAAACAAAGATGAAATCTAGAGTCAATTTGTTATTGACCTGTGAAATAAATTAATAAATACTCGATTTTAATTTTCATTTTGATCAGCCCACTAATAAGAAGCTGGTCAGTCTAAACTTTCCCTTTCATGATTTAAGACCACAAAATGACAAAATATACTTCTCACAGTGCCAACCTTCATAGTTAGGGGCAGCTAGATGGCATAGTAGATAGAACACCAGTCCTGGAGCCAAGTGAATCTGGATTCAAACCTAACCTCAGATACTTTCTAGCTGTGTAACCCTGGACAAGTCAATTAACCCTGTTTGCCTCAGTTTCCTCATCTATAAAATGAGCTAGAGAAGGAAATGGTAAACCACTCCAATTTTCACTTTTCCAAGAAAAACCTCAAATGGGGACACAAAGAATAGGATATTTCTGAAATGACTCAACAAACACTGACAGTGACTAAAGAGTGTCAGTGTAAGGCCAAAATTTAAAATTTGTTTCTACTAGATCCATAATGAAATGAAATAGATCCATAAATATTTGAAATATTCTAAAATACTTAAAATGCTATTCTTTAAGTACCTAAAAGAAGCAGGTTCTAGCATCTGGCATAGATCCATTCATCTCTCTCTCTCTCTCTCTCTCTCTCTCTCTCTCTCTCTCTCTCTCTCTATATATATATATATATATATATATATATATATATATATAGAGAGAGAGAGAGAGAGAGAGAGAGAGAGAGAGAGAGAGAGAAGGAGAGAGAGAGAGAGAGAGAGAGGATATATATATATCCTCTCCCATCAAGCATTCATTTTTTCTCCTTCTCAATTCCCCCTATCTATTGAAAGAACAGACAGAACAAGTTAAACAAATTACAGAATAAATTTTTGTCACACAAAATAAATGACCACATGGGTCATTTCCAAAAATGTGTTTCTTATTGTAGATAAGAATCATATCTAGATAAGATAGATAAAAATGATAGTTTATCATTTTTTTGAACTTAGGTGGGTAGCATCAGTCATCTGGAATCATGATTAATCATTAAATTTAACACATAGAAATTAAGATTTCCAGAATTGTTTGTTTTACTATACTTACGTTAAAGTATAAATTGTTTCTTGAGTTTTGCTCCTTTCAGTTTACATCAGTTCAAATAAGTCTTTCCAGGTTTCTTTGAAATGGCCTTTCCCCACCTTTTCTATTAGCACAGTTGTATTTCACTATATTCATATACTGTATTTCTAAAGGTAAGCACTTAATACAAAATACAACATGGGAATAAAACATAATTTTAAGGAAACACTGTCCTCTTGATCATGTTTGAAAATGATAAAATCTTCATTTTCATATCAAAATCATATTGAATCTTATTTTGTATCCCATAGTTCTTTCATACTATATTTTATCTATGGATTAAAGGCATATGCATTTAATGTACTCTGTTGATAATTTAGTAGTGAGATTGTGGGCCAAAAGGTTTTATCTCTCTGAATAAAAGGGAGATAGGGACTAAATCTGTTATTTCTCTGATTCAGAGAATTGGTGAGAAAAAGTCTACCAATGGAGGTTTGAACTTTCTGTGAAACATACTCTTAAAAAGCTGCATGAGTGACAAGAAATGAAAGGATTTGTTTAGAGTCACACTAAATTTGTTATGTGTCTGGTAAAGCCTGAACCCAATCCTTCCTGGCTTTGAGGCTCCCTCCCTTTTACTTGTGCCAGATTGTCTCTCACATTCACAATGATTGAACTAAATAGGAATCATTCCATCTCTGAACACCTGAGTGTCTAACTGATCAATTTATCACTTGCTTGTCTTCAAACCTGCAATGTTTAGGGTTATTTTGCTGGAGGCATACTTAATGCCAATTTCTCCCCTGCTCTCTTTGGGGAATAATATACATTATTTGGAAAATTTAGTCTACAGGATTTTAAAATGCCGGTAAGTTATGTTGAAAAAGCAAGCCTTCCTTGATTTCAATATGTTTGATATTGCAAATGAAGTTGTTTGTAAAAGAACACTAGCATTTTTAAAATAAAGCTTTTAAAAATGAAAGTTGAATGAATCAAATGCCAATTTCTATTTACAGAACATTAAAGTTAACTTAGTTTATTTCTAAGCAAAAGTAACTTAGTGTCAAAAGCCTTCAGAGGGCTACTGAATTAGGTAGGGCAGAGGGTCTAAATTTTTGCTGAGGAGGGGCGATTTTGGATATTTGAATTCTTGTGAATATTTCTGGACATTTGGGAAGATTGATGCTGAGATTGCAAGATACTAGCTTGCTGATCACTTGCCCCCAGAATTAGACCGTGTGGGAGCAAAATTAATTGTCTCTGCCGAGAATTCTCAGGAAACATGAGTTAGGGATTGAAGGACATAGGAGAAGTTTGGTGGTGACAAAAACACTTTCTTCTTCATCTGGGGAACTCACCAAAGCCTGGACAGTGAGCATGGCTGGAGGAACAAAATGGCTTGCAAATCAACTAAGCTAAGAATTATAGAAAGAGCCTCGGAGGTCATCCAATTCAGCCCACAATGAACAGAAATCTTTGCTTCAGTGTAGCCAACAAGTGACCAGTTAGTTTCCTTTGGAAAACCTCTAGGAAAATGTAACAGTGCTTTTGGAACCCATTACTCTCTGGGACATTTCTAATGAGAAAGAAGCTTTAAAAATTAAATTTTTAAATTTTCCACTGTCCCTCTGGCATCAAGGAAATTCTTCTATGTGACAATCACAAGACAGTTATCACACCTGTTTCTCTCCCCCTTTTCTCCACCTTAAGATTTCAAAGTCAATAGATCATTGTCACTTGGAGAAACCTAATTTTTTTTGGGGGGGGGGGGCGGAAATAAGCACTATTGTAACTGGTGGTGAAGTTTGAGGGATTTCTATGTTGCTAGTACTATAGAGTGAGGGATTAGAAGAAAGTATGCAGTGTGCTTTATGGTGAGACTGGACTTCCGGACTGACCATACTTATATATATAATAGATTATGTCAATGTTACATAGGAAGCTGAGGGATAGATCATCAAATTATAAGGGCCATAGAAAAGGGCTGCTTTTAATAAGATAAAATGCCATTTGGGTAACATGTCTAAATGGTATTTCTTACCTCATCCAAGACTTCTAGAGTAGCTAAATCATCCACATCCTTTGGAGAGGGCACTGAAGCTTTACTATAGTTACTTTTCTTGGTATGAATTCGCTCATGTCTACAAAACAAAACAAAAAACCAAAATTGTCTGATCTAAGAAAGTATTATTGACACATTAGTTAATAGCAATCCATACACATTCAGAATTGACCAACCTCCATAACCTCCATAACTTCCAGCCTACCAAAATCCAGTGATGTCACTTCATTAGGTGGACTTTCCTATGTAGCAGTTCAAAAATAAACCAACCCTTGTTTAGATCTACAGATATCATTTCTAAATATGCCTTATTTAATTATGAATTGGTTTGCTTCAAAGATAAAAATTCATGTAGATTTCCTGTCTTTTTTTCCTTTTGATAGAATCTAGTTGAGGCTGGTATTATTCATAGGTTAATATTTTCCTTTGCTCAGTAAAATTCCACTGGATTCTGAAAAAAATTCCATTTATCTTCAAAAGATTTCAGATCAGGAGAAAATAAAGTCTGGGAACAATAAAAATAGGTTTTCTGGTTCAGAAGGAAAACTGCTTGGTTATGGAAGGTTTGGGGATGGAAAGGCTGGAAAAGAAAGAGATGGAAATGTTATGGCTAAATTCAAGTTTCATGGCTTATTAGTCATCAGCTCACATAGACAGAACTCTTTCAGGTTTATAAAGCACTTTTGGCTTTATAGTTGAGGAAATTAATTTTTAATTTTAATATGTATTTGCATGAATAAATAAAAACTTTCTAAAGTAGGAGACATAAGAAACAACAATGAAGCAAAGATGAATCCCATTTAGTGTGAATAACTGATTTGGATATGAATTCACATATGCACTGTTTGAAGTTAGAATTATGTAAAAATATGGTAACCAGTTATACCCAATGGAAATCAATAATGTGAATTTGAATAATGTGACCACTTTAGAGAATTCATCATTTGCACTAATTGGGATCTAGTTGAATAACATATGGAAACTGCACTGCACACGAGGCTAGAAGACTTGGGTTCAAAATGCTGGCTCTGTCACTTAGTAATTGTGATTTGGTAGAAACCTTTAGGCTTTTAGAAACTCATTTTTCTAATATTTAAAATGAGAGTGTTGGATCAGATAATTTAAGGTTCCATTCAGCCCTCATATTCTCTGAGTCTATAAACTGCAATAGAAGTTCACTACTTCTGCAAATAGGAAGTTAGGGTTCATTTTAGAATCCGAAGGAAACAATTTCATTACACTATAATGCACTCTTTAATATCACAAGAATCTGTCACTTCATTGTTCTATCTCCTGATGTAGACTGTAACCCCTATATAATTTAGTGATGAGTTTTTGATAGGTTGCTTCCATCAAAAGTATCTGTCATCCTTCAGTTGACTGCTTAATGAGGATCTTTAAACTTAACAAAGCTGATTCTTGGACACACACACACACATATATATATATATTACATACATATACATATTTATTACACACACATATACATACATATACACATACTTTGTTTTCATGTTAACATTTGAAGACTTGGAAAAATTTACCCAAACTTATACCCTGCAAAGCATAACCTTCACGAACTTAATGCTACCTCCAAGTCAACTCCAATATGAATCAGAGTAAGATTTCAATGGCAGTTGTGCCATAAAACTGCTTTAAAGGAAGTCAGGGAGGAAAAGTGAAGGAAAGGGAGACTGTTAATCTACCTTGACTTTATCGGTTCATAGAGTCATTGCTCTAGAGTTTGTAAGGAATTTCAGAGCTCATTGAGTCCAACCCTTTATTTCACAGAAATGAAATTGCCTTTTTCAGGGTCACTCAAGTAGTAAGTAATGCTGATAGAATTTGAATCCAGATTCTCTGACTCAATTGCACTTTATTTTTACCTATTCTATATGGCTCAATTCACCCTTGACTCACTTTAATATGGAAAAGAACAAAAGGAGGAAATCTATCACTTAGATTCCCTAAATAACTTAATATCCAATCTACAATCAAGATGAATAGTGATATTATAATATGATGTTATTGCTATTTACTGATATAATATGCTGCCTTGGTGTTAAACTTTTATTCTTAATCTATAGATTATATAAAATCTAGCATCAACCCAGGTGAAACAGGATCAGATGATTCAAAAGCAAAAGAAATTTATTTTTTAATTTTTATAAAATCCTACATAAATTTATTTTTAAATGAAATGTTTCAAATAATAAGCATTTTTTTTCTTTTCCTCATACACACTTGCTGGAAAGAGAAAAAAGAAAAACAAAACCCTTTTAACAAAAGCTGTTTGTAAGTAAGGAAGGAAAAACAAATTTCCAAATTGGTCATCTCCAAAAATGTGTGTCTCATTCTTATTATTTAATCTCCCATCTCTCCCTGTCAGGAAGTGGGTAGCATTCTTCATCACTGGCAAATTAGAAGGAATTTGCCCAGTCAGTTATTTTTCAGTCATGTCCTACTTCAAGATCCCATATGTTGTTTTATTTGTATAAAAATACTGGAGTGATTTGCCATTTCCTTCTCTAGCTTTTTTTTTTTTTTTTTTTAATATATAGATGAGGAATTGAGTCAAAAAGGTTCACACTCTAGCAACTGTCTAAAGTTGTATCTGAACTCAGGAACATGAGCCTTTCTGACTCCAGATGTGATATTCTATCCACTGTACCTTCTAATTACTAGTGCTAGGAATTTAGCTCAATCCATATCCATAATTTTACAAACAAATAAAATGTATTCTGAAGAGCCATACCTGTATAACACTAGCGAGGCAGATCCTGTCAAGGTGGAAAGGCTTTGAGTTTGCTGATTAATTAATGTCATCTCAGAACCAGTCTAGCTAATAGTATGAACGACCCATTGTCAGTTAGTCATCAAGTATTTATTAAGAGCTTACTATGTGACAAGTACTATACTAAAGCTCTGAGCATACAACGAAAGGCAAAAATGCATTCAAGAATCTCTTATTCTTTTTGGGGAGACAACATATAAACAACTGCAAACAAGTTTGAGGTGGTGAGGGTTTGCATCAAGATGGTGACTAGGAGATTGGAGAGGAGTCTTATGTGAGAAATGTCATGAAGGCAGAATTGACAAAGAGAAAAAGCCCTCTAAGTGAATGCTGTCTTTCGGCCATGAAAACTATTTGCTAAGAAAGAGAAGAATTGTAATATTTAACAAAATAGGATGTTGTCCCATTAGGGAGAAGTAGGGAATTATGACTTCCTAGTTCTGGCCCTCATCACTTTTCACCCAGATTATGGTTACAATTTTCTAACTTGTCTCCCTTCCTCTCCTATTATTTCTAAGCCATGCTTCATGTAACTGGATATATCTAAAGCACAAGGTGAGAATGTCAATTCCTGAATTCAAATCTGGTCTCAGACACTTCCTAGTTTGGGCAAGTCACTAAACCAGTTCAATTTAATAGGCTTATATTTTTAGAACTAAACAAACCCTCTATTTTCTTTGATTCAAAATGATTTTTTTAAAATTTTAAAGCATTTTCCAATTACACATAAAATTTTTAATTTTAATTTTTAAAAATTTTGAATATCAAATTCTTTTCCTCCCTTACCTCTTTGTTCATTAAGAAGGCAAGCAATATGAAATAGGTCAAATATGTGTAGTCATGCAAAACACATTTCCATTTTATATTTATTTGCAATTTAGCAGAAAAAAATTAAATGCTCCAGAATCAAGTTTTCCCTTACCTCTCTTAGCTATTTTGTAAATGTGTCTTAGTAATAATGAGAACCTGGATTAAAGTATGTATGGATTAGTGCATATTCATTACCACTAGAGGAAAAACATCATAAAACATGCATTCTACTGATAGTGAATCAATATCAGATTTCATATGTGAAGGAAAGAATTGTATTTATTTTGAATGCATAGTCCTTATGTGTACATGCACACCTATATACAAACGTGAATATACACAGACTCAATCTGCTAACCCATGGTCATGTATCAGTTCGAGCTGAAGTTGAATCTGGCGATAGAGGAGTGAGACAAAGGGAAAACTCCCTTCTTATTCTTACTGTTATTTGGAGATTAGCCAAGGTATTGAAATGTCCAGAGACAAAGTTAATGATTGTCCAGCACATCTCCACTGGAATGGTCACTTTCTCACTTTCCCTTAGCTCAGGGTCCAGTGTCCTGGACTTGCCATCTTTGCTTAAGAAAGAAGCTTCAGGGCACAAAAATTGTGCATCTGTGTCTCCATCTCTGTGGTCATATATCATCACTGTAGATGATTACTAAGAAATGATTCTGCCAGATGAATTGACCTAGAATGCAGTAGTCAGCAATTCTAAGATTCAGTTCAGCCCTAGTCACTCGGAATACTGTCAGGAAAACTATCTAAGAACCAGTTGCATCTACTAACTTCACTTTTTTTTTTTTTACCTTTTCAATTCTGTGATCTATAGTGTCAATAATATTATTCCTCATCTTCTAGAAAATTAATCTAAGTCTGAAAACCTTCAAAGATAACATAATAACAATAATTCATTTGCATAATGTTTCAAGATTTGCAAAGCACTTACATATTTTATCTCATTTGATCCTCATAGTAACTCTGTGAAGTTGCTATCTTCATTTTTTAAGAAACTAAAGCTAATAGAGGTTAAGTAACTTCCTCATGGCCATATACCTAACAGGTATTTGATTCAGAATTTCACTTAAAGTCTACTTGACTCCAAATCCAATGATCTGTCCAATAGTATGTTATATGTACATAGTGCATAGTACAATCATAGAATTTTAGAGAAGAAAGGGACTTCAAAGAAAATCTTAGTTCAAATCCCACCCCAAAAACTCAAGAAAGTGTGGTCCATGAAACATTTCATGACTTGTTCAAAAAGTGATATAATTAGTCAGGAAAAAAATCCAACCTTGATCCCACTCCTGCCTTCAAGGAACCTGCATTTTACTCTCAATTAATAAACATTTTTAAAACACCTATTATGTGTCAAAAACTCTCTTAGGTATTAGGTATACAAAGAAAGGCAAAAGACAGTCCTCGCCCCAAATACCATAATACCATTCCACATGGGTAATATGTAATTCCCCTTCACTTTTAAGTCTATTTTTTAAAAAATATGCTACTTTTTCAAAACTATTCTAATGTATAACACTTTTTTGTGATTCTCATGCAATTATTGCACAGCATTATTAGTTATCTATGTTTCCATTTTTAGCCCCTACTAAATTGCAAACACTATGAGGATAGGGATTAAAGAATAAAATAATAACAGATTTGGAACTGGAGTGAAATTCAGGGACCAACCTCATATTACATGAGAGGAAGCTCACAACAGGGCAACTCAAGGACACATGAGCAATGTGTATCAAAGATGAGATTTGAACTTAGTTTCTCTGATTACAAAGATAGTATTCTTCCAACAACACCAAGAATTCTTGCCTAAATTTCACCTTTTCCCTAAGTACTTAATAAGTGCTCTGCTCACATTGGGCTTATGTAATAAATGCTGAATGACTGAATGAATAAATTGAATCACCTTTGCACTGACACTTAGTCAATGGCCAAGGTCTTCTGATTGTCCTTTGAGTATTTTGTACTACACAGATTTTTTCAACACTTACAATTTATTTCTTAGTGATGTTAATGTTTCAAAGTTGCTGGACATGCTACATTTCATAAGTTACCATCATAAAATTTTAGTGCATTTAAAGGTATTGCACATACCTCTGACCACTGTTTATCAGTGGCTCTTGACAATTCCCATGACCCTTCTCCTCATATTATGTTTTCTGCTCAGAGGCAAACTTATGGAGTATGAAATTTTGACCAGTTATAATAGATGAGTAAAAAACAAGATGAAAGACATGATTCAAGAATTCATTTTAAAGATAGCAATAATAAAAATTTAACTTAAATATTGACTCAAACAATCTGTAACAGTACAGGGAAATTATGTGCAAGATAATACACATTTTATATGCTTGGAAACTGGCTTCAGGGAGATTTTTCATGGAAGACCACCATTTCAAAAGATTAGAAATTATTATGAAATAAGCTAAATTGAGTTTTTATTTAAATCTTCTTTCATGTTGTTGTATCACTATTCAAACTTCACTTTACTCAAACACATCATAGAACTGTTTCCAGTATTGAGAAATTCACATAAAAGGTATCTTAAGAATATCCCATGCAGGAAGGAAATTTTTCATTGAAGAAGAAATAGTTACTTATTAGATTTTAAGGGAGTAACTTTTCTTTATTGAGTTAATTGAACTGAAAAAAAAAAACATAACTGTAGACAATTTCAATTGTCCTCCCTCACTCCACCCCTACATGAGAACCTAAAAGGATCATGAGAAGGAAGCTTGTGCTGTTTGAGTCCAGACTACAGAACCATTAACAATGGATGCTATTTATACTCAATATTAAGAAAAATTTCCTAACAATTAGAACTAACTAGTTTTCTTGAAAATATTAAAAAAAGATGATGAATGTTTAAATGTCCATTAATGTCTCTTCCAACTCTCACAGGGAAAGAGAGGTATTGTTAAAAAAAATAATCTCAAAAGGTCTCAATAACATTTTAAAAAAAAAAGATGACCAGGTCCTGAACTAAAGCAAAGAAAGAAATTGGAAAACCAGGGAAGGACGTTGTTTTTTTTTTCCATACAAGATTGCTGCATTAAATCTATGTTTCTGAATTACTTTGTGTCCTTGATGATGTGGCTCAATATTTATTAGAAATGTATTTCCTTCAGTAAAAGTAAATAAAGCTGTTTCAATTTAGCAATACAACTTCATAGTAAGGATGAAAATTTGATATGGAGACAGCAATTATTTTTCAGTGGTATTTTTTTTAAGTGTCTGAGGTTTGAAATAGAAGTGCTATATGAACTGCACCCCAGGGTATATGTGCCCTTTTGATGGCAAACCAAGAAAACAATTTTTTATTATTCTGCAAATCTGTCTCTTTAGTACACGTAATAAATGGAAAAACATAATTTGTTTAACATCATCTGCCCACTAGAGGAGAGTGAAAGTGAATCTATAAAAATTCAAATTCTCCTCTTCTGTCTTGTGTAAATTGAACATCTCCCAAAATGACAAATATAAAAACCAATTTTCCAAAATATGAGTGAATCAAAAGCAAAAATATTGAAGTGAATCTAAAACTGCTTTATAATTTTTGTCTTTCTTTTTTTTTAAAGCAATGAACCTGTTCATTTTACAACCAGAGAGAGAATGGAAACATCCACTGATGTTTCAATATATATATACATATATATATATATATATATATGTATATAGTTGTTTGGGAAGATATTACATCAGAATATGAAAAAATCACATGCTATCTGAGATATAATTCAAAACTCTGTCCTCAGGAGAAGAAATACATATCATGCAATTGACAACCAACCACATTTAAAAATAAAATCTTGCATACTTAATACTTTTCCACAGAATTATTTTCTGATGCTTATGATAAAAAGACTTCATTTCTTCATAGCAGCAGTATTTTTAATTTATTAAATCTGCTCAATAATTCTGTGATTATTTCAGAAATTATCAAGCATGTCCAGGAGAATCCTATCTCCATGATAAACTTTTTAAAACTCAATTCAATTTAAAATAAAATTTATAAAGTTCAATCCCAGACATTTGGCTAAATATTAATAATAGAAAAAAGATAGAACATTCCTTACTCTCACAGAGTTTACATTTTATTGCGGGGATATAACATGTACACTGATAATTAGTCACAAAGTATGTGAATATAAATGCAAAGTAAATTAGGGATGTAGCATATCAATGATTAAAATTTATAATTTTTTTAGTATAAATATTAAAAAATCATGAGACAGCCTGAATTACAGGAATATTTTGCGTGTGCAAAATTCTGGTCATCCAGGAAGATAACACTGCACAACCAGTTAATCAACAGACATTTATTAAAGGCCTATTAATGCCAGGCACTCTGCTAAACACTGATCTTTAAAAGTATAACACCTGAGGAGCAGCTGTGTGGCAGTAGATAGAACACCAGCCCTGAAGTCAGGAGGACCTGAGTTCAAATTTGGCCTCAGATTGGCCTTAATCCTTCCTAGCTGTGTGACCCTCGGCAAGTTGCTTAACCCCAATTGCCTCAGAGGGGAAAAAACAGTATAGCACCCATGACATTTAATTAAATAGTGTCAAATTATTTCAGTAAAGGAAAAAGAAAGTATATTTATTAGAAATTTCCATGTTTTCATACACTTTACATATGAAATACAAATGAAAACTTAAAAATTACTTCCCAGGATATTATAAAGTATATGAATGATCAAGGTCATCATGGATAGCATGTGCATGTTTTTGGATACATGCATACATACCTTTATATATAAAAATATGTATTATGATATATGGAAAACTAGATAGTACAATGGGTCTGAAGTCAGGGGAGATTCATTTTCCCTAGTACCAAACTGCCCTCAGACACTTACTTATTAGCTGTGGGAGCCTGGGCAAGTAGCTTATCCTAATAGCCTCAGTTTCCTCACCTATAAAATGAGCTGGAGAAGGAAATGGCAAATCACTCCAGTATCTTGGCCAAGAAAATCCCAAATGGGATTACAAAGAAGTCAGACAACACTGAAAAAATGACTGCACATACATATATACACATTTATATATATATATATATTTAGTTTTACATATGTATATATACATATATATATATGTATGTCTCTCTGCTTATGTTTTTGTTTTATAGTCACTGTTTTCATATTATTCTTAGTTTTGTTTATTTTACTTTGCATAAATTTAGCTTCCCTCCCCCAGCAAATCAATAAAAGATGGATAGTACTTGAGTGTGCTATTATAGTGAAAAGGACACTGGTCAAGAGAAACCTGAGTTATAATGTCACTGTTTCTGGTTACTACTTGTATGATAGTAAGCGAGTCATTTAACTTTATTGAGCCTCAGTTTCCTTATCTTCAAAATGGAGATGATAATATACTAATTCCACAAGTTTTTTATTACGCATAATTTTGAATTTGTATAGATTGATTCTCAATGGGCTCCTACTTTTCAATTTTTTGGGGGCTTTAACAGAAAGCATTGCCATTCACATCTTGGTGTCTATGGGACATTCTCCCCCTGCTTTTAACCTCATTAGGATATATTCCTAACAATATGGATTTTTCAGGCATTTTTCTTTAAAAAATGTATCATTCCGAATTTTTTTCTGAAATCCCTTCCATTCATTTTACAGATGAGAAATTTCTTGCCCAGAATGGAAAAGTGATTCACCCTCAGTTAATTTGTATAGATAGTAAAGTCAAGGTTTAAAGTCAGGTCTTCTGATTCTCTTCTGCAGTTATTTTTGCCATATGGTTTTCAGAAATTGTGCATTTTAAAATTTCTCTTGAATCAATCCAATTCTGATGTTAATTTTTGGAGGCTTCTAATAGAGTTTTGCAATTGTTTTGATTCTTCTAGCTTTGATGTCTATGATTCATACACATAACTATTGGACCATGATTTCATTAGTATAGGAAACTCCCCCATGTATAGGAAGCTCTCTACCAATTCAGCTCATATTCTTAGAGTTGCCTAAAGCAGGGCTGTCAAATATGTGGCTTACCAGTCTGATACGGTTCCTCCAGAACATTACTAAACCAGATTAAGATATTAACTGGGAAAAATTTAGAACAATAAATCAAAGTCTAATGAAACATAGATAATGACAATTTTCTAATATAATAATAATAATAAAAAATTATAAGTGTAAGTTTTTAAATATAACGTATGTGGTGCATAATATGGGCCTGCAGGAAACCTTATGTATAGCTAAATGGTCCCCATTTGTATTTGAGTTTGACACCAATGACTCAGAGCACTGAGGAGTTAATTTTTGTTCAGGCTTGCCATTTCAGTATGCATCAGAGGCAAGACTTGAATTCAGAACTCCTGGCTTAAGGCCAACTTTTATCCACACTATCATGTTGTTCCTCTGCCTAGCATGCAAGCACATTAAAGCTATATTTTAAAATCTCATTAAATTTTCTTTTTAGAATGCTATTTTAAAATTGTGTTCTGGTAAAAGTTGGATTTACACTAAGAGGTATCCTGCATCTGAAAGCAGATTTGATTTTGCATATGAATAGTTTGCCTCTTCTAAAAGGAAAGATTATTTGATTTAAATGACTAATAAATTTCAAGCAATCCATAGCAGCTGACAATCCTCACTGGGATACTTCTTTAAGAATAGAATGGAAAATTACAGCTGACTGACTACAGAATTAAAGAATTTTCAAGTAGAAAGAGAAGTGAAAGATCAGCTTCTTCAATACTCTCATTTTAGAGGGAAGGCTATCAAGACACAGAAAAGTGAAACCTACCACACAGGAAGTGGTAGAAGCAAAACTAGAATCCAGGCCTTTTCATTAATCTGGTATTCTTTCCATTCTACAATTAGATAGTCACAAATAGTCTTGTAGAATACATTTATGACTATAATCTTTCCTGCTTCAGTCATGGGAAGAGGAGAATAGAGGAATCAGGGATTAATAGCAAAAAATCTTTTAGTATTTCAGAGCTAGATGATGGCAAAAAAATTCTAATATTTCAGAGTGCAGAGATGCAAAATAGGAGCATCATTTTGATTAGCTTTATCAAAATAGATTGGGGAATCTTTTGGCTGAGACTGAGGAAAGTTGAGCAGAAACTGCTAAGAAGGCTTTGATAACCAAGCTGGTCTTAAATCAAGGCAAAAGAGGACTGACTCTAAACTTATTTCAAGTTTAATCAGAAAAGAAGTTCTCGAATCAAGATAATTAGGGATAAAGCAGCATTAAGTTATGCAGTGATTGATAACAGATAAGAGGAAGTTATTATCTAACTGCCTTTATGTAATTGCTTAGAGCTGAATTGTTTTCTTTAGAAAGTTAGCATTTTTATACTGTCTTAAATTTTGCAGAACACTTATGTTATCTCAGTTGATCCTTGGCAATTGCCTCTATTTTACAGATGAAGAAATGAAGGCTTTTGAGATTATTTTTCCAGATTTAGTTAGCATAGGGCAGTTAGATGGTATAAGGAGCAACTGATTGGATAGAGTTCTGGGCCTGGAGTCATCTTTCAGAGTTCAAATCTGGCCTGAGACATTAGATTTGTGATCAAGTCATTTCACCCGATTTGCCTCAATTTCCGTATCTATAAAATGAAGTGGAGAAATAAATGCAAACAACTCCAGGATCTTTGCTAAGAAATCCCCAAATGAGTTCATGAAGAGTTGAACATGACCAAAATGACTAAAAACAACAAAAATACCACTCAGTTAGTAGGTGTCTGATGCAGAATTGGAATTCAGATCTTCCCATCTCCAATTTGAATATTCTATCCAGTGCCCCATCTAGCAGCTGTAAGTCCCTAAATTGCAGGAGAGGTGCTGCTCTACATTGGCAAATGGTATTTTCTTGTCAAGAGTTCTCTAAATTAATGAAATCACAGATCCAGTCCAAATCTGGGTTACTTATATATCACTTATCAGAGTCTTGAAGATGATGTTAAAACATCATACATACATATATGCATATATTTTATATATGTTACATATACATATATATTTTTATATATTAGGATAGTGGGATTTTGGCAGGGGAAGGAAACTTGGAAGTCACTTGTTATTTGAGGAAACTGAAGTGCAGTGAAATTCAGGGTTATGTCCAAAGTTGCAAAATATTAATAATGGTTATTTTTTACTATAATTAGCATTTATATAACACTGTGTTTGAGGAATTGTGTTATGAGAACGAGGAAACTGAATCAGACAGAGGTTAAAAGACTGGGTCAGGATCACATGATTTTTTAGGGTCTGGGGCTGAATTTGAACCTGAGTCTTTATGACCCCAAGGTGGGCACTCTTATCTATTAGGATTTAAATCCAGCTCCTACACTTAACTGATTTTGATGCTTTTCCCACTCTACCACTCAAGCTTTGTTTTAAGACCATATCTATATGAATCATTTATAAGCAGTGTTTAATTCCAATGATTTTAACACAGTGTTTTAATTCTGATCAAGATAAAGCACAAAATGTCTAGATTCTCAGGGGATTAAATCTGATTGCTCAGAACAAGCAATTTTGGTCCCTCTTTCCACTTGCTGGCAGCATGTGGTAATTGTAGGTTTAGATGTCAAGTGATACCTCAACCTTGAAAACTGAATTCACAAATTTAAGCCTTTATTAGATGATAAGTGTAGAGTTGGGAGAATTCTTAGAAATTATCTGGTCCAACTACCCCATTTTACAGATGAGGAAATTCAGGCCCAGAAAGTGCTTGCCCAAGGTCACACAGACAGAAAATTACAGCTCTGACTCTAAAACTAGTATTTTCCCTCTAATTCCCATGCTGCTTAAAGCTCTATTTAGATATAGGCTGATGTTAAGTCTAACTTGATTGCTTCAGTTTAAATTCATCACTATTAATTGTATTAATACATTTATGTATTCTACATAAATACATGTGAAAGTCTTTTTTTAGGATTAAATAATTCAATGACAAAATTATTTTAGAGGCACTTTTTTCTTCATTAAAATCTGAATTCTTTGGGGTTTAAGTTCTTTCCCCTCTTCTCTTCTCCCCTCCCCTCCTCTGCCCTCCCCTCCCCTCCCCTCTCTTTCTTTCTTTCTTTCTTTCTTTCTTTCTTTCTTTCTTTCTTTCTTTCTTTCTTTCTTTCTTTCATTCATTCATTCTCTAGTTTTTTCCCTCTCCCTCTTAATATGTAGGAGAAAAAATAGGATGTTATATTTTAATAATGTATAGTGCAATAGAAGTATTTCTTCCTGGTTCTTACTTGTCATATTCTTGCTATTACATCCCAGCATCATTTCTTTTCCAGCAGCTGTATGCTGTTTTCTGACATATGTTCTCAACTTCCTCAGTTAATCTAATCAGATTTTCATGTAAGATTAATATGGCTTCCCTGTTCAATTATATGTCACCCAGCTTTAAGAAAAATCTCACAAATAGAAACTTGTAAAAAACTTGTGAAATTGGTCAAGTAATAGTCACATCATACGAAAACTTTTCATCCCATTATACTTATAAAATATTTTCTTTCAATTCATAACACTTTTTGTGCACTTAAATAACAATTATAGAATGTGTGATTTTCCAGAAATATAATTATTAGATAAAATCAATTTTCCAAATGTAAGAGCATTTTGCTATAAGTTTGTATATTTTCTTCCTCAAATGACTGCAAACATATTCTTGAGTTCCAATTATGTTTGAAGGCCCAACTTATAAGTTGGAACTTTGTATACTTAAAAGAGACTCAATCTTTTAAAACACAATTAACTTTACTTTTAAGGAATGTTTAATTTTTAAAACCATCTTATTACTATCTAGCATAAAATTCACATCAATTTAGTGCTTCTAGAAATAGATACAAAAGGAAAAGCATTACCCAATGGGAAACCTTGTCAGTACTAAGTTGGAAATGTGGTTACTCATGTGTCTGTTATTTTAGATGGAGTGACCTGAATTTATGTTTTGGATGGTATTGACATCTGCTTTTTCAAGTTTTTTTGACTATTGTTCTCTATTTCATCTTATCTGACCAGCACTTCTAGCAGCCTTCTTCTATTCACTCTTATCTTGGCAGCCAGTAACTTGATGAGACAGAAACACAACCCCTGTCTATAGGATTTTCTTACAAAATGGGCATGGTATCTTTCTCTCCAGAGCCTAAAGCCACACTGTCCACATAAAGTGGTAGTGTCAGCAAGGCCAAACTATGTTGCAGGAAAAATAGTAGCCAGAGCCTAGACGGAAGCTTCTCCTGGATTTTTAAAAATGTAAACATCATTAGGATGATTAGATGTTGGATCAGCATTACTCTTTCTTTCTGATTAACTTCTGGGATCTCCAGAAGAAGGACTCACCTCTACATAATTTATTACAAAAAAGATTACTAGATATATTTGTCTTCCTTTCCCTCCCTTCCTTCCTTCTCCCCTCCCTCCCTCCTTCTTTTTCTTTCTTTCTTTCTTTTTTCCTTCTTTCCTTCCTTCCTTCCTTCCTTCCTTCCTTCCTTCCTTCCTTCCTTCCTTCCTTCCTTCCTTCCTTCCTTCCTTCCTTCCTTCCTTCCTTCTCCTTCCTTCCTTCCTTCCTTCCTCCTCCTCCTCCTCCTCCTCCTCCTCCCCTCCTCCTCCTCCTCCTCCTCCTCCTCCTCCTCCTCCTCCTCCTCCTCCTCCTCTTCTTCTTCTTCTTCTTCTTCTTCTTCTTCTTCTTCTTCTTCTTCTTCTTCTTCTTCTTCTTCTTCTTCTTCTTCTTCTTCCTCTTCTTCTCTCTCTCTCTCCTTCTTTTGTTCTTTCTCTTTGCAAGGCAACCAGGATTAATGATTTGCCCAAGGTCACACAACTAATAATAATGTCAAGTGTCTCGGGTCGGATTTGAACTCAAGACCTAATTCCAAGGGTGGTATTCCACCCACTGTGCAACCTACTGGACCCAATATATGTATTTCTTACTAGTATTTGTTGAGGGCATTACCCTCTAATCATCCAGGTTTGCAATCACAGGGTCATCCTTGACAGCTCATTTTCCCTCATTTCCAATATGGGATCAGTTGTTAAGTCTCTGATAAATTCCATTTCTGCAACATCTCTCACATCTGTCCCATTTTCTCCATTTATGTAGCCAGCCTTTTAGTTCAGGTCTTCATTAATTTTCACCTAAACTATTATAATAGTGTCTCAATTCATCTCTCTTCTTTGAGTCTTCTCATTCTCTAATCAATCCTTCACACAACTGACAAAACTATTTTTCTAAATCTCAGGTCTGCCTATATCACTTTACTTTCCAGGTGGCTCTAGTGGCTCTCTCTTGTCTCAGGAGATCAACTATAAATTCATTTGTTTGGCATTTAAAACTTCCTAAACTTGCTCTAATCATGGTTTCTCGACTCCAGTCAAAATGGCTTACATAGAACAACTCACAGGTGATGTTTCATCTTCCATTGTCAAGCCTTTGTATAGGTTGCCCCTTCTGGCTTTTAGAATTTTAGTTGCCTTCAAAGCTCAACTTAAGCATCTCTTCCTATTTGTGACCTTTTTTGATCTCCTCCATCCATACTCCCATTTGCTAGAATCAGTCTTACCCCAACTTAATTTGTTTACTCTCTTTGTGTGTATTTGTATTAACATGTACAGATACATTCACATACAGATGTTCTTCGTAACAGAATGTAAGATTTCTAAAGACAGTGACTACTTCAGTTTTGCCTTTGCATTCTCAGTACCTAGAATGGCTGCCTGTACCAAGGAGATTATGTAATGTCCATTGTTTGATATGATCCTCACAACAGTTGTGTGAGATAAACTATATGGGTATTATTATCCTTGTGTTACAGATGGGACATGCTGTAACTTGATTGCAACACAGCGATATCATTTTGTTCCTCTTTGAAAACAAAGGATAACAACCAACCAATTAACAAATGGAGTCAGAAAATCTCAGAGGAAATAAATGATTCGCTCATAATTACATAGCTAGTGAGTATAACAGGTGGAATTCCAACTTAGGTGTGTCTTTGATCTCCAAGCCTGTATTCTCTCTACTGTATTCTACTTGCTACTTTGGGAGTAACCACACTGAGGAAATCTTGGGATGTTTGTAACTGTGTAACTTTGTCATCATTTCACTTTTTTATGGCCATCTTTCTTTATCAATGAAAAGCAGAAAATAGATACATAATTTTAAGTTACTATAGAAAAATCTCATTTGTCTATACTGGGATAACTGAACCTGGGAATTAATGGATATAGGGAACTCTCATTACCAATGAAGGTTGGTACCCTCTCTGCAACTTTAAAGTTTTAGAGAATTGCTTAAGGTACCAAGAAGTTAAATAACCTTAGTCAGGATCACACAGACAGTATATGTCCTGAACCCAAGCTTCGCTGGATCCAAGGCTAGCTACTATTCCAGGTAAGATATCATTACTTCTATTTCCAAACTAAGCTGAATTATCAACTTTTAAATTTTTACATGGTATTCTAAAAGCTCAAATGCCATTTCACAATATAAATGCCATAAGGGGGAGGGAAGTGTCAAAATATGTCAGTACAGAGTAAGCTTTTACATAGACATGGATAGAAATCAGAGGAATATTAGTCACTCAGTTATATAGTTTAGGAAGGCTATTAGGTTTGAGCTATCCCTCCACTCTAGCCTAAACTCCAATTATGAAAACAGGCCATACAAAGATTTTCTTATGCATATTTTCCAGTAAAAGTCACTCAACTAAGCACTCAGCCCCATAGTCCCCTATGTCAAATACACCTTCTAGTGGACCATATATATATAATGTCTGGAATAGGACCAGCTTTGACCTCAGATCAAGAAATGATTGTGAATACCCCACATCACACCAATGATAATACAAAGGGAAGAAAAACCAGCCTTGAGAACCAAGACCTCTATGATAGTTCCCACTCATCTAGTTTTAACTATTTTCTCCTTTGCACTGGCCTATTTATTCTGACCACATTCTCTGCTAGTCTAGTCCAAGATACACTAGACCCCTTCCTGGGAAGGTTATTTGATCTAAGAATGGAGTGGTCATTCATTGGACTCAAATATATAATTCATTTTAGTTTTTCAAATGAGTTAGAAGCTATATGTGTCCTAGCTGTTATTATCTTGATGATATCTACTCTGGTAGCTTCACCTACACCCTTTTTATAGAAAACTTTCAAATCTATCTCCAGTTCTGACTTTTCTTCTATCCTTCAGAGTAATACATTCACCTGTCTTAACTGAAGGACTTCTTTACTTGTGTGTTTCACCATCTCAAATTCAACATGTCCAAAACAGTTTATTTCACTTGTCCTCCACCACCACCATCATCACCACCACCACCACTATCACCACTACCATCCCCACTACCACTACCATCATCATTATCATTATCATCATGTCACTAATAAGTCAACAGGTATTTATTAAGTGCTTGCTACATGTCAGGAACAATGCTAAGTGTGATGAATTTTTTTAAAAAGCAATTGTGTTCTAATGGAGGAGAATGCATAATTAATTAAGTATTGATAAGATATAAAATAATTTGAGAAGGGAAAGCAATCACCTTGAGGAAGAGCTTAAGCATACCAGGAAGGAATAAAAGTAATAACATGAAAAACATCTTTGAGTGCTTGACACTTAAGGGTTGTGTGATATCACAAATTATTCTAAGGAGTCTTAGGAAATATCCAAATCTGCATAATTAAAAGCCTCTCTCTGCTATAGTTCTCAACCTCATTACTGTCAGTGTTGATGGTGAGATATTTTATCTCCTTTTTCCTTTCTGATGGAGTTCTGTGCATCTGACTCTAAGTTCTCATTTTTAAAAGTGGCATTTATATAAGTGTACAAAAATCTATTCTATGACTCATTCCAAAATGAATCACAATCTCAAAAAAAGTCACCATCCACCCTACTAAATATGGTGTATTTCTGCATTGAATACAAAAGTAACTGTGAAAGCCAATAGGATTAGGACAGCTGAACAGCCAGAGATAAAGCCTTCTGGGCCTGGCTGTCGCAGCAAAAGAGGCATGACATTTTGAATTCTGTATCAAAGGCATGGAAACTGCTTTAAAGCATAGGTATGCCATTCTTGAAAAATTTTCCTCTCCCTCTCCCCATCCAAAACAGGTGGCCAAAAGTTCTATTTATTTTATGAGACACATTCTCCATTATGTCAATATTACTAAATTTATCTTGAAGGCACATGAGATGACAGCAAAAATGTATCTTTATGATTTAAAATGTGATGACATCCAGGGCAAACGGAGATCAGTTCCTTAGCACCATGCCCTGCTGAGCTGTTGTAAATCAGTATAATCCAGTGCATAATGTACCACCACCCTATAATGTGTCATAGAATGCAGTTTCAGAAAACAATTCTAAGAAATCTTAGCTCAGCTTTCTAACACTAACCCCAGATTCAGAGTAGCTGACCCATCATTCCAACTTTAAATAAAAAAATGATATGGTGAAATGATTTGGCCTCTTAGTTTCTATTATCTTAATGCACAACAAACAATCTGATGGAGCTTATACAATCATTTTAAACATTTCCAAATTAGGTATGTTATGAAAGAAAAATCAAGACAAAAGGTAAAAACCATGAGAAAGAAAACAAACAAACAAACAAAAAAGGTGAAAATAGTATGTCTTGATCTTCATTCAGTCTCCAAAGTTATTGTTATGGAGGTGGATGACATTTTCCACCCCAAGTCCATTGGAATTGTCTTGGGTCTCTGTATTGCTGAGAAGAACTAAGTCTGTCATAGCTGATCATCATGCAATCTGGCTGTTACCATGTACAATGTTCTGATTCTGCTCACTTCACTCAGCATCAGTTCACATAAGTCTTTCCAGGCTTTTCTGAAATCAGCCTGCTTATCATTTCTTATAGAACAATAGTATTCCATGATATTCAAAACCCACAACTTATACAGCCAAGGGATAATGTTTTTTAAGAAGACAGAAAATAAGCATATCCTGATAACTTTATCAAGGTACCTATCTTCTTTTCATGAGAGAGAGAGACATCCTGCTATGCTTTTTTTGCTCTTTCTGAAAATAATATTTCCATCTCTTCCCTGCATCCACAAATGTTCAGTTCATATTATTTTATTACATGAAATAAATGAGATAATAATAAAGAGACTAAATAACATAATTATGGAACTGAAAGAAAATGTATAGTCACTTCCAGTTGTATTTGACTCTTCATGATCTTATTTAGGGTTTCTTGGCAAAGATACCAGAGTGGTTAATCATTTCCCTGTTCAGCTCATTTTACAGATGAGGAAACTGAGGCAAATATTGTTAAGTGACTTGCCCAGGGTCATAGAACTAGTAAGTGAGTGAGACTAAATTTAGACTTATGATTCCAGGCCTGGTACTCAATCTATGTACCACCTAGCTTCCCTTAAAGAAAGTGTGTAGTTGCATTAAAAAAAACTCTCCACCAGAAAGGAAAAATGACAGCTGAGTTAATGACATCTTGAAGAGGCAATCCTGTTAGTAATAATAATTTCATATTTAATAAAAAAAGTTCCCATGATTCCAAAATGTCAATGGGAACATTCAAAGGATTTTGATCAAGGCTTTTATAGTTTGTAAGGTAATAATAATGGATAGTTTCTAAATGGACTACCAAAAAATATTCTTATCATTATCTGTTAAAAGATATTGAATGCTTCTTGGGGAAAAAACAATGCATGCTAATAGTTGATTCCATAGACACAAAACACCATGTTATTTAAATCTTGATTTCCTATTATTTATGAAATAGAGTACAAATGTCTTTGCCACAAGAGCTCCTCTACAACCTGGTCCCATATTACCCACACAGTCTGTTTTTTTTTTTTATTAAAGCAGAGACCATGCCTTAATTGCTCTTTGTAGCTCTGATTCCTAGAAAAGTGCCTTGTACTCATTGGATACTTAGTAAGCAATGCTTAGTAAACATTAATTAAATAAAATATTCCCTGATCTCAAGAGCTTACATTGTAATGGGTGAGCTAAAGATCACAAATAAGTTTAAATATAATGTAAACAAAATGAACAAAAGGAGGGCGCTGGAAGTTGTAAAGATGTCCACAAAAACTCTTTACCTAAAATGTAGTACTAAGATAAGGGGAGGAGGAGTGTTTTCTAGTCATGGTAGATGACACAGACAAAAGCATGGAGACAGGAGATGAAGATATCCTATAGATAGAATAGTTAATAGGTCTGTTGAGCAAGGTTATATACTGTGATCAGAGGAATAAGAAAACAAATATAAATGGGAAATATTGTTTACTGATGTCAGAGTGGATAGATAATGTGAATTCATCACTACCAAAAAATTCATCTAAAGTTGTATGTTTTATTGATATTATACCAGTTGTATATGAATTTATATAAGAAATACATAGGGCAGGGAAGAGAGACTTGGATTTGGGCTATAGTTCTGCTACTAAAAAGCTATGTGTGATCTGAGAGTATGTTATTAAATTCACTTCCTTAATTCTCAAGGTTTTTTTTTTTGTAAGTGATAGGCTCCTATAGTCTAAACAAAGAACAAACTAAAATTTTATAAATAGGAACTATGCATGTGTTATATCTCTTAAATCTTTCCATGTGTCAAAATAATTTCATTTCCTCAAAATTTACTAATTGGTGAGTATTCTTTGCCCCAACTTTACTATTCTTAGGGCTATATACCAAATAAATCAAAGAAAGAAGAAAAGAAGCCATATGTACAAAAATATTTAGAGCAGCTCTTTTTTGTAGTAGCCCTAACCTGGAACTTAAAAGGTAGCACTCCCATTGAGGGATGCCTAAACAAACTGACATATGAATGTAATGGAACTTTATTGTACCATAAGAAATGACAAAAGGAACAATTTCAGAGGAAACTGGAGAGAACTTTATGAACTGATACAGAGTGAACTGAGCAGAATTAAGAGAATAATTTATAACATGGCAGCAATAGTATAGAGAAAAATAACTTTGAAAGAATGTAGAATTCTGATTAATGTAGTGATAAATTACAAATTCTAAGGACTAAAGATAATATATGTCACTTATCTCCTCCCACAGAAGGGTTGAAATCTGGAATAAAACTTATATTTTTAGACACGATCATTATAAGAATTTGCTTTGCTGAACTTTGCAATTTTGTTGTGAGTTTTTAAGATTGTTCAAAATTGAGAGTAGAAGATTGTAATTTTTAAAAAAATTAAAAACTGTTCTTGAAGGCCAGGCTTTGGTTATTATAATTAACTATATTTTTAAAAATAATTTTGACCACTTAACTCAGCCTTTAGAAAAGAAAATACAGGACAACACAGGCTGTCAATCCCTGACTTCTGAATAAGCTGATCAACAATGCCAACTGCAAATGTTAAAGCTGAAAACAATGAATTTAAATTGAAAGGACTGGTAGGTGATTCATACAGTGCAAGGGAACAGACTTTAAACTCCCAGGTCACAATGTAAAATAATGTCTGCCACTGATGATGAATTCAGAAAATGAGAAAGCAATTTGGAGGATAAGAGAATTAATTAGTTCCTGTAATGGGAGGTCTTTTCTAGAAGGAGATGACATCTCCTATTGTGGGTGTTATTCACTATATTCTTACATTTGTCCAAAGGTCATGAAGATTGGCTTAGTCCTTGATGTTACTCTGCAGATGAAATCTTACTATCACTCTCAGAAAAATCTAACTCTCCTGGGCTTTCTATCATTCAAGTCAAGATTTTAAGATCTTGATGTTTAGATTAATGCCAAATGACCAAAAAGGCTTATATTTTTCTTCCAAAAGCCATTATGGTGGAGGACAGTAAAAATATTGAAATTCTTTGATACTACCTCTTCTGTGGGTATTATTGTTAAGGCTATGTGACAGAATGGTGAGATGATTTATAACACTTAACAGGATCATAGGACTATATATTTGGAACTTAAAGGGATCTTAAAAAGCCATTGAATCCAACCATTTTATTTGACAGATGAGGAAACTGAGGCTTAAATTTTTTAAAGTTATTTTCCTGGTTTCACATGATAAATGTGTGAAACAGGATTTGTAGAGACCTTCTTGATGCCAGGAGCCAGTGCTCTATACAGACTTCTTGATGACTGTCTCAGGTGTGTGATTTTCTGTAGTAAATAGTTTTCTCTAAACTAAAAACACCAAAGGGTTTAGGAATTATTCCTGATCAGTTTTATCCTTTAGTCATTCAACAAGGAGAACCATGAAAAAGTTCTTGGCTTTAAGAAACTGATGCTCTTTTTTACCTTTTTCTCCACTATTTTAAAGGGTCAAAGTGACTTCTATGAAACATAATTAGCTCTTTAGCACATGATGATCTGGCAGCTACCCACATTCCTTATCTTCTCATAGATTGAGGCAGAAAAACTCAATAATGCCATTCATAATTGAGTGGTTATTAAGTCTCTGATTCTAATTCTTTTAAGGGAGGAATTGACATGAAAATGTCTCTAATTCTAGGAAAGGAAGGAATGCTGAAGAATGCAGAATTGTGTGTGAGCCTATTACTCATCTGGGAGGATGATAGTCACCAACTTTGTGTTCTTGGGGCACGGAGAAGAGAGGAATGTTTATTTCTAGACATATCACTACCTATTGCCATCATCTTGGGAGAATAATATGAATACTAATTGGAAGAAAGGAACTGACCTTGGAAAACTGGCAAAATTTCCTGTGCTAGCAGTATTTGCTGCTAAAGATGCTTCCAGTTTGAAAGTGCAGGGTGAGAGTGGTCAGTCAGTAAATAAACATTTATTATGCATATGCCATATGCCAGAGACTGTGTTGAGTGTTGGGTATTCAAAAAAGAGGTGTAAGAAAGTCTCTGCCTTTAAGAAACTTATAATCTAATGGCCAGACACCTACAGGTCTTTATGCTTCTGACACTCTCTGGGGAAACATGGGGAGAAGGAAGACATTGTTATTGTCAGGCCCTAAGAAGATCTATTGAGTGTGTAATTTGCTTTAACTTAGGCTCTCTGAGAGGGTTTTCATAAACCTGGTGAATAAGGACTGGTACATTAGGAATCAAAGAATCCATTTATGCAATTATCTCAAGATGGGTAATCCTAAATCTACTAACAAATATTTACATTAGGTTGTGAGCTCCTTGAGAACAGGGGCTGTCTCTTGCTTTTTTTGTCTCTACAGTCCTTAGCACAGTATCTGACAGTAGGAATATAATAAATGCTTATGAAATGACTGAGGACCTAACAGATGAAAGTGGAAAAGTATGTGAATTAGTCAAAACTAATAGAAATATATTGTCCTGGTATCCCTAGAAAGTAAAACTATCTTAGAGTCAAGATTTTGAACGTTTTCTGCATCATGAATCCCATGATTAAAGTCTATGGATCCTTTTTTTGCAGAATAATGTTTTTAAACGTACAAGATAAAATCTACATGGTTATATTATTTTGAAATATAGTTACCAAAATGTTAAAAAAAAGGTACCATGCCTCGAGAAATTTTCATCTACTGTAACACTAAGTATTGTAACATAAAGAATGCAAGGCATTTTGCTAAGTGCTGTCATGCTTCTCATGATCAGGAGGAAAGATAGTGTTTACTTCTTGTAGGTTTAGTCAAAGTGGACCAGCTAAGAAAATATTCTAGATTCAGAGATAGTAGAGATCATTTCTTTCCCTTAATGGCTGGAAGAAGGCTTTGTAAAAGTGTAGCATTGAAAGTAAGCTTAGATTTCTCCATTTCCCCCAAAGCTTGAGTTAACATGTCCAAGAAGGAAAAGTACTAAAAGTTTGATTAATTATAATGATCAAACTGAGCCCTGGAGAAAAGTTACTCTTTAAATTAAAATTATTCCTCTTTCCCAGTACTTCTCATAGGCCCCAAATTAAGGAGAATTTTATAGGATTATGAATTTTGAATTGAAAGAGATCATCAAGTCCAATTTTTTTATTTTACCAATGGGAAAATTGAGGACCAAGGACACTAAATAATAACTTACTCAAAGTCATATAACTAGTCGTGATATAAGTAGGAGTAAAGTCAAAGTCCTTTGCCTCCAAATTCTTTAAGGAGGTGCTGAAAGAGCACCTAAGTGGCACAGTAGATAGAGAACTGACTCTGAAATCAAGGAGGACCTGGGTTTAAATTCAGCCCCAACATTTAACACTTGCTAGCTGTGTGATTCTACGTAAGTCACTTAATCCCAATTGCCTAGCCAAAAAAAAAAAGAGAGAGAAAAGGAGGAACTGAGTATTTCAAATAGTATTATTTTATTAAAAGAGAAGGATAATTCTAAAGGATAAATTTCCTTCATAGAATCATTCCAACATTCCTAGCTATCATTTATCAAGCACCTATTGTGTACAGGGCACTCTGCAAAGCACTAGTATTGATACAAATGGAACTTAAATCCTTTTAGGGGGATATGACACATATAGTTGTTTATAATTTAAAGTAGTGTTGGAAGTGGATTATAGGAGTGCAAAATATAGTTGCATGTAAGATTTAAGAAAATGGTTGTTGGTCATTGAGGAGATCAGGCAAATTTTCATAGAGAAGTTGGCATTTGAGTTGGCTTAAAGGACTTAGTTGAGGATATTTTACTTTTGTGAGATAGTGTTAGCAAAGGCCCAGAGGTAGGAAATCATGGAGCAGGTTAAGGAGACAGAGGCTAGTTCCATTTGGTTGGAACTAAGCTATTAAAATAAAAGGTGTCCATTTGGCAAATGGGAGGTAAAATGGAGCTATTTGTTTAATGATAGAAAAGCAGAAAAGTCGGCTTTTCCTTCTACCCTGTTATTACTGCCTATTGATCTTTTGCTTTCTTTCACCATTGTAATGCTTTTGCAATTAGACTCAACTACATCAAAGTCCCATAACCAACAACTTGTAATGTATAAAACATCCACATCTAGATAAAACATCTCAAAGCTGGAGCCAAAAATTTATAAGACCTAATGGAAAGAATTGTTCTTTGATTTCTTTATCTTTTGAGATATGTGTGAGTTTCATTGGACTCCATTACTTTTCTTAGCATATATTTCTGAATGATGAAACTGATTCAATTAAGGCCCAAAGATAGTCTTTTTGAAATGAAGAGAACTTACACACTACATACATATATGTACACAAATATAGACATATATGTATAAAAACCATGCAGGTGATATATCTATATATAACATGTAGGTATCACATTATATATATGCTATACATAAAATATCATAACATGTACTTGAAAATATACATAATTTTAAAATATTATAATAACCATTATCTTCAGGACATCAAGCTATTAATAAGATATTTCTTTTCACAAAATTTAAAAGAGAAACCTAAAAATGCAACGGTAATATTATAAAAATGCATGGTAGATCTATGGTCATTTAGAGGGGATTGAGTTTAGAAAACCCTTAATAGTATAAATAAGATTTTTTGTTTGAATATAAAAAATATTTAAGGAAAAATTATTCTTGAGAACTTAGTTTCATTAAAATAGTGATGTGACAATGACTATATCACTATCTAGAACAATCAACTGAATCCAGTAAGATGAAATTCATTAGAGATAACTGTCAATTCTAGTACTTGGCTATTTAAGCCTGTGACAATTCACAATCTCCTCCATGCTATCAGGAGGCATCAGAGGAGGACTTTAGGACTTCTTCATTTCAAAAAAACTATCTGTGGGCCTTAGTTAAACCAATTTCATCATTTTAGGAGAAAAAATATTTGAGTATGCTACAGAATTAGAATGACATATTTCAGTTTTATTATGTAAAAGGATCTTTTTCCATAATGATATCCCCATTCTCCTTCCCAATGTGGGCTCTACAGTAATAGATTTGTAATGTTATATTCGCCTTTGAAGTTGACTGCAGTCGGGCTTTATCCTGCTAAACACACATGTATCCAATTCAGTCTCAAAGCTGAGTTTTTCAAAAGAAGTGTCACATTTAGGTTCCTAATGCCAACTCAGCACAGCTGGACTTTGAATCAATTTCAATCAACTTCTGGGACTGCAATCGGTGAAACAATAAGAGTCCAATGTTTCTGATTAGCTTTTAAAAACCCTCAGAATTTTTCTAAGATACAATCAGGGACACAGGAGACCCTTTTCCTTTTGCCTGGGAAACCTCAGTTCTTAGAAGTAGTAGGGGAATAATAAAGGGCAATGGGGTCTACTTGAGGGAAATGTCTTCTTGATTCTTGGCTCAGGGCCAGGAAGAGAGAAACTGAGCCCAGAGCTTTACATATGGTAGGGGCTCAATACATATTTATTTATTGTGGTTGGATTGTGAATCCCCATAAGACTCAGCAAAGTTATGGACTGGGACAGGCACTTAATGAATCTTCACTGGATTACTCCGATTATTAATTTTTCAGCAACAATACTTAATATGTCTGGAAAGTGAACATTTTCTAGGAGCTCTTTCATGTTCTCAACAACTTTAATGAGGTAGCAGAAAAGGAGTGACAGAGAATGAAGAAGTACGGTAGCAGTGTATTGGGATTCCCATTTTATAGGTAAGGAAACTGCACATTTATAAAGATAAAGGAATTGTCCCAAAGTGACAATATTATTAGGTGGTAGAATTAGAACTTTTACCTAAGAGTCCTTCCTACCATACGATACTATACTTCCTTTTTTGAGTTATATTGAACATACATATCCTGCCTTAAGCATGGTATCCAAAATTATAATTCTCCTTGCCAATCTTCCATGTCTTGTTTGGTTTCTCTTATTCCATTCTCATCTATCACATGCAATAATTAAACAATCTACATTTAATAGAATTCTAGGAATAGGGATTGGAGCTGTAATTTTATTGGTGTAGGGAAGTTCCAAGTAAAGAAATACCCTTTACTAATGCTGGTCAATATCTTCCTTGCAAGCAATACTCTTAGAGAGCTGCCTGTAGCACTAAGGCATTAAGTGACCTGTCCAAGGCCTATGCATTCAGGATTTGAATCCATATCAAGGCTTCAAGGGCAGTTCTCTATTCACAACTTCACCATGCTAAAATAATACCTGTAAGTTTCAAAGGGACTGAATATACAACATCTAATAAGATACCAGAAGCAAACAGAAAGCATGGCAATTGAGTATGCAAAAGATACTTGTATGCACTGAAACCAGAGGACAAAATGATATCAATAAATACTATTAAGGAATCTTTAGCACTGGTTCTCAAAATGGCAAATAGTGGGCACTTAAGGAAACCATTAAGAAGCCTTGAGACTCTTTCAGGGGGTCCATTAGGTCAATAATATTTCCATAATATATGTTTTAATTTCTAATATAGTAAGTATCAATGGACATAACCCACATAAACAAAAGGCTTTGGAAAGTGCGATCTCAAACAATTTTTAAGGACAGAAAGAGATTATGAGACCAAATAGTCTGAGGATTGCTGCTTGGAGGCTTTAAACTCTTTTCCGCTCTCTTTCCCCCAACTCTATTATTTCTTATCTTGAAGTAGAGCAGAAAATGCAATAAAATGTCCATCAATATGAAACATCTATTAGATTTCACATTCAGACTATTATTCTGATGTACTTGTTTGGAAAATGCAGAGTTCAACCAAAGTACTTTCATGACGTTTGCACAATTCATTTGAGTTCTAATTCATCCCAACACCAACGGATGAATCATAGAGAACATAATGATTTTTTAAAAATCCTTAATAATTACTTGTATGTCATATAATTCTGTAAGCTTCCAGAAACATTCCAGAAATTTGATCTGTGTCAGGAACCTTTGTGTTTACCTGGCCCTTTCGGTGACTCCCAGTTGCAGGTGAGCTTCAATTAATTCTGTAAGTTGTTTCTGTAACATCAAATCTTTGCCCTCAATTTGGGTAATAAATTCATGCTGCAAAAGATCAGACACAGTTGGCCGCTTCTCATAATCTTTAGTCAAGCACCTGTGCTGACAGAAAAGAATATGTAATTATCAGATAAGTTACATATAGTCTTAAAACTATCATGTAGGTTCTTTAATTTTTCTTTTTTGGGAGGTAATTGCTTTGACTTGCTATTGAAATGCTTCCCCCCCCAAAAGCTGAACCCAACAAGTTAGCTCAGAAACATCAAGGAATAGCAAGATAAAATGGATGCTTGTAGAAATGAAGGAATCTGTGAAGCCTTATGTTGTAGGGATGCCATTTTTCCATGGAAATAGCAACTCCCTGTTTCTCTTCTGTATCTCCAATGAAAATTCTCTTTCACAAGACTGTAGCTAAAGATAAAATAAACTAACAATAAAAAACCAATTTTTGGTAGTTATTTAAAATTAAAATAAACTTTAGTTTCTTTTCCATGATGTTGTTGTTTGTTTGTTTTTGTTTTTTTGCTGAGGCAACTGGGGTTAAGTGACTTGTCCAGGATCATACAGCAAGGAAGAGTTAAGGGTCTGAGACCAGATTTGAACTCAGATCCTCCTAACTTCAGGGCTGGTACTCTATCCACTGTGCCACCTAGCTGCACCTCCATGATGTTTTATTAGAATCTCACTTAATTCTCCATGTCCTTTTTCTGTCAAGACTCACCATTTATACTGAAGAGACTAAAGAATGAGACATTTGATCCAAGTGTACATTTTAATGCTCATTTTGAAATACAGAAATTTCCATCTTTCATTTTTATTAGGAGTAGAGGATCATAGATCAAGAGCTAGAAGGGATCTCTGAGGCCATTTTATCTGTCCCCCTCATTTTTATAGATTAAGAAACTAAGACTCAGTGGGGTTCAAGTGACTTGACCAAGGTCATATAGGTATCAATAGATGTGAGATTTGAACTCAGGTTCTTTAACCCCAGAGAAGGTCTTTTCTACTATACTAATTATTAGTAGTCATTTTCATCTTTCAAATCCACGTGTCTGGTGACCAACAGCATGAATAGCATCATTTGTCTTATGACTTATGCACTGAGGACAGTTAGGTAGCCATCCCTGGAGTAAGGAAAACCTGAGTTTAAATCTGATTTCAGACAATTGTTAGCTTTACAACCCCCAATAAGTCATTTAATCCCATTTGCCTTAGTTTACTCATCTGTAAAATGAGCCTGAGTAGGAAATGGCAAACTACTTCAGTATATTTGTCAAGAAAACCCCAAACAAGATCACAGTCAGGTACAATTAATCAACCAAACAATAACATCCAGTCCAGATCTGTGAGATGGTGGGCCAGTGTTGAGATGCCATCTGTGCACATGGACTAGAAAAATGCTCTAGACCTCTTAGTACCATGTTCCAACAAGAGCTAACAAATAGTATCTTTTCCAGGGGATTCAGAATGTACTGGGTGATTCACTCTAAAAAGAATAACTGAAGCAATTCTGTTTTTTTTTTTTTTGTAGGAATAGGAAAGGACTTAGTCAAAAAGAAAATCCCAAACTGAAAGAATGTAAGAAGATTGCATGTTTCTGATGATGCAAGAATAATATAGTTCTGTTTCTTCGTGTGGTTTTTAGAAAAAAGAACCCAAGTGTCCAACTTTTCTTTATAGTTAAAACAACCTATTTCAGTTCAAATTTAGGTTAGTAGATTGTTTCAAAGTGTAAAAATGGGCTAGAAACTGTAGAATTTGTCTTTTATACCCAAATCAATCAGTCAAATCTACTGAGAACATTAAGATATGAAGGACATATCAATTAAAATTTTGCATTTTCTACTTAGAAATATTTCTAAATATCCTGAGGTCTGTTTTAATTAATTCCTTCCAATAATTTAATGGAAAAGTCAAAGGCAGATTACTTATTTCAGCTTTCTTTAATAGTCCTAAAATTTTTACACTTTAAATTATTGTTTATACCACAGTAAATTTTAATGTTTTGGAATGAGTGAAATCACATCTGCATATGACCAAGTAGTGCAGATGAATGCTGGATTTGGGACTAGGAGGAACTGAGTTTGAATTTGATCTCAGATACTTAGTAGATGTATATCCCTGGGCAATTCATTTAACTTCTACTTGCCTTAGTAAAATTGTAAAATCTCTTATTTATAAAATAAGGATAATAATAGCAAATAATTTCCAGGATTGCCATGAAGATCAAATGAGATAATATCTGTAAAGCATATGTTTGTAGGCACTAGATAAATGCTTATTAACATAAGTGCATGTAACTTCTACATTTATTTCACCCTATTTTCCACCTTTGTTGTGATGGAAATTTTTGCGTTTCAAAATGAACATTAAAATGTATGTTTGGATCAAATGTCTCATTTTTTTGGTCTTTTCAAGATAAATGTTAAGTTTTGGCAGAAGAGGGACATGGAGGATTGAAGAAGATTCTAATAAAATATCATGGAAAAGAAACTATAAAGTTTATTTCCTTTACTTTATTTCCCCATCTTTCTAGTTCAAATTCTCCTGGACTGCCCATAAAAATGGAATTATATTGCAATCTCTTTAAGGTGAGGAGAGTTAGTAGAGGTTGAGGAGTAGTTCTTATGGCATGGAAAACTGCTAGATTTGGAGTCAAAAGACTTGGATTTAAATTTCAGCTTTGCTACTTATGACCTGTGACTAGATCCCCTTTTGCTTTGGTCCTTGTTTTGTAGTAGAGTAAAGGGCTCCTCCAGTTCTAAATTCTATGAGAAGATGATTTTGAGGGCAGATAGCTTTCTGCTTTTGTCTTTATTTTTTATTTTGTCAACTATCTGCATACTTTCAAATAGGCAAGTATTCTGTGGTAGGGTTAGTTTAGGGGGAGATATTTGAAAACACTTTGTAGCTTCATCAGTTATCTAGATATTTCTAATTATGTCCCGATGATATAGACATCTTAATCACTGATTAAGTATTATTCTCTTAAATGCAGCTGAACAGAAAATTAATAATAAAATAAATAATTGCATCTTACATTTATATAACACTTTATAGTCTAAAAAGCAATTTCAGAAAGATCATTGCCTTTGATCTTCACCATAATTTCATGAGCCAAGCAGACCAGATATCAGTCTCCCCCTTTTATAGAAGAAGAAATGGAGGCTATGTGATTTGTCCAAGGTCACAAATTTAGCATGTGCTAAAGAATCCAGGTCTTCTGACCCGTGTTTCATTGTGAGAGAGAGTTGTACGAGACCTCAGGTAGATTATAGCACAGTTCAGTAAACAAAGCTTTGTTAGAGACACGTGCAACACTGGGCAACAAAGAAACAAGTTCAACTACCAAACTAGCCTCCGAGAATAAGTAAGTAGTCTCCCTTGTCTCTCTTGTTCTTTTTCATCTATATGTTATTAGTATTACTTAATTCAATTATCACAGTAAAATGAATAAGACTAACATTACCCAGAGTTCCTGGTTCCTGCTGCTTTTATGTTCTGTCTATAAATTAGGAGTGTGCCTTTGTTAGAGCTACTGGCAACAGCTTCTCCTTTCCTACCCCCATACCCACTGAGCTACCTTCCTGATGATAGCAGCAGTGAATCACAATATTTTCCACATAAAGAGAACATGCCTTGATTTTTAAAAATGCTCTATTGTTACTTACTTGTTAATGAAGTCATTGAATTCTGCTGTCCACAGTTCTGGTTGTCTTAGAGTTGGAGGTGGACTTCTATAAGAAGAAAATAAAAATTCAGTTATATACATTGAATAGCACATATGATAAAAGAAAATGAACAAGATAAACTGAGTAGTGGGCTTCTGAGGAATCACCATAATCACCTATTCTAATAGGCAGCTCTAACCCAGTACTGACGTCTTTTTTCAAACAGGCCCACAAATATAAAGGAAACTGATGAAGAATCCTAACAAGAAATTCTTACACTCAAGGTCTGTACCACAATTTGTGCTCAGGGTCAAAAGCAGGAAATGACTCCTCAAATCAGCTTCTTAAGGGCAAGTTATATTGAGAGGGAGTTGGGTGAAGAAGACCTTAGACTTCAGAAAACAAGGCCTCATAGAATAAAAAGACTTCTTATGAGAGAGAGAGAGAGAAAGAGAGAGAGAAAGGGAGAGAGAGAGAAAGAGAGAGAGAGATCTGAATGCCTGAAAAAGATGGTGGCAAGTAAACAACAAATAGGGCAAAAACAGGCTTAGGAAGAGCTCTTTTGGGGATGGGGAGGAGGAAACACACCAAATAGTAGCTTAATTATTTTAACTAATTGTTCTTATTACCTAGGTTCTATTGTTCCTACTTATAGAGGAGGGCAAAAGTTGTTAGAACTCCTTAAATTTAGGTGCCCTGAAGAAAGCTCTGATTGCTCCCACACAGGTTAAAATTCTGGCAAATGGAAAATGGCTGAATATTAAGAAAATATCTGACCAAAAGATATGTAGAAGTCTTTCAAGGACAAGCTTTGGAATTCTTATCATAAAAGGTCTTTATAAAGAAGAATGGACCAAAGGCAGATTCAAAGTATGGTGTGTAGGAGTCAGAGCAGCATACATCTCTACAATTTTCAATCAGTTTGACAGAATTAATGCCAGAAATAACTTAAAAAGGAAGTTAATGAACAATACTATTAACACCAGGAGAGGCTCTGAATGCCACTTAAAAGTGCTTTGAATCAATCCCTTTCATTTGAAAGAAAGCTAGGCTTTTTTTTTCTTTCTTGAAATGCTCATGAATACAAAGGGACCCCATGTGAGAATAAGACCGTTCCAATTCTGTAATCAAGCAACATTGATCAACCATGATAGCTGAGTTTCCTGAAATACTGCTTTATGTTAATTTCAACAGCACTTTGTTTTCATTAGTGAAAGGGAAATACTGTCTTTAGTTCCACATTACTCTCTAAATAGCTTATAATGAAATTAACGTACAGTTTGTACAGGCTAATTAAAGAAAATGCAATTCCTCATCTACCATAGAACTCACCCCATAGCTCCTTTTGGAAACCTCAAGATTATTTGGAGACTGCTGAATTGCACATCAAATGAAGAATTTCTTATCTCTTACGTTCTACATTTCTTGCCCTCAAAAATATTTCATCCCTAGAAATTTTTTTTGTGCTAAAGTTGGGAAGAACCAAGGTTCTGCTTTGTTTCAGGGCACTTCCACTTTTCTGGCTCTTTGAGATTTTTCTTTTAAAAATTATTTCTAGAATTAGTACTCTCAGAGTCCCATTTCAGAGATATACTGGTGTTAGAAAATGCTGAGTGATGACTAAAATGATGTAATTTCCAGAATTATTATCCTCTCTAGGCATTGCTTGCAAGGGTGATTTAAACTATAATTAAAATGGCTTACTCCATGTAGTATGGTCCAATGAGTAAGGAATGTCACTGCAAGTTAGGAAAAGTAGGTTTTATCTTTGCCACAAACAAGAGAACGAGGAAGAAGGGGAAGATAAATGATCAGCTTCTGAGAGTAAACTATGCCAAAAACATTCACTGGTAAAACATCTTGGCCTAGGTAGGTCCAAGTTTTGTTTTCTATGTCTAAGTTTAATCAGCTGCAAAACAGAGAGGATTGTTAATTTCGAAATAATGAGCAAAAATCTGCAGTATGCTTTGGAATCTTTACGTAAAAGCTCTATGGCATTCACTGGCCTGAAATCTAACTTCCCATAACTTTAAGATTCTATGATTCTGGGATTTGAAATACTATAATGAGTAAGCACTGGAATTAAGAAACTTCAGTGGTTCCTTAATGCATCTAAGTAAAATAAGATTTCCTCTGTTTGACACTTAAATGTCTTCACAATCTGGCTCTAACTTATCTATTCAGACTGATTTTTCATTTCTTCCCCTATTCCTGATCCCTCCCTCATGATGCCCTACTTTCTATTCTGTATACTTATTCCATACTCTGCTTCTGGTTTCTTACCTAGATCAGTTGCCATGCTTGGAATGGTCTTTCTCCTTATCAACATTTTGTAGGATTCCTCATTTTCTTCAAAGTACAGTTCAGGTACTATCTAAATAAGGTCTTTCCTGGTTTCCCAGATATGAGTGCTCCATCCCTTAAATTATATTGCATTTACTTTTAGGTATTTTGCACATGCTGATGTTGAGATTCTGAACCTCAACACTGATAATGTGTTTACATTATTTTTCCTTCAGCAGAATTTGATTTTTTGGATGGTATGGCCTATGTTTTCTATATCCTTAACTATCTAGCACTGATGCCTAATAAATGTTTGTTGAAATTAAAGGAATAAGAGATAACCAAAATACAGACATATTATGGCAAAATCAAATCCAAATTTGACTGCCTGGGTTACCTACTAGCTTGATTCTATAGAAAATATATTAAAAACATTCAAATAATTATTTTATGCAGAAGTCAGGTACATCACCTTGACTTTTTAGAAGTAAAGTTATTCACTTCTATTCTACTATGAATGAGGCTTTTTATTCAGGCAACTTAGTTAAGAGAAAGATACCCTTCCCTCAACAATAAGAGGGAATAACAAGAGTGATGTGGATTTCCAAGAAAACAAAAAAAATTCTGGCTTCTAGGATTAATTCCATTTTATAAAATTCATTGGACTTCAAGGAGAAAAATACAGTTACTAAGCTAGAATCAAGATGATGTTTCAAAGCATTTTACCTTAATATGTTGCCTTAATATGTAATATAGCTTAGTATTCCCATTCTTGACTATACTTAACTATATCATGTAAAATGTTTAAAGGTAGAAAGAGGTGCTAGGAAAGATTTTGGTCAATGGATGCTCTATACAAAAGGTCTTGTCCTCTCACCTTGGTATTTTGAATAGTGCTCTCATAGGGTGCAGATCAGCAAAAGGTGGGTCTCCATCTGCCAGCTCAATAGCCGTAATACCCAATGACCATGCGTCACATCTGGCATCATAGGTGCTATCTAGCTGCTGTTCACATGCAATGACCTAGTAGAGAAGAACAAGAAGAAAGAGCCATATTTAAGAATGTTATTTGAGGATTGAAGACAAAAGTGGTTTCCACCTAACACTTCAACACAATTACATGTGTTGAGGTGGCATATGGGAAAACAAATCTAATCAGAGCTACTAAATGTCAGACTATTTCATGTTCCATATGCAAAATTATTTATTCTGACTAGATTATGTCAACCAAATTAATTAAACTATTCATATCCTCCATTCTAGTCAGGCTGAGTTCTTACTGCTACTCTTTCCTCTCTGGTTTTTAGCTCAAGACCCGCCTCTTCCATGAAAACTTGCCAACCTTTTCTATGCATCTGTGTACATAACACAGATTTTCCCTGCCTGGTTTTTCTGATAGAATATATGGTTCCTAAAGGCAGAATTTGTGTCACATTGTCATTGTATCCCTATAAGCCTACCTAGTGCCTTTCACGTAGTATCAACATTTTGTAGGCTAGTAATAGTCCAATTGGAGGGAATCATTCCATTGATCTTTACTCAACTTTGAACTGTTACAGGATTAATTAGATTTACTAGTCACTAGATAAATATGAGGTAATAAGAGCCTGAACTAGGTTCAGGATAATGATCTTAGTAGAGAGATAGAGAAACACAGATGAGCTATGGTAATAGCAGAATCATAAAATATAAGATTTTAGAGACAACTTAGAGATTTATCTATTTTATTTACACAACAATCCTCCCTCACAGTTAAGAGTTTTGCTGAAGGTCAGCTCGCCAATAAGACAGTTGTCATCAAACCATCATTGGGTATTGCTTTATAATTTATTATTAAGTGGGGAGGAATGTTCAGAGAGATTGGGCAGGTAACCAAGTTCCATAATCCTTGATTGTCATCAAGCATAATTTTCTGCAACTTAAAGGTGGAATTTTTAATTTTTGTAAATGGCAGCCAGCAGAAAAGATGGAAATGTGCATTATGGGAATGCTGTCTTTATCATGGTAAGATCATTTAAGTAGAGATTGATGATATCAGATTTATAATGAAGAATCATTAAAATCTCTAGAACCCCATTTTCTTATGCTGTCCATTTTTAACCCTGGAGCTGACAACTTTTAAATCTAAAACATTAGCGATAATTGCTGACATGAAAATATTCATCACGAAGGAAAGGTTCATTGGAGACACTAAAGCAAAAAAGCAAATCATTACTAAGATCCTTCACCAAAAAATTCTATGAAGTCAAATCCCTAGGATTTAGCAATCAAACTGGTTGGGACATGTTGCCATTTGTGAACTCAAAGGATATTAAGTCAAACCCTGATTCAAAGAAAGCATGTCATTGGAAAACAAAATTTATTAAACATCTACTATGTAAAAATAAATATAAAGATAATAAAATAAAATAAAGAAATATAAAGATAGATTAGGCACAGTTTTTGCCTTCAAGGAACTTATTATCTAGAGTATGATATGTATGGATATGTGTGTGTCCTCATGCATGTGCACATGTGTAAATATATTCACTTAGGATTCTGATACATTGATGAACATATTAAATAATAACATTTTCCCCCAGATTTTCAAAATGATACAGAGAGTGCATTGAGATAACTAATCTTTTCCATTCAGAAATCAAAAAACCCTATTAATATATTCAGTAATATTCACTGGTGTGTGAGTGTGAGGTGGTCCAGTTACTGCCATTCCCCAGAAAAGTTGGCTAGTATATTGTCCCATAAATCAGGGAAAGTAGTAGTGCGTGCTAAACAAAGTACATTTTTCTATTTGTGATGATGGTAAAAACAAATAGTTTAAGACAATTTTATACTTTGCATGTAGCATGTGCTTAAGAATGCTTGCCTGCAGGATGTGCTTAAGAATGTTTGATAAATTGAAATGAAATACTGACTTAACAGCCTGTTGGGAATTCAAAGGTGACCAAGTCACATGCAACCTTGTATGAAAAAGGAATAGGTTTCCTTTTTTTCTAGAAAACCAACCAGAAATCGCAAAGAATCAACATATTTACTATCCATTGGCAAATGATATTCATAAAGAGGATTCTGAGGTGCTGAAAGAGCCCCCTAAAGTATCCTAAATTATGAGATAAAAATTAAATTATAAGTTAATTATTAAGTAAATGTTATATTAGTTGGACAGTTGAATGGGATAATGGATAGAGCACTGGACGAGGAGCCAGGTAGATGAGAGTTCAAATCTTATTAGTTATGTGATCTAGGACAAGTTACTTAGCTTTTAATGATTCAGTTTCTTCATCTGTAAAATGGAGAGAATAATAATATCTATCTTCCTCATTTTTGTGAGGATCAAATGAGATAAGATGTGAAAAATGCTCTTCAAATCTTAAAACTCCATACAAAAGCTAGCTATTATAATTGTTCCTATTTCTTAGATTTTAGATACATGATAGAGAGCTGGGCTTGGAATAAGCAAGACTGAGGTAAAATTCTGTCTCAACTACTTACTATTTCTGTGAATCTGGGCAAGTATGAATCTCTTTGAGCCTCAGTTTCCTTATTTGTTAAATGGGGAGAATAACAACCACTACCTTATAGCATTTTTGTGAGGAACAAATGTGATAATAATGTAAAGCACTATATAAATGCTAACTATTATTATTATTAATTTCCAATTTATCATATATATTAATGTTGTTTCAGTGGAAACTGACTCTTTGTGACTCCATTTAGAGTTTTCTTGGCAAAGATATTGGAGTGGTTTGCCATTTCTTTCTCCAGCTCATTTTATAGATGAGGAATCTGAGGCAACTAGAATTAAGTGAATTGCTCAGAGTCCCACAGCTAGTAAATGTCTGAGGCTGGATTTGAACTCAGGCCCTCCTGATTGCAGAGTAATTGCTCTGTCCTGTACACTACCTAATCACCATACATATACATACTTGTTTATATATGCATGTATGTGTATAAACATATATGGCAACTCAACCAGATATTCAATTAATTTAAATTCCCCAAACCTTCTCAGTAAATGCAAACTAATGCTTTTATTAATTATTCCCTGATTGACAAAATGGGGACTGTTACATATTAATAAATTGCCTCACATAATTAAGAGCACGTATTATTCTGGTTCAAAAAGTTTCAGTGCATTGTTCATCTCAAATTGCATGAAAGGCATTTTTCTGATACATATGAAGTCACTTTAGGCTAGATTAAGTTTATTAGTCATGGATGATGACTTTTTAATGAGATGGATGTCCATTAGTTGCATATTGTTGGATGCCCATTTTAATTATTAGCTTCTTTTAGTAACATGAATAAAAAGCATAAAGAGGCTCTATGCAATTTGCAATAATTCCTAAGCTCAGGAAACAAAATATTTTTATCAAAAGAACTTGGAACATGAGGAAGTGATTGAAATCATGGAGCTACAATATATGTATATACCACAAACTGGACTAAAAGGTATTGAAGCTCAAACAAGAAGACTGTGGCAGAAGCTTTGATAGCTGTAATGCTAACAATGATGATGATGATGATGATGATTACAGTAATTCATACTTATATAAGGTACTGAAATTTACAAAGTGCACAGAAATCAGTTGCCGAGAATAGTTACTTCTAACCTATTTTTCACATTTGAGCATTCTTTGTCTCTCAGACTCAGACTACAGTCGAACCCTCTTAAGATGTATTTAAGATTTTCCTGTAAAGATATGCCCATTGGGGAGAGGGGATTCTTTTAAGGACATATGCCTGTGATTTTCTGTTTTCTCTCTTCAGATTTACTAGGTGGCACAGTAAAGTATTGGGCTTGAATCAGCAAGATTTCATTGTGAATCCTGACTTACACACTGATTAGCTGTGTAAACTTGGGCAAATCACTATATCTCTCTTAATGTCATTTGTAAAATAGAGGTATAATTGTACTTGTCCTTCAGGGTTGTTGAGGATCAAATGAAATACATATAAGGTACTTTGCAAATCTTAAAGCACTTCATAAAAGGTAACTAATAACAATAATAATTATACATTTCAGTTGGGCTAGTTCTTTGAAAAATATCTGAAGAGGTTCCTAATATCTTAACACAACATCTTTCACGCATATCACACTGCTTTTAAAACTAATGCTCATTGGATTCAAAGTCAAACCTTTTTCTAAGTATTTAGTTCTTAAAGAATTTTCATTTTCTGATTGCATATTATTAATGAATCTCTTGAAGCATTCCCTTCCCTTCAGTAAATGCTGACTAAATATAAGTTTCTTTAAAAGGTCCCAGGATGACAATTTTCAAAAGTACATTGTCTTTACTGATGTATAGAAGGAGAAGGATTAAAGGCATTAGGAGCATTATAGTGACCATGGCGAGATGATTTGACAGAAAACTGCTTTCCCTCAGCTATTTTAGCAGTTGATATATGACTTCCTGAAGGAAATGATATATAGGCAATGCATTAAAAACTGAAGCCAGCCCTGAGGCAGGATAGTGAAGTGCTGGGAAATGCCATATACTCCAAAGGATAGTAGATCTTACCTTAATAAACAAAGTTTAACCAATATTTGTAACATTTTTTATTCTAAAATGGCTTAAAACACTATAAAAATGCCACTAAACAGAAATGGGTCATGCATGAGAAGGAAATACTCAACTTCTCTGTTTTTTAAAATTTCATTTTGTTGAGAAAATGAAAAACAATATGTCTGTTATATGGAAGATTTAACACCTTTAAACTGCACTAAAACTTTTGGGACACTCTGTTTATGTTTTGTGTGCATTATCTATGTATTAAATCTCTCAATAGAGTATAAGATCACTGAGGGAAATGGCTATTTTCTGTCTCCAGGGCTTAACACAGTTCCTGGCACAGAGAAGATGCTGGAAAAAAATGCAAGGTGTTTTATTTTATTCTCAGCTATATCTCTTATACATGTATAACCTCCAAATCTAAAAAATACCCCTAAATATTATAAATATAATAAAATTTTAAATACTTAAAGTTGATTTAATTGCTTATTTATTGTAAACAATAAATTAAGGGAATTTGAAAAACTTTGCAAAGGGATAGGAAAGAAAAGGTTGAGAAGATTTAAACATGAAACATATTTCTTGAAACTTATCTAACCTCAGGAGCCATCCAAAATGGTGTTCCTACAGATGTGTTCCGACGATGCCGAGTATTGGTTAGCTGTGCTGATACACCTGAAAGAAATGAAGGAAAACTTACACATGCTGCTGTTCTGTTATTCTCCTGCAAATCATTTTGTAGCTGTAGCTTTTCCAAGGGACCACTGGGCTTTAACATCCTGTTCAAGAGGTCTCCAGGTATCTGATATATTTATGCTTAAAGTGTGGGTATCTTGTGCAAGGATTCTGTGATACATCAAAAGGTACAGTATATTTGAGTCAGGGGATCTGGGTTCAGATGCCTCTGCTACTTACTACCTAAGTGATCTCAGACAAATAACTATACCTTTAGGGGATCTCAATTTCCTCAACTGTACAATGAGTGTATCTGACTAGAATACTTCAAAGGTCACTCCCAGCTTGAAATCCAAAAAGCATGGATCTGAAAGCTGGCTACAATTTTAACTAGCTATACAATGATGAGGCTAGCTGCTGTAAATCACAGAGGCTCCAGGTTCTGTTCTGTAAAGTAGTTAAAGTGATATATTTATGCCATTTCCTTACAGAACCATTGTGAGGAAAAATGCTTTGCAAATATTAAATATAAGCTATTATCATATATATTATCAGAGATGGTCAAGAAACATATGTATCTTTCAAGGTTCAACTTGAATATTATATCATGAAAACTTTTAAAATCATTCCTTATCCATCTATCCATTCATCCATCCATCCATCATCTATTCAGCCCCTTATCTTCTCCTGAATGTCTCCTTTTCTTCTCCTGAAACACTCATTCTCTGTATCAGATATTTTCCTGCTTCACCTTTCATATGTATTTCCTATAAACTTAATAAATCTTTATTCATTTGAACAAAAAGGCAAAAATCAGAGTCCATTTATTTAGACTTCGTCTGTTACCCTCAATGAATCAAAGAATCATAGATTTACAACTAGAAAGATTCTTATGGTCCAATAAGTCTACTTTCCTCTTTTTACATGTAAGGAAATGGAGGCACAGAAATAGGAAGAGACTTATCTAGGAGTATATAGCTAAGTTGAAAACATAAATGAAGCTCTTTTTCTATCTTTTAAAAATATTTTAATGTGGTTTAACCATTTATTTTTCCAGTCAGATAATTTCCTAAATAATATATTTTATCTTGCTTTTCATGTATGAATCAACATTAAGTTACATGTGACAATCTATTTACATTCCTCATGAGAATTTCCATTGCATTTGAACTATTTATAATGTTTATGTTTCCATGAACTTTGTGATCAATAATTTCTCACCAAATAACATTGCCGAAAGAATAATGGTGTTAAAATGGTGAACCTAAAATGAAGAAATAGCTTCATTAAAAACACAAGTCAATCTCCCAAATGCAAGCTAGACAGATGCACCATTTCTACTTTATTCTGGGCTTAGTTTTCTTTACAACTATAGCATCTGTCTAAGGTACAAGAATATTGATGAACTGATTCTCAGTTTTCCTGACTACATGTCATAAATCTGTAAAATATGTGTTTTTCATCTAGTTATCTAATTTGTTTTTCCAGTATGAACATTCAGATCAATCCCTTTTGCACTGCTATGGATTTGATGTGAGGAATTGTATAGTATTCTAAGATTTAATGTAATAAATACTACTAGTATTATCATTTCATCTCTGAATAAAGATATTTGTTGAAACTTGCTATTTTCGGGGTATCTTATCTTTTTAATATTTTGTTGAACATCTTAGATGAACATATGTCTCTTCAGTGACTCATTTCTTGAAGTTAACATTTATCTGATCACTTAAAATAATTTCAGTAGTTGGTCTGTCAGAGTCTTGCTGTTTTAACATATTCATTTTAATGGTACACTATTTTGAAGAGAGCCTTCAAACATTATATTTCATCTTAGTTAGTCAAGGATTTAAAAAAAAAAAAAAGATCATTCTGCAAACCTTTCTCTCATCTGTCTGGCCATAAAGATGTGGTTTGCTTTGGATGCAAAACTATGCCAATTCTTCCAACTTCTTTATTTGACTCTCTGGGGAAACCCCTTTGAGCCATACTTTTATTTGACTTCATTTAAAAATGTATTTTGAGGTGATTTGTTGTGAGGATATCAAAAAGGATGTGGATCCATCCCTGTAGCAGTCTGTCAATTGACTGATTACCAAGTAAAGTCAGTCAGTCAATAAGCATTTATTAAGCACTGTTCATGTTCCAGACACTATGCTAAGCACTGAGAATGCAAAGAAAGACAAAAGAAAATCCTTATATTCAAGGAGCTCATAATTTAATGAAGGAGATTACAAATGAATATGTGCAAATAAGCAAAATACAGGATAAATTGGAAATGATCAATAAAGAGAAAGAAGCCACTGGAATTCAGAGGGATTAATAATGCTTTCTGTAGAAGACAAGATTTTAACTGGGACTTGAAAGAAGCCAGGAAAATCAGGAAGTAGAAATGAGAAGAGAAACAGACAGTAAAAGTATTCAGATGGGAAATGGAATATCTTTTTTAAGGAACATCAAGGAGCCTAGTGACACTAGATTGCAGGAGAAAACACACACACACACACACATATATACATACATATAATTTGTGTGTGTGTGTTTGTGTGTATGTATGCAGAGGAGGAGAGTATTATAAGGTTCAAGAAGCCTGGAAAAGTGGGGATCCAGGCTACATAGGGCCTTTGAATGCCTTTGAGGAGTACTAATACAAGTGAATCCTATTAGACCATCTAAGAATTGCCTAATTCTTTGCATCAACTATTTCTTTTCCCATTTCTTTGTCACCATCACTGCAAAAATGGAAGGCGGCCACCCAGGACTGTGAACCATTTGGTGTTTTTGCCCATTTTTATAGGGGTGGTTGGCCAAAACAATGAATCACCTTTAATCTGGTAAATCTCACTATGATCAGCTTTGCTGGTCCTCAGCCATCACAAGTATTTTTATTGCCAGATCTACATCTGAACTCTTTCCAGGTTGGCAGGACTTGACATAACTTGTACTTCACTGACAGAACATTTGAGAACCCAGGGTCACCTTCATATTACAATGAGGCAGGCATTATTAGAGTAAGACTTTTTATGGAGGACTGAATTAAGTGTTTCCAAACTATTAACATGTAGAATTTTAAATGCTATGAGATTCTAGATATAGTGTTCTGGTTTCAGTTTTGGTAAAGATAAATTATAAAGTCTCATTGATGTGGTATTTTTTTTTTTTGAGACTCAAAGTAACAACAAATACTTTTTTTCCTGAAGAAATTCTAGTGGCATTTCCGATTATAGAGCTTAATTGCACAGCAAATTAGGTTTCTGTAAATGCTTGCTGGGAATAGGAGGGACATGATATCATATCACAATTGGCAACATTTTGGTCAAGTTTTTCATAATCTAATCAAATGTTTTAGATATAAAAGAGAGTCAAATGCCCAAATTGGCTACACACTTGGGTCATGATTTATGCAAAACTACTCTTAGTCTTTCTGAGCTTCAATTTCCTTATGAATCAAATAGGGACAATGGTCATTGCAACCTCTGCTTCATAGGATTATTATGAGAATTACATGAGATACTGTGTGTATGTTGACATAATATAAACATGTGTTATGAGAGTCAAAGTTGCTACATTTATACAAAGAAGAATATACTTTGGTGGCTAAAATTGATCTTGTAAGGGACTTCTATTCTATCTCTTGGGATGTAATTAGCACTTAGAAAGAGGAAAAACAGAAATGTGTCAATGGAAGAATAATACCACAACAGGCCAAGAACAAAAAGTGATTTAGTTTTTAAAGGTCCACACCTATAACATCATCCCTTAATAAACCAAATGGCTTATTTAATTAAAATGTTAATTATTCTGGGAGAATAAACATTTTCTAAAGCTTTTCTGAAACCTTGAATAACTTGGCTTAGTCTGATGCCTTTAAATATTTGGGATTCTATGAAATAATTACCCCAGAATGGCCACATGCCACAAAAATATTCTCAAGAATGTGCATTTCATAGAAGAGAGTACAAAGTTTAGAAACTGTCTAAATTCATATAGACATCAACTGTAATAGCTTAGAAATCTCAACCATGCAAAATGGACAACTTTGAATGCATTAAATTAAAAGTTTCTTCACAAGCAAAACTATCAGAAATAAGAATAAAAAAGATGTGGCAAATTGGGGAAAAAATCTTTATAATCATTATTTCTGGTAAAGGATTTATTTCTAAAATATATAAAGAATTGTGCCAAATGTATCAGAATACACATCATTTCCCAATTGATAAATGGTCAAAGGATATGAAAATTTTCAGATTATGAAATTAAAGCCATTTACAGGTATATGAAAAAAATGCTCCAAATCATTATTCATTAGAGAAATTAAAATTAAACAACTCTGAAGTACTATCTCATACCTCTCAGGTTGACTAAGAAAGCAGGGAAGAATAATAAATGTTGGAGAGGATGTGGGAAAACTGGGATCACTAATGCATTGTTGGTAGAGTAGTGAACTGATTCAACCATTCTGGAGAGCAATCTGTAACTATGCTCAAAGGACTATAAAACTGTGCACACCTTTTGACCCAGCAGTGCCATTACTGAGTCTGTATTCCAAAGAACTCATGAAGGAGGGAAAAGGACCCACATGTACAAAAATGTTTGTAGCAGCTCTTTTTGTGGTAGCAAAGAATTGGAAAAGGAGTGGATGTCCATCAGTAGGAGGATGGCTGAACGAGTTGTGGTGGAAGAAGGTAATGGAATATTATTGTTATATAAAAATGATGAACAAGCTGATTACAGAAAGGCTTGGAAAGATTTATATGAACTGATGCTGAAAGAAACAAGCAGAACAGCAAGAATGTGTGATGATCAAGTATGAAAGGTTGGGTATTTCTCAGTAGTTCGATGATCCAAAGCAATCCCAATAGATTTTGGACAGAAAAATGCCTTCTGCATCCAAAAAGAGAACTAAGGAGAGTGAATGTAAATCAATACGTGCTATGTTCACTTCTTTTTTTTTTTTTTTTTTTATCTCTCCCATGGTTTTTCCCTTTTGCTCTGATTTTTTTTTCTCTCAACATAATTCATAAAACAATGTATATTAAAAATAAACTAAAAAAAATACCTCAGCCATGGTTTGGTTATCTTTGATTTTTCACAGAGGAGTCTGTCCTACTATCAAACTCCTCATTAGTAAAACAAAAAAGCTGGATTAAGGGGCCTTATAGGCTTTTACTAGTTCTAGTGTATAAGCCTACAATCCTGGGAAATGACTTAAGAAAAGACAATAGGGAATAAGCTCAGGATTTGAAAGCTCTAGGGGCAGACAGTGGAGGCTGGAGGTGGAAGTGACAGAGAGAACCCAGACTAAAGGCTAAGAAAAGGAAGACAACAAAACTATATATTCTTAAATTGGTAGTCGTGTATTTGCAGATGTTAATGTCCTCCTCATTCCCATACACAGTGACCTCCAAGTGGAAAAAAACCCTTTATTCATGATTTTTGTATCTCTTACAAAGTCTAGCACTGTGCTTTGTAAATAATCGGTTGCTGAATAAATGAATGGCAGAGAAAAATGAAATTGAATCCAAGAGTAGAAAGCCTAAATGCATGACAAAGTATTGGAAAAGAAACCAAACAGAAAAGAAAACTTCCAAGTTGACCATGAAATTGGTATAGAATTAAATCATAATATAAATTAATGTCGTCTCAATACTATACTAAGTTATTCTGGCAGTGGTGGGGGGAAGGTTGAGGAGATAAGTAAAAATGCAACCGATTCTGGAAAGGGAGAGTCTAGAGATACAATGTTAACAGGAAGGATTCAGGTCTCATTAAGCCTCAAAAGACTAGGAAAGCAACAATATCTCTTCTCTAAGTTTTCATGATTAGCCTCCCCAACCTCCACCACTGCTGCCCCTGCTTCTCCTACCTGAAGACCTGCTTCAGTCTTCTTGGCTATCCTATCTTCTATATCACATCACCAACAGAGTGAGTTTGTCCCAATGCTCTGCCCTGGGCTTTCTTTTCTTCTCTTTCAATATTATTTGACAATCTTATTATCTGTCTTAAGTTAACACCATTTTAATGCAGATCTTAGGGGTATAGTCTTATATCACCAATTGTCTCTTGGATATTTTGAATTAGATATCTCACAGAAATCACAAACTCAGAATGTCCAAAACAGAACTTACTATCTTTATCCTCCTTTATCATCCCAGCCACTAAGGCCCACACCCTCACGATCATCTTTAACTACTTCTTCACCCTCATTCCACATAGCCAATTTCTGCTGTATGAGCCTTTCTACCTTCACAACTCATCTATATCTTCTTGTCTTCACAAGGCCATTACATTGATGTGAGCCCTCATCTTCTCTCACCTGGACTAGTGTAATAGCCTTTTGGTTGGTCTTTCTGCTTTATTTTTCCTTATTCCAATCTCTTTTCCACTTAACTGCCAAAGTGATCTTCCTGAAGTGGACTATGTGACTCCCCTAACTCAGCAAACTCTAATAGCTCCCCATTAACTTCAGGATCAAAGATAAAATCTTCTGCCATTTAAAGCCTTTCACAGCTTGGTCCCACTCTATTTTTTCAGTCTTCTTACCTTTTGTCCCTTCCACATCCTGTATGATCCAGTGATACTGGCTTTGTTTTTCTGCTATAAGACATTCCATCTACCAAGTTTTTTGACTAGTTGTTCCCTCTATGCCTAGACTGCTTTTACTTTTCACCTCTCTTTTTGGATTTCTTGGCTTCCTTTAAAACAAATCCCAGATCACACTTTCTTCAGGAGGCCATCCAGTCTACTCAGTCTACTCTTCCCTTCCTTTCCTTTACCTCCTAGTGTCTTGCTTCCAAAATTACCTTCCATTTACATGGTGTAAACATACACACATATGCACATGCTTGCACATACACCCACTCCTCCACACACAATCCTTTATTAGCAATTAATTATTTTCATGTTGTCTCTCCAATTAGAATGTTAGCTCCTTGAGGTCAGGGACTATATTTTTGCCTTCATATCCTCAGCTCCTACCTTCTAATGAGAGCTTAATAAATGCTTATTGATCAATTTGTGATAACACCTTTAAACAATAATTATAGCAGTGAAACAGTAAATAAATTTAACTGGCTTTATTGAGAGACTCACCAGCTTTAGAAAGTCATAACAAATGCCCAGAAGGCTAAATACTTCAAGATACTATGCATCTCAATTGCTAGTAGTGGAGGTTGTTCCATTTAAAACATTTCCTATTATAAAATGGTTTCTCCTACTTCTTAAAAATCTGTATATAGAAATAACTTCTCAATGGAATCCATATTTTATTTTAATAACTGCTTCTTTGTCCTTGATTCATACCAGACACAAAATAGCCCTAGCCAGTGAATATTTATCTAACCAATAAAAAATAATGCTTTTGTATTTGCAATTATTAAACCATTACCTTCTCATGCTTTAGTTGGTCTCTGGTGGTATTTATGAGGTTTACATCAAGTTTCATCTAAGTATACTTCGTAGTTTAAATTAAATCCATCTTCATATTTAATGTTCCAAAATATTTTTTGCACCACTAAAGTTATATTTATTCTCTTAAAAAATCAAGAGTTAATTAAACCTCCCCCCAACAACAAAAAACAAATCAATATTTTGCAGCATAGAAAGGCATTTGAAAGAGTCTTAAAAAATACAGAAATTAGATAAAAATTATGAAAAGAAATTAAAACTAATATGCAAAAAAGGCACATTTGAAGGATTACTAGTTCATCTGCAAACTGACAGATTAAAACTAGTTAAACATTAATTTTTTTGGAGATACTTTCATTAAATTGAAATATAGTATCTTTAAAGTAATGTGTTTAAAAATTTCACTGAAATATCTCATCTTTTATGAACTGCCTATTAATTCAACAGAAGTGGTAGGCCTTGGTGATTTGGTTTTCAGTAATTTACTCTTTTTCAATAAAGTCAAACTTTTAAAAGTTTTAAATTAAAAAAAAAAAAAAACCAAGCAACTCTGCAGGGGTTTCCAGTTACTTTGTGGAATGACTGGTTACTTTCCTAATGGAATTATCTCTAGAAATGTTCCTTAACATAGTCATTAGGTATAAGGTGCAGAAATAACAGTTTGCTATCAAACTCATTTTGAAGGCAACATGATCTGAAGTATGATTCAGAGCTAAGAAATTCTAGGGACTAAGGAATATTTAAAAATCATTTTTCATTGGCAATTACTCAAATGGGTCAAGTAACTGAATCCTATTATTACATTAACACTTTAAAGGACAATTATGCTTTTGGATGAAAAATTCCCTCTAGCAAAGACAGGAAAATTGAGATTCAGAGTTAATATGGATAGAAACAGAAGGTCAGGAGAAAAATAATTTGGGAATAGAAGGGAAATATATTAATTAATAGGATAAGAATCCAAAGAGAAATATGGATGGAACTTGAGGGGAAAAAGTCTGAAGGACAGGAAATCAAGGCTTATGAAAAAAATTTATGGAGAATATAGTAGGTAGGAAATATCAAAAGACCATAAGTAAATAACTCATTTGGTCTCTTACTAAGTGATATGATGACGGATAATGACTTCTTTGATGATCACCAACTTACCTCATTCTATGTTATGATGGCCTTTGGGTATGAGATTTCTGTAGAGATTTCTCAAGCCCACATTTTGAAATAACTAATAATTTTTGGAGAAATTCCAGAAGCCCCTAATCTGGTTCAGTAGTCTTAGGATACCTTAATAAATTTTGTGTTGTACCCTCCCAGGGGAGAACCCTGGGACTGCTCAGATTAGTTCAATTAAATTGGGTGATCTTTTCCAATTAACAAGAGTAAAAATTGAAAAACAGACCATTTTGTTGCACTGACATTCTATACAAATGAAAGTAGAATTATAAAGTTCTAGGATTTTAGGTTTAGAAGAAACTTTGGAGGACATATAAGTCAATATGGTATAAGGCAGTGGAAAGGATGTTGAATTTTGAAAGGTTTGATCTGAATTCTAATCTCAGCTTTTTCTATATTACCTGCATATCACTTCATTTTTCTGGGACTCAGTATTTACTTTATGTTTAAAGTGAGCAAGTTGGTTTCGATGACCTCTAAGATTCCTTCTAGCTCAAAGTTGAGGATCCTAAAAATATTTTCCCTTCTACAGAATGAGAAAGATGAGATTAAAAGTTAGGTGAATAAATCAAGTTAGCAATCTTTGAAGACTTTGTAAGAGAGGTAATAGACTAGGGTACCATTCTTTAAGTAACACAAAACATCTTGGGACAAAAACTGGGTATTAGAGGTATCTTTTTATCAAAAAAGAAGAGGCTTTGGTCTTGACTTCTAATATTTCCTTGTTTGTTTCTTTCCATCCTTATCTACCTTGCCTTCTAGGGCTTATTATTTTGTTTATGTCATGGTCTAAGAAGGCGGTATGATTCAAATCTTGCCTAAAGCTTAGTGTCCAGCCCTTCCTGCCTCCTGAACCAAGCTTCCTAAGCATTGACTTTGACTCTGATCGTTCTTCATGACTTATCACAGTGCTGCCTATCTCCCAACTTTCCTCCCAACTACTCTTTGATGTATTATTTTTGCCACAAATTGGGGGTCATTTCCATTATATAAATTCAAATTCAACAGAGACTTATCAAATGTAGTTTGCACTTTATTGAGTTAAACCATGTTCACATTGCTAATATCAAATGTAAAGTTCTTACATGGTTAACTCTGTGAGAGAGATGTATGTTTTGCCACCTATAAATAAAGTAGCAAAAATACTTGGTTGAACTTTAGTTCTTTTGCCCATCACCATAAACCCATACCATTGCATATATCTGACATGACCAATTTTGATATGGATTTTGTCTGAATGCATTCAAATTGTGTTTGGAATACTTGATGTGTTGCTCAAACAGAGTATTAGCAAAAGCTACAGTGAACAAACTACACTCAGCAGAAAGGAAACAAACATGAGACCTACCAAACTTTACCCACTATGATCTATTGCATATACATTTGTGACATTTACTTTGACTCTAATGCTAAAAGCTTTCTGAGATCAGTAGCATGTCTTATTTTAGCACAGTGTCCAGGGGGATTTGCTATTAAAGGCAGAATTATCCTAGAGTATTAACTTTCAATGTAGTGACAAGTGTTTAAACCTGAATAAATGTACTGATTCATCATCTGCCTAGGGGGTGACTGTTAGGGAGAGTAGAAATTAAAACATGGATTCACTCTAGTCCAACTTAACCGAGTTAAGAGCACACATTAATCATACTGGACCTCTCATATCTCGAACACTAAGCCTCAGGGTACCAATCTAAACACTGCACTCGGCTTGCATCCATCTTTTCATATGGGGCTATGATTTTAGCTGTCATATTTTAATACTAGTTGGTTGCCAAAAAGGTGAAAATTCTCCTGAGGTCTTAATACAATTCTTAAAATAACTAACTGCCTGAGGAACCTTGGAAAGACATTTGCTACCAATCCTCTGGGCCACTGAAAATCATCTCACTCAACATTTTAAAGACATGAGATAAGACTTCCATAAAAGAGAATGAGAAGAACATTAGATGTGAAGTCAGAGGATATGGCTTTGAATCTCAGATCTGCCACTTACTGCCCACCTGTGTGACTTAACAACACATGGCCTTACTTTCTTCAGGTAATAATTTCATCATCATCATCATCATCATCATCATCATCGCATTTATATCATATCTACTGTGTATTAAGCACTTTAAAAATATCTCATTCAATTCTCACAAAAGCCCTGGGAGGTAGGTGCTATTATCTCCATTTTACAATCTGGTAAACTGAGGCAAACAGAAGCTAAGTGACTTGCCCATGGTCACACCCTTAAACTTAGTTTTTCTTTGCTCTACATCCAATACTTTGTCCACTGAGATCTTATCTAGATTTCCCTCTAGCTTTAAATCAAACATCTTCTTAGTTACAAGTAATGCTTTTTAGGCTCCAAAGATCACTTTTCTTTCAGTCTTCCTTGATGGAAATATTTCTCAAATATGTTTAACACTTAGCAAATGACCATGGCAAATGTGACTTAATCATTTATTGATTGGTGTGGCAGAAGTTGCATATTTGAGAAGTTCATCTGAATTTGTATCGATCACTTGGCCACATAATGAAACTTGCTTTCCTGAATAAATTCCTGATGAATATTAACTTCCTTCTGGTCAAATGTTTTTCTTTCATATAAATGGAGAAGAGATTGTAAATAACAGTTGTGTCTTTATTTTATGTATATAATAATAGAGGAAATCTATGACTCATAATCCAAAATCCCAAGATAACCTAGGAAGCATTTATGGATGGTTAATTGAAAGATTAGAGGATTTGTCTACGATTAGAGGAATGATTTGAATCCAGATCTTCCTGATTGCAGACTGTCACTCAATCTATTTTGCCAAGTTTTCCCTAGGTCATATAGAAAGTAAATGGGGCAACCATGATTGGAATAAATGATTCTTGAAGCCTATTCCAATTCTCTTTTCAAAATATTACATTTGCTTGCAGTTTATGCCTCCTGATGCTTTACCTTCTATTTTTTTTTTAAAAGTAAGAGAATATCAACATTGTACTTCTAAAATTTGTTATTCCTCTGAAAGTTAGGGCATATAATGAGTCAATGTTGTTACTGGAAGGAGAATCTGAGCTGTCTGATGAGTTCCTAATATTTAAGTCATGCAGCATAGAAGTGGGAGAGAGCAGAAAAAGTAATTTTTCACATTCATAAGAAAATAGTCACACCTTGTGATTTACAAAACTACTTTTCCACGAGATTGCCTCATTTTACCGGTGGCACTATTTGAGATCTAGGTCTGGAGTCAGAAGACCTGAGTTCAAATTGAGCTTCAGACAGTTTCTAGCTATGTGACTTGAAGAAAGAAATTTAACCTCAGTTTGTCTCACATCTTCATCTGTAAAGTAGGGTTAATAAAAGAACCTGTCTTGCAGGATTCTTGTGAGAATCAAATGAGGTAATATCTAGAAAGTTCCTGACACAAAGTAGGCACTATATAAATGCTAGTTGTTTATTATCATCATTATTGTTATTGTTATATTTTAGTTTCTTCCTTAGGTTTACGCTGATTTATAGAATCCTGACATTTCATTACCATTGGGGTTGCCACTTCACATAAAGAGAGGCAGCCTGACATGGTGGGTAGAAGACTGGAACTGTGCTGAGGATACAAAAAGAGACAAAAGACAGTGCCTCCCTCAAGAAGCTTGCAATCTATTGAGACACACTAGCAATGAATGCAGGGCAGCACTTGAGAGTCAGGAACATGGTTCTAATTCTACCTTTTAATGCTTCAGACAACTCTCTACCGTTCAAATTACAGTGAAACTGTTGTGGTTTGTTCTTTGTTCTTGAAGAAGACCATAACGTTAAGGAGATGATGACATCACCTGCAAGTGAACTGAATTCATTTAATTTAAGTGAGGGAGGGGGACGTGCAAAGTCACCTGCCTCACTTTCTCTTCCAGAGCCATCTGGGTCCAGAAGCAATATGACTGGAGTGAAGGGAGCTTTAACACCAAGAGTTCCTAACACTAATGAAACCAAATTTGGACCAAGAAAAAATTGACATAAAGCTCTTTATAATGTGATGTCATAGCCTATGTAGATTAAAACAACAATAATGTGGTAATATATTCAAGCACAAAATAAGATATGCATTAAAACATTTCATTAGAACTATATGGGATTAAATGAAAGTAATCGATTTGCCAAAATTTTACAAAATACATAAATTGATATAACAGAATAGAACTAAAAATAGTTATTTGAAAAAATGAAAGATTACTTTCAAAAATGCAAAGTACTCCAATTAATGGAATAGAAATTTAAAACAAATAAAACTAAACAAGTTATCAAGAAACTACCAAAAAAACCCCGAAGTAGATAGACATACAACCCTAAATGCCACCAAATGTTTAAAGAGCCACTAAAACTGAGATTACAAGAATTGTAAGAATTGAGAAAAAATTCTACCAGTCTTTTTATCAGATAAATCTAACATTAATACCAAATCAAGGAATGACAAAGCAAAGAAAACCAATATCACTAATATAATAACATGCAATAAAATATATGAAAATAATGTAAAAAAGTATCACGAATGAATGCAAAAAATGTAAATGAGATCTTAGCAGAGGCTACAACAATGTTTGCATAAAAATGATCAAGCTGGATTTATGCAAAGAATACAAGTATTTTTTACATTGGCAGGACAAAATTAATCATAGAGACAACAACAGGACCTTAGATTTTATTTAGCCTGATGAGAAATTCTACCAAGTACAGTTGACATCTCTGCAATTTATAATCTTGGAAGGCAGTGTGGAGAAAGCTGAGGGGTTAAACGACATGTGTAAAACAAAAACACCCCAAAATATATAGAATCAGATAGTTATCTCAGTCCTTTCATTGTAAATTAATACTATTTCAATAATGTTTTCTTTGATGTTTTAAGCTACTTAATTTTGATAATTGTTTAAAAATAGGATTAAAGACTAAAATATTTTAAATCTCCAGGGATAGATGCAACATTTGAATAGACAGGCAAACATAGTTTTAAATGTAATGGCATATTCTGGAAACATGGCATCAGAATGATTAGTCTGGAAGAACACGTCATCGGATATAGGGTGACTCTTTTTGAGTACTGCTTTGAGCAAACTATGAGTCAAAGAGAATCACAGGTGCCAGTGTCTATAATTAGCTGCTGAAGCTTTAGGGAAAGAAGGGAAACAGCAACACATGTTAGAAAATCCAAATGATTCACTGATCTTTTCAGTCATGTTCCTGCCTGATCACCCCACAGTTGAATCCTATCTGAGTATCAGAGTCCATGCTGTGGAGGAATTGTCATTTAGCAGTATAGCTCTAAGTTCTGGGGTCCTACTGATCTGTGTGGGGAAACACATTTGCACATATACACACACATACATTACAGGAAAGAACAATTAGCACATAAGTTAGTTATTGTACTTTTATGTTTCTATTGTTAAAACTAACCATTTGTTTTACATGTTATAGGAAAGAGGGAAGACATTAAAAAGATAGCACTCAGAGAAAGGGAGGTAGGAAAGTCAGGTTACGTAATCATTTTTTAAAATATGTAATCATTTTTTAAACTTTTTAGATATTGAAAAAATTACTACATATCTGCAAGCTTTGTTTAAAAAAACATTAGTTTTTTATAAATCAATTTTCTTTAAGAATAAATTTCTGGGGGAAAAGGGATTATCATATTGCAAAAAAAGATTCTTCACTTTTCAAAAAGATTTACATCAGCCATATTCTACCTTTGTGACCTTAGAGCAACCATTTTCTCTTTCTGAGCTTCAGTTTCCTCACCTGTAAAAAGGAGATTGGACTAGATGATCTCTGAGATTTCTTCCAGTAGTATAAAACTGTGATACCACTAACATAGATTGATGTAGGATTCTTTGAAATATCCAGTTTCCTAAACATACCATGTTATTTATGATCAAAACTCTATGTAACTGTAACTTTTCAGGAACACATCTACTTTCATATCAATATGAATAATATCATTTTATGTAGATTTATCAGGGAGACTCACTTTCTTTAGTCCAAATCTAGCCTCACTCACTTATTAGCTGTGTGACCCTAGACAAGTCACTTAGTCTTGTTTGCCTTAGTTCCCTCGTATGCACAATGAGTTGAAGAAGGAAATGGCAACCACTCCAGTATCTTTGCCCAGAAAACCCCAAACAAGGTCACAAAGAGTAGGACATAACCGAAGAATAATCATATCATGTATCATAAAAGATAGGAAAGGACCCACATGTGCAAAAATGTTTGTAGGAGCTCTTTTTATAGTAGCAAGGAATTATCAATTGAATAGATGCCCATCAATTGGGGAATAGCTGAATAAGTTATGGTATATGAATGTAATGGAACATTATTGTTCTCTAAGAAATGATGAGCAGGCTGATTTCAGAAAAAAAAAAAGCTCAGAAAGACTTGAAATAACTGATGCTGAGTGAAGTGAGCAGAACCAAGAGAATATTGTACATAGTAACTGCAAGTTAATGTGATAATCAACTGTGATACACTTGACTCTTCTCAGCAATGTGGTGATTCAAGACAATTCCAATAGATTTGGGATGGAAAATCTGTATCCAGAGAGAGAACTATAGAGACTGAATGTGGATTGAAGCATAGTATTTTCACCTTTTTTGTTTATTTGGTTTTTTTTCCTTGTGATTTCCCCCCACTTTGGTCTGATTTTTCTTGTATAACATATCAAATACAGAAATATGTTTAAAAGGATTGTATATGTTTGGCTTATAGGAGATTACTTGCTAGCTTGGGGAAAGGGAAGGTAAGAAAGGAAGGGATGAAAATTTGGAACACAAAATATTACAAAAGTAAATGTTGGACCCTGTGTATTTGGAAAAATAAAATACTACTGAGGGGGAAAATCATGTCATGGAGAGACTCATTCTGCAGCATATATTGAATTTTAACACTTGCTTTGATGTGTGTCCAGATATTTTGAAAACATTTTATCATGTAAATACACAGGATTTGAGGTTTCTTTAGAGTAAGAACATTTCAGGGTGAGAACTCCCTCTATGTGATTTTGTAGATAAATCCTAGATGTTACTTGAACCAAATAAGAAGTTAAATAACTTTCTTTGGGTCACACAGTGAGCAAGTAACAGAGAAAAGATTTGAGCACAGAACTTTTTGACTCTTATGTGACTCTGTCTCAACTGTACTCAAGTATATCTTACTAAATGAACAAAAAAATCTCATTCAGATGGATTAAAATCTACATTTAATTTTAAAGAAGAATTAATACTAAGATTAGACTTTGCTTAAGTTTAGCAAATAAAAATTAAGTCCTTGAATACCTTGACTCAGGATATAATGCCTAGCACATCAGTTTGGATGGAGTGTACATAGATACTTCGATGAAATTATAACGCTATACAGTAGAATTCAATTTTGGAAAATGCTCATTTGGGGAGAATTGAAAAACAGATCATCAGCTGGAGTTCCAAAGAGAACTTTTAAAAGCAATGAGTCAACTTATTCATTGCTCAGCTTAATGTGATGACTGAGCTATAAATGACTTGGCTTAGAAGAAGATAAATACCACTTTTCATAAGAACTGATTTTGTATTCTTAATGAAACATCAACTTTGGTTATTGGATAGGAAAGTTTAAGGACCTAGAAGTTTTAAAATTTTACTTTCAAAAGAGTGTGTCCCTTGTCCTTAGTCCTCAATATGTGACATTATTACATCAAAGCAATGTTCTGCAATGTCCTTGAGACCTGCTATGTTTCATATCATTATCAATTAAAAACAAAAATAAAATGGAGCTGTTGGACTTTCATGCTATTCAATAGAAGCAGCAAATGATATCATGCCATTTCAGAAGTGAAGTTCACAACAGCTGCTTATATGGGAGTGGGCAAAATTGGACTAAAAAGCAGAGGCAACAGAAGCCTGTTAAAGGGGAAAAGCACTGGTCTTGGTATCAGGAAGATTTGGTTTTGAATTCTGGCTCATACACCAATGAGTGGGGTGACTCTGAAAAAGCGAATAAACCTCTGTTTTTAATTTCTAAAATGAGGGTGTTAGATTAGATGCTCATAACTCTTCCAGATTTAAACCTAACATTCTATTACTCTATGATAATAATAACTGATACTTGTTTTATAGCACTTTAAGGTTTTCAAAGTGCTTTACATTTGTAATCTTTGATATGATAACCCAATAAAGGAGGGTTATTATTGCTTCCATTTTATACATAAACTAAGAAAGAAAGAGCTTAAGGATCTTGTCCAGAGGCACGCAGCTAGTAAATATTCAAGGCAGGATTTGAACTTGCTGACTATAAGTCCAGAGCTATCTTCACCATACTATCTAGCTGTCTATTATAGGAAAATAAAATGGACTTATAATTTGGTAAGAAAAAACTTAAATGATAATTCTAAGTGATAACACAGGGAGAGACAATATATTCATTTTTAAAAATCAATAAAACATTTATATTTTCAAGTTTTCCTTCCCTCCTTCCAGTTTAGCTTTGAGTTAGAGAGCAAGAAAAAGAGAAAGCTGATAAAAACCAGATTTATAAGGGTGTGAGGGTACAGGGCCAATCCAAAATACTAGTACCATGAGTCAGAAGTGCCCAAAATGTGGCAAACCTTAAAATTTTGCTAACTGTGGGTTGCCAAATGAGCAAAAATGGGACAAGGGAAAATGGGGCGTGTAATGATAAGGTGAAGACAAAATTAAGGGAGTGCTCTGGTTTGAAAGAGAACAGTGATGATCACAGATTTAGAGAGGAAAGGGACTTTAACAGCCATCCAGTCCAAGCCCTCTGTTTCACAGTTGAGGAAGTGCAGTTCAGAGAAGCAAGTGACATTCTCCTAAGGCAGAATTTGAGCCCAAATCCTCTGATTATAAATGCAGAAGATTTTCCATTATAATGTACTGTTTTTTGTGATGGCAGAGAAGCAGAGGGTAAGACAAGAGGAAAAAGACAGAGAGGGAATGAGCTGGAGGTTGTACTTTTGAAGATGGAGCTTTTATTGGGGATGACCAATCTCTTCATTAACTGTTTAAAGGCTAATGTGAAGAGGACACCTTAGGAAAGTGAAGAGCAGAACAATAGAGAAGATTAATTTCACTCTCCTTGCAAATAGCATGAAACTACTTAGGCAGTGGTCACTCTTTTCATTCCCATGCACTCCTCTCCCAAGTAATGGGTAAAACCATATAGGTTCTAAATGTAGCACAAAGCAAAAGGATTTTTAATTCATTTAATTTTTTTTCAGGCATCTCATTGTACTTGTGATGACTAAGTATGAAACATGAAGTAGGAAACACATATTTTTTATTAAAATTATTAAATGTTTTATAATATAATATTGACATATTCTCAATCAATTCTACATTCATCTTATAATGATTGCCATAATTTCTAAGCTATATGTATTTGACATAGATCTGACATATATACACATACATATATATGTATATATAAACACATACATATGTCCTATACATATACACATACTTTTAGAATGTAAATAGATGTGAAGAATATCATTTGAGATGCTTTCAAAATTTGTAACTTTGAAATACTTTATTTAGTTCGTTGAAATACATACTTTATTTAGTCTTTATTCATTCATTGATTATTGATTGATTGATTTTTTTAATTTATGTTTCCCTAGCTTATGGTGGCTAACTTATAGGTCTGATCACACTGTTGACTGAGCTTTGACCAGCTCCATTTTTGACCTTGGCTGCTTTGCCCTTCCTTATCCAGCCTTGTGTTATCTAGTTCCTTGAGGATCACCATATTGGTGCTGCACTTAGTCAGACTGGCCTTAGCTGTAGCGTAGCTTATAATTCCTGCACTCAAGGAAACCATCATATCCATCAATAGCAGGGATTAAAAATGTGCACTTCCACCACATGTGACCTAAGTTGGTTTTATTGTAGCTCAGTAGCTCAAATCTTTATTAATTTTGCCCCATAAATTGGTCTGTACAATTAGGCCTCACATTGTGAGTAGCAGTTTCCCTGAAAAGTTTATTATAGGGCGAATCAAATCCTTGTTTACCATTGACTGAAATTATAAAGTCAAGACTGTGTACCTGGAAGTATAGTATATTTGAAAGACCCATCGATGAAAAGTCAGAGAAGACCTATAATTAAACACTGATGTTTTGTGACTCTGGTTAATGGCCAGAATAAAATGTTGATAATATTGGTAGTATACTGTAATTCTAAGAATTCAAGGCTTGCAGTTCGAAATCCTAGGTCCTAGTTCCTAATCTCTGAGGTTTCTTCAGGTATAACATTTCCCCAGCTGTAAAATGGAACAATAACCCTACTGGTTGATTGTGATGACAAACAAGAAAATGTATTTAAAACATTTTTCTAACCTTAATGCTCTTAAAATTTTTTTTATTAGTAATTAGAAAACAAAAAAGAAAGTATACAATTAAGTACTAATAAGTTTAAAGTAGGTGCAGTGGATAGAATGAGAATAGCCTCAGATATTGCTAGCTATGTGACCATATTCAAGTATGCCTCAGTTTCCTTTTATATAAAATGAGCTCGAGAAGGAGATGACAAATCATTCCAATATCTCACCCAAAAAAATCCCAAAGGGGTCACGAAAAGCTAGACATGGCTGAAATGACTGACAAACAATAATCACAACAAGCTTAAAGGAGATAAAAATTAATGGTTGGGAAAAAAAGATTACAGAGGATTTATGATTAACCTTGCTACCCAACTTTAAGAAACGACGGACTCAAGATTCCAAGTAAAACATTCATTTTTAGACATGGATAATATGGGAATTTTTGCTTGGTTATGCATTCTATTAGAAGAGATGTATTTTTGTTTTCCTTTTAAAATGAAGACAATTGGGGAATCTAGATGCTATAGTGCATGGTTCTCAAAGTTTTGTTTTTGGTATCTTTATCCTATTAAAAATTATTGAGGATCTCTTCAAAGGGTTTTGTTTATCTGGATTATATTTATAGACATTTACCATATTGGAAATAAAAACTATTTTTGAATTTGTAGACCCTCTAAAAGGGTTTCAGCGATCCCCAGGATTCTCTAGACCATACTTTGAGAACCACTGCTATAGTGTGTGGAGCACCAGCCCTGGAATCAGGAATACCTGAATTCAAATCCAGCCTCAAACACTTACTAAGTGTGTGTAACACTGAGCAAGTCACTTAATTCTGCCTCCAAAAAACAAATAATAAATTGGAAATAGTTGTGAGGAAGAAAAAAACTATGTTAACTAAAAATAAAATAAACTGAATAAAATAGGATAATTGCAAGAATAATTTGAGAAGTCCTTCTAAAAAAGCTAGAACAAGTATGGAGCCATCAAGGATAGGGAGAATTTTGAGAGAAATTGTGAAGGAGAAAGGGAGTAGTTCAAACAAGGCAAATTGACAAGAAAGAAAAATGATGAATATGTGGGTAAGCTGACTGAAGGCTAATATGAAGAGGCTAGCCTAGGAAGCTGGAGAAGAAAGACCTTATTAAGCCAAGGGCTGAGTACTGGGAGTCAAAGATAAGGTAATGTGTGTGTGGGTGCTTGGTAGAAAGTAGGGGTTCTTAACTGTGACCTCTGATAATTTGATGAAGCCTATGAACCCCTTTTTAGAAGGATAGTTTTAATGCATACATTAAAACACATAGGATTACAAAGTCAATCAATTATATTGAAATAGTTATATTATATTATTATATATTACATATGTAATATGTAACTATTATTATAGTTTGAAAATATTAAAAACAAAAACAAAACCCAATTCAGGGACCTCAGCTTATATTGATTACTGCTTTAAAGGATCAGCAACAAGGGAAAATAAACCATAGTTTTGTTGAAGGTAGTATAAATTTAATGGAACATAATTCGACAAGATCTGCAGAACCTAATGATTCACTGCTATTTCCCACCTCTTCTGTAGGAATAAAGATGACAACATGCTCTAATAACACTTCAAATCAGCTTTATTTCAAAGTTCATGAAGTAATCTTCCTGTCAGAATGCTTGAAGTAGATCTTAAGTGAGACCAAAGATTTTTTAGGCCAATTATATAGTCAGTTGCTTACTAGGCTCGATGCTAAATGCATTTCTTTCCTCCTTGGTAACTGCATCTGGTCAACTGACAAGGATTCTTTAAATACCTACTATGTACGGCTGCCATACTAGGTTCTGGGGTTGTAAATGCAAAGGTGAGGCAGCTTTCAAAATGCTTGCATTCTTCTGGGAGGAATAGTACATGTTCTCATCTAGGTAAATCATATAGTGTGTGTGTGTGTGTATGTGTGTGTGTGTGTGTGTGTGTGTGTGTGTGTGTATGTGTGTAGAAAGCTCAAGTCACTATCTCATCACCTCAAGTGTTCCATCTATAAAAGAGAAGAAATACCTGATTTTTAACATGCTATTCCAAATGCCTTATCATAGATGGTTCTCAAAGGCAATTAATTATTCTATTGTAGCCAAACTTATGGCAAACATTAAATTAAGCTTGATAATGTATAGTACAAGTCCAGGAGAAGAGAGTTTGCCTGTCACCCAAGAACTAGTCTACTTAAATTCAGAGACTAATAACTAAAAGATCTGGCCAGGTGATTATTGTCTTTTTTGGGGAGGAAGGAGGAAGATTTTGCACTCACTAAAGCAGAGAGGAACTAAACATCTGAGAGTCAGTATCCACACTAAGGAATCCATGAATGCTTCTCTCCTTACTTCAAAAATTTGTTCTGATGAAATAAAATAATACTTTGAAGATTCTAAGTAACCAAACAAATAAACATATGCCATTGTAATCCTTGTATTAGAGGTCCTCTGGCTTTCTTTTCCCTCATCAAAAGCCCAAGGCTTCCAACTTTTCTAGCCCAATCCCTCTACCCAGACAATCTGGACCATCAACATATGCTACTTTCCAAGGATGATCACCAGTTCCCCTTATGAGCAGCCATTATTACAAGGCTTGGAATGAGAATAATTTTAATCTATGTGTTAATAGAAATAAATTTGATTCATATATGAATCCATAAGAATAAATATACACCTCAAGGGAAAAAAATCTTGCTCCAGAACTGAACAATCTCTAGGACACTGCCTTGTTGGGCTCCAGTTGAAGGCAGCTAAAGTAGCTGAGCTATACTCTCAGTTGGGCTACACCCACCCAATCTGTAATATGACCTGCCTTCTTTGTTCTCTTTCCTGCCCCAAAAAGGTGCTTCTTGTTGCTCTTTCCATCTTTTAAAGACCCTACCAGCAGGTATTGTCAGACCCTTTATCATTGTCCTGCAATTATGCCTCTGTTCCTTGTATCATATGGCAGTTCTACTTGATATTCTTGGCTGTTCAATTCTTCAATAAATGCTTCCTTATCTGGCTGCCCTGAAAGCAAGACTTACCTTCCTTTTGTATCTGTGTCATCAGGATAAAACTCCTAAGCTTTTGCGTTTGTTGTTTGATGATTCCTCACAATTAGGTCTTCTTTCAGCAGATAGTACTCATTTCCTTTTTTAGGACAAATATCTAAACAGTAGTCAAACTGTATAATTTACTTTTCTATGCATCCTTTGCATCTCTCCCATTCTCTCTACTCTGATATCCAGGTTCTCATTACCTCTTGCTAAAACTATTACAATAGCCTCCTAATTGACTTCTCTGTTCTTATCATTCATCACAGAACTACTAGAGATTTTAAGGGGGAAGTGTGACCATGAGATCTCTCTCTCTCAAAAATTCCAATAGATCTCTTAACTTCACAGTAAAAAATGAGGTCATCTATTTGGCATTTAAAGCACTTGGCTCCTTCCTACTTTTTCAGCCCTTTAGCATATAGCCCTTTAGCAGCCTTTTTACCAACTCTGGACTTCCCCACTGGCTGCTCCCCATGTTTGAAATGTTATTTATTTTTTCATGTTCATCCTTTTTTTCTTGACGAGTATCAATGACATCACAAAGGTGATGTCTGGAATGAAATGGATTTAAGTGAGAAAGAGATGCCTTTCTGCCTTGAAGATCCCTGGCTTCCTTTAAAACTTAGCTCAAACACCACTATATGCAAAAGGCTTTTCCCCCAGTCACTCCCTGCCCCTCAACTGTGAAAACTGTCTCCAACAATGCTATTTTCTATCTATTCTCTATCTTGTAAACAACAATGTATATATACATATAAAAATATGTATATACACACACAAACCTACATACATACATACACACATATATATGTATACACACACACAAACATGCAGTTTTCCATTAGAAAGTAAGCACTTTGAGTGCAGGGATTGTTTTTGCTTTTTCTTTGTATCCTGGTGTTTAGCTCCATGCTTAATAAATGGTTGCTTGCTTGATTGGTCAAGCAGTCAACAAGCATTTATTAAACACTTGACAAATGCCAGGTTCTATTCTAAGCATCAAGGTCACTGAAGAAGGAAAAAATATGATGTGGGCTTTAAAGTGATCACATTAAAATTAGAGAAACAACAAATCACTATGTACAAACAAGATATACAGGATAAAAAGTAATGTTTAGATATATGCAGGATAGTAGAATAATATTTGTAATTATTGTACAGTATTGTAAAAATTGTAATATTTGTAGAGAAGGTACTAGCAATGGAGTTAGAGATTGAGGAAGGTCTGTTGCAGAAACTGGGATTTGATCCATTAAGAAGGCCATTTCACCAAACTGGTCTATATGCAACTAGTCATATAGTTTTTTTTTACCTTTTTACCTTTCAGAAAAATCTTACTTCCCTCACACTTGGGTCTTATCTTGAAGTTATCCCAAATATCACACAGTAGCTTGAAAGCAGGAAATATGAGTATATCTTCACTTTGTACTGCCAATGACAGTAATTCCTATATAGCTTTAGGGTGAGTAGTAACTCATTTTAATTTTTCTCTACCATCCAGGAGCTGAATTTCATGCTTAAATTAGCAACTCCTTCTGAGTTGGGAAGAGTTCAACAGACCCCATGATCTTTCCACGCTTTCTATTTGTTCTTCTTTCTGTCACTCCCTCCCCTACTCAGAGCAGTTGGGCCAAGTTACTCAAATTATCCCAGGGATGGTTACAAAAGAGTTAGCAAACAGAGAGAGAAAGGATGAGCTGGCATCTTTTAGTTTGTATAGGGGAAGGTTTGTATTTCCCTTACTACAATATTATCATTAAAGCTATAGGAACTCATCTTTTCCAGGAATATTTCTTCACTTAAAAAAAAGGAATTTTTTTTCCTTTTCTTCTCTCAAAGTAAGCTTTGAGGAAGGAGTGAACTTTATTCTCCTCTGTTTTCAAAGCATGAAAGTTAAAAGTCCTGGGGAAAAAACAACCCTCAAATCCTTACAACATTCTGGATGGTTTTTTTCTGCCACCCAATCTTACAAATACCTTGCTGTTTACTGAAATATGAGAAAAATGGTTTCAAATGTGTAAAGTCCTTCAAGTATTGAATATTAAAAGTCATATTAGAATTTATTTCAGTTCTCACCATTTTGATTCATATATTTATATTTTAAGTAAATTCAGAAGAATATTTTCTGGATATATTTTAAGAGAAAAGAAATAGAAGAAGTAATCCCACCATCACCCTCTCTGTTTTCCTCCCCCACAAAGAAAGGAGTCTTCCAACATACCAAAATCCACTAGCTTAACTCCGCCTTCAGTGGTCAAGAGGATATTATTTCCTTTCACGTCCCTGTGGATAGTATTGTTGTTGTGCAAATGCTGCAGCCCCTGAGGGAAAATATTTAAGATTTTTGTTGAACTATCATTCAATTTAATATAAGATGTTAATACTATCTGTGAAGACTCAATTTCTTTGTCAAATATACTCTAATATACTTATAACAAGAAATAGTTCACTTAAAATGCATAAATTTCGGTTTCAACTAGAAGAAGATACCCTTATCAGGATCACCAGATCATATAAAGTTATCATTTTAGTGCCTGAAGGGATCTTAAGGACTATGGAGTCTAATTCTCTCATTTTATATATAAGGAAACTGAGTCTGAGAGAGTCATGCAGCTAATTCCAGCAGGATTCAAATTCAGATCATTTCAGACTCTAAAAGTTACACTATCTCTACTCAATATATATCTTTTGTCTTCTCTAAATATTTTATTTCCCCAAAATATAAGTATTAATCTTGTTGGGATGATCTTGTATAAACTCAATTAGTGACAAAACAGAAATTTTAAAAAGCCATGTTCTAGAAAATTAATTATCAAAAAGGTAATAAATTTAAATAGATGTTCATCTTTGAGTAACGTAAACATGACAGCTTGTCTTTTTGTCAAGAAGGAATCATGAAGAGTCAGCCACAACTGAAACAACTGAATAACAATAATTCTAACATCTTCAAATAGTTAAATTATATTTTTAAAAGAAAATTCTAGGAAAAACATGATATTCTGAATGGGAAGAATGATATAATGGAATGAACACTGTATTTAGTGTCAGAAGATCATTTGAATCCTGATTATCATTTATCTAAATCCTTTGTGCCTTAATTTCCTCTTATAAAATGGAGATATTAACAATTACTCACAAAGTTGCCGAGCAAGATGCTTTGTAAACCATAGAATATTATGAAAATGTCAGTTATATAAATGTCGGCTAAATATATAAATTTGGTGCCATTATTAGATTCTTTAAGATAGAGTCTTTGGATTTTGTACAAGCCATTTATATTCTCTTGCTTCATCCCCTCTTTGATTACTATGGATTAGGAAAGCAGGCTGTGGCCATTCAACAGTGATCAGCTAATTCACTGAAGATCTTGTCTTAATTAGCATCATCCTAAATTAATGCAATAACCAGACACTGACATACAGTGTATGACCTTCTAAGTTACTCACAGCATCATGGCAGTGGTGGACTGTTTGACTCTTTGCTTTGACGCTTAAGTAGTCTTAGATACTGCATGACGGATACCATGGTTAGGAGATAGCACCTCTTATATAATATTTTCTGATTGCAAATACCACACAGATGGAGAAAGTGGACATTAAAACTGGGTTCAGAATCTCAGTGTGTTGCCATATCTCCCTATGTATATACACCCAATGGTATAAAGCGTCAAGGGAATTGGAAGAGGCAATAGCACCAGGAACTGTCCTTGGTAAAACCTAGGGTTTATATTTGAGAGGTGTGGAGGGGATTTCTAGTGGAAAAGAACAGCTCACTCATACTATGAATATTTATCATAAGATCATAAGATGAGAAATTTGTAATTAGGAGGTACCTTGTAGGACTTTTACTTCAACTCCCTCTCCATTAGATTTTTAGTTCTTTGTAAGCAGTTGTTTTTTGCCTCTATTTGTTCTTCTAGGGATTATCACAGTGCCTCTGCACAAAATGTTCTTCAATCATTTTTTAGTTGTAACTAATTCTCCATGACCCCATTTTCTTGGCAAAGATACTGGGGTGTTTGCCATTTCCTTTTCCAGCTCATTTTACAGATGAGGAAACTGAGGCAAAAAGGATTCAGTGACTTACCCAGGGTCACACAACTAGTAAGTGAGATTGGATTTGAACCCAGGAAGATGAGTCTTCTTTACTCCAGGCTTGGCACTCTCTCCCTGTGGTGCCACCTAGTTGCCCCAGTACAGAATAGACACTAAATAAATGATTACTGACTTGACCAGAAATAAGTGGTAGAGTCAAGATTTGAACCTAGTTCCTCTGATTCCAAATCCATCATACTTTCCACTGCATCATGCTGCAGCATTATTTACTAAAGTAATAACATGTACTGTTTCTAATAATTGAAGCCTTCACAGTGTTATTTAAACTGATTATACTTAATTTTATTAACCATTAATTTTATTTAAAAAGTAATTCACACTTAAATTAGTGATATATAGGAAGTTCATATGCACCATTATCCTTACCATTAGTGCTTCATGTAAAATGTAAGCAATTAAAAGTTCACTCATTCTTTCTCCTCTCTTCAAAAGTCCTTTCACAAGATCAGTCACTGATCCTCCATTGCATAGCTACCAAAAAAAAGCCCACTAATAGTTAAAAGTTGGAATTAAAAGGAGGAATGTTGTCACTCAGTTTTTCTATAAGATTCTGCTGAACAATAAAAAGTGACTTTTCCATTTGCTAAAATTGCTTTCAAGTTTTATCTCTGATTTTTAAAAAGTTGCTAAAGAAAAGAAATGGGACACAATGAAAGCAGCAACCTATACTTGTCTTCAATTTCACTGTTACAAGAACATAGGCTTCCAAACTGTCACTTAGAGATATGAATTTGTTTTTAAGGAGGCTCTCTAGAAGTACCGGCCAACTTCTTAAAGTCTAGGATAAGTACAATGGCTTTACAAATTATTCCTACACTTTCAGGCTCTAAAATTTAGACTCACCATTATTTTGGATGTTATAATTAAGTTCAACATAGCAAGTGAAATAATTACACAAATGCCAGTATATGTTTATCAGTTTAAAAATCAGCCTCTTTTAACTTTAATGAAAGCTTGAGGACAAGTAAAGATTACAAATAGCATTTTTAAGAAACAAATTTTGTAAAATTTCCATAAATTGTATAAAATTACAAAATTGAAAAAACATTTATGATCACTGTTGTCATCTTGTATGGAAGAAAGAAGATGAATATTAGAATTCTGAGATCTCACTGTATGTTTTAATTTTTATCTACTCAAGATTTCATCTGAATCATACAAGAAATTATGGAGATGCTTATACTATCCAAGTACCTTTCTTTATCCTTGACCTGGCATCCAAGCCTCTCTATGATGTGACTGAAATGTTCTATTCTAATATACAGGATCTTCAGTCTTTCTTGTTTTCCTTCACCTACTCTATTATGCTAATTCAAACACTATCCCTTAAACATATCCCATGCTTACTCATCTCTGTATCTCTATTCATGTTATTCTCCATGCCTAATGTTGTTCAGTCACTTCAGTCATGTCTGAATCTTAGTGACCCAGTTTGGGTTTTTTCTGGACAAAGATGCTGGAATGGTTGGCCATCTCCTTCTCCAGCTCATTTTTCAGGTAAGAAAACTGAGACAAATAGGGTGAAGTGATTTGCAAAGTGTTTTTTTATATAGCTAATAAGTGTCTGAGGCTGGATGTGAACTCAGGAAGATCAGTCTTGCTGATTCCAAGCTCAGTGCTCTAACCATTGAGCAACTTAGCTGCTCAGCTCTAGAATACATTTGGTCATCTATGCCTACTGACAGTCTACTTACCTTTTAATACCTAGCTCAGGAGCCACTTGCCTCTATGAAACCATATTGATAGACCTGGCTAAAAATGATCTCTCCCTTTTCAGATTTCATAGCACTCATCTCATACACTTGCCATGTGATTGAATGAATGAAATAATCATTTATTAAATGCTTACTGTATGTTACGTTATACATTACCACTAGATTTGAAAGGAAAAGGCTCATTTTATTTATTCTTATCTTTCCCCTATCGTCCTACACTGAAAATTGCACATAGGAGGTGTTTACAAGTTTGTTGAATAAATTTCCAAGGCCTATTTTTCATAAGAAAAATGAAGAGGGAAGTCAAACATAGGCCTAATCTTTCTACAAGGTATTAGAGAGGTCAGTTCTGACCTTTAGGGCAATTCAAACCAAAGCTGACAGTTTAATATTCATAAGATACCTTCCTTCAGTTGGCAGTAGGACATGCTGCCCTGAATTTCAAGATAAGCCTTTTACTCTGCAGGAATATTAATAGGGATGAAAAAGGAATCACAAAAGTCTCAGTCTCTCAGAAAGATGCCTAACCTAAATGGTTCAAGGATCCCAAAATATTCAAGAAGGGATCATAAAGACTTTGTGTGAAAAGATGCCTAGTGAAGGGGCTTTCATCATATGTTGAGACAGCTGATTCCATTTTCCAAGGGCTTTAATTGTTAGAAAGATCTTCCTTATATCAAATCCAAATTTTCCTTCTTGGTAACTTCAATTATTTCATGTTTTGCTTTCTGGAGTCAAATAGAACAATCAAGTTCTTCTTCCATGTGGTTTCTTCCATGTAGTTCTGCTTAATAATGCCCTTAAATGTAATAGTACTGTTAGTTAGTGATAACAGTACTCCATATATCATTTGAAAAGTAAGGTATAGCAAGCTACCCAATTAATCCTGAACATAATATGGCTCCCTATGAAGCTCAAGATCACATTAATTTCTTGGCTATCATATCACACTGCTGACACACATAGGATTTTAGCCCATGAAAATTCCCAGATAATTTTCAATATGCAATATCGCTATCATCTTATATTTGTGGGAGTTATTTTTGTATTTTCTTATAACTTTACATTCATCCCATTTATGTATGAGCTTATTCAATTCAACTCAGCATTATAACTGGTCAAAATCTGTTTAGACTCTTATTATCTGATGCATTAACTATCCTTCCTAGATTTTTTATTGGTAAATTTGGCAACTTCATCAACTCTGTTTTTAACCAAGTCATTGGATAAAATTCTTAAATAGCAGAGTCACATACAAATTTACAGTACAGACTGCATTTTTCCAAATTGACAATGAAGCATTAACGACTGTTTTTGGTCTAGCCATTCAACCAGTTCTCAATCTACCTATCATATTATTGTCTCTCAATTTTGTCCAGCATATTAGTTTAAAAATTTTAGTTTTGCTAAAAACGAGACAAATTATATCTATAGATTTTCCTGACCTATCAGTATAGTAACACTATCATGAAAAAGTAATGAAATTTATCTGATTTATCTTTCTTTGAAAGATCACTTTGACAGAAACTCAAAAACCACTTTGGGATATGATTTACCTTGTGACAAACTCATCAAGATCAGATTTTTTTATACTCTCTATTTGGGCATCAACACTTTATTAAATATTTTTGTTCTCTCTCATGTGCAGGGCTTGGAGTTGTTGGGAAGTACTATTGTATAGGGAGTTAGACTGTATAGGGATTTAAATATGAGGATCAAGATAGATTTTGTTTTTATCCTAGAGATAACTGGGAGCCACTGAACATATTCTAAGTAGAGGACAGACATGAACAGATCTGTATTTTTAAAATAATTTGGCAAAAAAAGCATAAAAGCAAGAAGAAAAATTAATAGGCTATTGTGATATTCCAGGTGATATGTCATGATATCCTGAATTTGGAGAATGGTCATGGGAATAAACAGAATGATGTGATGATATATAGTAGGGATGTAAAAACTATAAGACATGATTGATTAGGAGGATAAAGGAAAGGCAAGAGTCAAGAATGGCTCAACAAACCTAGTACAAATACAGTAATCCCCTTGACAGGAATAGGAAAGTTTGGAAGATGGTGGGTTATGTCAAGATTGAAATTCCCATGGGATATCCAGGCAGATGTATTCATAAAATACTTGGCCATGCAGGGCTGGAATTCCAGAAATTAGGCTTGATTGTATAGATAAGAAAGTCAACTGTATAGAGGTGATATTTGAACACAAAGAACTTTATGAAAACACCAAGATAGAAAGAGTAAAAAAAGAGGCGCTGGACAGAGTTCCAGGGACAGCCACAATTAGAGATGAGTACAACATCGGGTTCATGATTCAACAAGAGATAATGAAATAGAGTGAGCAGGGGTAAGTGGAAAAATCAAAGGGAAAAAAGTGTCAGATAGTACCTCAGAGTTAATGTTGGGCAATGCTGTCAGGTACTGCAGAAGGATGAAAAAAAAAGATGAGGATTGAGAAAAGGACACTAGATTTAACTTTTAAGAGGTTTTTAGTAACTTTGGAGAGAGCTATTTCATTCAAGAGGTAGCATTAAAAGTCAGACTATGAGAGATAGAAACATGAACACAAGGTGAGGAAATGGAAGCAAGAAGAGAAAATGAATTCTTTTTTGGCCTTTGGTTGTGAAAGGAATGAAAAAAAGGATAATAATTTGGAAGTATGATAGATCAAGATAAATTGCTTGTTTTTTTTAAGGACTAAGGAGTCAGGCATATTTGTGGGTTGTGGAGAGGAAGCCAATAGGTAAGAAGAAATAGAAGATAAAGAGAGGAAGTGATTGAGGGAGTAAATTCCTAGAGGAGACGGGAAGATATGGAACCAAGGGCAAAGTTTTAGAGTCTTTTTTTGGTGGTTTTTAGTTTAGTTTTATAATTTCTAATATTAGGAGCATAGAAATTCTTTTTTCCTTATATTCTTCAACTCCCGAATTTTTGATTGGTATGACATTAGTTTAAAAGTAAAATGGGCTACTAGAAAAAGAAAATAGGGCTCATAAAAATTGAGAAAGAATAAGATGCCTTATCCCATCTCTATGGTATGACTTTAAGAGAGCCAGTAACACTGCTTAAAAATGAGTTGGAAGATACTGTATAATTTCAAATCCAATTTTATTTTCTTCTGGAAACAACTCGTTTATTTATGACAATTTAGTGTCAGGTAAAAGCCAAATGACATGAGTTTCTATTTATTCCATTTAATGGATTTCAGGTTTTGTTTAATCTTCTGATTTGTCAGTCAATGATATTTAAAATATGTTTAAGATGCCTGTTGTTGCTAAATGTCAGAGGTACAAGTTGTCTCAAAACTATCTAATCCAATTTGAAGCTGATCTGGAATCTTTTCTTCTCTTTTAAACTAATCATATTGTGGAAAGGGTTTAAAAATCATAACAAAGAATATAAGACGAACTCAATATGATACAAGGTGTCCCAAAAGTCTTAGGGCAGGTTTAAGTTTTAGTTGCCTATGAAGCTCATGATAAAAAATTTTAAAGGACTATTCAAATTATGTTGGTCATAGAGATATATGCCACATAAAGTCTTAGCAGCCAATATTTCATATTAACGAAACCCCAAATGTAATGCAATAGAACCATATGAAACATGATTTAGGCAATCAATTAATGACCATTTACAAAGTGCTAGTATGCTAAGCATTGGGGAATTCAAAGGCAAAAATTAAAGTCTTTGCCCTTAATGAACTTGCCTTATGTTGGTCCAAGGGTCCATTTATATTACTGTTCTTAAAAAATTAACTGTACCTGAGAACATTGTTTCATCAAGTACTCTCTTTCCAAAGAACCGATTACAAATATAGGTGGGACTTGTCTTGAACTTTGTACCCAATACTGGTTGAAATTAGTAAACTATTAGTTGTGCCTTGGAAATCTAGTTATGCAGAATTTTTCACTGTAATAGTATTTGTAGCAAATATATATATATATATATATATATATATATCTGCCTGTGATGATTAATAGAAAATATTAAGATGGTCACTTAGGGGCACTTAAGGGGAAAAGTATTTCCAGGAAAGATAAACTTTGAGTCAGACTTTATAGTTTTGCATTCTTTCGCATTCCAATAGAAAGGAAACTCATTGAGATTAAGGGTGATTTGAAAGGGAAGATCATCCCTGCATTCCCCCCTCCCCCAACACACAGACACTCCAGCAAAAAATGTAAAAAGTCATTTAAATAATGCTCTTCAAATATTAAAAGTTTTTAAAAATCATAACTTTGTGAGAGAGAATCCTAGAAATACTGAAGAATGCAGCATTGTGAAATACAATAATCCACAAACAAAGTCACCATATATTCTCAGAATAGGAGTTAATATGGCAGAAATTTATAACAGCTAGGTGGTGCTAGGTGGAACTCTAAGCCTGGAGCCATGAAGACTCATCTTCCTGAGTTTAAATATGACCTCAGACACTTATTAACTATGTAACCCTGTTTTACTCAGTTTCCTCATCTGTAAAAAGAATTGGAGAAGTAAATGACAAGCCATTCTAGTACCTTTCCAAGGAAACCCCAAATAGTATCATAAAGATTTGGATACAATTGAAATGCTACAACAAAACTTAGAACACTCATACATAGCCACTCCACTAATATTAATCACAGTTACCACCAGCAACGATGGCTTCTTAGTAAAAACATAAAACCTAAATGTGTTGGTAAATACAAATATAGAAATACAAACAAACAAAAACAAAGCAAAATATCTGAAGTGCATATTCAATGCTATGGAAGACATTTAAGAACTATTAATTCCCCAATATGGCTTTTAGTTTTCTAAGTCAATTAAGATAGCAATTTCCTGCATATACTCGGCAATTAGTTTTATATTCTTCTAATTATATTAGCTGAGCATTTTGCACAAGAAATGCAGCACAATCATGATAGACATTTTATTGAAGATGGTATGATTGCTGTCCCATTTTCTACATTTTACCTGAAAAATCTATAGCTCTTCAGCAAAAGTCATCAAGTGCCCCAATAGAAAGCAGCCTTTTATACTGCTATATAAAACCATTATTTGGGGCTGGCATGTTGAAAAAAGAAATTATGAGCAAGACATCTTCCTTCTATTTACAGTTGACAGACAATTTGAATCTTTCAGAATAAGCACATTTCTAAGGACATTTGAAATTCTCAGCCATTAATTTAAGGTCAAGATCAAACCACACATTAGAATGTTCAAAAGTAATGAATGCTATTTTATCTGAGAATCAGGAAACTGGCATATTTCAGTGAATGCTGTTTCTTTTGGACTTCATACATGGTCATAAATTCCTAAATTCTAGAAGGATATGAGAACTGCCTATGGCAGAGTTATGCGTAGATTCTACTCTTCCAGGATCAGCATTGCTCAAACCTGCAATAACTGCCATACCCAAACAGTACTAGACTATTTTTTTTTTGCCTAAAGGCAAAGAAAGAGTAGTTGTAAGAAAAATACAAAAAAGGAACCAGAAGAAGTGGGAGTGGGTAGGATATGATTAATTTCAAAATGCATTAATTAAGTGTCTACTGTGTGTTGTCAAAAGTCATATATTCTACTGGATTCAAGATTACCTAAAACCTCAAAGGAACAACACAGATTACAATCTCGGCTTTACTATAGTCTTAAAGATGGTTCTGGTAAGAAAATAGGGCCTTAGGGAGCCTTATTTCCTGAATATTAGTTTAAAAAAATAACCCAGTAGTTTAAGAAAAATGCTCTGTTTAATTTCTAATTATTTTATGAATATTCTGAACATGAACACTGATTTACTAACATTTTACTACTTGACAGTGAGATGGGGAATAGTAAAAAAGGGACAATGGTTTCTTTTTTAATTGTGTGTGTGTGTGTGTGTGTGAAATACTCCTACTGAAGGTTTTCCATAGATCTTTTTTTAAAAATGCTTTTCTATTTTTATTATGTTTTTGTTTTGTTTTTTTAAATTCAACATATCTTATTTTCAGCTCCAAATTTTCTCCCCCTCTCTCTATTCCTTATCTATTGAGAAGGCAAGAAAAAAAAACCATTACAAATATGTAGTCATGGAAAACAAATTTCCATAGTAGCCAGGTTCTGTAACCCCTGCCCCAAATAAACAAAGATAAGAAAAAAAGAAAAAGAAAATGCTTGCTTCCATCTTTACTCTGAGTAATGTTGATTTGGAGAGAGATGTCATGTTTCCTCATGATTCCTTTTCAATTATAGTTGATAATTATGTTTATTGATCATAGTAATTAACTCTTTCAAAGTTAATTCTCTTTGCAATATTATTATTGCTGTTTTTCCTGGTTCTGCTTACTTGGCATTAGTTCATGTAAGTCTTTTCTTCCCAGTTCTTTTTAAAATACCTCCTTCATTATTACTTATAGTCCAATAGTTTTCCATGACATTCATATGCCATAACTTGCTCAGCCCTTCCCTACTTGATAGGCATCCTTCAAATTTTCAATTTGCACCACAAAAAAAGCTGCAATAAATATTTTTGGACCATTACCTCTTTCTCTGATTTCTTTGAAGCATAGTTCTACTAATGATATTGCTGGGTCAAAGAGGATGCACATTTTAATAGCTTTTTGTACATAATTTCAAATTGCTTTCCAGAATGACTAGAGCAGTTAACAGTTCTACCAGCAATGCATTAGTGTATCTATTTTCTTATATTTCTTTTAGCATTTGCCATTTCCCCTTTTTTGTCATCTTAAATCAATCTTACGGACATGAAGTAGTACCTCAGAATTATTTTAATGTGTATTTCTCTAATTTTTAGTGATTTGGAACATTTTTATTTAGCTTTTAATAAATTCAATCTCTTCCTCTGAAAACTACTTAGTCATATCATTTATCAATTGGGGAATGGCTCTTACTCTAATAAATTTGTTTCAGTTCCCTATGTACTTGAGAAATAAGACTTTCACCCGAGAAATTTATTGCACAGATATTTTTTGCTTTTCCTCTATTTTAAAATGGATTGGTTTTGTGTAAAAGCTTTTTAGTTTCACATAATCAAAATAATCCATTTTACCAGTGAACTTTTGTTTGTTTACCAGTGGTAAACTGGTTTGTTTACCAGTGAACTATTTTTTGTTAGATCATGAACTCTTTCCTTGTATATATACATGGTATGCAATTTCTCCCATCCTCCACCAATTTGTAAATGTGTGTATTATGTTACACATAACATTTAAATATACATATATACAAATATAACATTTAAATATACATATATTTGTATATAGATATAAAGGGATACACACACATATTCCTTTATATATACCTATATATACATATATATGTCTATATCTTATTTTGTGAAATGATGTGAGATAGCAGTCTGTGACTAAATTCTGTCATATTACTTTTTAAAATTTTCAAATAGGTTTTGTGAAATGATGACTTCTTGCACCAATATCTGTGATCTTTGAGTTAATCAAATAGTAAATTACTATGCTCATTTGCTTCTATATATTATGTACCTATTTATTTCACTGCTCAAACACTCTGTTTCTTATCTAGAACTACATTGTTTTGAAAATTACAGTTTTGTAATATGGTGTAAGATCTGGTATTGCTAGGCCCCTTTCTTTCCCTTTTTTATACTGATGTATTGGTAGTTATTTTAAATGCTCTTTATCTTTCTATCTATTACTGCTGGGTTTTGTTGGTAATATATGGACATGTTGATGATTTGTGTGGGTTTATTCTATATCCTGAACCTTTGCTGAAGTTGTTAATTGTTTTGATTACCTTTTTTCAGTTGACTACTAGGCTTTTCTAAATAAACCAACAGATCAGTTGCAAAAAGTGATGGTTTTGTTTCCTCATTGCACTTGCTTATTCTTTTGATTTATTTCCCCCATTTTATTGCTATAGTTAACATTTCCAGTACAATATTGAATCGTAATGGTAATAATAGACATTCTTGATTCAATTCCTGATCTTTTCAGAAAGGCTTCTAGCATATCCCTATTCCAGAAAGACAAAGAAGGAATCAGTGACAGAGACAATTTAGAATGAAATACAATCTGAAAATTATTACCCTTTGCCTTTTAAATATCTTTGTATTTTGGGTTGTGAATGATATCCTAAGAGAGAAAACAGGTAAACAAGATTGTGAAGACTTAATTGAAGAAAAAAAATGAAGAACTGAAAACAACCTTTATGAGTAGCTAGTTGTTCAACACAACTTTTTTTCCTCTCCTCTTCTCCCCTTTCTTTTCCTCTTCTCTTTTCTCTTCTCCCCTCCTCTCCTATCTTCTCCTTTCCTTTTCATACTTTATGTAAAGAGAGGGAAGGGAAAGGGAAGAAGTCTCTTTAATTCTAACACTACAAATTCATCATCTGTGATCATCAGGCTGGTGTTGGGTTGATGTTTCCCTTTGTTCCACAGATGCCACAATGCCACAAAAGGTTTTTCTAAGTAAATGTATATAATACAGAAAACAAACCTTAACAAGTAATATGGAACTATTTCTATTTTTAAAAGCAGGTACAAAAGGGCCAAAATTACCTGAAGCCATAAAAAAGGGACTCTTCATTCAGTGGTTTTGTAATAGAAAATCCCTTTATTTCCCCCCTTAATGAAAATTGCATCCAGGTGAATGAACGAACTCTGCAACACTTCAGCCAAATACTATTTAAAATCCATCAAGATAGATTGAAAAGGAGACTTATAATAGGAAGACTGAAAAACCTTTAAGTACTGCTTTGAAACACAATGCTATAATAGCCCTTTTATGTTCTCTAATCGAACAAAATTGAAGTATAATTTTCCAAAACCAAAGCTACCATAATTAAATGACTGAGCAACACTGGAACAAAATTTGGTACTAAGGCTCTATTCATACATTTAAAAACAACCTTAAATAGAAGGTATCCTATAACACATGATGAAAAGTAACTTACTTAAGTTTTCCAAATGTATGTGGCTTTTACCATATTTAGAGATGATTTGTGTATAAAAATCAAAGGCTTGGTTAATATCTATACATTTTAGTCTAATTTCTGAATAGCTTTTAGTTACTTTATAAAAGCAAGTTAATATTTGTTATGTGATCTGCTAACTTTAAAGCACTATTAATGTTAGCTATTTTTATAAATAGGGAATGATTCAAAATATTCTTTCTATCTTTTGTTTTCTATCTTCTCCTTCTACTCCCTTCCCCCCCAACTTGCCTCTTTCTGATAACAAAAGAACATCATTCCTTACTATTGTTCTATAAGAATGATAAGCAGGCTGATTTCAGAAAAATCTGGAAAGACTTGCATGAACTGGCAATAAATACTGATGTATGTACATGATACTGAGTTAAGTGGGCAGAACTATGAGAATACTGTATGCAGTAACAACAAGATTATATCATTAGAATTATGATAAACTTAGCTCTTCTCAGCAATTCATTGATCTGGGATAATTCCAATAGACTTGGGATAGCAAATGCCATCTGCATTCAAAGAAAGAATTATGGAGATTGAATGTGGATCAAAGCATATATTTTCACCTTTTCTTTTTGTTTTTTTTTCTTTCTTGTGGTTTTTTCTTTTGTTTTGATTTTTCTTTCACAACATGGCTAATATGGGAATATGTTTAAGAAATATACATGCATAACCTATATTAGATTGCTTGCTTCTTGTGGAAAGGGGTAGGTAAGGAAGGGAGAGAGAAAATAAATTTGGAATTCAAAACCTTACAAAAGTGAATGTTAAAAACTATCTTTACATGTAATTAGAAAAATTCTAAAGGAGGGAAAAAGTTGGAACAAAAGGATTTGCAACTGTCAATGCTGAAAAATTACCTATGCATATATCTTGTAAATAAAAAGCTATAATAATAATAATAATAATAATAAAAGACAAAAAAAGAAAAATTCTATTAAGTAAAAAAAAAAAAGGAAAACTTCATTCTGTTGGCTTAAAGTTTTCTCACAGTCTTTTATTTAAGCTAGCAAGAGGCCTGCTTGTGAAGAGTTTTAAATCCCAAGGAACTTTATAGATGAATAAAATAATGTGTAGGATAGAGTGCAGGGCCTGGATTTAGGAAGACCTGCATTCAAATGGCATCTAGTTGTGTGATTCTCAGTCTCCTTTGTAAAATGGGGATAAGGAAAGCACCTACCTCCCAGAGCTGTGAGAAAGAAGTAAGAGAATAATTACAGTGTGTTTAGCACAATGTCTGGTACTTAGTAATTGTTATACAAATGTTAACTATTATTGTTATTATTATTCTTACATCTTGGAAGTAATAGCTAGTCATTGGAGTTTATTGAGTAACACGATGATATGGTCAAACTTATCATTGAAGAAAAACACTTTGATAGCTGAGAAGGATGTTTTGAAGTAGGAAAGACTTGAGGCAAGAGAACTACTGCAATAATCCACATGATGGGTGATGAGGTTATGAACAAGACATATAAGGTCACATCATAAACAAAAGAAAGCTAGGAAAAATTGCGTATTATATCTCTGGATAGAAGAAAAGGTCATGATCAAACAAGTACTGGAAAAGATCACAGAAGATAAAATGAATATATTTTCATAAATAAATTTTAATGTTTTTACATAAACAAATCCAAGTAATTTAATATTAAAAGAGAAGCAATTAACTTGGAAAAAGTCTTTATTATAAGTTTCTCTAATAAAGTTTTCATTGCCAAGATATATAATTTGATAATGATTCAAATGAACAAAAATAGAAGTCATCTCCTAATTCGTAAATGATCTAAGGATATGGCAGTTCTGGAACAGGCAGCTCTAAGGGAAGTAATTCAAACTATAGCTTTATGAAAAAAAATGCTTATACCTATCATATTGGCAAAGATGACACAAAAGGAAAATGTCAAATATTGGATGAGCTGTGAAAAAATAGGAACATAAATGTACTGTTGATGGATTTGTAAATGTTACAGTCACGTTGGAAAGCAATTTGGAATTATACACAAAAAATTCTAAAGAACATGTAACATCTTAACCAGATGCATCACTGTCAAGTCTACTCTCAAAAGACATAGAAGAAAGAGAAAAAAATATCTTTTTTTTTTCTTCAGTCTTTCTCAGTCCTGTCTGACTTTTCATGATTCCATTTGGGGAATTTTTGGCAAAGATAATGGACTGGATTGCCATTTCTTTCTCCAGCTCATTTTATAGATAAGGCATGTGACACAAATAGTGTCTTGCCCATGGTAACAAAATTAGTAAGTATCTTATATTTATAGTAGTAATGTCTGTGGTGACAAAACAAAACAAAAAACTATAATAACAGGAAACAAAAGGAATACTAAAAAAAATGAAAAATAGTTGAATGTATTATGGTATATGAATGTATGTTACATAGATACATAGTATCTATGATACTATTGTGAAAAATGAGGAAACAAATGATTTTAAAAAGACATGGAAAGACTTATTTGAACTGATGCAGAGTGAAGTAAGGAGAACCAGAAAACTAAGTTATAATGATATTATAATATTATAAAAATGAAAACTATGAAATAAGCAAAACCAGGAGAACAATTTATAGAATAACAACTTTGCAAAAACAAGCAATTTTGAAAGCTATAGGAAATATAATTAATAAAATTGACCATCATTCTAGAGGACTGATGATGAAGCATATCATCTACCTCAAGATGGAAAAATAATGTATTTTGGGTTCAGAACAGGACATATATATTTTTGCAGGCAGCCAATTGTTTGACTATTCATATTTGTCACAAGAAATTCGTTTATCTTTTCTTTTTTTCCCCCAGTGGGCTTGGAGAGAGAAGGAAAAAAATTGGGTTTTTGTTAATTAGAAAATCAAACTTCATGGGGTCTGTAGAGGTGAAATGTTGCTTGCACTTTCAGATAAAGTCATTGTGTTATGCATTTTGCTTAATTATTTTACTTTTTTTTTTTTTTTTTTTTTTACAAGAGCACATTTAGAGAGTGAAGATAATTTGGAAATGTCTATAATATAAAAACAAAAGATGCCCCCTCCAATCCAAACTAAAAAGAATTTCTGTACTGTTTCCTTTAACTCTGCTCCAATGCTAACAACTTAGATTAGAATGAGTTAAACAATCAAGATGGAAGTAATATATTCAACTTTGTTAAAAAGGTAGGAGGAAAAAAGCAGAATCCTTTTCTAGTTGGCTTGGGCTTTGTTTGCTAAGTAGGAGTTTTAGAATTTAAGCTTGCATGTCATGTCAAATAATTATATGATTAACAAAGAGGCCAGGTTTAGTAAAAAGGAATGAGTCATTGCTGATTAGGACCATGTTTACTATTTATACTCTGGTCGTTTGAGAAGGTGAAAGAGGGTTTAGAACTCTGTAGTACAAAAAAAAAAAAATCCATTAAAAAATAAATCCTGTATGTTAAGAAAAAAAAAAGTACAGACACCTTGACCTTGATTTTCTTCCAAGCCCTAACAAAGTAATAATGGCAATAGGGATGATGAAGAAGACGATAATAAAACTTTAAAATGCCTCAGTACATTCTGCCTTCTTGTATAAACATACCACAATGCAGTCCATTATACTTGGGAATCTGCAATGTCTATTCCTTCTCTAGAAACATAAAAGAAATCACCTTGTCAATCACTTCTCTTCTGCAATTGTGCATCACCATAAGGAACAAAGCAAAAGATTGGGTTCTCAGCACAACCCAAAGGCCTGTATTTACCCTCCCCACAGTATACTATGGGATTATGTGGATTTATTTTTATTCAGCCTCTAGGCAAGCAGAAATATCATCTTTGTTTCATCTGTTACTATCTCTTGTCTCTTTCTCTGTTTCTGTTTTGCTATCTGCCTGTCTCTGTCTCTTTCTGTGTGTGTGTGTGTCTGTCTGTCTCTGTCTCTCTGTCTCTCTCTCTTTCTCTGTGTGTGTGTGTGTGTGTGTGTGTGTCTATCTGTCTGTCTGTTTCTGTCTCTGTCTCTCCTATTAGGTTATAGTGTCTTTCTTCCTAACAGGCAAATATGAGCTTCTGAGATCTCTGAATGCCACTTTAAAGCAGGAAAATAAAAGAGCTGCTAATAATCCATGGCATATGAAAGTAATACTTATTCACTGCGAAAGCCATGGCCAATGATTGGAAATCTATGTTTGAGAGCTTTTATGAGTGTTTACTGAATTTCAGAGCTTCCTAATGCCACCTGTGATTACAAGTCTTTGATCTTGTTGAAAGAGACATGATTCCAAAGAGAAAAATTGCTATAATTGGGAAGCAACTAGAAAAACTGATGTAATTATTAAAGATGAATAAATTAGGGCTAAATCAGATACATAATGGGCCACAGTATGCATGATACCACTGCAACAGGAACAATTACATTCTGTGTGCAATATAGAGGAAACTAGCTTCTTTCCCAGTGTGACCTCTTAGATCCAAAGCCAATATTGATGGGGATCAGATGACCTTTCAACTAATTTCCAAGGGGCAATAAGTCACTTTTCAAATATTCTTTTTGTTCTGGTTGTTGTCAAGTTTTTGCTGCCTTCAATCAATGAATAACATTTATTAAGAGCTTGCTATATGTTCTATACTGGCAACAAAAATATAAAAAAATGAAAGAATTCCTGCTCTCCAAGGGCTTACATTCTAATGGAAAAGACAATACAGAGACTATATATGTATGTATGTTATGCATATATGTGAGTATGTATATTTCAAATTATCTGTAATCTCATTAACTCATGAGTTCGTTCATGCTTTCCTATACTGAGTGATTCTTGTCAATATTCTCTCAGACTTACTTTAATAGATGCATCAAATCTGCTTGATGGCTTTCTCAATTTCTCCTGAGAACACAAACTAAAGCACCCTAAATGTCTACCTGATGTCCCTGGTTCTTGCCACATGATCAGCTCATCTTTTTGTCTCATCATGCAATTTCTCAATATATCCTTTATTTTAGTCCTTCAGTATTCCTAATAGTTATTATGTGCTTGCGTATCCACCATTTGTCCTTCCACTGACCTGTGAATGTGTGCTATACTCATTTTTAGACCTTTTGAGCAGTGGTGTTCAGTGTCCTGTGACATGGAATCAGAAAGATGTTAATGTTCAAAAGCTGGGTCTTTGCTTTCATGGGAAACTTGGTAATCTGTAAAAGAGCTTTTCAAATTCTAAAAGCAACCTAGCCTATTCCAATTCCTCTTTCTACTCAGGGCCCAGCCCCAAATAGACTATTCAAGATATACCTATTGCTAGACAACAGGATATCTATGCAAATGGAAGATTAGACACTCTTCATATGCTTATTTAGTAATACTTGGGGCTCACTCCCCCTGGTGCAAGCCTGCCTATATCTCCCTGTTAGGGTTCTGGGGTCCTTGAGGAGTCAGATATGACTTTTACCGATATATTCCCTCTATTGTTAGAAGCCAGTGACAACTGCCTCATTTATACTTAACAATTAACATTAATTAGCTTCTATAAAATCTTCTAAGTTAGTTTACAAACATTCCTTTTCAACATTTGATGGGTGTAATCTTTCTTATACAACCTCAATCCCAGGGGAGAGGATGCAGATTTGACACAGTTTCTATTTAGTATTCATCCCCGAGGTCACTTTCAAATGTGGCCTGATGGATAGATGAATTTTCACCTCTGATATTGCTGGATTGGGTCAAGAACATTGTTCTAGACTTTGTTCCTCATTATTAAACTTCCAACAAATTCTAGCAAAAACACTAGCTTCAGAATTCTGGCATCTCATTCTAACTTTTCAAATTTCACCATAAAAATTAACCATCTCTAATCTTCTTCAATAAAAATAAGAAACAACAAATGCAAAGAAAGAACCCAAGCCTACTCATGTTTATCATACGCATGGGGCCCTCAGATGGAAAAGGCTGAAGGCCACTTAAAGCACATCTCACCTCAAACTCTTCCAAGGAAGAACAGAACTAGAGCAAGACTTTTATTTTGGCTGGTTAAAGTCCTCTGAATGTCTCCACCTTCCTTGCCCTCATCCCAGTTAAAGCCCAGGTCAATCAGAAAGTTTCCTCTTCATCACATGGCTAGGAACTAGAACTGGTTATGGAATATTTGCACGTACTAATATCTACTTTACAATCCCATTAGCAGAACACACCAAGCAAGCTCATAAGGACCTATTTTCTCCATTATACATAAATATGCATATATACATATATATATAAACGTATATATATACATACACAGACATACAGACACATATATGTGTGTATTTATGTATATATATGCATAATGGAGAGAGATATTCATATATGTATATATATATATAAATACACACATCTATATACATCCATATGTATGTATATAAATATATGCACATATATAGACAATGTATATAGGTATAAATATACAAACATACAGAATACATATAAAGATGACACATAAAAGCAAATGTAGGGAAGTTAAGTAAAGGGTATTTTGGGAAGGCTTGCTTGAATAGCAGTTGCTTTGGGTTCATTTGAGTTTCCTAAGCAGCAGGCATCATAAGAATTAGGCAGATAAGAGATGGTGATAGTACGAAGATAGAAAAAGATTATGTTCACATAGGAAGCTTTCTCCCATATAAAGCATTAGGAAGCAGAAATTAGGGGAAAAGGCATTACTGGAAGTATTTCAGTGGTGACTCAACTCCATCATACAAGCTTTCTTCCTACAGGTGCCAACAAAAGTTACTATCATGAATTCTTAGCAAAATCAAAGGCTATTGTCTACTCCTGATCCCCATTTACAAGTGAAAAACTTGATTCCCTATCTGCCAAGGGAAAATCAGAAACTTTATGAGCAAAATTACAGACCACTTTTCACACAAATTAAGTCGGATCTAACCAATTGGAAAAATATTAAATGCTCTTGGATAGGGCGAGCAAATATAATAAAGATGATAATATTACCTAAACTAATCTATTTATTTAGCGCTATACCAATCAGACTCCCAAAAAACTATTTTAATGACCTAGAAAAAATAACAACAAAGTTCATATGGAAAAACAAAAGGTCAAGAATTTCAAGGGAATTAATGAAAAAAAAATCAAATGAAGGTGGCTTAGCTGTACCAGATCTAAAATTATATTATAGAGCAGCAGTTACCAAAACTATTTGGTATTGGCTAAGGAATAGATTAGTTGATCAGTGGAATAGATTAGGTTCAAGGGATAAAACAGTCAACAAATATAGCAACCTGGTCTTTGACAAACCCAAAGATCCCAGCTTTTGGGATAAGAACTTACTGTTTGATAAAAATTGCTGGGAAAATTGGAAACTAATATGGCAGAAACTAGGCATTGATCCATACTTAACGCCGTACACCAAGATAAGGTCAAAATGGGTTCATGACCTAGGCATAAAGAATGAAATTATTAATAAATTAGAGGAACATAGGATAGTTTACCTCTCAGACCTGTGGAAGGGGAAGGTCTTTATGACCAAAGCAGAACTAGAGATCATTACTGATCACAAAATAGAAAATTTCGATTATACCAAACTGAAAAGTTTTTGTACAAACAAAACTAATGCAGACAAGATTAGAAGGGAAGCAATAAACTGGGAAAATATTTTTACAGTCAAAGGTTCTGATAAAGGCCTCATTTCCAAAATATATAGAGAATTAACTCTAATTTATAAAAAATCAAGCCATTCTCCAATTGAAAAATGGTCAAAGGATATGAACAGACAATTCTCAGATGAAGAAATTGAAACTATTTCTAGTCATATGAAAAGATGCTCCAAGTCATTATTAATCAGAGAAATGCAAATTAAGACAACTCTAAGATACCACTACACACCTGTCAGATTGGCTAAGATGACAGGAAAAAATAATGATGATTGTTGGAGGGGATGCGGGAAAACTGGGACATTGATGCATTGTTGGTGGAGTTGTGAACGAATCCAACCATTTTGGAGAGTAGTTTGGAACTATGCTCAAAAAGTTATCAAACTGTGCATACCCTTTGATCCAGCAGTGTTACTACTGGGATTATATCCCAAAGAGATTATAAAGAAGGGAAAGGGACCTGTATGTGCACGAATGTTTGTGGCAGCCCTTTTTGTAGTGGCTAGAAACTGGAAACTGAATGGATGTCCATCAGTTGGAGAATGGCTGAATAAATTGTGGTATATGAAAATTATGGAATATTACTGTTCTGTAAGAAATGACCAACAGGATGATTTCAGAAAGGCCTGGAGAGACTTACACGAACTGATGCTGAGTGAAATGAGCAGGACCAGGAGATCATTATATACTTCAACAACAATACTAGATGATGACCAGTTCTGATGGATCAGGCCATCCTCAGCAACGAGATCAACCAAATCATTTCTAATGGAGCAGTAATGAACTGAACTAGCTATGCCCAGAAAAATAACTCTGGGAGATGACTAAAAACCATTACATTGAATTCCCAATCCCTATATTTATGCACACCTGCATTTTTGATTTCCTTCACAAGCTAATTGTACAATATTTCAGAGTCTGATTCTTTTTGTACAGCAAAATAACGTTTTGGTCATGTATACTTATTGTGTATCTAATTTATATTTTAATATATTTAACATCTACTGGTCATCCTGCCATCTGGGGGAGGGGGTGGGGGGGGGTAAGAGGTGAAAAATTGGAACAAGAGGTTTGGCAATTGTTAATGCTGTAAAGTTACCCATGTATATATCCTGTAAATAAAAGGCTATTAAATAAAAATAAAAAAAAAAAACAATTAAAAAAAAATAAAATAAAAAAATAAAAAAAAAAGAAAAACTTGATTCCACAGATAATTTGGAAGGTTAAGAATAATCAGAAATGTGTATAAAAGAGAGCTAGGTGATAATGACTAACTAGATCTCAAGATGTCTAACTAAAAAGATCCTTGTGAAGATTAGGCTTCCAATATTAATGGCTTTTTATAATGTTGTTTTACCTTTAAAATCATCTAAACAACTTTTCCCCTTTCTCATTCTTATCCAGGATTACAAAAGAGTGATCCTCTAGCACCCTCTCCCCTTTAGAAGCTCAAATGAAAGAAGCATAAAAGCTTCTATTTCTTACGGAAGAGGCCCAGGACGAGTATATCTTATTCTTCTCCAAGATGCACTCTTGACTTTGTATTAAAGGACTTTGTCTACTATGCCATGGAAACCTTTTTACTCTGTAAGCTCACTCCACCTCTGTACTACTTCTCATAGTAGATGGACTCTTTGTCCCTCCAGCTGCTTTCTCTGTTCAGGTGGTTCATCCCAGAACCTCCTTTTTGTTTCACAATCTCCATTTTTTTAAGGAGAAGATTCATCCCAATCTTATGTTCATTCTTTTTCAAAGTACAATGCTGGCTTTATTAAGCACTTATTATTTGCCAACCTGAGTACCAGATACAAAAAAGCCATGTGTTCAGATATACACAATGTGATGATTTGTTTAGCTTAACTGTATCACAAGGGAAGGCTCTGTGTGGGGGGCAGTAATTAGGCAGTAACAGGGATAGTTTATTAGTCCTTCAATAAAGCTTTTTCTCCCTCCTGAGACAATTAGAGTTAAGTGACTTGCTCAGAATCACACAGCTAAGAAGTGTTAAGTGTCTGAGGTCACATTTGAACTCAGGTCCTCCTGACTTCAGGGCTGGTGCTCTATCCACTGCGCCACTTAGCTGCCCCAATAAAGCATTTTCTAAAAGAAAAAATAAAATGAGGTAGTTGATTAGATTGGTGATGTCAAATTGAAATTGAAATGAGGGTTACTAAACCATACATAAGAATCTCTGGGGGCTGCAATTGACTTAGAAAGCCACATATTAATATTATTGATGTTATATTGTATCTTTATTTACTTTGTAAATTGTTTTCCAATCCCACTTTAATTTGGTTTGAACCACACAGAATATTATGGCTTACATGTGGCCTGTGGGATCAGGACTGATACCTGATACTGTAGACCAAATGACCTTCCAGCTTAGTTTCCTTCTAGGATCTGGATAAGTTACATGACTTGTCCGGATATCGTGCAAGCAGTAACTGGTTGTGTTAAAAAAAAAAAAAAAATAAAGGAAGTACAAAGGGGATAAAGAAAAAATTTCCCATCAATTTCCCAAAGCATAAACCCCAACACTTTTTTGACAATAAGAAATGGGTGAATAAGAAACATAAGAAACCCATTGTTTCCTAACCTCCCTTTCAAATAAAAAAAAAATAGCACAGAAAGGAAATGGTTTGCCTAGGGAGAATAGAAAGGTATTATACTACTCTCCCTACATTTCCAACCCTAGACTGAAATACAAATTAAAGGATTCTTCATAGTTATACAAATTAAAGGATTCTTCATAGTTACAAAGAAATATTTGACAGTATTTTTTTTATCAAAACCAGCTACATTCCTCCCCACATACGACACTCATAATGAGGGATGTCATTCAAAATTCAAAAGTTCTCTTTTCCCTAGAAGTCTTTTTAATTTTGCGTTGTGTTGCAAACAATGATTTTTTTTTTTTTTTTAATGGAAGTAAGCAGAAGAGGCTGGTTAAAAATAACATGGTTTTCATGGAGCCATTCTTCTGGGGCTCTTGGCAGGAATAACTTATTTGAGCCTTAATTGGCTGAGAGACATGATTAGCTGTCATTTTATGGGATAAAGTACTTCTGCCACCAGCCAAATCTTCCAAAGTGTCTCAGTAGCAGCACCTACTATTTGTGTGTTCAGAACAGGTAATTAAGCATCTAATCACTTATGCATGTGAGCAATTTGCCTAATTTCCATAGATAAATACAGGCTCTTGCATACAATTTGAAAGCTTACTTTCTTCTATAATATATATGGAAATATATATATGCATATATATATATATATATATATATATATATATATATATATAATATATCTGTGAAGATCGCGTATTTTAAAATCAGCAGGAGTCCGGAGTTCAGGTTAGAGGAAAATCATCAGTCTTTATTCTCATTGAAGAAGGATCGGAGGTGGAAGAGAATCGGCGATAGCAATGTGTGCAGCTGAGTCAAGAAGCTAGCTAGACCCGCAGCCACACGACCAACAGCCAGGAGAATAGAGCCAGGCCCAATCTCTCCCAGCTTCTCTTCCTGTTCCTGTTTCTGCCTCCACCCACCAAAATCGTCATTTCCTATACAACACATCAGGACTTGCACAGAGAGTGGGCAGGGACCATTCTTTATCCAATCATGTATAGAGTATAGTCCAATTACTATTTAGCCTCATGTACTTGGGACCTCAGTGCATCAACTCAAACCTCAGCCCATTACATATATCTGTATGTATCTCCTTGAATGCCTGTGTAGATGAAATGTTTAACATATTGTGTTAAATATGTTAACTTCAAGTAGCAGATATAGTTATTTTTAGGTAAAGAAGACCTGAGATCAAGTTTTTCATGTGACTCACAAGCTGTGTGACCCTGGCAGGTCACTTAATCACCCATTGTACAGGCTACTTTCTTAAGTTAAGAGAAGAGTTAGATGATCTGTATTGATATCAGCGGAGGAAGTTTCCACACTGGGAATTCCCCATGCAGATGAAATCTTGAGCTTGGCCTTTCCCTCTTCTATTCCCTTAGCCTCTAAACCTTTTTCTTCACAATGTTCTACTCTGACACCTTATTTTGGCAAAGAAGGGACTCTGGGTTCTTAAAGGCAATGCCAGTGAAACATAAGCTCTGATACATTATATCATGATGGAAAAGCTTGAAGTGCCATCCCAGAAGGCTACATTAGCTAAGGCTCATTGTCAGTACACTATTTAATTGACTGATCATTGGTAGTGAATTCTTTGGTTTTGGAAACCCCATTAAACAAAGAAAAATACAAGATGGTGCCCGATATCTTTCACTTTTGCAATGATGGTGACAGAATGGAGAAATAGGAGACAGAGTATGCTAAGAATCACAATTTTTAGACAGACTATAAACATTAACTTAGTTATTGGTATGCTGTATGGCATCTTTGTCCAATGATGAATGGTAGACATATTACTGTAGGAACGAATCCTATTAATCACAATGTCCATATGATAGATGAAATTATAAGATAAAAGGAAGTTACAGAAAATATCAACAAAGAACTACGCAGAAATGGCATAGGGATATCATCAGAGTGCTGTATGAACCAGGAAGAGAAAAAATGGATTGGTAATATAGCAAGAAGGAGGGCCAAGTGATGGACAGCTCATATTTGCCATTGGGAAGAAATCTAGAAGAATATTTCCAGAACACCAGACTAATCCCCTACGGAGAATTTTTGAAAGAGAGTAAGCAAACATTGTATAGGATCATTGATTTTTGAGGTGGAAGTATCCTTGAAAGTCATCAAGTTTAACTCTCTTTTTAAAGACAAGAAAACTAAGAATCAGAGAAATTAACTAATTTGCCTATGGGCACATAGCTAATAAGTTTCTAAGACAAGATTAGAACCCAGATCTTACTCATTTAAAGTCCCTCTTCCTAATCACATTAACAACAAAGTATAACTACACAGAGACAGAAGCTATGTCTCATTAAGTTCAGAATCAATCAATGAGTATTTATTAAAAGCCTACTATATACTAGGTATTGTGCTAATCAGTGAGATGCAAATACAAATAATGAAATAATCTCTACCTGAAATGAGCTTACACAGAACAATGGCAGAAACAAATACATGTAAAAATATATACAATAAAAATATAAAGCAAATAAATACAAATCTATACAAGATGATTAAATAGAATATAGTTTGGCAGGGAAAGTGCTTGAAGTAGGGAGGAATCAGGAAAGAGAGAAAGGAAAAAATACAAGAATTTATTAAGCATCTAGGCACTATACTAAGCACTTTGCAAGCCCAATTTCATTTGATGCTCATAAAAACTATGGGATATAGGTGCTATTATTTCTATTTTCTGGTTGGAGAAACTGAAATAGACAGAGATCAAGTAGCCTACCCAGAATCACAAAGCTAAGAAATGTCTAAGACTCCAGGTTAGCACTCTATCATGCCACCTAACTTCCTCTAAAGGTTTTATGTTGAAGATGGTGCCTGAGTTGTACCTTGAAAGGAGAGGGAAACTTATGAGATGGCAGTAAGGAGAGAATGGATTCTAGGCATGGGGGAAGGCTAGCAGAAGTTGAAGATGAAGTGTTATTTGTAGGAGAGAGGGGACTAATTTGCCTTACTTGGGTTTAGATGTCTCAATCTATATTACTCATTTTAAAAATTATTTCTCAAACAAATGTTGCAATAAAATGAAGAAGCCATCCTGAAATAGAAACTAAATTCAGAAGTCTAAATCGAAGTCTAAATTCAGAGAAAACTATTAAAATTAGGATAGAAACAATAGTAGAGAAAAAGTATTGCTATAATGTTTGTTGAATAACATTTTTACCTAGTGTAATTATTTTCTTAAATACATTATATATTCTATGTTTGAAGCTGGCAGAATTTTTATCTAGGTAGTAAGGAATCACTGCTCTTTTTTCAGAAAAGTGGGCCATTTATTTGAAAATTCATTCAAAGTCATCACTGTATTTTGAAAGAATAATTCAAGGACTTGAACAGTGGCATATTGTAATCAAATATGGCAGCCCAAACATGGAGATGATTCTTTTGGATCATTGGAAAGCTGAGCTAAGATGTGTGATCTGAGCCAGTAGTTTTCAAAGTGTGGACTGGAGTAATAAGAGAAAAAAAAGACATGAAAGGAATTAGAGTAAGTGATGAGGAAACCAAATTATCACTCTTTGCAAGATGATATGATGGTATATTTAGAGAATCTTAGAGAATAAACAAAAACTACTAAAAGTAATTCATAACTTTAGCAAAGTTTCAGGATGCAAAATAAATCCACATACAGCGTTTTGATATATTACCAACAAAGTCCAGCAGCAAGAAATACAAAAAAAGTTCCATTTAAAATTACTGTAGAAAATACAAACTATTTGGGAGTCAACCTGCCAAGACAAAGTCAGGAACTATATGAACACAACTACAAAACACTTTCTACACAAATAAAATCAGATCTAAACAATTGGAAGAATATCAAATGCTCACAGGTAGACTAAGCTAAAATAATAAAAATGACAATTCTGCCCAAATTAGTCTACTTACTCAGTGCCATACCGATCAGACTGGGAAGAAATAAATTTACAGAGCTAGAAAAAATAACAACAAAGTTCATCTGGAAGACAAAAAGTCAAGAATTTCAAGGGAATTAATGAAAAAATGCAAATGAAGATGGCCTAGCTGTATTGATACTTAATAAGAAATACAACAGTTGATCAGTGGAAAATTTTAGGTTTACATGACACAATAGTGAATGACTATAGTAATCTAGTGTTTGATAAAGCCAAAGACTCCAGCCTCCGAGATAAGAACTCACTATTTAACAAAAACTGCTGGGAAAATTGGGAATTAGTATGACAGAAACTAGGCATTGACCTGTAATGTTCTTCTCTAAAATATAATGTTCTCTGGGAGCAGGTTTATTGGGGGGGCTTCTGGGGGCAGCCTTAGTTTCAGTTCAGAGTAATAATCACCTCAAATGCAACTAGGTATTAAAATCCAAATCTTTTATTGTCTCTTTCCAAGTTTTGTCTCCTTCCTTGGGCCCAGTTAGCTTTCTTAGAGGCCTTTCTCCTTGGTTCCGAGAACTTAAGCTGCCTTCTCTGGCTTGTGAATCTCCTCAACTGAATACTGGCTGAGGCTCAGAGCTTCTAGTGGGCTTCTGTGTCTGGCCCTTCTTGCTTATATGCCCCATCCTGAGTGTACACGAATCATTATATCACTAGGAAACCATTATTTGTTGTAGGATTAAATCAATGTTAACCTAGATTTAACCATTGTCTCCTCAATTCCACTTAGTACCTTGTTTCAACTTCTGGCCCATAACATCTACTTGTAGGATTAAATCAATCATACTGAACCATGCTAAATTAGATAATTATTGTCTCTATCAATTCCACTGTCTTAGTACCTTGTAAGAATCCTAACATTGACCAATACTTAATACCCTATGCTGAGATAAGGTCAAAATGGGTTCGTCATTTAAACATGAAGAGTGATACTATAAGCAAATTAGAAAAACAAAGGATAGTTTACCACTCAGATCAGTGGAGAAGGAAGGAATTTGTGATCAAAGAAGAATTAGAGCACTTTTTGGAATGCAAAATGAATAATTTTGATCAAATTAATTAAAAAAACTTTTGTACCAAAAAAAAATGCAGATAAAATTAGAAGGGAAGCAGTAAACTAGGGGAAAAAATTACACCCAACTAATTTACATTATTTCTGGTCATATAAAAAAAAGTTCTAAATCACTACTGATAAGAGAAATGCAAATTAAGGCAACTCTGAGGTATCACTGCACACCTCTCAGATTGGCTAAAATGACAGGAAAAAATAATGATGAATTTTGGAGATAATGGGATACTACATTGTTGGTGGAATTGTGAAGTGATCTAACCAAAGAGATCATAAAAAAAGGAAAAGAAGCCACATGTGCAAAAATGTTTGTAGCAATCCTTTTTGAAGTGCCAGTCAGTTGGGGAGTGGGTGAATAAGTTATGGCATATGAATGCAATAGAATATTATTCAGTGTTAATCTCTGAACCAATAACTTCACCATTTGTGCATATAGATTAATCAATTGTTAAAGAAAAATCTGAGAAATGTTTTTTTTCTAAGACTAGTGGGTATGGTAACAAATCACCTTCTAATCTATTCCCTTGTCTTTAGAAAGTTCTCTCTGAATAGAGAATAACTTATTTTAGAATATTTAATTTTTTTCAGAGCCTCTCTTGATAAATTTCCCAATATTTAACAATTTTTACACCAAAATGGAATATCTCATCTGAATGACTAAACCATTATATCCACCAAGGAGAGAATAAATAAAAGAAGAAAATAGTTTCTCATCTTCTTTTGCCTACTAATTCTTTATACACAAAAGCCAAAATGAAGCTCATCTATAATCTACTCTTCTCCAGGATGAATCATTCCAATTTCATTTTCCTTTCTTTGTAGGTTCTTTAACTCTCATTCTTTAATCATATATATGCAATTCATGTGAATTGCCTCCTTATTCCTGATGGCTCTCAATATGAGGAATCCAGAATGGAATTTTTATTCCAGGAAGGCTCTGAGCATAAAGATATGGATTGGTGGATGGATTGTTTTACAGTGTCTAAGAGCTTCAGTAAATAATCAAAGGCAAGAACTCCCAGTGATTCATTTCCAAATCTTCTCCAAATTAAGAAAAGATTCAAAACTTACCTCAAGAACCAACCAGAGCTGGTCACCGTTCTTTTTACCCTTCTTGAAGTACATTCCATAGAACTTGACTACATTAGGATGATCAGAAAGGGCTTTCAAGATGTGGTATTCTGCTTCTATCTCTTCATCAATATCCTAGATGGAAATGGTCAGAAGAATGAAATGGGAATATAAGTGATTAAGGTTTATCACAGCAAAATAATACTGAAATAGTTTTTTCCCTTCTAAGAGGAGGATCCAGACTGATGAATTCATCAGTGTGAAGGACTTCTCATGTAAAAACAACATTCACGAAAGCAGATTTATAATTTATCAATATCATTGCTCTTGAAAGGTTAGGTCACTTGTCCTGGAGCATACAACTTGCCTTTATAACATATAGGCTTTATGCCTGCCTTCTATCTGCTAAGTCCTGGTGATTCTATAGTGGAAATTAATGACTTGTTTATTATAAGCACTATGAATGATTATTTCTCATATTTAAAGGAAGATATTCGTGCTTTCATTCAGTTCAAGAATACTATTTCAAATCCTGTTGTTATTTCACCAGACTTGAAAGTATTGGGAAAATGAGATGTTACAAAGGCACAGCCAAGGTTGGGAAATTAATGAGAAAATTCATTAACTGAAGAGGCATGATTTAAATAACAAAACATTATATCTTTATGTTTCTTTTAGAAACTTTTCTTTGTTTTATCTTTGTTTAATCTCTATAGATTAAGAGATACATTGACAAGTCAAGAAAAAAAGAATGTTTTAAGTGCTGTGCTAAGTGTTGGGGATATCAAAAAAGGCAACAGACAGACTCTGTTGTCAAGAAACTCAGAATCATGCAAACTATATATATATATATATATATATATATATATATATACACATACACACATATATACACATATATATGTATGCATGTATATACACATACAAGATACATGCAGGATAAAATCAGAGATCATCTCAGTGAGAAGGTACTAGCATTAAAGAGAATCAGAGGAGTTGAGCATGTCATAAAGTTGCTTTTCTAATAAATGATTGACTTGTTTAAAATGATATAGCTCTCCAAAGTCTGTTTTCACTAAGAGGGAAGCAAGTTATTAGTCTAAGCAGTCAAGAATAAAAGAAGGCTATCGACAAACCGGAATGACAGGCCCATTATTCACAGGAGAAAAAGAAAATAAAGGAGAATATTGCCCATGTAATTTATAATGATAGAACAATGTGAGTATGTCAGATATATTCTAGTTCTCTTAGTGACTGAAATTAATTAAAATTACTTTTTTCAAAAAAAGTGAAAACATTTTAGAATTTATGGAAAGTTAAGATCTAAAAACCCTAGAGATCCTCTAGTCCAAATTTCCCCTGATGTGCCTCTCACACCATTTTTTTTTTTTTGCAAAGGAGGAGACTGAGATTTAAAGAGATTTAATTACCAATAATAGATAAGTATAAAAAGGAGGAAGAAAATGATATTGTAGATAAGAAAAGATATTTAACAAGATGCTTAGGGGAGTTTCAAGATATCAACTGATGTAAATAACTTGATGGGTAATGAGAGGTTATGACTTTGTGGGAAATTAAATAAACATACATATATGTATACATATATCTGTATAAATATACTATTTTATACTATATTATATGATACCATATATTATATAATATATGTCAATATTATATAGCATATCATTATATATGTATTAGATGAAATATAATTATACAATACAAATTATATATAATATCATTGATGTATGCCTCAAACTAGAGAAATATTGAGACATGCAGAGAGTACAAATTGATAATACTGATCTTTTAAAATTTAAGGAACAATTCAGCTCTATATGTAGCTGCTTCTCACTGTAAAAAGCATAGTAGAAAATTCTCATAAACACAGAAAAATCTGTATCATTGCTCACAGAATTGTCCAGCTGGAAAGAAACTCAGGAATCTTCCATATCAATATTCACCATTTTATAAAAAGAAATTGAAGGTCACAAAAGTTTATGGGGATACAACTGGCTAATATCAGAATCAGAACAAAAAATCAGGAGTTTTTTGATGCTTGGTCTAACTCCCCACTCTACTATGCCAACTTTTCCCTTGTTACTTTGTGAGAAAATATGGATTCAAGAACAGTCACAGAAAGTGAAAGTCTTTTTTTTAAAAAAAAATCAAAACCAATCATTTTTATGAGATACTTGTAGGCATTTAAAATCATTTTCTTATGATTCTAATCTTTGGGTTATAAATCTTTTTTTATTTGAAAAGTGACATGATGAATGTAGGGAATTAGTCTTAAACACATAAGTATCAGGAAGAGAATAAAGGCAGCAATGGATCACATTTAATAGCACATTCATGAAATTAATACATTTATTTGAAATGGAATGAAACCTGTCTTTGTTTTTTTGCTTTTCTGCTCCAACTTTTATCCTCAAAACTTTTCACTAAGAAGAGACAAAGGCATAATAGGTACAAGTTTTGAGAACACATTCAGATAGACATATGCATTCATTTCATTGGCTATTCCATCCCTCATCCTATGGCATGGGTAAAGAAGATGAGATAACTAAAGGGAGAATGGTGGCTTTGTTCCAATTTCTCTTTGTCACAATTGAATTGGCAGTAAGTTTACACAGTAGAGCAATGGGAGGATAAATGTATACCAAATTCATGTTGCTCTCATTAATATAGGCAAGAGGGGAAGAATTATAGGGATCATTTACCTATTCTGCAAGTTTTCAGAATCAACACTTCCTTGAAAGAATTTTCCTTTTCCATAGCTTCAAGGAAAAACAAACAAACAAACAAACAAAAACTAGAAAAAAAAAGAGAAAGAAAACTCTAGTCTCTGTTGGAAGATGGAAATGTATAACCTATAAGAAAGAGAAGAATAAGCTATTCAATTTTGGGGAAATTTTTTGCTAGGATTGGATAGCATTTTATGTTTGAATGATGATGAAGAACAACAGGTACACTTGATAAAGAAGGTAGAAAATATTATGAGAGATTATGAATTCTAGAATAAGAAACTGAAAACTTTTAAGACCTTAGGTGGATTTTTCATTATAGTTATTAAATGAAGACAACTGCAAAAGGAGAATGGAGACTTGGGAAGTAAACAGCTGATTAAGGAGAAGATAAATGAGAATAAGATTTAAGGCTCAAGATAAAGGAATAAGGGACCCATGGTCAAGGATGGATTTCATTCAATGAGGGGTACTAATAGAAATATTTCAGGGTTTATAAGGCAGAATGGATAAAAGCCTGGTCTTAGAGTCTAGGTTTAAATCCTAGATATGCTATACATACACAAATACACATGAATACATATATATCTATATATTAGCTATCCAACTATAAATAATTTTTAAAAAATTTCAACGGCAATACAATTTTTTAAGACTCTTGAGTTACAGATACTTACATCAGGAGTTTGTCCACCTATAGGTGTATATCATGTATATCATGTAATCTCACAAAGTCAATCTCTTTTTATTCATATATATGTGTAGTATATATATATATGTATAAGCATAAGGGCATATTTTTATACACACACACAATGAAGGAGATTCATGTATGCAATATATACGAATATATTCATATCTACCTATTTACTTGTGGACAAAAGCCATAAAGATTATAGCTCTTTGCTATGATGATAATCTAGTCAGTTCAAATTATTTAGAGCTTATTTTGAAAATACTATTTTTTTCATTTTCTCAAAAGATTAACTCATCTACACTGACCTGAAAATGGACTCACCTTCCCTGAATGCTATTTGTTATAAGGAAGATTTTAAACTTTTCTCACATAGTCCAGGAATGCATCTGCTGAAATCCAGTGCCATGAAAGCTGATCCAAATCTCTCAATGGGCCCTTCTTGACTTGTGAATCTGGCTATCTGTGTGATTTTATAGAACCTGGGCCTAGGGCTTTTTGGTCCTATTGATATGCCCTTCATTGCAATGCAAAATAAACAAAGCAACTCTTTTGAGGGCCTTTTCCATCTTTACTCCTCTTTAAAAATATCATTAGTTCCAAGCTATGACTATGATTGGCAAATCAAAATAAGACAACCAGAGAATGCATTGGGGATTCAAAGTAACAACAAAGAAATTTAATTATAAAAAGATGAGACTCACATGGATTGGGTCCAGGATTTTAACTGCTGCTTTTTGGCCATTTTTCTTATTCAACACTTTAAAAACTTTCCCATAAGTTCCTTTGCCGATTGTCTCAGTGATTTCCCATGTATCTGAAGGATCAGGAAAGCTATCAAATGTGATAGTTTTCCCAGTTAATGGAAGCATCTTAAAGATTTATGTTTCTAAAAGAAAAAAAAATCCAACATTTCAGTTATATATGCAGCTGTAAATAATATATAGCTTGCAATGTTAAATAATACACATAATAGTAAGTTACATTTTTAAAGCACCTAGATTGCACAGTGAATAGAGTGCTTGCCCTGAGACTAGGAAGACCTCAGTTCAATTCAAACCTTAAACACTTACTAGTTATATGACCCTGGACATATATCACATAATTTCTTTCAGTCTCAGTTTACTCATCTGTAAAATAGGGATAATCTTAATACCTATATCTCATAGTTGTGAGGATAAATTGAAATAACATTTGTAAAGTTCTTTGAAAACCTTAAAGTGTTATATTAAAGTTAGCCTTACTATTATTATTAATTATCATCATTACATGAAAAGTCTTGAACTTTTTTGTGCTATGGTTCCCTATGGAAGACTAGTGAAGTTGACATACCTCTTTTCAAAATAATGTTGTTAAATGAATAAAATAAAGAAATCATGGGGGGCTTCTTGTTTTATAAATACTGTGGAATGTAAGGTCTCTTGGGCAAAGAATGAATAAATTGAACAATAAACAGGAAAAAAGCACTTATGTGCAAAGCACTGTGATAAGGGCTAGGGGAGGTAAACAGAAAAACAAGACATTCCCTGCCCTTAAGAACTTATATTCTATGTTTGTAGCAGCTCTTTTTATAATGTCAAGGAACTGGAAATTGAGTGGATGCCCATCAGTTGGCTGAATAAGTTATGGAATATGAATAAAATGGAATATTATTATTCTATAAGAAATGATCAGCAGGATGATTTCAGACAGATCTGGAGAGACTTACGTGAACTGAAACTAAGTGAAGTGAGTAGACCCAAGAGAACATTGTACACGGCAACAAGAAGATTAAGTGATGATCAACTGTGATGGACATGGCTCTTTTCAACAATGAGGTGATTCAGGACAGTTCCAATAGACGTGTGATGGATAAGGCCATCTGCATGCAAAGAGAGGACCCTGGGGACTGAATGTGGATCACAACATAGCATTTTCATCTTTTTGTTGATGCTGTTTGCTTTCTTTTTTTTCCTTTTTGATCTAATTTTTCTTTTGCTGCATGGTAAATGTGGAAATATGTTTAGAAAAAGAGCACCTATATTGGATACTTGTTGTCTAGGGGAGAAGGGAAGTGAGGAGGGAGGGAGAAAAATTTGGAACACAAGATTTTGCAAAGATAAATGCTGAAAACTATCTTTGTATGTATTTTGAAAAACAAAAAGTTATTATTAAAAACTTATATTCTAATGGGGGAGACAGCACATATCGAAGGTTTCAGCTATAAGTAAGAGGGGAAAGTTCCAGAGTCCTAAGGGAAAAGAGGCAAAGTTGATGTTAATGCCTTTTCTTAAATGCAATTTTTACTGACAAAAATGTTATCATTTTCTGATGTTGAACCATTTGACAATGCCAAGGACTTGGGTGATAAGAAATGTCTGGGTTTTTCAATCAAACAATATCTATATAGAGTTTGCTTTCTAGGCAAATGACCACAGGTAGTGGACTTGAAGTGCCACTATTCCTTTGGCTCTTGGGTTCAAGGTCCTGGTCTATTTCCTTCGGTGTCTAAGGGGAAATGATGATCAAAATAGTGGTAATGGTTTCCCTGGTACACATTTCCTTCTTTCTTTCTCAGAGTATCTTGATGCTAGGCTTGACTGCCCTGTTGATTGGCAGTTGGTAGGAATAAATGGTCATCTCCACTGGAGTTGCTTTTCTCATGATGACTAAGAGGACTTGTTGAGTAGCAAGAACAACAGCATGGGGAGGGAGGGTGCTGCTCCATTAAGAACTCATGCTTATGTGCCTGTTGATAACACTTAGTAGTTAAAAAAAAATTAGCAAGGGATGGGAGAGTTTAAGTCTCTGAGCTCCTTCTGGCTTCCCTCAAATCAATACCTTTTAATGGGTTTTGGAGTGACAGAAGCCAGAAATATTTGGAGGGGAACAAATTTCTAGCCAAATACATCTTGGAAGAACTTCAGGAAAGATCTGTCTCAACTGGGCGGAAGTGGCCTAGAGCAGGTGCAGTACAAGGACCCATGGTAGAGAGGCTTCCCTGCACTGGGGGAATCTACTGGGAGGCTCTGAGTCAAAATACAGCAGTGTTGGCTACTTTGTCCTGATTCAGAAGCCAGTGGATCAGCAGACTAGCTATGAAACCTTCAATGCAACTATGAAAAGGAAACAGTGAGCTCTTGAACCCCAGAATAACACAGGGCTTGGGCATATCTATCCAGCACAAGAGGAAAGCCGGCAGCACCAGATTGTGCAGTATGAAGTTGTTGTGGTCTATAGAGGTAGCTTGGGACAACATTCCCTTTGTCTTAAAGAGCAGACCTCAAGCTTTAAAAATAAGCTTTAAAAAAGCAAAAATAACTTGGACTATATATAGCTGTTATGGAGACAGGGAAGAACAGACCTCAAACCCTGAGGACATTAAAGGCAAAATGTCTCCAGATGAAGCCTTAAAGGGTGATGTGAGTTGGTCTCCAACTCAAAAGAATGCCTTAGAATTCAAAAGGGATCTTAAAAGAGAGTTGAAAGAAAAATGGGGAAAGGAAATGAAAGCTTTGCAGGAGAGTTTGGAAAAGAAATACGGAAATTTTCTGAAGAAAACTCCTTAAAACAGATTTGGCAAAATGGAAAAAGAATATAACTTCTTTAAAAATATATTTGGTGAAATGGAAGAAGAAAACTCCTTGAAAAACAGAATTGGTGAAATGGAAAAAGAAAACAACTCCCTAAAAATAGAATTATTGAAATCCAACCAATAAAATAACTCACTTAAAAGTTCAATTGGCTAAATGCAAAAGGGGATAAAAAAAAGAGCTGCCTGAAGAAAATAATTCACCAAAACTTAGAATTGCACAAATGGAAGTGAATGACTCAATGAGACATCAAGTATAAGTAAAACAAAACAAAAGAAAAAAAAATAGGAGAGAATGTAAAATACTTCACTAGAAAAAACAATAGACCTGGAAAATAGATTCAAGAGAGATAATCTAAGAATTACTGGACTACCTGAAAAACATGATGAATGAAAGAACCCAGATAATATCTTTCAAGAAATCATCAAGGAAAACTAGATCCTAGAACCAGAGGGTAAAATAACCATTGAAAAAAATCCACCTATCACCTACTGAAAGACTCCAAAATGAAAACTCCAAGGAATATTAAAGAACTTAATCCAAGGAACTTAATTTCAGAATTATCAGATCAAGGAGAAAAAACTGCAAGCATCCAGAAAGAAACTAATCAAATATTGAGGAACCACAATCAGGATTACTTGGGACCTAGCAGCTTCATTTTAAAAAGATCAAAGGTTCTGCAATACAATATTCCAGTGTACAAAGGAACCTGGACTACACCAAAAATCAATTATCCAGCAAAATTAAGCATTATCTCTCAGAGAAAAAGATGGACATCAATAAAATAGGTGAATTTCACTCATTTTTGATAAAAAGACCAGAGTTGACCCAAAAATCTGATTTTCAAATACAGAACTCAAAAGAGGCATAAAAAGGTAAAAAAGAGAAGAAAAAAAAACTTATGTTTTTAAAGGTTAAAAAGTTTAGATCCCTATATGGGAAGATGATATGTTTAAGTTTTGAGAACTGTATCTTTGTTAGAAGTGTACTTAGAGGGTGTAGGTTATTTTGACATTAATGTGATAATATAAAAAAAGAAACTTGGTATGGAAAAGAGATTGTACTAGAAGAAGAGGAAAGAGGAGGTAAAATGGGTTAAATTATATCATATGAAGAAGCAAAAAAGACATTATAAGTGAGGGAAAGAAAGGAGGGGGGTGTATATTGTGTGAAACTGAATATCATCAGATTGACTTCAAAAAGAGATTATCAAGACATATTTAGTTTGATAGAGAAACACCCTATAGGGAAGTAGGAGGGGAAAGGGGAAAGGAAAGAAGGAGGTTAATAGAAAGAACATAATTAGAAAGGAAAAGGATAAGAAAGTGGGGGAGGGCCTGGAAAAGGGAGGGGATGATTGAGAGTGGTGGTGGTCAGAAGTAAAAAAAAAAACATATTTAGTTTTTAATTTATGGAATAAAACAAGCATTTCTACAACATATATAATAAAAATGATTGTACATGAAACTGCAAATCTGTTACATATAATTTACTATTCCTTTTATACAGATAGCAGATTTATCATATAAATTTCCTTTTTTTTTCTTCCCTCCTCCCACTCTAGAGAGAATTCCCAATAGGCACAAATATGTTTGTATATATACACAGAGAAATATGTAAAACCACTCTTTACATACTTGTATTTATCAGTTCTTTCTTTAGATGAAGATAACAATTCCCTTCTTGTGTCCTTTGTAGTTAATCTGGGGCAATTATAATAGTCAAAATGACTTATTGGCTCAAAATTTTTCCTAAAACTATATTGCTGTTACTGTATAAAATGTTTCCTTGGTTTTACCCATTTCTCTCTTCATTATTTTATGCAAGTCATGGATATCCACATTTTATTTTCTAAGATAATAGGGGGCACTGTTATTCCCAAGGCTCTCAGATTCAGGGACCTGAGATATCTACATGTGGATGTAAGAGAAGATGGAGATCAGTGATCCTCTGACTTCCTACCACAAGCATCCTTCTGTGTCTCCCTCGGGGTGACCTGTTGTTTTAGTTAAGTTGGTTTGCCTGCTCTGTAGGTGGCACGTTATTGGGATTGCTGCCCCCTTTTCACAGAAATTACTTCTCTAGATAAAGACTCCAAGAGTTTGTTTGTAATGTATCTCTTTGTCTTTGCAATCCCATATTCTAGCAGAGTGGCTTTCACATAGTGGCTTTTTTCACATTTGCTTGTGCAAATAACTTGTTAAAGCTACAAAATTAACATTATGCCAGAGGTGGCATTTATACCCAGGAGTAATTGGTGCAGCCAATTTTTTTTTCTTCATAATGTCTTTGGTTTCTCTTTTTAATATTAATCAAGCTAAAATTCACTTTCATTGGAACTAATGATCAAGGTTGACTGTAAAATACCTTTCTGGATCAGCTTATCAAAAATAGCCACCCAGTCTAGCAACAATATTTATTAAGTGCCTGCTTTATGTCAGGCAGATGCTAAGTTTTCAGCATTCAAAGAAAGGCAAAAAAACCAACCAAATAAAAAACCAACCAAAAAAAAAGATCCCTATTGTCAAAAAGATCACAATATAAAGAAAGAGATGATATACAAATAAATAATAAGGTTTTTAAAGCTCTACTAACTTAAAACTGCACTAAAATCTTTGGGACATTTTGTATTTACATATAAAGTATATACAGAATAATCAAAAGGTAATCTCAGAGAGGTTTGAGAATCTAAAATGGAAATGGGGCAGATCCAAACACCAGGAAAAATGGAAAATTGTTTTTTCATGCCTCATTTGAAACTGCAAATCAGAATAAATGAAACAATTTTTCCTTTGATCTTTTGCATGTAGCTATATATCTATTCAGTAAAATGACAAGGAATGATCATATCCTGAACTACAAGAGAATAAAAATACTTCAAAACAGTTCATAGAATACAGAATCTTTTTAAAATTCTTAACTTTGGATATAAAATGGAGAACTATTTAATTATAGGTAAGAGGCAATTTGCAATAATCATGCTCTTTAGCAATTTTATAATCAGGCACAGGAACAATTACTTCTTAAATCTACTTGAAGCGTGCAAATAAGCTTTTGCTTCATCTATTCAATGTAAAGGTTGTGAAAAAATGATGAAATTAAATCTTAGCAAGTAGACAGATTTTAATCATAGGGAAATTTCATTTCAGGTTCAGAAAATATTAATGAACAAACATTCATCTAAGGAACTGCAGAAACTACATTGGGAAGGGAGGGTTGGGGAAGCTCCCCTCCCTGAACCCCAACTTCTGCCAGAAGTCAAGCCAGGCAGAGCTGACCAGATGTGATTCTGAGTTGTGGCTGTGGGTGAGGAAGAGCAAGCACACTCCAAGTGAGTGTACAATATTGCAAAAGGCAAGAACATTTTGGAGGCCGTGTGACTGAAGGCCTAACTGGTTCATTGGAAAAAAGGAGTCCTTGAAGTTGAGCCCCCAGACAGAATAATTGTTAACTTCCATAGAGTTCCAGCTGCCATCAGGAGAAGGACCAGAATCTGAGTTTCTCAGGCCAGTGACATATCTTTCATTATATTGTACTGCCCCTGACTTCTTTTAAAAAGAAATGAAGTATCATATTCAGTAGCAATTCTTTAATGACCTACAATAATGGAAAAAACACATGCAATACGACATTGATGTTATGTCATTCATTTATTTTTATAGGTCTCTAACTTATAAGCTTTATAGTAATGTAGTAATATAAATTATATAGCAATATATTGATTAATAATAGTAATTTTAATTATTTCATTTTTCAAGCTTTACTTTTTCGGTCCTTCTATACACAAAGTAGAAAATTCTTTTACATTAAAAAAATAGCCTACCAGTAGGTATAAATCAGATTTAAGACAAGAATTTAAAATTTATTATAATGGTTGATTTTGCTTTATACATTAGTTCTATTCCTGAAAAGTTTTTGGCAAGATAATTTAAAAGTTGTATTTTCCCATTTTATTTCTATAAAAATGTTATTGAACTTCACTGCCATCTGAGGCTCCCCCTCACACGAAAACTATGGTATGGCTAATAAGAAAAAAAAGCACAGTTCCAAATTCTATATTCACTTGTGGAGTCACTCTATCATTGTCAGTGCATGTCAACATTTTATAAATAAATGTAAGAAATTAGTAAAATTAGAGAAAATAACATAAATGCTCTTAAAAGTACACCTTGAAGTTGTTCAGTCATATTTGACTTTTCATGACCCTGTGGACCATAGCATCCCGGTACTGTTCATGGAGTTTTCTTGGCAGAGATATTGGTATTTTCTTTTTTTACTGGATTAAAGCATAGTGGTTAAGATATTAAGTGACTTGCACAGAGGTGACTAGCTATGTGAATAGCTAGTATCTGAAGTCAGATTTGAATTTGTGTCTTTCTGACTCTAGGACGAGAACTCTATACATTGAGACACCTAGCTATAAGGTGTTTAATTCTCATTTTACTAGGTTTTTCAAACCTAGGTCTTTCAAGGACTCATTGGGGTCTAAATAATACTACTGCATGGTTATTATAGAATTTCTCAGATGGAAGAGTTTAATGCAGTTATTTTATTTTTAGGCAGCTCAAAATAAATAAATACCTGGTTGGATCTTATCTTCATAGTCATTACTGTCCCTTTGAAGAGTCTTCCAGATATAAGTAAATGGTAATGGGCTTGAATAATTAAATGATATAAAAAATTTTAACAGACACCTTACTTCTTAATTACATCTTTAGAACTGCATGTACAAAGATTTGGGAAATGATGTGTTATTTTAATAGACACGTAAAATGGGATATACTAAATTGCTACATATTTAAATAGAAGTTTGTATTAAATCAGTATGCTCAAAACCAGGTTTATTTTTTAAGGGTCTCTATATTTTTAAGGGTCTAACAAAAACTAGATACACAATATATCTCACTAAAAGCCAGTTTACAATTATTTAAAACAGATGATAGATCTTCATCTCTATAGAACCCTGGAATATAGCCAAAGTTCATGAAATAAACCTAAACATCTTCTTAGTAGTTAACATAGATGTTACCAATTCCATGCAATAAAGCTACTTAAAAGAGCTGCACAGGTCCTTATTCTATACCTGTTTGCTCTTACTTGAAAGACAATTCTAGGAAAGTTGGCTATCTGGTTTCCAAGGCCATGGACAATGAAACAGGAGTTTCTCTTCAGTGGTCTGCTATTGTCTCTGATATCAAATATAAACTATTCTCTTTGGCTTTAAAACCTTCCAGTATCTGGTACCAGTCTCCTCATATATTACTCCTCTTTCTGAACTCTGAAATCCAGCTAAACTGGTCTTCTTTCTGTTACAAAAAGCACCCCATTTCCCATGTCCTTGTAACAGTCGTCACAAATACATTCCCTTCTTACCTATTGTTCAAAAAAAATGTCTTTTGTTCCTTCAAGATATATTTTAAGGACCATTTTCTCCATGAACCCTTTTCCAATTCCCCGTAAATACAAATGCTATCCTACCCTTACTACCTTTCTTTGTTTATATTTGTTCTGCATATGCATATAAATTTATACAAGCTGTCTCTCTTCATTGTAATATAAGCTCCTTAAGGGTAGGGATTGTTTTTGTTTGTTTGTTTTTGTATCACCACACAATGGAATAGTGGTAACTATGACCACAGAATTAACAGTCATCAACATCATAATCCAGAACAAGATGGACAAATTTAGTCATGAACGATCAACAATGGATCAATAGCTTCTAATTTGCAAAATTCTAAGATTAAAGTATAAGAACCTTTTGAAATCTAGGATTGAAAACTGTTTCATTCTTAAACTTTGCTTGCCTTTTATGTTCCCTAGTAGTTTACCAGAATCCTGGTAAACCTTAGGTGAGAAAAGAGAAATAACTTGAAATACCTATGAGGGTTGTGATTCCTGCCAATTTCCACTACTTCTATTATGACACAACTGTTTAGCTACCCATGAATCTTAGAGGCAAGAGATAAATTACTAGAACAGCTTGAAGACAACAGGTTATGAATCTTAAGTCCACCTCTGGTAAAACTCAGATAATAGGGGATAGAGGAACTTCCTAGACATTGACCCTAAAGCTCTGAATAAACCAAAGACCAGTAGGTATCTTTCTTAGGTTTAATCAGGAACTCATTTACATAAGGATAGAAAGTAGGCTAGGAATTGTCTGGTATTTACTTAAAATATTTCCACATATTTTGGGGGGCATGGAATAAGAGGGATGTCTTCTGTAAAATGGCCTTTATCACTTGGGAAAAAACATAATACTGTGGAAAGATTGCTAAATTTGGAGGGAAAGGACCTGAGTTCAAATCCTGGCTTTGCTATTTTCTGTACTTCTTTATTTTCAACTTCATGAGCCTCAGTTTCCATATCTCTAAGAAGACATTAGGTGGCCTAGAAGGCCACTTTTACCTCTAAATCTATGTTCCCTTGAATTTCTGAAAAGAGGTCAAAGTTTTATGCTTCAGTAGTTAAATCACTTTGTATTTGTTTGGGTACACATCATGTCAAGATAAGTATGATGTTTGCATCTACATGGGTTATTTCCAAATTATTTTGATTTAGAAAGAACTTTTTAGCAAACTGCCAGGTTCAATCAGACCTGAATAGGAATTGCATATGAGAAAATCCAAAATGTTTTCAGTGATCCTAAGCTCCTCCTTAGCACAAAAACAAACAAATAAACAAACAAAAAGAAGAAGAAAACCAATTAAACAAAAAACAAGAACAAAAACTTGACAAAACATGTAATTCAATTAAAAATATTTCCCTGTTTATTCAATCTCCTTTGTTAGATCTTCCTTCCACACACTATGTGTTGGTGAACTACAACATGCTGTTTTGGGTCCTCATTTCTCCTCTTTCTACTCTCTTTCTCTTGGCACTCTCTCTCATCAGCTTTCATGGGTTTCATTAATTCTATGCTGATTATTTTCTGTAATCTCTCTCTGGAATTCCAGCTCCACTTTAGAAGCCACCTAACTGAATATTTCTACTTGATTGTCATATAAACATTTCAAATTAACATGTTAAAACAGAACTCTTTATATTTCCATCATTGATTAAGTTTTCTTATTTTCATTGCAACATAGCTGTCCATCTTAACTTTCCTCATTTAAATCTCATTTCCCATGCCCCACACTTATCAAGTTTTCTTGATTCTGTCCCTAAAAGAACTCAAATTTACCAATTTCTCTCCTTTCCTTACCCTTTCTCCAGTTTATACCCACTCACCTAGACCTTTGCATAGGTTGCTAATTGATCTTTTTCCTTTCCAAACAGCTACTAAATTGGTATTCTTAAGACAAATCTTTTTTACTTTTGCTGGTATTTAAAACTCTTTGAAAATTGGCCCACATCTATATTTCCACTTTTATTCCACATTATTCTTCTTCACATACTCTCTGTTGGCCTTTTATTGAGTGCTTTATATATAGCATTGCATCTTTTGTTTCTGGCACTCTTCACAGGAGATCTTCTGAGTTTGAAATCTGCTCCCCCCTCTAAGTTTCCTTGAAATTTTAGTTTTTCTGTTCCTTCTAACATAAGACCTTCTTAGTTTTTACAGTTGTCATTATTTTCTTCCTGTAGAAGCTACTTGGTATTATTTTGCATGTACTTTTCACTTACAATAGATCAATATGTTATTTCACATCAGTAGAACATAAACACTTTGAAGGCAGGGTCTGTTGCTGTGTTTGTCTGAGTACATTCAGTACCTTATTTAGTATCTTGTATACAATAGGAACTTTAACATTAGAAGGACTTGAATTTAAGAATACCTCAAAAGATGAAGCAATTTGGTCAACTGATAAGCCTCATCTTTCTAGCAATAAGTTTATTACTTGGGAATCTGGGATACAACCATCTCTGAAAAATCACTATTGTGTGTGACCAGTATGGTTAAAGAGACACTCATGGAAGGGCGCTCTCCAAGGTATTAATTTTTTGGCCACAGCAACTCAGAAAGACAAAAGTGTAGAAAAGCTATGTATGTGCCCATGTGGAGGGAGTTTCCACACTTTCACTCCAATGTAATCATGTTCCCCTGAAGTATCAGAATATCTGCAAAGCTTTATGCCAGACATTTATCTGAAAAGTTGGAATTTCCTCCACTCCTCTAAGAAACTCATCACTCTTTTGCTGCTTTATCAAAGAACATAAGCATTTGGGAAATCAAACAGCATTGATCTGTGGACTTAATTTATTTCCTCTTTTAGGAATGTATCTTAGTTCCTTTCCACCTCTAAATCTAAGTTCTATGAATTGAAATTTAAAAGCAATCAGGCAAAAGAGACAGTTTATAATACAAAATGGAGAGGGATGAAATCATTAGTGATGAAAATCCAGACATCAAAATGGGAATGATTTTAAGGATGGGCAAGAATTTCTCAAATCATACCACATAGATGATCACCTAGTAGCAACATGGTATGAGCAACTTTGAAAGAGCACTAGATCAGAAAGCAGAAGAAAACATGTTGGAATTATAAATTATATTTGTATATGTTATTTCCTACTCATATTCTATGATCTAGTTACACTGAATTATTTGCCATCCTTCCCACAAAGCATTCCATTTTCCATCTCTAAGCCTTTGTATTGGAATACTCTTCCTTCTCATTGCTACCTCTTAGAATCCATAGGTATAATTCATGAAATCTACAGAATTCATGAGTCAGTTCAAATATCACATTCTGTAGTTTTCATAGTCTTCTCAGTTGTTAGCACTTTCCTCTCAGGGGTTACCTTATGTTTATATTTATGTTTATATGTGTGTGTATACACACATACACATATATGTATATATATGTATAAAATATGTCTACATATGATATATGTGTACATATACATACTATATATATACACACATATTATACAGAGAGATACATATCTGCAGGCAGATATATAAATGCTTATTTTTTATTTACTTCCATCTACTTGATTATGTACAATCAAAACTAAGTAAACTAAGGTACAAAATTTCAAACATTATCAACTTATTAATAAAGCATGAGTTTACCAATAAATAAGATATCAGCTTCCCCAACAAAGCTAAAACCCCAAGGTGGGGAATGACTATTCTTATAGTTGTTAGGGAAGTGCAAAACAAAGAACTGGACTTTACAATAGGGAACAAATTATGATTGGTTGGAAATTAGGAATGAAGGACTATCAACAGCCCCCCCCCCCCTTCCCTCCTGTGACTCATAAATGTTTATTGTGTGAGTCCACCTTCAAGTTTGGGGTTGATGGAACAGACTTCTTTGGATAATAAGCCTGCTTCAAGGGTAACAGATTTCCTTGACATAAGAATAGAATAGCGATTAACAAAAGAAATGAATTTCTCAATTTAACTCATTACATTTTGGTTGAAGTTCTGAAATTTAGAGACAAAGAATCATGACTTAGGCAGTAACAGGACAAAATAATTAGCTCTAAGTAGGATCAATTAAAAAAAGACAATAAATCTGATTATTTCATTGTCTTGCAATGATACTCTAGAAAGACTGATTCGGTGTTTGTCTTCTGCTTCTAGCTTGGTGACTGACAAAGATCATTGGGAGGATTTTTCCATGTATTTGATTGTAGGATTGTGTTTCTGTTCTACCTCCCCCTACTGAATAGATTAAGAAAAAGAATGTTTCTATGATTAAAATTAGTGCTGTAGACCTATCATCTTCCTAACCTGGATTAACCTATGAAAAGGATATCTATCAATCAATCTGCTATCCATCTGTCTCTCTGTGTAAATAGACATGCATACACACATATATGCATATATACACACGTTTAAATAGATATAGAATATATATGTGTATGTATATGTGTACACACAATCATATATACATATATAGAGACACACAGAGGTGTGTGTGTGTATGTATTCTAGCTAGGTGTAAGTAACTAGAGTACATTCAAAAGCTTTGTTCTAAGTATCTAGAACATTTTGGTAATACAAAGAATCATTTTTTCCCATTAAAAATAAAGCTATTTACTAGAACTGTCTAATCACCTAACTTCCATGTTGGCAAAATTTTCATAAGCCACCACATTTTCAGTGAGAGGTAAAATTTCATTTCCTATTTCAACACCATACAACAGAATTTTGAGTAATTTATAACTAAAAAAGGTTCTTTATAGTTAACAGACTCATGTGTAATAGTTTAAAATTTCATTCCACTGTGAAAGGTATGTCTGGTCATTACATAGCTTAGTAATTTTTTTTTTCAACTGTAGGAATGCAGCATGAGAGCTAAAAGGAACTTTATTTTAGAGATGATGAGAGAAGTATAGCTTAAGGCCCCATAAATTACAGAGCAATGATTCATATTCAAGTCTTGTGACTTTGAAAACAGAACTCTTTTAGTGATTAACTTCATTGTTAAATTGTATTGTAAAAATTGTATTTTTCTTAAAGGGAAGTCATTTTCACTTTATATTGTTTTTCCATATTCCATTATAATTACATAAAACTTACAAATTTCTTATACTTCTTTGTAAGTACACTAACTTATAAAAAATTATTAAAACTCAAGCTGCTTATTCTTAAAGAGGGCAATTCAAGAAAAACCTTACCTCAAGAAACTGAAAACTGAGTGGATGCCCATCAGCTGGAGAATGGCTGAATAAATTATGGTGTATGAATGTTATGGAATATTATTGTTCTATAAGAAATGATCACCAGGATGATTTCAGGGCCTGGAGAGACTTACATGAACTGATGCTGAGTGAAGTGAGCAGAACCAGGAGATCATTGTACCCGGCAACAATAAGATTATTTGATGATCAATTCTGATGGACGTGGCTCTTTTCAACAATGAGATGATTCAGACCAGTTCCAATGATCTTATAATGAAAAGAGCCATCTACACCCAGAGAGAGGACTGTGGGAACTGAGTGTGAATCACAACAACATTTTCACTCTTTTTGTTGTTGTTTGTGTTTTATTTTCTTTTTCATTTTTTTCTTTTGATTTGATTTCTCTTGTGCAGCATGATAATTGTATAAATACATATGTATATATTGGATTTAGCATATATTTTATCATGTTTAACACATATTAGATTACTTGCCATCTAGGGTAGGGAGTGGGGGCAAGGAGAAGAAAATTGGAAAACAAGGTTTTTTTACCAGGATTAATGTTGAAAATTTATCCATTCATATGTTTTGAGGCTGAAATGCTTTAATAAAAATAAAAATTAAAAAATAAAAACTTGCTTACTGATAAATCAGTATGAATTGTAACTATGAGACAGAAACTTATTTTAGGCAATTTTGTTTCATAGTAAAAATTAAATGACTGAAAATTCAAGTAAGACTTAAAAATCTGAAGTACAGAAAGTGCAAAATAGTTTCTTGAATTTTCCAGAAAATTTCTGAGTGTGAGCTGGAGAGTAATAAAAAACAAAAAACAAAAAACCCTGAAGAAAAAAGTCCATGGGAAAAAATATTCCCCATAACTTCCCTGTTTTCTATGTTTATTTTCCTGGACCTGGACAGATTTAATACCAAATAGCCTATTAGAATTTATGTATTTTCCAAAGAGAATACTTAAGGCAATAACATGCCTTTGTAAAATATCTGGACCACAGTGGGGGATGGAAGATGTTGAAGGAGCCAGAGGTTAAGGGAAGGAGAACAGAAACATTTGTTAGGCATTATTGCTTCATAAATGAGTATGAACATATTTGCTTCCCAAATGACACAAACATCTATCAAGTTAATTGTTAACCTTTTCAAAATATAACCAGAGAACACCATTTTCAGTAAAAATCCAATAGTTGTTTATCCCTAAGCTAGAGATTGCTGCCTAAACTGTGTGGTTACTTTATTGAACACTACAATATCGATGCCATCCTTACAAAGTTCACAGATTTTGCCATATATGACTTTTTTAAACCAAATGTTCTTTAAAAGGATATTCTCTTTTTTTTTTTTACCTCCCTCTCCATCACCTTATTTAATGAATTTATATTCTAAGAAACTTAAGTTAGACAAAGAACTCCCACAATCCAATGGAAATGATAAACCTAGAATACCATTCAAAGTGTTTGTGGGACAAAGATCCTTTCATTTTTTTTAATGAAAAAGAGAAGCCTTTAACAACAAGATGATTCAAACCAGTTCCAATTGTTCAGTGATGAAGAGAGCCATCTACATCCAGAGAGAGAACCATGGGGATGGAGTGTGGTTCACAATGTAGCATTTTCATTCTTTTTGTTGTTGTTCGCTTGCATTTTATTTTGCTTCACTTTTTCTCTTGTACAGCACTATAAATATAAATATGTATGCATATATTGGATTTAACATATATTTCTATTATGTTTAACATATATTGGACTACTTGCCATCTAGGGGAGGGTGTAGGGGCAGGGGAGAAATTTGAAACACAGGGTTTTGCAAGGGCTAATGTTGAAGAATTGTTCATGCACATGTTTTGAAAAATAAAAGCTTTAATTAAAAAAAGAGCAGCAATCAGTATGAGTCTTGCTAACAGGCAGAGGCCAAATTATGTGACATCTAAAACCTTCTATGATTTTTTAATTGGCATCTACTGTACTTAAATCTTCAGTTAAGTGGTAGGAAAACACTAGCCAAGTGTCAACTCCAGACATTCTATGATTACATTTAGTTTATGAGGAAAGAGTACTAGATCACACACACACACACACACACACACACACACCCCCAAACCTAGACTCAAACACCTCAGCCTCCTTTTTACAGCAGTGGCTTTTTCCAGGAGCTACAATTCCTGAAGATTTAAGGCAGAAGAGCAGTAGTGGATTTGTGAATAGCTATAAATGAGCTAATTAGCATTTTAAAAGACTGTGATGATGCTTTAAAGCTTGAAATACAAATGTACAGCAGTGTGTGACATGAGCAGTTTACTAATTTTCTACAGTATCTATTGAGTGTCTTTCTTTACTTGTCTCCCCTGGTTTCTCTGTCCCTTATTCTTTTGTATCTAACATTTTTCTTCTCTATTCAAGTTAATAAGAATTTATTAAGAGCCTACTATGTAAAAGGCACTATTCTATGTCCTAAAAAATTTCCTCTCCTCCAAGAAGCTTACATTCTACTGAGTGATACAATAAAGACAAAAATAATGAAATAACAAATATTTTGAGGAGGAAGAAAGTAGCCGAAAGTGGGGGTTGGGGAAAGGCAGCAAAAAGCTTCATTAAGGAGATAGTCCCTGAGTTAAACCTGGAAGAAGGGATGTGACTGGAGGACATGTAAGCATAAGGAATGTTTTGAGCAAAGGAATGGATACAGAAAGTGGAATGTCAAATTCCTACAACTAGATAAAGAACAGAAATGCATAAAATGAATTACTATAAAATAAATTTAGAAAGCTTTCTAAATGTTGTCAAGAATTTTTTTTTCCTTGAAGGCAACAAGGAAGGAAGATTTTTGAGCAAGGAAGTAGCATTGTTAGACTTGTGTCTAAAAAATATTATTTGGGCATTCATATGGAAAAATGGCTTAAAAAGGGGAGAACTGGAAACAGATCAGGTAAGACCTGGCTATTATCATAGTAACAGGGACAGGTGATAATATTCTAAACTAAGGTGATGGCTTTAAGAGACAATTTAGCATACTGGATAGAGTGCTAAACATAGTCAGAAAGACATGAGTTTGAATCCTATTTCATATACTTTTAAGTTGTATGTCATTGGGCAAGCCTCTTAACTTCTCTCATTGATGAAATGAGGGTATCTTGTGGACAAACCAGGCAGGTGTCTTCCATTTTTACAGGGAATCTACTACTTTCTGTTGCTACCTTCTGGACAGCTTCCTTAGGTTAAGAAGACTTCTGACTTCTATTTCTTTCTTTCTATTTTTTTTAAATCAACATATATATATATATATTTTTTGATTAACTTTTTAAAAAATAATTTTAACTTTTTATTGACAAAACCCATGCCTAGGTAATTTTTTACAACATTATCCCTTGCACTCATGTTCCGTCTTTTCCCCTCCCTCCTCCACCCCCTCCCTCAGATGGCAAGCAGTCCTATACATGTTAAATATGCCACAGTATATCCTAGGTACAATATATGTGTGCAGAACCACTGATTTCTATTTCTTGCTGGGCAGTGTGTTACCTGAAAAAAGGCTGCACGTGGCTAGACCAAGCGTCTTTCATCTGCCCCAAAGTAAATACTTCCATCTATACCAGCACAAGGCATCTTTCACCACCTGCTGCCAACCCACTGGGATATGGAGAGCCTTCAGTTCAAAGACCCTTACTTTTACCTCTGGCCTCTCATCTTCATCTCCATGATTCTTCTTGGATAAGTTTTGTAAAGCACACTATCAATCAGTCCATTGAACCTAGGTTTGAATCCTGACATTGCTATTAATTATTCCTGTAAGGCCATTTCTTTCTACAGCTCATTTTACAGATGAGGAAACTGAGGAAATTTCATCATCCGTATAATGAGGAAAATAATCTGTCAGGTTTCTTAGGACCAGTATAGAGTAGTAGATAGAAAGATAGCCAGGGTCAGGAAGACCTGGATTTGAATCCTCCCTCAGATATTTAGTGTGATCCTGGGATGTCACTTATTTTCTCTGCCTCAGTTTTCTTGTCTGTAAAATGGCTGGGTTGGATTCAATGGCTTCTAAAGTCCCAGATCAAAATCCATGATGCAATGATCTCTCCTCCAGCCATATTACCTAAAGACTCAGCTGTCAACATCAAAATTTTCAGCATCAGCAAAACATTTAATATCAGAAAAGATTGTTTTATTAGTAGAAATGTCATTAAAACTATGTAAAATGTAAATGATCATTTTATTTGGTGTTTATCTTCAGAATGAAAAATAAATGACAATAAAGAAGATGCATTTCCATCTAGTTTCGCTCTTAGGACCATTGGGCCAACTTCTGCTAAAATAGCCAAAATGTGTTGTATTCCTCTCTTGTCCTTCTTCCATGAGAATTAGAATTCCTTGAGAGCAGGGATTATCTATTTTTTCTATTTGAAGCCAGAGTTTAGCAAAATGCTTTGCATATAAGCATTTAATATTTACTTTCATTCATTCATTCTCCATCCATTCTTTCCTACCCTCAGATAGTACCTGGGGATGAATGCTTGTCAAAAAAAAAAGCCCATTCCATGTCTCTAGCTCATATTTTCCTCTAAATGTTCTTCTCTATAACACAAGGGAATCTGTATCGATCAGAAGGGGAGAAAAAGAGAGGGTTTCAAAAGAGTTTTGATGCCAGTTCTTAATTGCCTAGAGGAGAAGTAGGAATGATGTTTAAGTTCAAAACAGAATCTGTCAATGGCAATCAAAACCCAAATCTGTTTTTAAATATGCAGTTCTGAACAAGCTCAGCATCACGGATCTAGAAGACCCTCAGGTCTATTTCTTCGTTTAACAGATGTAAAAACTGAAGAATCTGAGAGATGAGGTATCTTGCCCAAGGTTAAAAAAATAAAAAATAAAAAAATCACTCAATACTTTTCTTTCTTTGAGATTCATGCTATTCATATATACCACTCAATTAAAATATTGGTAGCTATTACCTAGAGACTTCCCAGCTCTCTTCCTTTCCTTTCTCAAAGAGTCTGATACCTGAGTTACATTTTTTCCCTTTTTCTCAACTTCTGTCTTCATACTTGTGGACTTCAACATACATACTGATTCTCTTTGAAATATCTTAACCATTCACTTCTTCAACCTACTATGAGCTATTTTTTAGCTCAAAAGTCACATAAAGATAATCATATCCTTGATTTTGCTATTAATCCCAAATATACCAGTTCCATGTTCAAGATTTCTGATATCCTCTTTTCGGAACATAATCTATTGACTTTTCATCTCTCCCTCTCCCTTCCTTTACATAACCACACTTTTCATTTACACAATGACTTCAATTCTCTCCCAGGTCATCTCCACTATAAAGCTACTCTCTCCTCTTCTCCCAATCTTGACTTCTTAGTGAACCAATTCAAGTCTATATTGTCCTCTTCTCTTGAATCCTTAACTCCCTTATCAAATCCATTATGTTTAATCAAACCTCAGTCTAGGATCACTCCCACCATTCACAACTATATATATGTTGTTGAACAAAGGTGAAGAAAATCACATAACTGTTCTAACTGAGCCCATTGCAAATTTATGCTACATAATATCAGGTAGGCCCTCTTTACTGCTAGGCTATGATAGCTCCCTTATCAATTTCTTATTTCACTCTTTACAGAAGCTTTTTCCAAAACTTCACATTCCCTCCTCAAAATTCTCATGGCTCCTCCTCCCTGAACTCCCTCAGCTGAGAATCTTGCTTCATATTTTATAGAAAAAAAATGAGACTATTTGCTATGAGTTTCCTTCTTTATCCCCCTTTGTCATTTCCTGTCACTCAGGTGCTTTCTGTCATTTCTCCTTCACTGCTGTTTAACCCTTGTTCAAGGGATCATATTCCAACCCATCTCCTACAACAGATTCCCTTCTGTCATATTCATTCTTACATTTATTTTTAACATCTCTCTCTTTACTGGCTCATACCCTGCTTTTATTTATCAGTTTCTTATGAGCAAAATGCTCAAAATTCATAGCACATAAAGAGCAAACAGGAAGTCAAACAGGATAACAGTCTGAATCATTCCTGGGCCTATGTCACTTTAAGAGTAAGGAAGGAGTTCAGAAGATTCTCAATGATTCTTTCAGAGCCAAAGGTGAAGATTTAGAGTCATTTTTTACAGGAATTACTATTACTAATTTGGCAAGGACTGTTGTATGATAAAGGAATATATGATACACACATGCTAGAATTGATTAAGTCTAGAGTTATTTTGTTCATATCTTTCAACTTGGATTAACTTATCTGGATGGTTTTTTGTTTGTTTTTTCGACAGGGCCTGAAATTTCATTTATGTAGGGAATTCTAGTAAAGAAAATTTCCTGTACTACTCTATTGATTCATTCAGTCAATCAATGAATAAGCATTTATTTAGCATGTCCCACACATAATGCACTATGCTAGATGCTGGGGTTACAAAAAAAAAAAGGGAGACAGTCCTTAACCTCAAATAGCCAGCATTCTACTTCAGGCGATATAACCTGATTATGTATTATAAGCACACACACAACAAAGCAATATGGGACAGGAGCTCTAGTAGCTGGTGGGAAGAAGTTATCAGAAAAGTTCTTGCATAGGAGGTTAAGTTACAGTTGGGTTTTGAATAATGTAGGAGATAATCACTCTGCACCTTATAATCTTATTAGAAAATTAATTGAGTCATTGAGAAGTTAAATGACTTGTCAAAAGTTATCCAGACAGTAGATATCTGAGGCCATACTTCCTTTTTCTGTTAGCCCATCCTGCCTAATGCCAAAATTAGTTAGGCTCTTCTAATAAGTCAGAGAAAGGAATTGTAGAATGGGGCTATCACAAGAGGAATCTAGGTGTCATGCTACTCAAGAAAAACCAGCTGGTTATTAGAGTCCAGACACTGGATCCTTTTAATTTTAATTTGTTCCTTCCAATAAAAAGCCTGGAGTCTGGGAGTTTATTTTGAGATGCTTGACAAGATATCAATATATTTGCTAAGAACAAGTTAACTCTGAAAGCTTAAGTATTATTAAATTTTCTTATTTGAAAACAATTACATTTTCTAACGCAATGAGAATCAATATGGCAGAAATTAATATGCTTTCTCCTCTGTCAGAATTTAGCAACAAGCCTTTTCCATGCCTACAGAAAGAGTCAATTTTATCACTTACTTTTAGGAAAGCTTCAAATTAATGCACAATACAGTCCTTGGCTACCACATTTTTGAAAAAAAAAAAAAGTCAAAGCATCCAGCTGCCAGCATATCCATTGGCCTGTAACATACAATAGGAAAATCACAATTGCCTGGGAGATAAATATATAGGTTGTGGGTAGTGTAATTAGAAGTTACAGTTGAACAAACATTCCCAAGTCTAGATTGTAGTTTACTTTTAAACCTTCAGTTTTACAAACCCAAACAACGGTAAGCCTATAAATAAAGGGAGGGAAAATTCCCTTTTCATGCAAAGCAAAAAACCTAATGGTCCTATGGGCTAGATTAACATCAATTGTAGATCTTTTTATGAAACCAAAGAATCCATTATCATTTCCTTTGCTTAAGACTATAAAACGGCAAGAATCAAACAGGTCAGAAAATAGGGAATCCCGTGAGTCATCTTAAACCCTGTTCTTGACAGGCTGGTTGTTGGGACTCTTATCCCAACTATTGGTACTGGTTACTCAGTAGAAAGTTCTAAGAAATTGGAAATTTCTCCCTTGTTTTATTTTGTTTTCGGGCTTTCCAGAAGACTTTTGTGTTTGTAGTTTGTGTTTCAGACTACTATGACGGTCTGAAAACAACTTGACTCCTCAACCACATCCTCTTAAGTGATACTGACTTTTTATAACATAGACAAAACTTGCTTTGGGCCAAATCCGGCAGGAGTTATTACAATAGGTAATGGCATCCCGTGGGGCAAACACCAGAAATGGAACTTTGGGGTATGTTTCTTAAACATCTGTAAAAGGTGTAGGGCCCCGGGGGTTTGGGGACAGAAGTATCTATTTCTCGTGCCACTTGCCATGCAAGACTTTTGGAGGGTTTCCAGGCAGTCCGCCAGTCTCAGATGCCCACCCACTCTGAAGGGAGCTCCTTTCCTTCCAGGGCCAATTCACATTCTCCCAAAACTACCTGGGAATGACTCAGTCTAGGGACCTGTCTTGATTTCCCACCCGGGGAACCTCCCCCTCGCGGGCAGTCACGACGCATCTCCTTACTCACCAGTCGGAGGGGAAATTGGCTTCAGAAGCCTCAAAAAAAGTTGCGGGCAGGACAAGCTGGGGCTCAGGCAGGTGGAGCGTGTGAGGACAGAAAGAGCGGAAGATGTGGCTGTCTCCGGGCTCTCCGCCCGAGCTGAAACGGTGAGGGAGGGAGCGCTGAGGGCCCAGGGAAAATAAAGAGGAAGTCGGGAGGAGAGATAAGTCCCAGGCAAGATAGCCGTAAGGGTCAAACGGGAGAAGCGTTCTACTGGGACCTGCCTCTGCTCCAAACCTAGATCACTCTTAGGGGGAAGGTTATTACTCTCTGGCCCCGGCAGCTCCGCCCCTTGTGACAACTTGGCTTGGAGAAGCGCTGTGCCCCCGCCATCCGCACCACCGGACAGCTCACGGGAGGCCAGCAGGCACCCTAGGCTGGGCTCCTTGGACCGCGAGACACTTTCTCCGGCAGCCCAGGTTTCTTCCCATGCGGGCAGGGAGCCAGAGGTCAAGTGAGCAAGGGGCAGGAAGTGTTGCTCCTTATGCTGCACCAGGCGCGCTCTTGGAGACGTCGTCTCCTTTACGCTCAGCATCCCCAGAGATCCAGAATATACTCCCGTTGGGGATGCGCTTCGCGTTCCTGCACGGATCCCCGCCCAGAGAGCAGAGACACCCCGCTCTGGGAGCTCTCCGAATTTTATGCAGGGCTGTAGCACAAGGCTGGAGAAGAAGGTCCCAGTAAGCAAAAGAGATGTGGCCCGCTAGCTTAAAAGGTTTCATCTGTGCAGGCAGCGGGAAAGCGGTTAGTGAGATCACTGATACAATTTGGCTACACACTCCACAAGTTTGGTATTACAGTGAAGTTTCAAGAGAACCTTGTTTATTCATCCTCCTCTTTATGCTGGCTCAGGGTACCTTCTCCCACACTTTGTCTTAGGGTCACAGTAGCTCTAAATGCATATTTAGGGCAGGCAAGTTTTCTCCCTGTCAAAGGCCTCAAAGGGATGTTGTAGAGAGAAGTAAGTGGATGTAAAATAAGGGGTAAGAGGAATGTCTTTAGTTTCTTTTCGTAAAATAAACTTATCTTCTACCAATTTACCTAAAGAATGGTATCAGTAGGGATCATAAAGGGTAATCTGGCATGGTGGATAAATCCCTGGCACATTGAACTAGTTTCACTGCTTTTTGGAGCTAGGATAACCAGAGTTCTGTCTCTGACATATATTCTATGTGACTGAGCAAGCAGCAAACTCTCAATATTCCCTGGTAACTCTCTAAGACTGTAAATTATCAGTAAGTTACTGATCTACATAACTAAATGCAGTTTTTGCCATAGCAGAACTCATTACACAAACCCATTATTTTCCCTAAAGTTATTTCTCTTCCTAAATCTCTTCTTACAGCTGAAGAAACCACCATCTTTCTACTCACTGAAAATTGCAACCCCAGTGTCCTCAACCACATTCTAATCCATAGTTATCAACTCCGGTTTCTACTTGTACACAGCTCTCTATGTTCTCCCTTCCCTCCATTGTCACAAATACCACTTTAGTTTAGAATCTCATTACCTCTCTTGCCTGACCTAAATAACATAATGGATCTCCCTTCTTTAAGTCTCTCCCCACTCCGGTGAATCTTCCAGAGTCAAATTTGTTTACCCAAACACAAATCTGACCATGTCACTTCTCTACTCAAACTCTTATGTTGTATATTCAAAGCTTTCAACAAACTGATTCCTACACATATTTCCAAGCATTTATTATTTCACATGTTCTATAATCCAGACAAACTGGTCATCTTATTCTTTCTCATCACAATACTCTACCTCTTGTCTTTTTTAACTTGCAGTACTGACTGCCAATACCTGAAACATGTTTCCTCTGAATCTTAGAGTTCTTTTTTGCTTATTTTTCACTCACGTCCAACTCTTTGTGACCCTATTTGAGGTTTTCTTGGAAAAGATACTGAGTGGTTTGCCACTTCCTTCTCCAATAAATTTTACAGACTAGACAAAAATTGAGGCAATAGGGTTAAATAATTTGCCCAGGGTTATACAGCTAGTAAATGTCTGAGGCTAGATTTGAACCCTGAAAGATGAGTTTTTTTTTCTGACTCCAGATCCAGCAATCTAGCCTTTGCATTACCTAGCTGCTCCTTTAATGTCCCTAGTTTTCTCAAGATTCACTTTAAGCATGACCTCTACAGAAGGCCTTCCCTGATCATTTCAGTTGCTATTGCCATTTTCCCTCAAAAGTTGCATTGTATCTTTTGTATATATACTTATATACAGCACCTCTTTTGGACTTTTCATCCAACTCACTCACTGTTGGATTAGATCCCCAGAAGCAGGCTGACTGCTTTTCCAGACTCAAGGCTCACAAGGCTCAATCTTCCTCCCCTGGCCCCCCCCCACCCTTTAATCTTAATCAACCACATGACAGTGATTTACTTTCTCAAAGGTTTACTTACCAATATAAAAACATGTTGCTTTTCCTTGTTAAATTGTAAACTTGTGGGGAAGGACTGTTTCACTTTTGTTTTTGTATCTCCAAACATAAGAACCAAACATAAAACTTGGTATATAGCAGGGGCTTAATAAATATTTATTGATTGATTAATTGATTGGAATTCCAAATTGATGAAATCACAGGTCTGGACTGCTTGCTCCCTTCATTCCCCAAAGTATAATCATTAGAATCATAACTTCTTTGGTTATCAATGCAGTATTCTTTCAATTATATCTAGATGTTTCATGTCTCTCCCATTTAAAGACAATTCAATTTGATTGAACTTTTTCCATTATAATGTACAATGATCTGACTCCCTGTATTTTAAGAAAAAGGCCATAAATTAAACAACAGAAAAGATCTTAGAGCAGACCCCTTCATTTTATGTCATATATAATTATATTTATATTAATATAGATGCAGAAACAGAGATCCACAGAAGTTAAGGGATGTCCAGGGTCACACAATTAAGTACATGTCTGAGGCAGTACTTAGGTTTTCCACATTTCAAGTCCATTGCACAACCCAGAATACAATACTGCCCTATGCAGTGGACTATAAGTCTAATTTAATTTGTCAATGAAGCATTTAAAATATTTGTAGATAGTTATTGTGTATGGACTCCACCTTTTCTCCCCTCCTCCACTTCTGCCCCAGCAAAGACTTTCTTTCTCCAGACTACATATCTCTACATCCATACACACTTCTTTATGTTTTCTATACCTCTCACTCATCATTCCTTCTGGTATCCTCTGGACATCATCCATTTTGACTCTTTCTCTTACTGTTTGTGTCAGGACCTAAAATGATATTTCCAATATTGGTTTATCTATGAATTAATTGTATCCCTTTATATGAACTCCAAATTTCTACTAATGAGCAAAAAATGCATTAGCTTTTTAGCAGCTTACATTGCTGTTGATTTATATTGAAAATGTCAGTTCAAAAACTCAGATCTCTTCTGTATGAAAAGCTGTTTAACTAATTCCCCCCATCCCATGCTGAGCTACTAGATTTTTGAAATTAGAGTTCCATTTGTTATATTAAATTTCATTTCATTTTGTTCTGTTCTTCAAGAGCATTTTAAGTACTTTCTGAGTCTTTATTCTGACATACAAATGTATTTGGGGTGTTATGTCCTTAGATGTCTGTTATCTCAATATTTAAAAAATATGCCTTTTACATCATCTTCCATGTTGCTGAAGATGTTAGATAAAATATAGCTGGGAAAATGTCCCTGGAACATAGAGACCTGGAACATAGAATTTCAAATTCATAGCAACTTCCAAAATTGTCCCGAAAGATACCACAGAAAACTTAACCAAATTCCTTGCTATAATTCAGGTATATAATTTATGTATGTAATATGTGGTTTTGCTAAATTTCAAAATTCTGTATGTGCTATTATTACAGCTTTCAGTTTGGTAACTCTATCAGTAATGGAAAGGTTGGTTATTTTTGCAGGTACTCATGATCTGCCTAATAAAGAATTTTGCCAGGAAATAATACATATGTGTGTTTAAAGCATGTGATACATGTATGCATATATACACATGTCCATATGCATGTATAAGTTCATATAGAAATATACACACAAACTTTTTGAAACCCATATTTTTCTACCTTTCTGAAAATTGGTTCATTTGTCTGTCTTAAATGAATAAGCTCATAGACTTAGAGATGAAAGCGACTTCTATGTTTCCTCCCTTTCTTTTTATATACGCTATTTTAAAAGCTGATCTCATAAAAAAAGCTTTCTGTGAAAGCACACAGTAGATATTTTCCTCTTTTCTTCCTCAATCCCCTCATTTGGGGATTATTTGTAATTATCTTGTCAATTTAATTTTTAGAACCTTTGTTTTCTTTGAATTTTCGAAATTGGATTTCCCAGAATCAAGGGTGCAATATTCATTATTCTCATCCTTTGCTATTAGTAACTAAAATTACATGATCACTTTTTCTACAAATGGCTCTGGAAGAGTATGCATGTTTCATTCAAAAAGAACAGAATAGAATAATGATGTAATAACAAAAAAGTAATGAAGTAACATTTTACATTAATAAGATATAGGTCCATTAAATTTTCAAGAGGGTAGAAACAGCCATTTCATAAAAATCGTGGATATTTCTTATAGAGAGCTCAATGCCCAAAATTTTAAAAAATCCATAGATAAATAGAAGCAAGTTCAAGCAGCTGAGGAATATTACAGAAGACTAATAATATAGTACTATAAGGACAATGTTAGGAGCACTAAAACTGAAGAAAGAGTTGTGTCTGACAACAAATATTGGGGAAAGCAGAAAGTAGTTCATTTAGCTATGTTGAGGGGAAAAATATTAATAAAAGAAGGGATAGGGCCACTGTTCAGAGTGGGGTAGAATAATAAGAGACAAGACGAGGATGGTTAAACTACTCAACTCTCTTTCACTGTCCGTCATTCATTCTGCTTCGGTTTTCTCTGTCACAAATAAAGATCTTTAGATTGGAAAAGATAATACAAAAATTATTATTAGAGCTAGAATCAAAGACATGTAAGGAGATGATGAGATAATTACCCTTAATGAGTACGAGTCAGTGTTGAAGACAAATAAGTTCTGGGAAAACCCCCCAAGGAAATAAGATTTCTTAAAGCCCATGGTGAATGGGAAAGGTGTCAGATGATTGAAGAATGGCAATAGTATTGATTTATGTTTTTAAAAAAAAAAAAAAGGACAGCTGAATCTTCCATTTCTAGGATCATGATCTTGACTCTTGTTTTCACAGTTTCTATAACATTCTGTATTCTATTAACAAAGGAAATTGCTTGGGGAGATTTTTAAAAGTTGTTTGGTCATTGACTCTTTTCCTTTGTTCTTGAAAAGGATAAAAATGACATCACTATGTTAGAGTCAAGTTGCAGTGGGTCTGACTGTGACTTATCAGACCAGAATGAGCTTAAATGCTCTACCACAGATCATACACAAATGGTCCATGGTCCATGTGAACATATGGGGTGGATTCTCTAAATTTGTGCATCTCATATTTCTTTTGAGCAGCTTATATTCTGTTTTACCCCTAAAGCACAGCACCTTCTCTGATAAAGGTGTGCCATATTGGGTATGTCTCTCATGTCATGTGATCAATTTCAAAATTCTTAAGAGAGATCTTGTCCTTAGATACATTGAGTTCACAATTATCTACAAAGAAAAAATCATGGATCAATTTGGTCTTGGCTTGTTGCCTTTTCAAGTTGAAAAATTTACCATCAGTATAGTAGCTGACCTTGAGGCTATGTTCATCCTCATTGAAGGTTTGACAACATGCTAATAAGCATGGAAGTAAACACGCAGTCTTGATTCACTCCATTGGCAGCTAGGAAAGTGCAAGAGCATTGTCTTTATGTAGAACTCATGCAGGAAAGCTGACATGAAATTGATATACAATAGTGATGAACTTCTCTGGACAACCAAATTTTGATCAAATTTTCCATAAATCTTCACAACTGACAGTATCAAAAGCCTTGGTCAGATCTACATACATTGTATATAGTTCTCTGATCTTCTCTTTGCATTTCCTCCCTGTGATTGTCACTGGATAATCTATTTTCTTAATCTTTATAGAGATGGACAATGGAGGTCCTTGCACTTTTACCGATCCTCCCGTTGCTATAAATCTAAGTCAGCTTTGTTATGAGCAATGGACCCCTGCCTTGTAAATTTCAGCTGGAAAAGAATTAGCACCAAGTACTTTGCCATAGAATAGGACTCTAATTACATTCAAAACCTTTTCTTTAGTTGGAAATTTGTCTAGAGAGATATTGATTTCAATCTGAGGTCAGTGGTCAATGACATCAGCATTGATTGACAATGGTTTACTGAGAACATTACAGAAGTGTTCAGCTCTTCTCTCTGGGATCATATTTTTATCACTAATCAATATGGCTCTAAAAGCACCAAGTAATTAAAATGCATCATACTTCTTTGTCCCCAAAATAGCTTTCAGAGCATCATAAAAGTCCATTGGATTGTAACCATCAACAAAAAATAATTTCACTTGCCTTTTTACTGTGCTAAGTAACTCTATACTTTTCTTTTGATGAAGTTCTTGTTTTTCATTTAGCAGCTTTTGAATATCTTCATCATTTTCATCAAACCAATCTATGTGATGCCAGATAAGCAAATGTAATGCTATACACTCAATCTCTGAATGCTGCTAACTTCTTTTCTGCTCCGCTGCTGCTAGCTGTTTGTTGGTTCAACTTACCTTCCAAGTTAGCAACAGAGAAGAGCTCTAATCTATTGACAATAATTCTTCTGGTAGTCTTTTTGCATTGGAGCTTTTTTATTGAATGTGAGAAATTTCAGCTTGGAAAGATAAGTCTATGATCAGTCCAGCACTCTGCACCACACATTGCCTTTGTCACTCTCACATCCTGTCTGTCCCTTCTCCTTACAATTACAAAGTCTCTTAAATGCTAATGTTTGTGCTGAGGTGGCATCCAAGAAGTGTTATTGCATTTAAGTAAACAGTATACAATGTTGGTGGTGAGAAAGTCATATGATACACAAGTGAAGACACACTTCAGTAGTAAGTGACCATTGTTGTTGCTGTTTCCAACTCCATTCCTTTCAAGTACTCTCTGCCATGTCTGGTAGCTTGAGCCTACTCCACTATTAAAGTTACCCAGAATTATATACTTGTCTTCTTTTGACACATTGATGATGAGATCATCATATAATTTTTCTTTGATCTCATCAGGGTTTGTCATGGTAGGAGCACAGGCACTGATGATGGTGACATAGTGTTTGGCTGCAAATGGTAATTGTCTTGTCATGATTCTGTCATTCACTTTTTGGTCGGCATACAAACTTATTGACTAGATTATTTTTGATTACAAAATCTATGCCAGCTTCATTGCATTTCCCCCTTTGCTGTAGCCACTCCAGAAAAATTCATATCCTGCTCTGACTTCAGTAAGTTTGCCTTCATTTGCCAATCTTATTTCATTCAGGGTTGCTATTTAGATGAGGTACTTGCTGAGCTCTCTCACAAGAGCTGTCTGTCTTTCAAGTCTACTGTATTTTGTGTTCTCTATAATTGTGCATACATTCTATGTATCAATGGTGAGAATCATCTTTGCAGAAGTTTTTATATATTTTTTTGTGTGTTTTGACCACAGGATGGTTTACCCACCTGCCATGGAAAACAGGCCAGGGTAGGGTAAGCAGACAATATTTAGGATACCTTTTCCAGCCCTTTCCTCACACAAGGAGATGAGCCATGTAGTTTTTAAAAGGCTACTCAGATACCCAGGGAGCTACTGAATCCCACTACTACTTCCAATGAGAAAACAAATTTATGGCCTGCACTTTTGTGCAGGGATGTGACTATAGCTGTCTGCATGTCTGCACCTGCTGCTTCATTACTTACTTATTGCCACAAGGCTTTGAGATAGGTAGAAATGGTAAAATGGTATGAGAGATGTCTCTTGATTCATGTGTAAATTGGATTTAAGAGAGGTAGAGTTGCATGAAGTTGTCAACCTCAGTCTCTCTTCTAAAGCCATCATTCAAAGCCTTTGGACAGAGTCAAGACAATTAGTGATGGCTCAAGATTCAGTGGACAACCTTGGTGGTTTTGATATCTAATTAAGGTCTAAGCATTCCATAACACCTGCTTCACCTGCCTTTGTGGCCATTGGAACAAATTGTTCTCATTCACCCATTCTACCAGGAGAGGTCTTCTCATGCTTGGGATAAGACACCCTCCTGACTCAATGATGAGTTTGAGAACCCTCAGTTATCCTCGATTTGGATTAAGCCTATCTGCTGAAATGGTTTTATCAGAGTATGGTCATTGTGTATACTAGAGCTTCTTGGAGCCACAGATGAGAGTTGGGCAGATCAGGTAGACATCAAAAATGGAAAACAGTCCTGAAAAGAACTTGGCGGCACTCACACAAGAAGTGCTAATTTTCGCTGAATACGTCCTGCACTCCAAGAAAGGGAAATAGTAATTATCAAAATCCAACATGGTTTCATCAGAAACAGGTCATATAAGACTAACTTCATTTCCATTTATTATTATTATTATTTGCTGAAATAACTAGATGAAAATGATTTAGGCATAGTATGTCAATAGTTCAGAAAATCACTGGGCAGAATCTTTCATGATCTCTCCATAGACAAATTGAACAGATGGAAGCTCAATGAAAAGACATTTATGTAAACCTGGAACTTTTTGAATGATTGAACCCAAAGAACAATCATTGGTGGATAGATATCTACTTGGATGAAGTCTCTAGTGTTGAATTCCTGTATTCCGTCGCTATGTTCTGTTCAGTATATTGAATGGTGACTTAAATGAAGGAATAAGTAGCATATTTGTTATAATTACAAACACAAAGATAAACAGAATATTTTAACAGGTTTGAAGATGATGTCAGGATTTTAAAAGGGCTCAGAAGCTGCAACATTAAATTGACTTGATTTAGATAAATTTGAACAGGGATAAATGGATCTGCATGTTCATCTAGATTTAAAAATTCAACTTCATAAGTACACAATGGGTGAGATTTGGCTAAACAACAATTTATGTGGAAAAGATTTGTTAATAAAAAATTAGATTGCAAGTTCAATATGTCAAAAATGTAAAATGGTAGCCAAAAAACTAGTGATATTTAGATTAAAAAATATGTTGATAATAAGGGAGATAACAGTCCTCTGCTCTAGTTAGACTTCATATAAAGTGGTGTGTTTAATTCATAGAAGCATATTTTCAAAGCACATTGACCAGCTGAAGATTATTAATAGGAGGACAACTAAGATGGTAGAAGAATTAGAGACAGTGTTTTTTGAGGTCTGCTGTCTATCCATGTCCTCTGATGGAACTAGTAAAGTGCTCTTGATGGCCACCTGTTATTCTTGACTCTTTCTTTATGAACATGCTATACTCATTTCCTATCACAAACTTTTACTTCTGTTTTTTAAATTTTGTCATTATTGATACTCATACTCATATAGACATCTAAGTGGTACAGTGGATAGAGTACTTGGCCAGCAGTCAGTAAGACTCATCCTAGTACATGAATTGATTGATCTCTGATGCCCTTTCATTTACATCTTGGAACCAAAACTAATCTTTAAGTCTCCCAAATATTTAATGACTTTTTTTATCTAGAATATCAAGAAGAGCATTTTTTCTTTAATTATGTCATTTATCTTCTGATAAATTGTTTATTTATCTTCTGATGAATTGTTACAGGTACAGGTAGGCAGAGACCAAAAAAATGGAAATATGTGAAATAATTGTACATCATTTTTATCAATATCCTTGAATATTTGACAGGGCTCTCAGTTCATTACTAAGTCTTATGAACAAATATACATAGAAAAAATTAGGAACTTATAAATTTATCCCCATTGTGTTGTTTACTAACAGGAAAAATTGAAATGGTCTAAATGGTTCTTTTCCTACAAATGAATGTTTTTAAACACACAAAAAACATAAAAACAAAAGAAATTAACTTACATAGAAATATATTTATCAATTTTTTTAAAAGACCAGACATCCCAAATTAAGAACTTCTCACTTAGAAATAAATTTTTATTGCTTCCTTTTAAAGTTAGATATGCCTAGGGCAAGGGGATCTATCTCTGACACATAGAAATTGACATTTCCAATTTTTTTTTCAGTACCTACAATTTTATAAAGAACTATACTAAGCACTTGGGACATGAAATGAAAAAAAATTACTCTGTGAGAGATGGAGAAAAGGTATACATAAATAAGTAGGACACATATTAAGATGTTATATAGAGGAAAGAGGGAATGGGGAAGAAAATGTGGAGAAAAAGAATATTTCTAGCTGGAAGACATAGGAAAGACTTGAGTTGGAAAGAAAAGGAAAAATGGAGTTCAACAAAGAGGTGTAATGTCTTGTCTGGGATCAGGCAGTATTTGAGTTAGAGTGAAATCAAATTGAAAACATCATTCAGAAGCAGGTTGTGGAGGCACTTAATAGCTAATGTGTGGCATTTGTACTTTGTCCTACATTGTCCCATATTTGTCCTATAGCAAGAGGGAGATAGAAGGGGATTCGTGCAATAAAATGATATAGTTGGATAGTTGTATTAAGAATATTATTTTGGAGGCTTTGTTAAGTATAAATTAGAAAGCAGAGACCTGTATATATAGAAATTAGTTAGAATACTCTTGTAATAGTCCAGATATGAGGCAATGAAGACAAGAACTAGGGTAGTGTAGATATGAGTAAAAATAAGGGGATAGATACGAAAATAAATGTTAGTTGTAGAGGTAAGAGAATTTTGCCATTAGAAATGGGTGTGGTGGTAGTGAGGAAGAGGAATAATTTAAAGATCACATCAGTAAGATATTTAAGTTATCAAATAAGAAATTGGAAGGAAGAGAAAGTTTGGGGGAATATTGATGATTCCAATATGCTGGACTTCAGTCATCTAGAGAGTATATAGAGCTGGATTTGTGCCCTAGACTTCTGTAAAGGAAATATATGACCAGAGATTCTTGGTTAGTCCCTGTGTGTCCATTCCTATGAATAGAAGATATCTCAAAGATAATTAGCCACTGAACCAGGAAGAAAGGCCCATTCTGTTGATTTAAAAAGGATTCTGCCCTCTCTCTTTCCTTCTCCTTCTCTTTTTCCCTCTCCCTTTCTTTCCCTCTTTCTCTTTTTCTCCCTGTCTGTCTCTCTGTCTGTCTTTCTGTCTGTCTGTCTCTGTCTTTGTCTGTCTCTCCTCTCCCCCCCGTCTCTGTCTGCATGTCTGTCTGTCTTTCTCAAGAGTTTTGTTTGTATTTCACACAATATATAGTTTGGAATTTCCTTAAGGTAGGGTATGGATTTCTTTCCTTTTCTCCAATCTTAGGTACAAAGATCTTTTGCAGGCTTATATTAGCTTGAGAGATAAATGGTCAAAGGATACGAACAGACAATTGAAGAAATTGAAACTATTTCTAGCCATATGAAAAGATGCTCCAAGTCATTATTAATCAGATAAATGAAAATTAAGACAACTCTGAGATACCACTACACACCTGTCAGATTGATTAGATTGACAGGGAAAGATAATGCAGAATGTTAGAGGGGATGTGGGAAAACTGGGACACTGATGCATTGTTGGTGGAGTTGTGAATGGATCCAGACATTCTGGAGAGCAATTTGGAACTATGCTCAAAAAGCTATCAAACTGTGCATACTCTTTGATCCAGCAGTGTTACTACTAGGCTTATATCCCAAAGAGATCTTAAAGAAGGGAAAGAGACTTGTATGTGCACGAATGCTTGTGGCAGCCCTGTTTGTAGTGGCCAGAAACTGGAAACTGAGTGGATGCCCCTCAATTGGAGAATGGCTGAATAAATTGTGGTATATGAATGTTATGGAATATTATTGTTAGATAAGAAATGACGAGCAGGATGATTTCAGAAATGCCTGAAGAGACTTGCATGAATTGATGCTGAGTAAAATGAACAAGACCAGGAGATCATTATATACTTCAACAATACTATATGAGGATCAATTCTGATGGACATGGCCATCTTCAAAAATGAGATGAATTAAATCAGTTCCAATAGAGCAGTAATGAACTGAACCAACTACACCCAGCAAAAGAACTCTGGGAGATGACTATGAACCACTACATAGAATTTCCAATCCCTCTATTTTTGTCCTCTTGCATTTTCGATTTCCTTGACAGGTTAATTATACACTATTTCAAAGTCTGATTCTTTTTGTACAGCAAAATAACTGTTTGGACATGTATACATATATTGTATTTAACTTATACCTTAACATATTTAACATGTACTGGTCAACCTGCCATCTGGGGGAGGAGGTTGGGGAAGGAGGGAAAAAGTTGGAACAAAAGGATTTGCAGTTGTCAATGCTGAAAAATCACCCATGTGTATACCTTATAAATAAAAAGCTATAATAAAAAAATTAGCTTGAGAGTGTCCCCTGAGTCTCTGGCTTCCTCTTCTACTATGTTGTACTATAAGTTATTTTCTAATTATTTGGGGGGAAATTGTTGGCATGAACCACCCCTAAAGAGTGTTAGAATCGTTTGTTCCCAGAGATCTGTTCTGGGCTAGTCATAAGGAGCCAGATAGTATAATTAAAATCTAATTCTTTCTTCTTAGGGGGTAAGCTTCCCAAGGATTGAACCTGGTCCAGGTGAGTATGGAGATGGGTCTTCCTAGAAGAGAAGGTATCCCCATACTTCTGAGCTGCAGATCATACCAATATTGTGCATGGTGAAGTTGAGAATCAATGGAATATGGAGGCAAGGGTGTTCTTTAGGTAGTGGGAAGGCTTAGCTGCAATTTTTGAAATTCTTTCTACTGGGGATAGGAGGAAATATCTCTAAAAAGCAGTTATTCCAGGCAAGATCAGTGTATGCCCTCTACACTGACCTCTCATCAGAACCAAAGTATAATTTAGAAGTTTAGGAGAGCAGCCTTAGATTTCAAACCAACTTCATCTTATCTCAGAGGAAATTATTTAAAGACTATAGATCATGGAATAAACAAATGCAAAAAATTTTTACAGAAACTTCCATATTCCAGCTTCCTTCATGTGCCAGTTTATATTTCAAGCTTCTTTAAAATAAGACTTTATAGAGACTGTCTTTTGCCTCTTTTTGTATCCCAGTGTTTAACACAGTATTTGGAACATACTAGTTACTTAATAATTTTTTTATCGATTGATTGATTATGACTTCCTAGTCAGAGTTTTTCATGGTTTCAAGCTTCTACACTTTGAGGCTGAGGCAAAAGAGAAAGGACCCAAAAAGAGGGATCTAGGACCCAGGAATATTATTTAAGTCTGTTAAATTAAAAAAAAAACAATAACAAAAAAAATCTAAATTCAGTACCATGGGAATTTGAAGGTTTCTCACATATTAATTAATGATCATAAAATATGAACCTCTAGAGAATGCTTTATTTATATTATTTGTGTCTCCAATGTCTGCTATAGCTCTTCATATTTGCTAGTACTTTATAAAAGCTTGTTTTTGATTGAATATTTGACAAAATGCTGTCAGTAGATAAATATGGCTCAAAGTGGGTTTATATTTAAACTTTTCCCATAAAGCTATTATATCTCTGAAATAAACAATGAATAAATACACAGTTAAATAGAACAATGTATAGAGCACCAGGTCTGGAGACAGAAGGACCTGAGTTCAAATCAAAACTTACTAGCTAGGTGACCCTGGACTAGTCACTTAAGTCTATTTACCCCAGTTTCCTTATATGTAAAATGAGCTGGAGAAGGAAATGGAAAACCACTCTGATATCTTTGCCAAGAAATCCTCAAAAAGGGTCATGATGGGTCAGACATGACTGAAACAATTCAACAATGATGACAACAATAACAATAACGAATAGGCTATAAGGTAGAATCTCATTAGAGCAAATGAGGGATCTGGATCAATTGCTATAAGAAATATGAGGAGGAAGAGAACACTTCAACTAGAGAAATCAGGGGGGCTACAGGAAGGAAGTAACGTCGAGGTCTTTGGCCTTGAAGGAAAAAAAAATTTCAATAAGTGAAAGGGGAAAGAATGGATTATTTACAATTTGTTTTTTTTTTTTTCAAATGCACTATTTTTTAATTTTTTATTTTATTTTTTCACTATTTTTTAAAGTGTCTTCTTGGTGGGAATGGCCATATGACAGTCAAATAAAGATTTCTCAAGGGGTTTTCTTTTTCATTTGGAACCTACCTATATACTTATGTTCCTATATATAGGTATATCTATGTCTGTATCTATCTATCTATCTACACACCTACTAAGCCATATGCAGATTTCAATATTTTGAATATACATACCAAGCCATATGGTGATTCTAAAATTTAATTGCTTTATCATGCCATTTTTTTCCTGGTTAAGAGACATCATTTATGTAATACAAGTTTCCCTGGTGGTACTAAATTATACATTGGCCTAAAGCTGAGGTAAACTGATCCCAGAGAGTTTGTTTAAATATTTAGATAGCCAATTAGGGTAATGGGCAGTAGGGCCTGTGTCACCCCATTCTGTGGAGTCAGAGCCAAACATTGACGTGGTAAGAAATATATTTGCCAGGGAAAAGGAAAACCCCAAAGGAACACAGATCAGATAGGAATTTTGTATTCAAATTTACAAGTTCTTTTTAACAAAATCATCAAATGTTTCTAGGATTATGTCAGTTATGCTTCTGCTGCCAATAATTTATGGCTAGGTAGGTTAAATTGGGACATTCACTCCAGACTCCTTGTTTTGGGAACTTCCAAAATGCTGGCAGAGGACAGTGATCAAAAGGGATAGTAGTGGGGTGAGGACGAAAGGTCTATCCCCAACTTTGTGCTAAAATTACCTGAGGCTCATATGTTAACAAAAATTAATATCTTTTATAGCACATTACAACTTACTCTTACCACATACTTACCACAATGGTTCTGTGAGGAAGAAAGGGCTAATAATAATAATAATAATAATAATAAACAAACAAATAAAAAATTATGACTAGCATTTACATAGCGTTTTAAATTTTGAAAAACACTTTATAAATTCTGTCTTATTTTATCCTCAAAATAAACTTTGGAAAATAGTAACTATTTCTTATTTTATATTTGACAAAACTGAGGCAGACAGAGGTAAATTGACTTGCTCAGGGTCGTGTAGCTACTGAGTGTATAAGGACAAATTTGAAGTCAATCAATCTTCCTGATTCCAGGTCCAGTGCTCTAGCTATACACTACTGCCTCTATAACTAACATTATACATATTTCCAAGAGGAGTAAAATAAGACTCAGTCAATCAACATAAATTTATCAGGGGCCTACTATGTGTTGGACAGCTACGTGACCCAATGGATAAAGTGCTAGGCTTGGTCTCAGAAAGACCCAAGTTCAAATCTGACCTTAGATACTTAGTATCTATATGAATTTGGGCAAATTGTTTTACTGAGTTGTTTGCTTCAGTTTCCTCATCTGCAAAATGAGCTGGAGAAGGAAATGGCAAACCTCTTCAGTACCTTTGTCAAGAAAACTCCAAGTGGGGTCACAAAGAATCAAGCATGACTGAAATGAAATTCAATTTCATTGAAATAAATATATAATAAAAATAAAATAAAAAATTATGTTGGGCACCAGGGGTACCAAGAAAGGCAAAACCAATTCCTACCTCAGAAAGCTTATATTCTGGTGGAGGAGACAATATGTAAACAACTAGCAGCTTGGGAGATTGGGAAAAAGACTCCTGAAAAAATGTGATTTTAGTTTCTTCTTGAAAGAAATTGGGGAAATCAAGAGGTTGAAGTGAGTGAACAGAACATTCTCAGTATAGAAGACAGCCAGCACAAAGGTACAGAGATGAATGATTGAATACCAGGTACAAGGAATAGTATACTACATGGAAGAGAATAAAATATTAGAATTCTTTAAAAGATGTGAAGAGATTAGGCTATGAAAACTTTTAAATAGTAAATAAAGGATTTTGTAACTGATCCTGGAGATGGTAGGGAGCCACTGGAGAATATTGAGCAGAACAATGACACGGTCAGAATTATACTTTGGGAAATCACTTTGGAAGATGAGTGGAAGATGGAGTAGAATAGGGAGAGATGAGTCAGCAAGAGGAATTAGAAGACTGTTATAATCCAAGTGAGGAAGACAAGGGCCTGAATTCAAATGATTCCTGTATTAATGGAAAAGGAGGTAGATGAGAGATGGTGTCAAGGTAGAAATGATTTGGTAATAGAGTGGGGAGTTGATAATGATATCTAGTTTGTGAACCTGGGCCACTGTCTGTGATCTTAGGCTTATGTAAATTCTGTTATGGACACGTTCAGCTTGAGATACCTTTGGTACATCTAATTCAAGATGTCCAAAGAGCAATGGCAATGTATGACTACAGTTCCAGAGAGATACCAGGTTTGGGTCAAATCATCTGCATAGAGATTGAATGTAAGGGAGCTGTTGAGATCCCAAGTGAGGTTCTGTAGAAGAAAAAGAAAAGTATTGGGAATGAGTGGACATAGATGGATGAAAAAGCAGCAAAGGAGATTGAAAAAGAACGGTTGGGTGTGTAAGAGAAAACCAGGAGAGAATATTTCCAGATAAAACTTGGAAAGAAAAGAGTATCCACAAAGAGAAGGTGATCTACTCTGTCAAATTCCACAAAGAGATTAAGAAGGATGAGAACTGAAAGAAGACTATTTGATTTGGCAATCAGGAGATTTTGGGCTGTTTTATTTGAATGATGAGATCAGGTTTCGAGATTGCAAAGAATTTAGAATAGACAGAGAAATGGAAGCACTAAAAGTGTATAGACAACTTTCCCAAAGAATTTAGTGAGAAAAGGGAAAGATGATAGCTAGCATGGACAGGAGGATGAAGACAGAGGTTTTTTGTGGATAAAGGAGATAAGGACACATTTTACAGGCAGGAGAAGAGGAGTCAGAAGATATGGATTGAAGGATAGGAACAAACTGATAAATAAGATGGAAGAGGGAAGCTGAGGTAGAAGTATTGGTTTTGACAAGAGCCACTTCTTTATCTGGGAACAGAGTGAAGGAGGAGATATTGGGGGAAGATGATTGAATAAGATGAGCTAATTAGGGGGGGAAGAAAAAGAAGTTCTAGTAAATGTCATGAGGCAAGGTTAAGAGCTGAGAGGGAAGAGGGTTCCTCAGGGGGCTGGAGGAGAGATAAGAAGTCTCAGAAACAAGATTATAGAGAATGCGGTGGATTCAGAATTTTTCTTGCTACAATGAAGTTGTAGCTTAGTTAGCACATATTTGTAGTGGACCCAGTCAGTACTATTTCACAATTACCTCCAGCTCTGTTCAGCAGCTCTCCAAGCCCCTTTAAATGACGGACTTGAGGCCCATAGAAGCTACAAAGGTAGGAAGTAGAAGAGCTAGGTCATCTGATTTTAGCTCCATTGTTTTTTCAATGGTACCATTTCTGTGTATGAAATATATAATAGTAATAAAAATAATAGTTAACATTCATATAGAGCTTATTATGTCCCAGGCACTGTGCTAAGTATCATGTAGTTATTATCTCATTGATTCTCATAACAACTCTGGGATGTGGGTGCTATTATTATCTTTATTTTGCAAATGAGGAAACTAAGATGAACAGTTAAGTGACTATTCAAAGTCACATAGCTAGTAAGGATCTGAGATCAAATTCGAATTCAGGCCTTTCTGACTCCAGGCCTGGTGTTCTATCTATTAAATCATCAAATTCTAGCTATATGATAATAATATATAAATATATCAATAATAACAGTGTAACAAATAATCATAAATATATAAGAATCTTAGATTTGATTCAGGAACACCTCTGTTATTCCTCCTATGGCACATCAAAGTCAAGATGTCTACAAAGTTTTTCAAGCTACTTGAAAAATCATTTGCATAGTATTTATGTCATATGCAATAGTATGCTTTTAGAATTGGGAAGCTGTTCCCACAATCCACTAGGCAAGGGCTTTCTTTCACTGTGGCATCCAGGTATGTAGGCCATGGTAATTGCATTGTAATAGTAATGCACATATTCAATCAATACAAAATAGCTAACTACTATTAAAATCTAGCTTTCGGTAGTTACTATGATCATTATTTACAACCCCCTTAAGTGGTCCTTTAGATTCAAACACCATACCATAAATCCCTCTTTAGAATCAATGATTTGAGTCAATATGCTATAGAAGTAGGAAATAAATAGATCCCAGAGGATGTCTTCCCATTTGTCCATTCAGCATTATAATCAGTCTATGTTCTCAAAGTTCTACTTTTAAATTTGAGGGATCATTTAGTAATTTGCCAATGCTTTTAGTTTAACAATCTGGAATAAAGGAGCTACAATATACGGCATCCAGAAATGACCCTAAATTGAGAGTATAAAGGATATTTGAGTTTAGAAGAATAATGCCAAGGTGGTATGGCCTTTTGAAATACTTTGAAATATTCCAGTATAAAGTCAGTCCTTAGTAAATTAAAAAAAAAAAAACCCTTAATCTTAATAATTCTGTACTGCTAAGTATTTCCTTCTTTGGCAATGAGAGATAGCAAGTTGTGATAGTAGTCAACTAATTAAAAAGAAATTATAAATACAACATGGTAGTCAAATACATTCCTCCTTCTTAAGCATCCTGTATTCCAACAAAATTGGCTTGCATGTGAGTCAATTTTCCACCTCTTGATTTTGACACAGACTGTGTCTCCCATAGTTGAAATGTACTCCCTCTTTCCCCTCCCTTCAAAAATTTGTGGCTCTCTTTAAGGCTCATTTCAGCCACTGCCTTCCACATCTCCTCAGTTCTTAGTGCCTCCTCCCTGAAATTACATGTTGGTGGAAGGGCATTAATATCAGTCTCAAATATTAGAGACATATCCCCAAATAATCTAGCTTCTCTCAGATAAATGAAGACCTGTTAATTTAAATAAGCTAAATGTATTTAGCTAAATGCATTTTCTCTTCTAGATATCTTAATGCCTTAGTCCAGCTAAAATGTATGCTTTCTCAAGAAAGCCTGCAGAGAATGGTGAAATTTAACACACCCTGCCAAAAGGAGGAGTTTTTAAAATTAGATTAGCTTTCTCATTACCCTCACATCATTCTACATTTATGGCTACCTAGATATTGGAATCACAATTATGACACAGAATTATAGAATTTCATGGAATAATAGAATTCTCTTAGAATAATCTAGTCTAGTATAAGTCTCTTATTTTCTAGATAAGGAAATTAAAGCATTATAAAGGAAACAATCTGGCCAAAGTTATATACCTCATTAGTAACATATCCAGGGATGTTGTCATTCTCATTTCATCATTATCATCTTCCTCTTCTTCATTGCTCTTTCCATGAAAACATGAAAACACTAGCATATATGTTTGTTTTACTTAATCCCAGATAATTATAAAGATTATTAGATTAGAGACTGCATCTAACCCATATTCTATAAACTCCACGCTATCTTGCATCAATAGAAATGTGGTGATTTACTCCTTCATTCATTTCTTCTTTCTTTGGACTCCATTCATGACTCTCCAGTCACCACATCTAGTCCATGTCATTTTCAGACAGCTTTAATGACTTTTTTCCTGCTTCTTTGTAACTTTTATCCATTGCCTTGGTACAGCACTTGGAGTGCTGTTGGAGCCAAACAAACAAATCTAATTCCTTCCCCTACAAAAGTCCTTAATATTTCACCATTAAAAAATTCATTCTGATTGGTTGTGCTTTGAATTATATAGGGGCCACAAAGAAAGGATGTTAATGCCAGTGTGTGAAGTGTCAAAAAACATTGTCTCTAAGATCCAATGGATGGTGCACCTCTATAAGTGTATGGTTTAGGTCTAGAAGTTACCCATTAAAATGCATAAAATGCAACAGATAACATCTTTTAAAGATGTCTTTAAACATTTTTCAATGATTAACATTTTACTGGGGAATCGTTGATTTACATTGTTTTCTATTCTTACCAACCACTGAGAGATCATGTAACCTTTTATTTGAGAGTTAAAGAGAAGGCTAATATCCAGGTTGAATCTAAAGTGAGATCTCACTACTGGGGGGGGGGGAGGTTATGGGATGTTTAAGGCACTTTTAAGACACCTGGGAGAGAGATATTTAAGAAAGGGAAGGATATAAACTCAGCTTGTTTCTCAATTTTGCCTGGCTCTGTCCTACAGAGCCCAATTCATCCCACCTCTCCTGATTGGTTCATCCACTTTTTGTGAAAACCATAGAATCAAACCATAGAATTTTAAGTTTCAATGAATCTTAAAGGTCACCCAGTCAAACGTCCTTATTTTACAGATAAAAAAGAAAAGACTGGTAATTCCTAGTCTGTCCTATGTGCTTTTACAGCATCATTCAGGAACCCCTCAAGCATAAGGCTGATTAATTTTCAGATAGTTTTGTATCCTAAGGTTCGAGCTTTGATCGCAGAAACTGACTTTCTTAGCAGAAACCACAGGCCATAAAGAAGCATCCAGAGCAGCATCTCAGAGGGGAGTCTGACTCTCAGTGTGTATGGAGGAACACAGCCTGCCAAGATTTTTGCTGCTGACTAGCTCAGACAATTGATCTCTGATCTCTAGACTTCATTTTGTTTGAATCATAAATAACTTAGCAGGAGAAGTTTTCTAGTCTTCTCTGCAGGGTTAAATACAAAGAAAATGCAAATATACATATACAGAAATCAAGTATCCAGGCAACTGAGGCTGGCCCTCCTACTAATGGTAATATTTTAAATAGCATGCTCCGCTCAAGTCATATATCAAAGAAGTTAGAGTGTTTCTAAACATGAAAGTCTGACAAAAAGCAGCTTTAATTGCCTATCCATATTAGCACGACCAAGCAATATGTACTAGTTTGGGGATGACCAGGTGAGATCATGTTAATCATACCAAATACAGCATGATAAACTAGTTTCCTATTAATACTTGTTGCAAAGTTAATATTAAATGTTCTGAGAGTACAAATCCATATACTTCTAGCAGGTATGGGAAAAGCTAAAATAGTTTTCAAAGTCTATAGACTTTCATTTTCAGGGTTTAGAAAGTTTGCATGATCATTTATTTGCTAGAGACAAAATAAAAATCAATGTCAAAATTAAAGAAAAGGATAAAAATTTGAAGATAGGACATATAATTAAGGTAATATCATTCTAATATATCTTAATGAGCTGTAAGATTAAAAAAAAGGGCATGAATAAAAGAATCAATATCAATAATTTATGAAGTTTAACCAATTTATGAAGAAGCTAAAAATCCCTAGAAACTCTTCCTGACCTCATTTGGAAATATTTCAAGTGAAAGAACTTATTGTTAATGGTGTCCTACAGATGGTCTTCCTCTTTGCACATATCAAGTTCTAGAACATTGTAAAGCCTACTAAGTGAGATAAACTATTAAAAATAATTTTGTCTAACTATCCAAATGAGAAAAATCAAGTAGATGAAGAATGCTTATTGTTAAGACTTATTTGTGCAATTAGATGAATAATTGGTAGAACTGGACCCAATGGTAAATATGTTTTAGACCAATATTATGGATGAGTGAATTCAGATATCTCCATATTCATATAATGCCTAATGTTCCTAGATTTTTGAGCATGGACTCAAGCAATCCCAAGATTTATAATAATAAATTATAAGTGGTTTGTGATATCTCTGAGGGGACAGGATTCTCTGATAAAATCAGAGTTCATTTAGGAATATTTTCTTTTGGTGATGGCAAGCTGCAAGTTGTAGAATACCAGGTTTTCTGGTGAATTAAAATTTTGACATCACCCAAAGTTCTATGGAGAGGTACATGCTGGGTGTGAGTAGGTCAAAGTTGAGAGAATTATATAAATCAAATTGCCCCCATCTTCTAAAACTAAATCCATTTTGTTACTGGAATTTCATTTTCTGTATATTCCACTCATGTTTCAGATCTGAGAAAATCCATTTGCTTACCATCCTCCTTTCCAGCTCTTGAAGCCCTATTCTACTTCCAACTCAGAAAGTTCTCAATCTTTCCCTTCAATTAGAAATCAGATTACCTAATCAGATGTTCTGGTTTTAGCTAATTAATTTTCTTTCAGTGCATTAAAATCCTTCTCCCTCTGTATTTATAGCAGAGTACTAAGCTAAGGAGGACTTGTCTTGATTTGTTATGTAATCGACATGTATTGCTTAATAAATTGATATGTTCAGAAGCTCTGACATTCATTTCCTCAGTTATTTCAGATTTAATTCATCACAAAACATACTCATGATGAAGAATTGTGTTAGAGAAGCAATATAAAAGATATCATTGAAGAGATATATAATAAGAAAAAAAGCAGTGAGCCCATCAATGAGGTTAGCTGATCAATAATGCATGGACTCATTGGTATCTACACAATGTTAAAGAACATCAAAAAACCACTTACTATGTTAGGTGATGTTCCTATAAAAGATCTATAAAGGGGAAATGCGCAATAACCACAAATTGGAATCTATACTATTGGAGGAAGTAGAAATAGTGATATTTGAAAAAACACATTCCTTATTCCAGCAAGATTGGTTTGAAACCAGTTTAAACTAATTCACATAGTCAAAATTTTAAATTTCTGAAAAATTTTTCAGATAATGACAAATACTCTGTCATAGCTTTATTTATTGTTTTGTTGATTCTCTAGACTTAAGAGAAAGCAAGATTGGTTTGAAACCAGTTTAAACTAATTCACATAGTCAAAATTTTAAATTTCTGAAAAATTTTTCAGATAATGACAAATACTCTGTCATAGCTTTATTTATTGTTTTGTTGATTCTCTAGACTTAAGAGAATGATGTTATAGATTAAATCTAAAAGTGTGTCATATATATATGTGTATATATATATATATCTCAGAAAGTCAGTTGCCAAACATTTAATAGTACACTCCTCCCAATATTCATTATGCATCATGATTACAAAAGAAGTAAACGCAGTATGTGTTGATTTATATTTAATATCCCTAGCTCTTTTTTAGATGACATTTTCTGTAAAGTTTATTAGGGTTGCCTTGGATCATTGAACCACTGAAAAGAACCAAGCCTTTCACAGTTGATCATCACACAAATCTTGCGTACATTGTGTACAATGTATTCCTGTTTGTGCTTGTTCAGCATCAGTTCATGTAAATCTTTCTAGTCTTTCTAGAGTCAGCTTATTCATCATTTTAATAAAACAATAATATTATACCACTTTCATATACCACAGCTTGTTCAGCCATTCTCCAAATGATGGACAACTGATGCTACTTTCTATTGGACATCCCTCTGTTCACCACTAATGGACATGTCATCTCTGCTGACCTCTCTTCTCTGCTGTGTGTTTTGTTTTCTCTGTTGGTTGTCTCAGGTTGTTTAATTGGTCTCAAACACCATCTACTGAATCTCACATTTTTCAGAACATTTTCCTGACTCCTTTTTCACTTGTGAAGGTGTGCTTGTCAGAACGCCACTCTGAACATGAACCAGCAATTATGCCATCTTGCCAAGGATAGCAAAAGAAAGCACCACTAGGCTGATGAAATAATATTTTTGATTGCGTGTGTCTGGTATTAATTTAGATTCCATTGATCTAGACAACTATGAGATTGAGGATTAGAAAATCCCTTATAACTCTCACTTAATCCCTAATATATTTGGGGAACCCTGCCCCCCAATAAAAAATAGGATATGTGTATGTATGTATGTATATATACACATATAAAACACCCTCCCCCACACACCCCCTACACAAAAACATGGATGATAAAGTTCATTTTACTCCCTTTTTGGTTTCATGTAAATAAAGTTCAGCAAGAATGAAATTTGAATAGAGAAGTCAAAGTCATTATCTTTCAATCTTCTTGCCTGCATCATGGCTCTCTTTGTGACTATTTACCATCACCACAACCTCTTTTCCTAACTTCCATTATTAAATTTTGTACTATTACTGAAAAACACCACTATCTTCCTATAGCTATATAAATATGCTGTCATTATTATCACTCTATATCCATTGTAGTTTTATTGTGAAAGCCAAATTAGCTCACAGACTCATATAGATAGAGAAATCAGAGTTAGAAGGCGCCTTAGAGATTGTCTAGCCTAACATATATGGTCCAGAATGCCCTGTTAAATCTCCCTGACAAGTAATTTTCCAGATTGTACTTAAAAGTCTATTGAGGAGTGTAGAAGCACATAAAATTGAAAGCATTTTAGAAAGTATCTTAGAGATGTGAAGCATCATCCTCATTCAACAAGAATTGCATTATCCAAAAAGGTAAAAAACAATTCTTTTTTCAGTTCAGAAAAGAGACATATGTACTTTTTTCTTCTTAGACAGCCTGAGCAATTTAGTTTTTATTCAGAGTTAGAAGGAGCTGGTTGTTCCTTCTCCCAAGAATGCAGTGCTTATAATAAGAAGAATACCGTCTCTGTGATATGTCTGGTGCCTGCCCCTGGTGTGAAATGAATTGAATAGCACTTAATTTCCCTGATGTGAGTCAGGAATATACATTTAAAATATCTTAATGATCAAGTTAAGAGCAGAATTTCAAATTCAATTTAAAATATTATTAAACAGTAGACTTTGAACTCATATATTTAATAGTTTGAAAACTGTCTCTTTTTTTTTTTAAAGAGGAAAAGATTTGCCATAAGATTGTTGAATGGATCTCAGAAAGTACCAGAAAAACATTCAATTTTCCATTTTCTTTTCAATTTCTGTGGATTGTTTTTTTGACTTCCCTTGTCATTTATTTTTCTGAGAAATCTAGCTTTTCAAAGGAATATTGGCTTTTATCTAGAGTGTGAATTACTCAAATTGAAAATTGGCACCTAGGACCATCAACCTTGTTCCATATACTCTTATAAATGATGTCCTTTTCTCAGTCAATAGTGTCTCATTTTAAAATAGAAATTACTTTTTAAAAGTTGATGCAAGAATCTCTGGGAGAACCAACATTCTTACCAGTATATTTCACAGAGAAATAAGTCAACAACTTAATAAAAGAGGGTGAGGAATGCAACATCATCAAAGGGAACTACAGACAATGATACAGAAGAAAGTTTTTGTGACTGGATGCAGGAGAAAATCCATAATTTCAGATTCATATACTTGTGTTTCATAAACAAATTCATAGATAAGCAATTTTAACAAAAAGCAATGTACACTGAATTGAAGAATTTTTTTTAATTTACATTACATTTTTCAGTGATGAATTAAATATCATTTTTGTATTTATTCATGGCCCCTTTTGTTTTGTTTTGTTTTGTTTGGCAAAGATATTGGAGTGGTTTGCCATTTACTTCTGCAGCTTATTTTGCAGATAAGAAAACTGAGGCAAACAGGTCTAAGTGACTTGCCCAAGGTCACGCAGCTGGTCAGTGTCTGAGGCTGGATTTGAATTTATATCTTCCTAATTCCAGGCCCAGTGCTTTATCTGTTGTGTAACCTTGCTACCCTGACTTCTACTAGATAACATTGTAAATCAACTTGACAGTTTTGTAATTTTCAACCCATGTACATGAACTCCAGGGTGGTTGGCACATATTCACATATTTTTAAGTACTGTATAATTTAATGACATTGAACTAATGTCACTAATTTAGATTCTCTCCTCAGGCTCAATTATTAGACTTTTTTTTTTGTATTTTGTTTTTGCTGGCTTGAATTGACTATAGTTTAACTGTTGAATCATAAAAGACTCAGATTCTATTTTTTGGGGGAAATAGCAAACAACAGAAAGAAAAGCAGATAAATGCTTCTTGCATATACCTATACCACACATATAGATGAATGCATTAATATTTTATCAAAAGACATTTTTCTTCTTATACTTTGGAATTGGAATTAAAATGACTTACATATGGCATATAATATAGATCATTGTCTTCCTGAATTTCACTAACATTTCCATTATCTCCAGCATTTAAACATATTTATATTGTGCTATAACTATTATCTCTAGCATAAGGGGGGAAATGAGCATTTTGGTTTTTTTATAAAACCATTATTCACTTCATATCTAAACTTATTGTCCCTCTCTGTGCAAGAAAAGAATCAAGAACCCATTGGCAATCTTCCTTACTTCACAATGTGGCAGACTCCTCATTACCTGTTACAAATAGACTCTATGTTGCTGCACAATTTATTTGGGGTAATCCTCCTAGGACCAGACCTTACAGTTGGGAGGGACTATAGCAACGTCATTGTTATTTTTTTCCTTTCTGTTTATTATTACTCTGTATTTCTTTCCTAGTTAGAGGAATAATAGTATTCCTTTTGAAATAATCATAGCATTTCCCCTTCTAATAATTGCAGAATTGCAACCAATAGTGGATGATAAGTCTTTGGATCCTGGGATCATAAGTTAATCATTTCTTCTGCATTGGAAGGAACCTTAAAGTCACATAGTCCACCCTCAACTTTGCTTTATTTTATGAATGAGAAAGTGAAGTGACTCACTGAAGATAGTTATAGAGTTTGCATTTGACTCTAAATCCAGAATTCCTTTAACTGTACTACATTGGCTACAAAGAATTCTTGGAGATTTGCCTAAAATCAGAGAAGAAAATGCTTGGAAGGAATGATAGTGTTAAAATAAAAAATTCAAAATAATCCATAACTAATTCAGAAATAATCAAAATTTCCTTTTCTTTTAAACAGTTGACTTTTGGGTTGGAGAAGAGATGAAAGTGGGGGATTTAAGGCAAGATAGTATTAGAATTATTTATTTCCTGGAAGGGTTAGGAAAGGAAAGGTTGCTGGGTTGGGAATCAAAAAATTTGGACCTGTCACTTATTACTTGTGTGATTCTGAATCCAATGAGCTCCTTAGTTTGGCTGGTGTATATGGAATTAGCAAAACATGGACTAGATAATGTGATAATCAGCAAGACACTTGAAAACCCCAGATAGTTACAAAAGAGATTATCAACAGTTTTGGAATGGTTTATAGTCTTCTCCTATACTACCTGATCTACTATAATCTGTCTTCTGTAGTCAAGGTGACTGAGTTGATTTTGGGAGATATGGAAGTAAGAAGACAGGCTACTTCCCTTGGCCATTTTGTAGTATTTATTAATCTACAAAAGCTTGTGTATGCGTGTTTTTGGAAGCACTGAAAGCTGATTAGGAGGTGAAGGAATCATTGTACAGTGTCCCAATTTTCCACATCTCCTTAGCCTTTGTTATTTTCATTTTCTGTCATATTTGCCAATTTGATAGATATCTGGTTGTACCTCAGATTTGTTTGAATGAGTGTTTCTTTCATCAATAGTGATTTAGAGCATTTTAAAATGTGACTTTTGATAGCTTTGATTTCTTCTGGAAACTGCCTGTTCATATCCTTTGACCATTTGTCCATTGGGGGATGACTCATAATTTTGTACATTTGGCTCAATTACCTATTTTAGAAATGAAACCTTTATCAGAGAAGCTTGCTCTTAAATTTCCCTCAGTTCCCCCACCCCACACTAGAATAGCTTTACTGTTTCCTTTTATAACTCATTTATTTTTTCCTTTAAGAATTTAGATGCCATATAAAGAGAGGATTATGAGACTGAATGTAGAACACAACATAGGTTTTTCACCTTTGTTGTTGTTGTTTGATTGCTTGTTTTTTTCTTTCTTATTTTCCCTTTTGATCTGATTTTTCTTGTGTAGCATGATTAATGTAGAAATATATTTAGAAGAATTGCATGTGTTTAACCTAAATTGGATTACTTGCTTCAAGGCAAAGAGAGAAGAAGGGAAAAAATTTGGAACACAAGATTTTGCAAGGGTCAATGTTGAAAACTATTTTGCAAGTATTTTGAAAAATAAAAAAGCTATTATAAAAATAAATATTAGGAATATTTAGTAGAATAAAATATAATGAAAAAAGAATTTGGATACTATGCTATCTGGTGTATATTTGTTTATTTTAGCATTAATATTACTTCAAGTACTCACACTCTAAGATGAGAGACAACACACAAACAGTTACACACACATGTACAATGTGGTTTGTTGAAGGACTGGTCAGGTTCAAGATGCTAGAACACTCTGTAGAAGCCCGAAATTGTAATAGTTAATAATGTACCAAAGATTAAAGCTACACCAAGACTTTTGGAACGTCCTGCATTATTGACATTTCTGACTTTCCTCACTTGATTGAGAGTATTTTTTCACTCCTTAATTCACTAAAGACAATTTAAGCAGCAATTATATTTCATCTCCAGTTCTTACTGCCTGGAAATTTGATATCTAATACTATATAATCAATTTCTACAGCAAGCTAGTTATTTGGAAATCCCAAATTATAAAGAAATCTTTACTTGTAGCAACTACTTATAATATTTCATTTATATTAAAAATCTTGCCATGAAGTAAGAAAGGAATAAATATCTCCAATTCATTGATAGGAAACCATTGGAGTCAGTAAATCAGTGACAGATTCAGACTGGAATCCAGTAGCCCTAACTGGTTTCTTTCTTTATACTTGTTTTTACAGCATCTGATTCTAAATCTTATAAGGGTAAATATTATATGTATTTATTGAGATAATATTTTCAAAATATTTAATCATTGTATGGCACATATGGATACTTGATGTTTTATCTTTTGCTATTCTTTCCTTCCCTTCCCTTGCTTCTTTCTTTCCATCCCTCCTTCTACCCTTCCATCTGTTCCAGCTCCAAATACAAACATGACTGAGTAGCATCATTTCAGATCATTAGGGTGAATATGATGGCATATACATCAGGACACGAAGCTACTGAAGCTGCTCCTCCAATTTAGTAATTTTGAAAACAGATGTTATAAGCTAAAAAATTGTTTTCTCCTATTTCTAAAGAACACACTGGCCTCAGATGAATAAGTTTTGGATGAGGCTAGAGGAGATTATATTTTCCCTCTGTAATCCTCTATGGGTTTAGTTACAAACTGTCTACTTATCAAGGACTAACCTAGCTAAATGTGGAGAGACTCTTCTTCAGAAGGTTGGCTACTGTGTAATGTTTTTCTAAATAATTATGCAAATCTATGCAATGGACAAAGATATAAAAATACAAAATGGTTGGAAGGCAGGCAAAATTAATTGCTATTTTAAATATGTAATCTCTGATTAATAACTAATGAACCATAGCCATAGATATTGTTGCTATAATTAAAATGTGAAGATATAAGGAAATTGCATTTAAATAGAAAGAAAACACATAGGGCTCTTTTCAGGGAGCAAGTAAAAGAATTGGTGGAGTTGGCTATGCCATACACCCAATTTAACAAGAATTACTTCATACTAGTTTTGGTCATCTTGTTTTGTAAATGTAAATGATGAACTTATGCGAAAAGAGTGATGATAATTATCATGGTTTATTATTGCTTCTTTTATTTCAGAAATAGGAGTAGGTATACAGTTTGACCAAATCTTCCAAAGTCATTGTTGGCCTTTATGCATGTTGATGTCAGCATGAAAATGGGCAAAGTGGAGAATTGTGAAAATTACCTGGGGAAATGGGGCTTAGAATTAATAAATGAAAAAGGTGAAGTTTCGTAGAATATCCAGAAATTTCATGTCATTACATGAATGAATACATCACTTAATAAGCTCTTATGTGTAAAGCACTGTGCTAAACATTGGGGGATATAAATAGAGAAGATTGTATCATCTCTCCAGCAACTCACATCTTACTGGTGAAGACAGCATATATAAAACATTTCTTTTGGAAATTAGATGTAAAATCCTATGGTCCTTAGAATGCATCATTAATCATTTCTTTAAGAAAAAATAGGTAGACAGAGAACAATGATATAACAAATGATAAAATCATGTCAACAGAAGGAAAAGGAGCAGTAATTTAAGATTTCCCTGTGTGGTCATATTGTCAAATCATTGGGGAAAAGGTCAAAGATATTACTAAAGATAGAATGCATAATAATAATAAGACACAGTGAAGTTAAAAGAGCTCCAGATCAAGCTGTTTCAACAAGTTGTCGTCTTTGAAAACTGGGAAAGGTACAAAAATAATGATATTAAGTTTGATGACGTCCATTTCTCAGAAAAGTTTAATTACTATAAAACGGTCTCCACACAAAAAAGATCAAAAGAATAAAGAGTCCTCACTCATTTTGAAGATCCTCAACCTTCTTTACAAAAGATGGGACATAACAACTAAGAATAAGATTCACTTAATGCTATGTGGATTTTGCAAACTTATGAAACAGAAAAGCCTTAAAAGATATTAAGATCATTTGAAGAGAAAATTGAACTTGGAAAGAGATGGCAAAAGATCCAGCTAAACCAAGTCATTTTCAGAATTTCATAGATAAAACTGGAAGAACAACAAATGGAGAGAATTTGCCATTACATCCATAGCCTCAGTTTTCATTAGTGATGATAATGGAGACAAAATATGTGATATCTGCCATTTCAGTAATTAATGGAATATCAAACCACTCCAGTTTCTTTGGTAAGAAAATTTTGAATGGATTCATACAGAGTTGGACACAACTGAAATGACCTGGCAATAACAAAATGTGTTGGGCACTGTGTAAATTGCTTGGAATACAAAACAAACAAACAAACAAACAAACAAAAAAAAAAAGCAAAACATAGGGCCTCAGAGAGCTTAAAAATTGCATAGGAAGACAAAATAAAAATAACTGTGTACAAACAAGCTAGGAGTGAGGAAATGATGATGATGCTTTAAAAATGAAATAAAAAATTAGACAGTAGACCTGTCTAAATTCAACTAGAGAAAATCTATGCTGAAGACAAAACAATTTTAAAATGACTCCAGAATTTAGTTACAAAATCAAATCATTTATATCTCAAATTAATTACAAAATCAGATCTTGAAAGATTCTGAGACTAATTATTCTAATTCCTTCATTTACAGATGAAAAAAAATGAGACCCAGAGAGGTTAACTGATTATCTAGGATTATATAAGTAGTAAGCAGCCAAGATGGATGTTAACTTATTTCCTTTGGCTTTAGAGCTAGACTCTTTCCCTTATATCCCCATTGCTGGCTCGAAGAGGAGGAAGATTCCAAAATTTTATAAAATATTGGGCTTTTATGTTAAAAATAATTGAAAAGAAATCAGAAAATTTTGCCACCTATGCCTACTTTCTCATATCTGTAAATGATCTATTCATAGTCTATTAGAATGGTCTATTAATTCATTAATGAAAACACAAATAAACAAAAAGCAGATATTTGTTGACTTCTACAGCAGATCATATTTTAATAGTCAAATATCTGTCTTAAAAACTGAAAGAACATAGCATAGATTTGGGTCTGGCAGTAACTTTGGAGGTTATTCAATCAAACTTCTTCATTTTATAGAAACTGAAGTAAGGAGCAGATAGGTAACTTGTTTAAATCAAAACAGATAGTAAAGAGGGTCAGAATTTAAATTTAGCCCATCTGATTCTAACCTTCAAACTATTGTACCTCAATGCCTCTATTGTTAAAGGTAAAGGGCATAAGATATCAGCAACTATAATCACATTTTATTTTATCTTTCATGAATGTCCACATTATACTTTCTATTGTATTTGTCTCTCTCTCTCTCTCTCTCTCTCTCTCTCTCTCTCTCTCTCTCTCTCTGTGTGTGTGTGTGTGTGTGTGTGTGTGAGACCTTCCTTACTCTACTGTAAACTCCATGAGTACAGGGACGATGTTTCCTACCTCTGTATCCTACACAGCACATAAAGTATGTATTCAATTTGTGACTGATTGGGACTGATTGAAAGCTACAAAACTTCTGATACTCCATTTGTTTCCCAATAATGGTGTTTTTCTTGGAAATGTGGGTTTCCTAAACAATGTGTCCACAATCTGTAAGAGCATTTCTAATTCTTTTGCCCCTTACAGTACTCTGAATGACTATGTTCAAAAAAGTGTCATCTTGACATTTTTTTCCTAAGTACTTTAAGAAAATAGTGAAAATTCATTTGTTACACATCTTAGGTGGATTAGAAGGTACTTATTTGCAAGGTGGCTCTCTATGTCATTTCTCTAGCTGGACTTCCATTTGTCTCTCTGTGTATTTGTGTCTGTCTCTGTGTTTCTATCTCTGTCCCTGTCTGTCTCTGTTTCTGGTCTCTGTCTTTGGGTTTCTTTGTCTCTCTTCTCTCTCTCTCTCTCTCTCTCTCTCTCTCTCTCTCTCTCTCCTCCTATTTTAGTAGTAAATAAAATCTAAAGTTTTACTTCTTAAAGAAGTTAAACCAAGAACTGACAAGTTAAGCTTTGGGGGACATTAAATTTATTGCTTTATATTACATTCTTTTATGTAACATTCAAATCTTTCCCTGGAGAAAAAAGTAATTTCTGTCATATGGTCATGGAACAGTTGTGTTCAATACTTTATCACCATCTGTCTTTCATCAAATTTAGCATCAGTAGATCAAAGTCTGAAAATATTTAATATCAACAAAACACACTGATTTCACAGCAAGCTGATACCAATCTTAGTCTTCAGACTTTGGTGATGAATTATTAAAATTATAATGTGTGATATTTTAGGAGATTTCTACATTTATTTCTTTTAATGCAGATGTCAGAGATATGCACATCTTCTGATAGATGAATAGATTCTTTAAGTTTGAACATAAGAATAATTTTAAGCATTTCAAGAAGTAAAGATTATGTTTTTTAAATTTCAATATATATGAATATATATGTATGCATACATCTACATATGTTCATATAAATTGTATATGTGTACATAAATAATTATGTATATCTATATATGTGTGTGCAACAGCATCTTCTAATGTCTGGGCCTTGATAAAAAGCCCAAGTTGCCCCATTCTTGTTGTGATTCTTCAATGAACACCTTCACAAAGGCCGTAAGGAGCCCTCCTTATAAATCCTCAGCATATAAATATGTAGACCCCACCTCAGCTGAGGAAGATGCTGTTGCACCTGAAATCTTTAGTAACACAGAATCAATCTTTTTTTAAAATAGCTTTTTATTTACAAGTTATATGCATGGGTAATTTTACAGCATTGACAATTGCCAACCTTTTGTTCCAATTTTTCCCCCTCCTTCCCCCAACCCCTCCCCTAGATGGCAGGATGACCAATATATGTTAAATATATTAAAGTATAAATTAAATACAATATAAGCATATATGTCCTAACAGTTATTTTGCTGTACAAAAAGAATCGGACTTTGAAATAGTGTACTAATAGCCTGTGAAGGAAATCAAAAATGCAGGCGGACAAAAATATAGGGATTGGGAATTCTATGTAATGGTTCATAGTCATCTCCCAGAGTTCTTTCGCTGGGTGTAGCTGGTTCAATTCATTACTGCTCTATTGGAGCTGCTTTGGTTCATCTCATTGTTGAAGAGGGCCACATCCTCTTCATATAGTATTGTTGAAGTATATAATGATCTCCTGGTCCTGTTCATTTCACTCAGCATCAGTTCATGCAAGTCTCTCCAGGTCTTCACAGAATCAATCTTAATTGTGTGTGTGTGTGTTTTTTGTTTGTTTTGTTTTTGTTTTTTGGCAAGACTAATTAATTAGAATTAGAATATGTCAAAGTGGTATGCTATTATTGTGAACTCCATCTTGCCTCATTCTATATTATAAGAAGCCTGTTGTCATTGTTTGAGGAATCTTTGACTTCCTCTCCTCCAAAAAGACAATACTTAACTCTATTCCCATTTCCTACTCAACTTAGGGTGCATTTCATATTGTTTGTCCCAGGTGGAACACAGGTAGAAAAATTCCTCATTACCTCTCTGACTAGGTTTATTGCTTCCTTTGCCTTTGAGGTTTGGGGCTGGAAAGTAGTTTAGGATAACTTAGGTCAGATCATATCCAGGAAACTATAAATTAGGAAATGTTTGTTGATGGCCACTATTTTTCCCCTATGATGTCTCCCTTTTTAGCATCCTTCCTACAGTGATCCTATTCAGTTTCCTGATTCTCCATAGAATCCCATTTTGCTCAGACTCTTTTTCTAGGTCCTGTAGTTTTCTTGAAGTCTTTCTTCTTTTTCTGCACTTCTCTAGAGGCCTTTTCTGTTAAAAATGTTATTTTTGCTATATCAATTCCTGTTTATAGGCTAATGCTTTCCAAGAAAACCTACTTTTATTTATTTTATTTTATTTTTCTGAGGCAATTGGAGTTGTGACTTGCCCAGGGTCATACAGCTAAGAAATGTTATGTGTCTGAGACCAGATTTGAACTCAGGGCCTCTGCCCCCAAAAACCTACTTTTATTTTACCAAGAGTCTTTTGAAGGATGTGGTGAGGAAAGTACAAACAACTCTTCAGAGCACTGGTTCCCTTTTTATTTTCTTGATGAACCCCTCTTTACAATGAGGAATTCCAGATTCACAGAACTCTCTGAGAGATTCACACATACACATGTGATTACAAGTGTAAGTCCGGCTCTATTTGAGGCATATCTAGTGGAAACTCAAGGCAGAGTATATACTTGTTGAGAACCACTGCTGTTTTCTTGCAATGCATTTGTGAGAATAGGTAGTGCTAGTAGTATTCCATAACATTATGTTAGTATTATTACAGGTGAGGAAATTAAGGATTAGAGAGAGGGATTTGCTTATAGACAGTAAGTGTGTGAGACATGATTAAAACCTGGTGAGGTCTTCTGACCACAGGTCCAGTGTTTGTTCCACTAAACAACACAGTCTCTTAGCAGTCCAAAGGAGAAATCTTTTGAGAACAGAAGAGTCATATCAAATCATATCACCTTAGGAAGAAGTATATAAAGGGATCATTACTTGTGTGGAGAAGATGAAAGTGAGACTGGATTCTTAGGGGATTGCTTAGGAGTGGCCATTGAAGTTGACTACAACTCAACCTTTGCAAATTCCATGTGAATTTTACAAAGAAATTTGCAAATTACTTTTTATGGTAGCAAAAAAAAAAAAAAAAAATAAAGTAGATGTCCACCAGTTAACATTACGAACTATTGCTGTGCTATGAGAAATAATATTCTAAGGAATACAGAAAAATGTGAAAAGACTTACTAAACTGATACAAAATGAAGTTAATAGATCCTAGAAAATAACATACTCACTGGCTACAATAGTATCAATGGGAAAAACAAGAGAACAATAAAAATGGATATTATAAGATTACAATACAGCTTGTACTTCAAAGAAAAGATGTGGGAAAGAATATTTTCCTAATCCTTTGAGGATATGAGGAGTCCATGGACAGAATTGTAGATTGCATATGTAGATTGCAATTTTTTTTTGATGTACTGATCAATTTTGTTGTTTTTTTTACCTTTCTTTTCTTTTTTTTTTAAAAAAAAAGTATTTGATTTGAAAAAACAGTTAAAAAAAAAGAAAAACAGAAAAGCATTACAAAACAAAATAAAGCACAACAAAAGAGAACATTGTCATGTGTCCAGCAGAACATTAGGGAGGATTAAAAATATATAATAACAAATTACCAGATCAAGAAATATATATATATATATATAATATGTATCTATATATGTATATATATATGTTAGTAGAAGAAATTGTATTCATGAATGTCCATTTTTTCTTTACTTCCTTGTAAATTTTTCTTTGGCTCTCTTGCTGTGCATCTTATTTATCTAATTCTTTTTTCCCCTTTAATCTCCTCACCACATATATACATATATATATATATATATGCAAATATATATCTACATATATAAGTAGATATATGTATGTACACACATACACTCCTACACACACACACACACACACACACACACACGCCTTTCCTATCCCTGCTGACTCTTTTATTAAATTCTCCACTGTAACTTGCCTTGCTATTACTTAACTTCCCGCCCCCCCTCCCCCCCCAAGGATCCATCCTTTGTCTTATTCCCTCACACCCTGCTTCCCCCATCCCTCCCTCTTATTTCTTTATAGATTTTGGAGGATGCTATATCCTTCATGGCATATATATAGTGTTACTATTGAACCTATTCCCAATGTGAAGAGATTTTCAGAACTACAAGCCTTCTTCCTGTCTCTAATGTCTATGTTTATTCTTCCTCTGCTCCTGATTTGTATAACATGTTCACTATTTTGACCTTCTCTTTCTTTTTTGAGCTGCCCTATTTTTGATGTTACTCTTAAACACATAATACACATTTTCCATGTAAAAAAATGTCCATGTTTAAACAGTTTGTCCATGTTGAGCTCCTTAAAACTGATCTTTGATATAGGCTTTGATATGTTAAATTTTCTGTTAAGTTCAGGTTTGGTTGATAGAAAGTCCTAACAATCTGCAAGTTCATTAAAGGTCGAATTTTTCTCATTCAAAATTATAAATAATTTTGCTGGATATGTTATTTTTGGCCACAGGCCTAATTCTTTTGATTGTCAGTAGATATGATTCCAGGACCTGTGGTCTTTTATTGTAGTTACTGATAAATCTTGTATAATTCTAATTGTAGCTTCAGTATATTTGATTTTTTTTTTCTTGTTTCTTATAAAATTTTCTCTTTGGTCTGGGGGTTTCAAAATTTGGCAACAATATTCCTGTGTATTTTCCATAAAAGAACTATTTGAGGGGGTGATTTTTTTTCAATTTCTACTATCTCCTCATATTCTATCACTCCAGGACAATTTTCTTGGATTATTTTGTTAATATTCTTTTGCCAGGATTCTTGCATTATTGTATCAGGGTTCTCTTTTTGGTCACAACTTTCTGGCAGCCCAATTATTCTTATATTTTCTCTTCTTGATCTGTTCTCCAGATCTGTCATTTTTCTTATAAGATATTTCACTTTCTATTCTATTTTCTCCTTTATAATCTGTTATGTGATTTCTTGGTCTCTCATAGCTTCACTGGCACCTTCTTGCCCAATTCTAATGTTCAAAGAATTATTTTCATAAGAGTTTATACATCCTTTTCTAGTTAACTCTTTTTTTTTTCATAATCTTCTTGTTTTTCTTGGATGTTTTACATTTATTTATTTTTATTTTTCCTCATGTCTCTCATTTGATGTTTAAATTCTTTTTTGAATTCTTCTATAAATTCTCTGGGTATAAATTCTCACCCCTCTGGGTGGAGAACCATTTCACATTACTCTTTGGGGTAAATTTTTTTTTAAACTAAAGTGTTGTCCTCTGAAGATGAATCCCAATCTTCCCTGTTCTCATATGTGTCCATGATGGGGTTCTTTCTTCATCATTTTTTTTTTTTTTTTTGCTGAGGTAATTTGCTGAGGGTTAAGTGACTTGCCCAGGGTCACACAGCTAGGAAGTGTTACATGTCAGAGGCCACATTTGAACTCAGGTCCTTCTGACTTCAGAACTGGTGCTCTATCCACTACATCATCTAGTTGTCCCGCAGCTAATTTTTTTTAAATGAAAGGTATTAATGTAAGCACCTTGAATTATAGGGTGGGGAGTTGGTGCTTCAAACTTTCCTTCTGCTCTCCACTCTGACCAGGAACCCCAAACCAAGAGCTCCCCACTCTGCTGCCAGCAGCAGCCCTGCCCTACGGTCTCTGCACTCACAGGTGCTGGTTCCTTCTCTCCCAGAGTCATGTCTTAGCAGCTCTGCTGAGCCTGGGCATTCCATATCAGCAGAGGTTAACTTGTTTTCCTGAACTCATACTCCTATTGGACAAACAGTCCACTAGATGAAAGTCTCTGGTTCCTGCTAAGGCTCCAGCCACACTCAGCTAGCCCCAGAGGTCCCCACTAGGTATTTCTGTGGAGTTAGCCCAGAGGAGTTTGAAATGGGTGTATGGAAAATCTACTAATTATAAAAGCAAAATATATATCAATAAAACTTTATTTAAAAAAAAAAAAAAAAAGAATTCCCTAGAATTTAAAAAATACTCTCCAGATGACAACATCCACTGGGAAAAGAGCTCTAGTTGAATAACTATCAGGACACATAGCCTCAGTTCATTTACTGCAAAGAGAAAGACTGAACTTGATTATTATAATATTCAAAAACAAGTCTCTACCCCCCTCTTTTGTTCACTAATTACCAGCTGTCAGTTTGTGCTGGACAATTTACACTTTCCAGTAAAACCACGAGGAAAAAAAAAAGGCAAGGCATAACTAGGGTTAGATGGAAATCTAAGATCTTGCTCAACCTCAAGAATTCATATCTCAAAAGCTTGGCAACATTGGAGGTGTGGATTTTTAAAAATGAACTTTATTTTGGGGTGATGAAATTTGATCAGTTTTTGCCATGTCACAAATAAACTTTGTGCTATCTGATGTGCGGCATTTCTTGTCTCTGATTTCTGACAAAACCTTTAGGGTGATAGTGGGGAAGAATACCATTGAGTGAAATCTAAAGTAGACATGGTATACCTTTATCCTTATTCGTATTCCACAGGCAGCACTGTTTGTGTGTCTTTAATTTCTTGCTCCACTGATTTACAAATGGTAACAGTAGAGCAGGGAATCAACACAGTGGTAGACTGAGAAAAAAGCCCCTAATCTCTTAATGGCTAGCAGGCAACTCTCCAGCCAGAATGGTTATCTGAAACAGCTGAATGACAATGGAAACATAGATGGTGGGAGATATAGTTAGATGAGAATATTAGGTCATTGGTATTTAAATGTTTTATATTGTTTTTTCAAAGGCACCAGCTTTATTATTAAGTTTTAGAGGAATACGTTTATAAGGGAATTACTATAAGAATTTATCTTTTAGATAGTATCACATACTGTGTGGAAAAAATAGGAAAACTAAGTATTCAAATAATCAGTTAAAGGGAAAGTTACATCCCTTGGGGGTTATGCACATTCTCCAAAGATTAAAAAACAACAATAGACAAGAGGAAGTGCCTCTGAGAATATTATTAGCACTATTTCATGTTTTGTGTTCTGCACCCTAATCAAATGAGATAATGTATGCAAAACATTGCAAATCTTTAAGCTTTAGAGAGAAGTCAACTACTCTTCTTTTTCACTTTTTTATTTTATATTCAATTAAACTCTGATGGAAAGAATCCTGGAAGGAATTGCTGTCTTTCTATTCTTTTGGTAAACTGTTGTATAGGTGAATAAAAGGAGCAGATTTTTTTTTTTTTTTTTTTTTTTTTTTTTTTTTTTTTTTTTTTGCTGTGGCAATTGGGGTTAAGTGATTTGCTCAGGGTCACACAGCCAGGAGGTGTTAGATTTCTGAGGTCAAATTTGAACTCAGGTCCTCCTAACTTCAGGGCTGGTACTCTATGCACTGTGCCATTTAGCTGCCCCCAAAAGGAGCGATTTAAAAAGAAACTTATTGAAAAATATTGAGATTTATACTCAACTTCTGAAGGCTTAGTAAAAGCAGTCCATATTTAGTAGCATTACAGGACTACAGGAATGACATATATTCAATCATGTTTGTGCATGAATTTTTGTATCTGCCATATCACTGTATTTTGAGAGCCCTTTATTGCATGTATTTGCATATTAGAGGAATTTGAAATGGCAGAGCATTGTTCTTAAATTTTCATCAATGGGCATTTTGATTACAGGCAACAGTTTTGTCTGTGATATTCCTCTAATCTTCTTACATTTTATTTATTAAATTCCTAAGAATGTTTGGGAGTTTTCCTCTTTTTCTTATGCAGCTTTTTTATTAAAGCTATTCATTTACAAAACATATCCTAGATAATTTTCAACATTCACCCTTACAAAACCTTGTGTTCCAATTTTTTTTCCCTTTTCCCTCCCTCCCATCCTTAGAGGCAAGTAATCCAATATATATTGACCATGTGCAATTCTTCTATACATATTTCCACAATTATCATGCTGCATAAGAAAGAGTAGATCAAACAGAAATAAAAATGAGAAAGAAAATAAAATGCAAGCTAATAAAAAAGGTGAAAATGCTATGTTATGATCCACACTCAGTCCCCACACTCCTCTCTTTGAGTGCAGATGGCTCTCTTCATCAGAAAACCATTGGAACTAGACTGACTTACATCACTATTAAAAATAGCCACATCTGGATGACCAGTTCTGATGGATCAGGCCATCCTCAGCAACGAGATCAACCAAATCATTTCTAATGGAGCAGTAATGAACTGAGCTCTATGAAAAATAATGTTTTGGTCATGTATACTTATTGTGTATCTAAGTTATATTTTAATATATTTAACATCTACTGGTCATCCTGCCATCTAGGGGAGGGGGTGGGGGGGGTAAGAGGTGAAAAATTGGAACAAGAGGTTTGGCAATTGTTAATGCTGTAAAGTTACCCATGTATAAATCCTGTAAATAAAAGGCTATTAAATAAAAAAATAAATAAATAAATAAAAATAAATAAAAATAGCCACATCTGTCAGAATTGATCATCATATAATGTTATTGTTGTTTGGTACAATGTTTTCTTGGTTCTACTCACTTCACTTTAGCTATAACTTCTTTAAAAAATTGCTACAAACAGTCTTTGCGCATATGGGTCCTTTCCCCCTTTTTTTATGATCTTTTTGGGATACAGACCCAGCAGAGATACTGCTGGATCAAAGAATAGAGTTCCAAATTGTCTCCAGAATAGTTGGATCAGTTCACAACTCTACCAACAATGTATAAGTGTAGGGGTTGTCTTTATAATGCAGGGATTTATTGTTTGTTAGCTTATAAAGGATAAAGTGCTTCTGGTGTAAAATTCTTGCCACCTGATTGTCTTCCTAGGTAATTGTTGTGCTAAATCTGCCTCATAGTTATATGTCACAATTTCTATCACTTGCTTGTAAAATGCATATATTTAAAAATCCAGATTCATTAGGAATCACCTTTCTATTATTTTGGTCTTATGTTAAAATCAGAAACTGTTTAATTTCTATAAACAAATCAGCACAATTCAGTTATTTACATGGTCCTTTTCTCTCAATATATTGTTGCTTAGGTGATCATTCATATACTAGAAAGTAAGTTTCTAAATTTTCAGTGAAAACATTTATATCTAGGAAAGTTAGAAAACACAAATCAGGGCTTGATTTATTGTGCTGTTGAAATAATTCAATAAAAATGTACTAACATTAATTTTTGAGGCAATTTGGCAAATGTTCCTTAATAAGTTGATAACTTGCAGATTGTACATGGCAGAGAATATAGGAGGAGGATTCAACAGCAGTGTTGGCTACTCTGTCCTGGTTGCAAGCCAATAGAACAGCAGAGAAGTCATAAAACATCCAACACAAACACTTTGAAAGGTAAATAGTGAACCCTGAAATACCAGAATCTCACAGGACCTAGCTATGCTCACCTAGCACCGGGAGTGAGTTAGCATTGACCCAGTGCAGCTGCTGCTTGGAAGCCACAACTTGTAAAGGAAGCTTGGAAAACCTCCCTTGCCCTAAAATCAGACCTTAACTTTAAAAAAAAAATGAGTAAAAAAGTAAAGAGAACTCTGACCATAGATAGCTTTTATGGTGAAAGAGAACAGATTTCAAACCTCAAGGAGACTAAAGGGAGATCATCTCCAGATGAAGCCCCAAAAGGTGATATAACTTGGTCCCCATCACATAAGGCTCTCGTAGAAGAAATTAAAAAGTATCTTAAAAGAGAGCTAAAAAAAATGGGGAAAGGAAATGAAAACTTTGAAGAGGGTTTGGAAAAGGCAACACAAAATAGACTTAGTGAAATGGAAAAAGCATATAATTCATAAAAAGATAGATTTGATAAAATGGAAAAAGAAAACAACTCCCAGAGAAGCAGACTTTGTGAAACAGAAAAAGAAAATAACTCCTTAAAAAACAGAATTTGTGAAATGGAAAAACTTCCATAGAACAATACAACTCATTTAAAAATTCAATCGGATAAATACAAAAAGAAGTAAAAAAAAGTAAGTGAAGAAAATAATTCACTAAAATATTGAACAAATGGAATTAATGAGTCAATGAGACAACAAGAATCAGTCAAGCAAAACCCAAAAAATGAAAAAAAAATGTAAAATACCTAATTGGGAAAACAACTGATCTGGAAAACAGATCTAGGAGAGACAACCTAAGGATTATTGAACTCCTTGAAACCATGATGAAGAAAAGAGCCTAAACACTATTTTTCAGGAAATCATCAAAGAGAACTGCCTGGATGTCATATAATCAAATAACCATTGAAAGAATTCACTGAACACCTCCTGTAAGAGACCCCAAAATCAAAACTCCAAGGAATATCATGACTAAATTGCAGAACTATTGGACCAAGAAAAAAATAAATGGATATCTCCAGTAATTAGCTTTCATTAGGTGTTTCCTTTCCAGTCTTTATTACTTCCCATCTTTAAAAGATGGGAGTATTCATTGTAATCTGTGAGGATCTGTCCATAGACCATTAATTACTATTTATTTTTTATCATTCAGTAGAATTGGAGATCTGCTGAAAGATTAAAATCCTATTTCTCTGAATGTCAATAGTTGTATAGTAAAAATACTCTCAAATCTGCCGCCCCCAAGATCCAATGGAAAAAAAACACACAGTTCAACTTTTACCCCAATAATGCATTATGAATAAATACATGCAGCCTTGTGTTTTATGATTTTCTCATTTTTACCAGGTGTGGAAGGAAAGTAAGCCTCTTATAGCCCCTTCTATATTTTCCCAATTACTTAAAAAAAAGAAAAAAGAATGTATTGGAACCATGAGAAGGGATAAAGGAATGAATATTGATATAATGTCTACTATTGTGGCAGGCACTGTGCTGTGTACTTTACAAATATTATCTCATTTGATCCTAAAAACAGATGATATTGTTATTCTCATTTTAGAGTTGATGAAATGGAGGCAAAGAAATCTTAAATGACTTGGTCAGGATTACACAGGTAGTAAGAATCTGAGGTTGAATTTGAATTTGGGTCCTCCTGACTCAACACTCACTTTGGCACCTAGTTGCTTTAAATAACTGCCATGGGGACAATTACCTGAAACTTCCAACTTAAAACACCTCCTAACCTTTTCAACTACTATTTCTAAATTACCAGTGGTATATACATAAATACGTTGGAAGAGAAACTTTGGCGAATCCATTCCTATTTTCCTCATAGACAGCAAATGATGTACAGGAATGAGAAGAATCCATCACCCTTAAGCAGATTCTTTCTCTGACAGTAGAGTATCCTGTTGCAGGAGACTAGGAGTGGGGTAGATAAGAGATGTATAGGGAAAATTAAGCTTTTTTTCCCCAATATTTTCTATTTAGGATATGTTGCTAGGGCAAATATTATGTTAGGTAAAGCATGTTTATGGTACTTCCCATTTCAGAAACCTCAAATTATCTCTCCCTTTCTTCTATTTCCATGCAACCTATAATCTTGATTCTAGCTTCTTTCTCTCTTCCTTCAATTGCCTATTACCCCACAATTCAAACCACGCATTAAGGAAAAAGAATATGCAGATTTAGAAATACTATACACCAAATCCCATGATCTTAATACAGATTTAACCTTTGATAATTGCAGGAGTATAAATGCTATAAACTTGTTAAAAACATTTGAAAAGTTGATTATCAAAATTCAATACAACTATAATCTTGTAGTTTTATAACTTTAGCTGATTTTTGAACTTTATAAGAATTTTCATCAGCTGCTGATCAGTGACTGAAAGGAGTGTCTTTCTAATCTTTGCCTTTATATAGCACTTACCATGTACCAGGATCTGTGATAAATGCTTTACAATTACTATTTCATTTACTTCTTCAAGCAATCTGGGAGGTATTTTATTAGTTGTCCCAAGATTATTCAAAGGATGAGATTTTAATGCACAGACAAGAGTTTTGATTAATACCACAAGAAAAAGTCCAATGGAGATAAATCAATTGCCAAGTGATCCAAGCAAGAGGGCGTCCTTTACTAATATACAGGTCAGAGAAAGTGTCATCCAGAAAGTGTCATACTCACAATGCAATAACTTGCCTTATTAAAATGAAAATGAAAATTTTACTATTCAAAATTCACAAAACTCAATAAAGGTGTAACAAACATAAATATATACAAATAAGAAATATACAACAATATACATATAGATACAATATTATATAATATAGTTATATCATATATAGATATCTATATCTATATTATAGTATAATACAGATATAATATTTTGTATAATACAATAATAAAATATGCAACTTGTATAACAAATTAAACTTTCAAATAACACTTTTTTGTGTTTATTAGCATTTGTGCTTTTGAAGTTATTACAGCTTAAAACTGTTTTAAGAATTTTGGGACACTCTGTATTATACATCTCTATAGTATTTACAATCTCCCCCTACCAATAACTCTGTGAGGTAGGTACTATAAGAAATGTCTTTGAAAGAAAATTGATTTCCAGCCTGAGAGAATATAAACTTTCAACCTGTGATTCAGTTTGCCTGGTTTCCAAGCTTAGATCTGCTCAAGATTTCTTCTAGACCTGGAGCATTTGACTCTCTTATGGTTTCATAGGAGAATGCCATCTTCCTACTCAGAACACATTCATGTCAATTTAGAATGTGCTTCCTGGAGTTCTCTTGACAGAGCTCAGTGGTTTATTCTTTAATCCCAGTCTCACTCTCAGCTAATCATGAAGCTTTCTCATCATACAATGAATTATTCTGGCCAGATCCTGAAACCAAAAGACAGCAATGGATGCCTGGAAGGCACTAAGATAGGTGCAGAAGATAGAAATGAGAGCAAAGAAAAAAAATGTATTAATTCATGATTAACTTTGAATTCTGATTTCTATGTTTCAGTTCATCTGATAAATGAGCTGTGCTAGTAAGGAAGAATACTATTCAAATTACAGTCAATTTCATTTTACTAGGTCTTCTGGAGACCCTAAAAAAAATTAACCTTAATTATGGGTTGTTCAGGCACTGTGACAAACTGATGGGAATGGCAGTTACATGATAGGTGGTGAAAAATAAGACAAAGAAACTTTTCCCTCAGGTGAGGGAGATGACATTAGAGACAAGATAAAAACCCCTCCTTTCCCATTCCCACCCTTTTGTTTTGTAGAGTTGCTCTCAAAAAATGGGACTCCCTGATGAGTAACTCAGGGACCTGCTAGATTCAAAATCTCCACCTTCTACAGTGATTTCTTTAACTTGAAGGGAACTGCAGGAATGCCATGCACTCTGGCTTTTCTCTTTCATTGCTCAAAGCTCAAGTAGTTTTCCCCCCTCATATATATAATGACATCATCTTTATTCCCCTTGTTCTTTTTTTTCTCTCTCTCTTTTTTTTTTTCCAATTCAGGGAAATAGAAGAAGGGAAAACAAAACAACAAAATCAATACATGTATCTCTCTGGCTGTATTTTTCCCCTTCTCTTCCATTTTTGAACTTAAAATTACCTTGATTATGGCTATTAGGCATAATAGTGCTTGTTAGAATTACTGTTAAGGAAATGGAGAGCAACAGTGTTTGAAGTGAAATTAGATATGAAAACCAGAGTCTAGAAGTTCTGAGAAAAGTCTCCACAAAGCTCTTGGGTGACCACATCTTTATGTTCTAACTAAGCCTGCCTTTTTAAAGCATCATATTCAAGATAATAACAAGAAAAACTATTTTTTGGCCTATTTTCCTAAATGACTATCATTTTTTTCTATGAAGGTTTGATACCTTGTGGATTGCACAGACTTTTATGTGCTTGCTTGGGAACTTGAACTTCTACTTCTAGCATTGTTTCTATGAGATATTTTACAAATGAATGAATGAAAAAATGAATGAATGAAAAAGCATAGTATTTGATAGTATTTACTATGTGACACATATTGCTGAGTTCTGGGAAGACAGATACAAGCTAGTTGATAATGCACATTTGTTTGGGTATTTTATTTTTTTCAGGGCTGAGAAGTAGAAAGGAAAGAAAATAGTTTTGTTAATTGAAAGTAAAATGAAATAAATATATAAAAGCAAGCAAGAGTATCCTTACCTTCAAGGAAGTTATATTCTAATAATAGAAGACAGAACACTGGGGAATAGTAATTGGAGAAAAATTTTTTGAATGGTGAAATTAGAAAGAATGATGATTGAAATAATAGGTCAAATGACTGACATGTCCTTTCAAGAAATGGTAGTGTTGATTTGATTATAGCATAAAGGCTAAAGTTGGAGAAGGGAAAGGAAGGCATGATGGCATGTCATGGAAGGTTTGAGATCAGGCAAAATCCCTATCCATCGATGCAGAATCTAATGTCACAGGGTTGGGCTCTTCAGTTCAGGAAAAAGGTAGAGGCTAAAGAGCAAGTAGCATGGAGAGGGAAAGGAATTGATACAAAGGACCTGAGACTCAACAAGATAAGACAAGTGATCAAGGAATTAATGTTTATTTTTTGCAATTTCAAGCATTAGTAATAGGCCAGGGAAATTTGAGGTAGCAATAGGCATCTCCTCTGGACTTCCTTAAATCTCACCAGGCAACTGGCATGATTTCCCCATAGTTAAGCAAATAACATAAACTTTTAAAGAATATAACTCTTTTACAAGTGGAGAAAAATGAATTTATATTTTATCATGACTTACAAAAACATAATTCAAGAATTTGGCTGATCCAGAAAGAGACTAAGTGAATAAAGAATCATAATCTTTTCCCCATACAATCTATGCTCCATGAAATAACTAAAGTAACATTCCTAAAGATAGGACAAAGACAATTAATTGCCATCAAAATAAAAAACCAAAACCAAAAACAGTTCAAACGTATTTGTTTGACATTTAAAGCCCTTTATACACAGTTTTCAGTCTATCTTCTAGACTTATTAAACATCACTCCCCTTTCACTCATTTTTCAGTTAATCCAAACTTGCTCATCTCATACAAGACATTCCTTTGCCTGCCTTTGCAAAGGCTTGCCCCCAAGCCCAGAATGCACTGCATCCTCAGCTTGGCCTCTTAGAGTTGTTAGCTTTCTTCAAAACTCAACTATAACCACCACCTACAACGGTCTTAGCTGCTAATGTCTCCCTTTTGGTAGCCTTCTACTTACATTATATATATCTACATATGTCAATGTCCTTTCCCCCAATATAAAATAAACCTTTTAAATGTTAATAAATTTTCATTTTTGTCTTTGTATAACCAGGGCCAATCACAGGCCCTGGGCTCATAATAGGGCTTAAAAATGCATTTAATGTTTGATAAGTCGTTGAATGGACAACTGATAGAGTTGATTCATAAATAAAAGATATCTTAGATACCCTAGATACAAATATCACTGGACAGTGAGCTGGGCAAACAATTGACCAGAAGAAGGAGAGAAAGCTAAGTTGCCTTCAGAAAATTATTCAGGGCCTTGAAACAGAGGGCCAATAAAAATATTCTCCCAGCGGTACTGCATAACTGTGAGTTATAGAATACTATCACATGTAAAATTCTGAAAGTTGCCAAAAGAGCAATTGAGATGTTCACATGAAAAGAGCATACATATTACCATTCTGAAGTGGCACAAGAAATGTGATATAAAGGATACAATCATAAAAATATGTGACTGGAAAACAAAGTAGATTGGTTAGAGGGTAAAAAAAGAGATGAGTACCTGGATGCTTCAATAGTATTCTAGCATTGTAAAGAACTCTAAAGAAAGGCCCTTAAGACACTGGGTAGAAAATTTAAAGGAGACCATGAGAAAGACTTACACAGAATGGGTAGTCCTATATGGATTGTAACTGTCATATCTGGAGAAGTGTCCACATTGATGAGATGACAGTCCCATTGGATTACTGGCATGTACAAATATGTATGTATACACACACATACACACACATATGAAATATACCCTTGTAAATGTATACATACAACACATTTATTAAGGGTCCATTGTTGTTGTTAGCTTTAATTAGAGTAGTAAAATGTACTTTTCGGTAACTGGGATGAAGAAATATAGAGAGCATTACTTGATGGTTAAGAATACTTGAGGCAGATTCAAGATGGTGGAGAGTAAACACGTCTCTATCTGAGCCCTTCCAACTGTCCCAACACCATATTAAGCCTCTGAACTGGTTTTGGAGTGATAGAACACGCAAATATTGGAGTACAACAAATTTCCAGAATAAGGAACTTTGGAAAGAACTTCAGAAAAGGTCTGTTTCAATCAGACAGGGCTAGAGCCTGTCAAGCCCAGACCACAGTTCTGGGAGCCCAGGGCAGGGAGCCAGAAGTAGCAGAATTCTTGCACTAGAGAATCTACCTTGAGGTTCTTAAGGTACTCTTAAGCAATTTCTCTTGATAATACTCAGATGTCCTAGAACCAGAGGGTAAAATAGCCATTGAAAGAATTCACTGATCACCTCCTGAAAGAGATCCCAAAATGAAAACTTCAACAACATCTTAGATAAATTTCAGGATTATCAAATCAAAGAGAAAATATTGCAAGCAGCCAGAAGGAAACAATTCAAATATTGAGGGGCCACAATCAGGACTACTCAGGACCTAGCTACTTCTATTTTAAAGGATTGAATGGTATGAAATCTAATATTCCAAAAGGCAAAGGAACTTGGATTGCAGCCAAGAATCAACTATCCAGCAAAACTGAGCATCATCTTTCAGGGAAAAAGATGGACATTCAATGAAACAGGTGAATTTCACTTATTTCTGATAAAATGACCAGAGTTAAATAGAAAATTTGATCTTCAAATATATAACTCAAGAGAAGCATAAAAAGGGTAAAACAGAAAGAAAAAATAACTTTCTTTTAAAAGTTAAAAAACTTATATCCCTATCATTGTAATGATATAAAAAAGAAACTAGAGGAGAAAAGGTGATTCTATTGGAAGAAGAAGAAAATGGAGTTAAAATGGGGTAAATTATATCTCATGAGGAGGCAAAAAAAACTCTATTGCAATTGAGGGAAAGAGAGGAAGGGGATGAGCATTTTACTTTCATTAGCTTTGGCTCAAAGAGAGAATATTAGACAGATTTAGCTTCACAGAGAAGCTTATTTCACACTATAGGGAAATAGGAGGGGAAGGGGGAAAAGAAGAGGGGAGACTATTAGAAGGGAGACTAGAAGTAGAAGGGGAAAGGTATAAGAAAGAGGGAAGGGCTGCAAAAGGGGAGTGCTGATTGAGGGAGGGGATGGTCAATAGTAAAATACTGGGGAGGAGGGAAAGGGGAAAAGGGAAGAGAAAAATATAACTGGGGGAAAACAAGATGGCAGGAAATACTGAGTTAGTAATTTTATCTGTGAATGTGAATGGCATGAATTATCCCATAAAATGGAAGCAGATAGCATACTAGATTAAAAGTCAGAGTCCTACAGTTTGTTGTTTACAAGAAACACATTTAAAACAGAGTGATACATTTAGAGTATAGGTAAAAGGCTGAAGTAGAATCTATTTTGCTTCAGCTGAAGTAAAAAAAGAAAAAAAAGGTAGGGGGAGCAATCCTGATCTCAGATCAAAGCAAAAGAAAAAATAGATCTAATTAAAAGAGATAAGGAAGAAAACTACATATATTATCCATAGATAATGAAGTAATATCAATGCTAAACATATATGCACCAAGTGGTATAGCATCCAAATTCCTAAAGGAGAAGTTAAGAGAGCTTCAAGAAGAATTAGACAGCAAAATTATATTAGTGGGAGATCTCAACTTTGCTCTCTCAGAACTAGATAAATCAAACCACAATACAAATAACAAAGAAGTTAAGGAGATAAATAGAACTTTGGAGAAAATTAAATGGAGACAGAAAGGAATATACTTTTTTCTTGGTAGTAGATGGAACTTATGCAAAAATTCACCATGTATTAGGCCATAGAAACTTCAAAATCAAATGTAGAAATGCAGAAATAGTAAATTAATTTTTTTTCAGATCTTGATGCAATAAAAATTACATGCAATAAAAGGCCAGGATAAAATAGACCAAAAAGTAATTGGAAACTAAATCTAATCCTAAAGAATGAGTGGGTAAAACAATAAATCATAGACACAATCAATAATTTCATCCAAGAGAATGACAATAATGAGACAACATACCAAAATTTGTGGGATGCAGTCAAAGTGATTATTAAAGGAAATTTTATATCTCTAGATGCTTACTTGCATAAAATAGAGAAAGAGAAGATCAATGAATTGGGTTTGCAACTGAAAAAGCTAGAAAAAGAACAAATTAAAAAACTTCCAATTAAATACCAAATATGAAATTCTGAAAATAAGAGAAGATTAATAAAATTGAAAGTAAGAAAAATATTGAATTAATAATAAAACTAAGAGTTGGTTTTATGAAAAAAAAACAAAATAAATAAACTTTTAGTTAATTTGATTAGAAAAAGGAAAGAAGAAAGTCAAATTGTTAGTCTCAAAAATGAAAAAGGAGAAATTTCCACCAATAAAGAGGAAATTAGAGCAATAATTAAGAGCTATTTTGCCCAGTTATATGTCACTAACTTTTATAATCTAAGTGAAGG